>NC_092518.1:60042414-60722831 GCF_047511675.1 Marmota flaviventris | reverse complement strand
CCCTGAGTGATATTTTGCATGGGGACTGGACTTATTTCTTTCTTCATTTTGTATTAAAATAGTTTCTTTTAAAGGTGATAGTGTCAACCAAATTGCAAGGAGATAATTAAAGGACTAAATAGAATTGTTTTCAAGCATTATGAAGAACTGAGTTGCAAACAAACAATTGGTATGCTAATTACAACCCATTCTTGTCCACTCATTTAGGAATTTCCCTAAGGGAATTTATTGTAGAAATTTTTAGATACTGAGTATAAGTAAAAAAGTAGCATATGTTTTTCTCAATGCTCTGTAACTCAGACTTCACCAAGTCAGACTTATATGTATAACACTTACCTAAAATTTCCATTTACTGACTGCTTATTGAATTCATTTGAATGAATTAAAAGCATATTCGAAATATCAGGAGTACTTAGTTTATCTTCTGAAGAGGACATTCAGTTTCCTAAGAGAACTTCAGAAAAGTCCCCGACTGATCATGAAATTATTACAAGTGTGAAAGATACTTTCAGTGTCTGCAACCAGAGTAATGAAGCCCTCATCCTTGTCTTCTGTGCTTTCCAGTTCCTTTTATGAATGAGTCATAGTTACATCATGCTCTCAGGCTGTATATACGGAGTAGGAAAGCTTGCAGCAGGTATCCCTAGCATAGAATGCATCCATGCGTCATCCTCAGCCTGGTTACCTCAAGAAATCTGCCTTCTGTGGCTTAACCATTATGAGCCTGTGGCTTGGCTGAGCTAATCTCTGGTTAAGCTAAGAAGTCCTCATCTCCCCCTGACACAGGGTCCTTAAGTTACCTCTGGATGAGGAGAGAAAGTTCTAGTAGTCTGTGGTGGTGTTTTTTTGTTTTGTTTTATTTTATTTTGGTTTTTTGTTTGTTTGTTTTTTTGCCCATCTTGTTTGATTTAGTTTTTTATTTGCATTGAAGCAAGATCCTTAAAACATATAACTTATGAACCCCAAAGCCATTTGGTCCCTTTTAACTGCAGGAGACAGACAGGCATTTTGGTGCCCTTTACCACATTCACATAGGCAGCAGGCAACACCAACCTGATTACACAAAAGATATCCTACCCAGAGGCTCTGGCAATCAAAGCCAATTCATGCACTCTTCAGCATATTGGTCTGAATAGGTTTGTAGAGAATAGGATGGTTTTCTCTTGTTTTTTTTTCCCCGTTTTGCTTTTCATTTCTTTCTTTCTTTCTTTTTTATTTTTCTTTCTTTTTTTTGAGAGAAAAATCTGTTGGGAATTTTCTCAGGGCTGGGGTAACATAAACCTGCATACATGCTATGAAGTATGCAAGTATTGAAGCAGAAGCTGGATATTAAAATGATGGAATTTCTGAACAGAGAGTGAGGAGTGTGAATTGATGGATTTAGGTGTCTCTACCATACTGAAATTCTTGAATTATGGTTAATATAGGAGAATAACCATATTCAGTTCAGCAGGCTATTCATTCAGTTATGAGTATATGGCACTATGCTAGGTACTATGGGAAACAGAGATCAAACCCCTTGGAGATCTTTCCATAGGGGAAATAATGACATTTCATATTTGTATACCCCCTTAGTTTACACTTTTTTCTCAATTATTTTAACTAAAGTCCATAAAGCCCTAGGAAGCAGGTTTATTACTTACCTCAATTGAAAGGATAGGAAAATTGAGGTTCAGAGATAATAAGTGACTATTTCAGGATCACACAGGAAGCCCAATCTGCATCTAGATCAAAATATGACTCCATAGAGAATTAAGACATGAAGAGGTGTCTCTGTGGTATGAATGCTACTATATTTAAGGAAAGGTTAACAGATTTTTGTTTTCTTTTCACTTCAAGATTCCTGAATCAAACTCTTGATCTTTCAGTCCAAGTCTTTTCTCACTTCACAGAATATCATACTCAAAGTATGTTTTCTGTCTTATCATCCTTGATTCCATCCTCCAGTTCAAAATGCAAATTTCCTGAACAACATAGCCTACAACCTCAGAGAAAATGAACTACACATGATCTGTTTGACACCAGCCCTGAGATGAGGCTGATTTGTATCTAGGTCCCCAGTCTCTCTTCTAGATCCAGAGTCCCCCAACAAAGTTACGTTTTCTAGTCCTGTTCTCATTCTCACAAACATAATTGTCCATGTTCTGCTTTCATCTATTGTCTGACCTTTCCACCTCCCTGGCTCATAAAATCCATGCAGGCTCTTGATAATCAAATTGCTTTTATTTAACATGCATGAGCCAGCTCCCAATTGCTCATTCTCTCAGGCCAGAAAATAAAGAAAATTCTCTCTGTCTCCCTCCCTTTGGGTTTGAAAGGACAAACCAGGTAGGCTCTACTCTCTTTGCAGAGATACCCAATAAAGACCAAATGTTATAAAATTAATTTCATTAATATGCCTAGCATGCAGCTCTCCAAAATAGTACTCTGTTAAATTCTGAGGGAGGAAAATCATCTGTTGGATATTCAGATTTATCAGTTTATTTTATATTAAAATGACAGTGTGAGTGTGGAGGTAGATAAGTATTTGTGCATCATTTATGTGTGTATATAAATATCAAATACAAACATTGTTAAGGATCATCTTCAAAAGACATTTAATTATTAAGAAACGCTAAGTAGCACCAGTTTGAAATCAATGCTGGAAAAGTGCCATACTGAGGTTGTTTGCTTCATCCTTTCTTGAGGTTACTCACGTGAGCTCTTGACAAGGATTTACTAAGCTAATACTTCCTGAGTCAATGCTGAAATTTGGACTTGCTGAAGTTCAAACTCTGAGTTTGGAGGTTTCCTTATGTCACCATTTACATTAATAAAGTTATATAGATCCTAAATCTTAAAGTACCTCCTGGGTGGGGGGCTACACAATTAGAAGTGATTTAGAATAAAGAAAGGAACTGAAGGTATTAGATCATGTGAAGGATATATTTACAATAAAGATAGAACAGAGAAAAATAATTCATAGAGAGAGGCAAGAAAAGAAAATCAAAGTGAGAGAGAGAAAGGGAATATCAGGATGACCAACTTGTGTTATTTTTCCTAAGACATTCTTAATTTTAGCACTGAATGTCCCATTTCCCAAGACATCTCTCAGTCCTGGACAAAACAGGACTGCTGGTAATCACAGGGGATATCCAAATGCCAGTAAAACGGGAAATATCTAAGAGTTTTACAGCCAGGCAAGCACAGTGCCTGACACATAGCTGACCTCCAACAATCAAAACAAAGTTCACTGCTTTGCAGGGAAATCTTATTTTTGAATTGGTATTCAAGGCTCGTCTGAAACTGACATCAAATTGCTATTCTTGCCTCATTCTTACCAGTTATCTGACATAATTTTACAACATCAACCTCATAATTTCACTTTACTTCTTCATATCATCATGACACCTCCAAGAATTCGCTCAGCTTGCGTCCTCAATATTTATTGCCACCAATCCCCAAACAATACCTAGCTTTGAAGGGTCCTCTCAGGTCTCATCTTCTCTAGAGTGTTGTTCCAACTACTTCTATCCTATACTGATGACTCTCTTTCTTCTGAATGCCTGTAGTCCCTACAGTCAGTACTACTCATCTAATTCTTAATCTTTTGCTATCTAGCATTGCCAGTTTCAATAGTATAGGAATTCAAATCCCCATAAAGATATGAAGAATGAGAAAAAATAGTGTTACTGTCACCTGCCCTCATCAGCAAACACACTGTGATACTTTCCCAGGGCTAGGTAAGCAATTCAAGCTTGCTAGTAATTAAAAATAGATGTCATCCTCCCAGTCTTCACCATAAAGTTCTACCAACCCCCTCCCAAACCTTTCCAGAATCCACAGGTGTTTTGCCAGCCCACAGAAGTAATGGGTTTGGATGGCTTCATGCTGCTTAACTTCACTAAGGGATTACTGAGACCATAGGAGGACTTACACCTAATCTATCATTGAATCTTCAAGTGACAAATGGAGAGTAGGAGGACTGCAAGACCTATAGAATTAACTCATTCTCATGGGAAGTCATCCCTTTCCTTCCTCTGTCTGCTCACATCTGGAGACCAAAAATTGGCAACTCAGTTTACAAATGATGTTCTCCAGTTCTCGTATATTTTGGTTTTCTTCTGATTCTGGTGGTCTCATATATATCTAAATACAATGGCTAATACCCAGTAGGTGTTCAGTGATTACTGTCCAGTGGTAGGTCTAGTGAACAAACTAATACAATAATCTTTGTCATGTTAATGAGTATCTAACTACCTTTCCAACACAATTCTGCCTCAAAACCCCACATCAACATCTACTCCAGCAAGACATAGAGGCTCTCAGAATTAATACAACTACTTAATATACTTAATTGTCTCTTCATATCAAGCGTTTTTATCCTGCTATTTCTTACTCTACCCCATCTTTTCTCTCCTTCAGTAAGCCTGCCTGAGTTCTGCATTCTTTCAAAAATATGTTTAATTCTTATCACTTTTAGAAAGCTTTGTATGGCTTCGTAGTCTGCTAATTCATATTTTTAGGAGGCTGTACTGAACATTATAGTCTAATATCTGATTCTATTCAATTCAACTGTTCATGAAGCATTTTCATGTTACATTTTCTGTCAGGTGCTGGGATAAGAGGAAGGTGGTTATATTCTTAAGTTTTTAAATTGTTTTATAGATTGTCTTTCCAAAACTATTTTTCTTGAAAGCAGGGGCTAAATTTTCATAAATTCCTACCTCTCTATGCCACCAAGTAATAAAGATTTGACATCCACCTCTGCAATACTGGAACCCTCCCAGGAAGTGTTAAGTAGATACAGACTGCTAAGTGACACTTAGTATTTCCAGATACTAGAATGAATAGCCTCTTAACATTTATAATCTGTGGACATCTCTATCATCTCTCAGAAGAACATGAAATTTCTAAATGTATTCTAAGTTTATTAGGAATCATCTAGTAACTCCCCAAAGCCTCTATTTGCCACTTCCCAAAGATCTTATCTTTGCCATTTTCCTCCCATGTTTTTCACTGCTGAAAATCAAATTTTTGTCATTTTCCCCTTAGATGGTAGCAATAGCTTCCTTTCTCACAGGTCTCCTTGTCCTCAGTATCACTCCTGAAAATACATACTTCATTCTGCCATTAGACATCTTCTCTTTCTCAATTAATCATGTCACTGTCCTACTTGAAAACATGTTATGATACTTTGCTGTCGACAGAATGAAATCTCTACTCCAGAGTGTGGTTTCAATGGCCTTTCATAATTTGGCCCAGGGCCCTTTTTCTAAGCTGCCTAATTCAGATGCTGAACATACATTTTTCTGTGTAATATATTCATGACTGGGCTCATTTTCCTCTGCCTTGAATGTCCCCTCTCCCATCTCCATCTATCAGAACTTGGCCTATCTATCAAGGTCCAGATTAAATGCCACCTTCTGGAATCAGAATATTAAGTAATGCAGAAACCTTCTCTCCATTAGAAAGGGGGAAAAAAGAAGAGGGGGAAGAAGCCAGACTGCTTCCAGAACAATTTTGTTTATGTTTCTCTTCTGGCAGTGATCATGTTCTGCCTTGTTTTTAAGTAATATACATATCTGTCTTCTTTCATGTACCACAGGGTGGGAGCTACATGTGATTCATCACTGAATTATTCTCCTTACTCTCATTCTCAACCACAGAACAGAGTAGGCACTCAGTAAATAGCTATAGTAGTAGCTTGATTGATGGAGAGACATTGGAAGAATACCTAGTTTTTCTGTCTGGGAAGGAACTGTGATTAATAGAGAGAGGAAACAGCCAACTTAGAGCATATAAAATTACAGACTACATTTTGCTGAGTATAGATTTAAGGTGTCAAGGAAGATGGAATGACCTCTAGAGTGGTGATGTGAAGAGATCCATTAACACCTACCCTAGCTGAACAATTATACTGCTAAAAATTACACACAAGCAAGCAACACATTATTATCCCTAAAAATTGTCCTAAGGACTAGCAGCAAATGAAGAGACTTTTTTTTTTGGGAAAATTAATAAGAAAGTGAAAACATATTGGGTTTAAGCCATGGCCTGCTCTATTCTCCCACTCCTGGCTCAGTATAATAGAAACTTTATAATGGACAGGTGCAGATAAAAACAGGTATCTTCCCTCAAGGTTTCAGTCTATATGTAAAATATCTTCCCATATGAGGGAGGCCCTACAGTACTTCTCTTCCCCCTAAGATAGGTGTTTCAGAAACTCAAATGTTTTCTCTACTATGTGGATGCTAACACACAACAAAGTAAGGAGGGAAGAATAGAAGTTCAGTAAATTCAACAGAGAATGCAATGAAGGGAGGGGGATGGGAATAGGAACAATAGTGGAATGAATCTGACATAACTTTCCTATATTTTTGTGTTTGTGTGTGTGGTGCTGGGGACTGAACTCAGGGCTTTGTCCATGTGAGGCAAGCACTCTACCAACTGAGCTATATTGCCAGCCCTTCCTATATCCTTATATGAATGTACCTCAGTGAATCTCTACATTTTGTAGAAACATAAGACTGGGATCCTAATTAAAATAAGCGGTACTCTGTATTTGTGTAAATAAGTCAAATTATACTCTACTGTGAGGTATAACTTAAAAGAATGAAAATTTAGAAAAAAAATCATATAAAAAGAAAAAAAAAGAATAGCTGAGAAATTTGGGGCTCCTTCCAGCCCCTACACATGGAGTAGAAGCTATAAGCCAGGTAGGGCAGGCCAAGAATACTGAATCTCTATCTTTTTTATCCTAGTGTGCTTGTAAGGAAGAGATTCCAAATCAGAAGAAGTGGGCATACATCAAGGGTTACTACCCTGCCTAGTATGCTTCTCATAAAGCAAGGATGTCTGTCAAAGAGAAGCAGGCCACAGTATCTGCCCTGGGCTCTGTAACAGTGGTGCAGAGGATTTAATCACAGGGGGAGATAGGACATAAGAATAGAATTTCAATAGCTCTCTGAAAGATAACTGACTTTCTCTGGAACTGACTTTCTTTCAGCATGGGAAAGCTCAAGCCTTAGGGTGCTATTGAAAATAATGGAGATAGTAAGCAATGAAAGTGAGGCTGGTAGCTCAATGAGAACAATTTAAACCTTAGAATAGCTAGAAGATTAACAGCAAGAAACAGGGAAAGATATATAGATAAGAGTCTTCTACCTGGGATTGGAGAAGGCCTCAAAGACTGGTGTAAAAGATTAACCTTGCAAAAAAAAAAGTTCAAATTTAATTGGACCACTGTAGAGTAATTTAAGCTACAGGGCATTGTTGAAAACTAAATTGTAATCATCCAGCAATTAATTACTGGTGGCTAATATCTGGGTAAGATATTATCAGGACAAAAAACAGAGAGATGAGGGAAAGAGTCCATCAAAGATATTTCTGTTAAAATCACTGTCATTCTAGAATGACTGTGCAATACCTGAAGCTGAATTCACTGAAGAGCAACATCAGAAGCTGCACAAACTAGGGGAAATATATTTCAGTAAAAATAGTCCAGCCTATCCACAATTCAATCAACCAATCAATAAGCAAACAAGAAATCTCTACAGTTTATTTTTTTTAGTTGCAGAGATGCTACAATAAATCATCCAAAATATTCACGTTTCAACCAAAATTATAAGATATGCAAAGAAACAGAAAGTGTCACATCCACAGGGGAAACAGCAGGCAATGAAAACTTCTTTTGAAAATCCACATATACTGAATTTAAAAGACATCAGGTTTAAATTAGTTATTTTAAACTGTCCAAATAACTAAAGGAAACCACACTTAAATAAATAAAATTATGACAAGGTCTCGTCACATAGAAACTATCATTAAAAATAGAAATAACAAAAAAAATGGAAATTCTGAAGGTAAGAATTACAAAAATGAACAAAAATTTCACTGAACAGCTCAATAATAGATTTAACTGATAGAAACATTTAGTTGAAAATAGATCAATAGAGATTATGCAATTTCTATCAGAGAGAAAAATAATGAAGGAAGATGTACAGAACCGCAGAAATACATTGGGGCATCATTAATAAACTCAAAGCAGGAAAAACTTTAAGAAATCCATAAACAAACACACACAGTCAGAATTTTGAAAATCAAATAAAAATAGAACATCTTGAAATATGCACAAAAGACACAGCTCTCCATGTATAGGGAAACTTGAAGATATCTCATCAGAAACAAAGGAAGCCAGGGGACCATAATTCAAAGTTCTGAAACCTGTCAACCTAGAATCTTATATCCAGCTAAACACTATTTTTTTTAAATTAAGGCAAAGCAAATATGAGACATGTTAAAATCTGTCAATCAAAGGTATTGCTTTATGAACAAATACTGAGAAAATTCATTTCTAGCAGACCTATGTTACAAGAAATATTAAAAGGGTAAATTTAGCAAAGTGAATGGAAAAGTTGTACCCTGAAAACTGAAAATCATTGGAGAAAAAAATTAAGGGAGATCCAGATGAAAGAAAAACACTGGTGCATTCCATGTTCATTGATTGGAAGACATACTATTGTTAAAATTGCAATATTCTACAAAATGGTTTACACATTTGATGCAATCCTTATCAACTTCTAAGCTTCCTTTGTTTCACCAAATTGACAAGCTAATTCTTTCATATGAAATTGCAAGGAATCCATAATATCTAAAACATGCCTGGAAAAGAAGAAAAAATTAGAAAGACTCACAGATCCTTATTTCAAAATTGACTACAAAGCTACAGTAATCAAGACAATGTGGCAATGGCATAACAATATACAGAAAAATTAATGGAGTAGAATTAAGAGTACAGATATTAGCCATCATATTTTCTATGAACTGACTTTCAACAAAGATGCCAAGATTTTTCAATGGAGAAAAAAATCAGTATTTTCAAAAAATGGTACTGGACCAAATAGATGTTCACATGCAAAAAAAAAAAAAAAAAAAAAAGGGCCCACACCTCACACCATGTACAAAAATTCACTTATAAAGGAACAAAAATCTAGATATCAAAGCTAATCCTATAATATTCTTAAAAGAAAAAAAAGGAGTAAAAATCTGCATGACATTAGATTAAACAATGGTTCTTAAATATAACACTTAAAGCATAATAAGCAAAGCCTAAATAGTTAAATAGATAAAATAGACATCACCATTAGAATATTTTGTGCTTTAAATAACATAATCAACAAAGTGAAAAGAAGTCCCACAAAATTAGAGGAAATATTCAGAATCATACATGTGATAAAGAACTTATACTCAGAATATATAAAGACCTTACAACAATTTGATAAATAAAAAAATCAAACAAATCAATTAAAATGCACAAAATATCCAAATAGAACCTTCTCCAAAGAAGACATACACATGGCCACTCATCACATGAAAAGATGTTGTACATTGTTTGTCATTAGAGAAAAGTAAATCAATACCCCAATGAGATACTCCTTAACAATCATAGGATGGCTCTAAATAGATAATAACAAGTTTTGTTGAGGATATGGAGAAATAGAAAATGATGCAGCTGCTTTCCAAAACACTTTGGCACTCTCTCTCAAAGTTTCACATGGAGTTACCATTGGACCTAACGATTCCACTTTCAATATATACTCTAGATATACATCCATACAAAAATTTGTACATAAACGTAAATAGCAGCAATGTTCATGAGAGCCAAAAGGTGGAAACAATCCAAATGTCCATAATTGATTAATGGATAAGTAAAATGTAGCATATCTATACAATGGAATAATATTCAACAATTAAAAAATAAAGAACAGATGACATAGTACAGGACGAATGAAGCTTGAAATCATACTACATGAAAGAAGCCAATCATAAAAGGCCATATATTATATGATTGCATTTATATGATATGATCAAAAGAGGCAAATCCATAGATTCAGAAAGTATATTAGTGTTTGTCCAGGGTTTGTAGGTGGATGCTTAGGAAGATAGAGGGAAATGGGCATAAAGTTTCTTCTTGAGGTAATGAAAATGTCATCAATTTTATGCATACATTGATGGCTACACAAGTCTGTGAATATTGTACAACCAATGAAGTGTATGCTTTAAATATATAAATTATATGTTATGTGAATTACATCTTAATAAACTCATTCATAAAGTCAAGGAAGACTTTGATGGGAAGTGGGACTGGAGTTGAAAATGGAAAATAGGATTTGGGTTGAAGATTTGGAAAGTAATTGCAAGATGTAGGGGCTAGTTTCAGAGAAGTCTCTATACAAAGAGGAGTTTATGAAGGAAACAAACTTTTCAGCCTCATATGTATTGATCAGATATGATAAAATTGCATTTAGATTAATCTGCCTTTGTTGACTTAGAGTCATGGATATCAGTGGGCATAAGGAAAGGGAAATAGGCTTTTAAAATAATAGTGTGAAGACACTGAAAATAGAGTTAATATAAATATAGAAGAAACATTTGTGGAAGGAAGAATGGACAGTGTTAGGTGATTGATTAGGAAACAAGAAATACCAAGCTATTGAACAACTAAATATCTGAGATGAAAGATTTTGATTTGCCATATTATCTCTGGAGTAAGCTACATATCATTTACTTAATTGCTTAAATGCACATGTTACAAAACTATCTTGAACACAATGCACCCAAGCCCTCAAATGCAATATATTGCATGAACAACGTAACAGCACAAAACGAAAATGAACACACTTAATCTTAAAGTGTCAATTCAGACAATTTATATCGAGGCACCAGGGAAATACCTGGAGTTAGACCATGCAAGGTAGTTATCTGGCTCAGCCATTAATATTTTCATCTCAAAGAAATTATTTGCCTGTGTGTTTATCCCTCTGAAAAAAGAGAAAATCTCATCATCTGAAAACAAGAATTTATTCTTGTTATGTTGGGCTTAATATTAAAAAAACAAAACAAAATCCAAAACATAAAGAGGCTAATGGTTGCGAAAGAACCTCCTGCACGATGAAAAAAACAAGTCTACATGTATCAACACTTTCACATTATATATATATTTTTCTTATCACAGACAGTAGCTGGATTTTTCTTTAGATCTCACTAGGCACGAGATTAGGCACCAGGAGTGTTCTGGGCGACCAAAAAAAAAAAAAAAAAAAAAAAAAAAACCTTTACATTTCTCTTTTGGTGGGCAGGGGGTCATGCCTCAGAGAGTAAGTGGCGGAGGGGGAGGAGAGGAACGCAACAACTGTTACTTGATGTGAACCTGAATTTGGGGAGACAGTGATTGCAAAACTGAGTGCCATCTTGAAGCTTTCCCCACTGCGTGAGAAGCGAAGGAGGGGAGGTGATACTGAGCCCTCAGCCCTGAACAGTCCTCCCCCGCTATCCCCTCCTCCCCAACCCCCGCCGCACTCTGAACCAATCGGCTGGAGCGCCGCCCTCTTCCTCCCTCTATGTGGAATCCTATAAATTGGTTATCTGGGGGCTTTGGAACCGTCTACCAGTGTCTGGCTGCTGGTGAGCTGGTGCTGTCTCGCCTCGGCCCTTGATTGGCTAGCTTTTGCTAACTCTCCGGGAGTCCCACGTGCAAACGCTGCAGTTCTTAAGAGGAAGGCGACTTCGAAAGAATACCAAGCAGTGCAGAAAAGCCTGGTTCCAGAAACAATCAGAGGATCCGGAGCGGAATCGCGGACCCATAAAGAGGTAGGGCGCTCTGCACTTGCGGCGCTGAAGCCTGGCGGGCTAGAGACTGAGGGTTGTGCCAGGTTGGTAGTGGGGCTGCAAGCCTTGGTGTAGATGGGGGGAAGGAGTGGGTCTTGTTGGTAGGAATGTGGGTAGAATGAACCCTGTAGCCTCCTGGCGCGCAGGGAGGGCTGAGTGAAGGCTCTGGCTTCTAGACTATTGAAAGGTGTGGAGCTAGTTTTTCTTATACAAATGTCTGCATTCTGGCTCTGGAATTCAGAGTCTTTGCCCTCAGACACTACAAATAACTGATTCCTGTTTGCAAATGTAAGCAGCTCTGACTCCAGCTACTGGTTTTTGGTGGCAGAATGAAGGTCCTACATTGTCTGTTGGGGACAGAGGGCTTGGAGTTTTCGGAAGAGTCCTGGGCCTGTAGGGGTTTCTTTCTGCCTGTCAGGGCTGGGCGAATGACTCAAGATGTTAAGATGTAACAAAATGGAAAGGTGGTTGGTAATTTCTCCAGGGCTCTTGGCCTCTTATCGGGTCTGGAGAAGACCGTCTAGGTTCTTTTAAAGAGGAAATGTAGAACCAAGGGAAGATGCTGGTTGTTTTATGATTTAGGAACAATTTGAGGAACGTGGGTGAAAGTACAGATCCAGAATTACCTGGGGGTAAATTTTGGCTGTAGGAGAAATGCAGGACGCCCTTTGGTTGTCTAGGGAAAATAGCCTCTCTTGGTCCTGTTTGTGGTAAATTTAATGTGCGTGGCAGACAGCGCAACATTGCCGCATTGAACACCAGGGGGGAACCTGGGTGCTGGAAAGATGTGCGTGCTCCCTCCCTGACTTGGGTAAATACTAGGTGAGGCTGCAAAATTTTCTGTTCAACGGACATTTTAAGATATTTCCAAAACTCCTAGGCAGAAGTTGGGGTGATGCAAAATTATGAGGTGTTTCCACCCCAAATTTAGTTAATTTTAAGTTATGCAGAGATAACTGACGGGGGAGGGATTGCCACACAAACGTATAGAAAGCTGGGGCTTATGGTTTTCCTGCACTCTCTAGAGGAAATCCAGAACGTATGGGGGGAAATAATTGGTGATTTTCACCTTTTCTGGGGAAAATCTGGTGAATGTGGAAGATGCATGGTGTTTCCATACTTTCTAGCAGGAATATAAGTTGCAAGGGGAAAATGGAATTCTTGCACTGTTGGGAGGGAAAAAAATGGGTTTTAAAGAAGAAATCCGCAGTGCTTGTGTACTAATAAGGGAAAATTAGATGTGCAAACAAAGATTAACTATGCCCCTGTGCTACCTAGGGAGAACTCAAGTGCGTCAGTGCTTCTGCGCATAGGAGTTTTGGAGTATTTATTCATTCCTTCTAGAAGATTCAGGGTGCTGGGGAAATGAGGAATCCATTCAGGAAGCTCAAAGGCTCAGTTGGAGACTATTTTCTACCTATGGACAGTCAAACACACACACACACACACACACACACACACACACACGGGAAATTTCTAAAATATAACCAAACCCCACATGTTTCAAAGTTTTCAAGAAATAAGACTGTTTTCCCCTCTTTCCCTTCTTCCTCATGTTTTGCCACCTCTATTTTCCTGTGTTTTTTTTTAAGGAGAAAATGTGAACCATGGGAAATATTGACCACATCATTTAAACAAAAGTTGTTTTGTGCTTCTGACTTTAAAAACATGTTGTTTTACACCTCTGATAGCACAGTCATAGATAGATTTCAAAAGACCCCCTTTTCCTAAACTGGTCTTTTCCCCATTCCACCTATCACTTCTCATTTCTGGATTCTATGCTCCCACTGCCTTGAGGGCTCCACCACTGCTTGAGTGTCCCCACGGGCAGCAGGTCAGGGGGAAAAAATAATCCTGGATGCCAATATGAGTTGGGGAGGAGGGTGCATGAAGTAAGGAATGAAAGAATGTAAATAGGGGATATATGTTAACTACCTGTTTGGTTGTATTGGGCACACTCATTTCTGTGGGGTTAATATTTGATAAATGTGCCCACCAGTCCCCAAATTCTAATGCTCCATCTGGTCTAACCCCCAAACTGCCTGTGCCTTGATGGGAAAGACCAGAGCCCCAGTTACAAAGTCGGCATCTGGAAAATTCACTCGCCCTCATTTCTGCGAGAGCCACCCATGCCCCCCTCTGCGTTGCGGACCCAGACAGCATCTCGTGGTAGAGGCAAAGTCTCGCGCAAAGCTCTGCCTGCCGGCTCGGGGCCCCGCCCCTCTCTGGCGAGGGTCATTGCCCAGTCCCTCTGGCGCCCGGGAGTGCGCACGCCACCTTAGCTGCAGCAGTCCACTGTGGTGCGCAGAGCCCCAGAGACTCACACCTCTGGCTGTGAAGCACTCCAGGTTCGAAGAAGGGGGCAGCAGCGAGCCATCGCCTCCCCTTTCTCCCTGACCGGCAAACTGAGGCTGGAAGGTTCCTGGCTTTTTTAGTCATTTGGCTAAAGCTCTCTAAGGTAAGTCTTCACGTTTGCAGGAAAGGCGGGAGAAATCTGCGAGGGAGCCGCCGCCGCTGCGACTGGCACCAGGTAAACAGACTGGTAGGCAGACTAAGAACCCTCCACCTTTACATTTACCTTTGGGTAAGACTGCCCACCCAGTGGAAGGGGCTCAGGTCAAAGGCAGCTCCAGGTCCACCTGGCGCTCACAATTCCCGAGGCTTCATTTCTTCCAAAGGTTAACTGGGTGTGCTAAATCACGAATCTCTAGAAATTCTCTCCTATTTTTGTCTGTCATGGTCAGCAGGGATCTGGCATTCCTGAAAAGTCGGGATGTATGCCTATGTCCCCAAGCCCGCTGGACAGCCCATTCTCCCATTCCCTACACCCTATTAGTGTCCTCCTAGAGTCCAGAGGCGGCTTCTGGCTGCTTCACCAGCCCTTGAGCTTTTACGATTAAAACAAAAATTTTTCCCACTGAAGTACATACAAACTGTTAGCTTGCACCAGCTACCAAGGTTTCCAAAAGCCAGTTGTCAGCCCTGGAGCTGGAGCCTCTACGTCTTCTCCTCATCCCCTCCCACACCCGGGTCTCCTCAGCCCCCTCCCCACTTCGCTCGCTAGTGCCGCGGTGGGCTAGAAAGGACTTGCGTCTGAGCTAAGGCTCTTGGCATAGAAGCCGCTTCCTCACTAGAATCACTTGCTCGGTAACTGGGGAGGGGGCTCTAGCCTGGGATGGGGATTAATCCGTCTTCAGTATTCCTTCTGCCCACGAGACATAAAAGAACAAATCTCTGTAATTAGAACTCCCTCCCACCTCGCTCGTAGCCTGGAGTTGCGGGAGGTGGGTGGGTGGGTACTAGCCTCGCGGATCCCTGCAAGCGCAGCGTTAGGAGGTCTTTTGGTGACGTGGTTTCTTTAAAGTCCCGCCCTCCTGAAATTTGGGGAAGGGTCTGCGAGTGAGCACTCTCCACTGCCCTCTTCTGCCTATTTGGCTAAAGAGAAGCCCTAATGCAGAGAAGTGAATCCTCACCAACTAGGTGAACTGAAGTTCAGGAGCCTTGTCTCCACCTGGGGATCTGGAAAAACGCCAGAAAAACGTGCGGCGCTCCCTTTCCCAGTCCAGATTCCTAAGGAACACTGGAAAAGGCTGAGGCTCAAACCTTTATGGACCTTGGTTACCTTTGATGCAGCGCTGGGGCTGCTGTCGCTCAGAGATGGGACACAACCGCAGCCCCTGGCATGGGGGTAATTCAGGTGGTAAGGGGAAGGGTCCACAGAAGAGGATGCACCCCTCCTTGCTGTCTATTATTGTTCTTCCCTAGTGTACAGCGAAAATACCAAACCCCAACTTCATCCTCAGACCTTCCAAGACTTGGACATTTGGAAGAGTGTAGCTTTGAATTTGAGTTGTTATCTTTTATCTTCACCTCGGATATTAAAGGGTCTTTTCGGTGAGGTGGGGGGATGGGCAGACCTTTAACTGGAACACTTGTGTGATTGTGATCCTTTCTCTCCCCCGCCCCCCCCCCCCCCCCCGCAAAAAAAAATTAGATGAAACAGTCTTCACCCGAGAATCAAGCACAATTTCTGGCACTACACAGCAAGCAATAATCCCCCCCCCAGAGCCCCCTCCCACTACACACAGACTTAGTGGCACCTGCTGTGAGATGTTTCAATCAGAAATGGTGGCATTTTGCAACATAAAGGAGGGCTAAGCCTGGTGTGATTTAATTTGGCCCTGAGGGACCACAGATCCCAGCCCAAGGAGCTGACTAATACAGTTGTCCTCATCACATTTATTTTTGGGGAGGGAGCAGGTAGAGGTGGAAAGCAGAGAGAGACAAATCAAGGAAAATCTTTAACTCCCTTTCCTGTAGTGTAGAATGTAAAACATCACCACACTAATGTACACCACACAAACTAACCAGATAGAAACATGCAACCCATACACTACAATAGCATGTATGTCAGAGAAACCACATAATTACAGCATGCAAGCATAACACACAAAGCATACACCATATAAGATAAATATACAACATACAAATCTACATTGTGCAAAACACAACAAATTTTGTGCTCCACACAAGTCCACACAGCAAATATAGCACAGCTTCCAAACACAAATCACTCAAAACACATGTATCACAAATATACACATACAAACCCCATGAACAGACTCTACCACATAGACACTCCACATATACTCACACAAAAAATATTCCCTTTGCTTCCTTTCAAAATGAGCTTATAGGTTTAAAAACAACAAAAAGGCTAGTAAAAGTGGCTCATGCCTACAATCCCAGCAGCTTGGGAGGCTGAGGCAGGAGGATCACAAGTTCAAAGGCAACCTCAGCAATTTAGTGAGACCCTAAGCAACTCTGAGACCCTCTCTCAAAATAAAATAAAATGAATATAAAATGGGCTGGGGATGTGGTTCAGTGGTAAAGTTCCTCTGGGTTCAATCCCTGGGGGGAAAAATGTAGGTAGCCGTAGAGAGAAAATGATAGACTGAGTGATTTTCCACAGTGAATGGGGGGATGTCAAGAAAAGAAACCAATAGAATTATGATGAAACTTTTATATCAGTAGTATATATTTTTCTGCATATTCCCAAAATGTTAGTTTGATATTCACCACCAGATTATGAGGTAAATAACATTTCAAGTCCAATTAGGGAAGTTAAGGCACAGAAGTTGACACACAGTGATTGCACATATCTATGGAGTACAGTATACCACTTCAGTACATGTATATGATGGGTCATTATCAGGGCAAGGTAATTTGCATATACATAACCTCAGACATTTATACGTTTTCTTGTTTTGGGAACATTCAAGATTCTTTCTATTGACTTTTTTGAAATATGCAATTAGTTGTTGTGAATCATAGTTATCCTATTGAGAGTACAGAAAATTTATTTGCCAACAGGAATGCTGCAAGTTAGTGACAGCAGGGAGGTGGGGTGGAAGTTAAAAACAAAGGTTTTTTAAATTCTGTAATACTCTGAAAACAGTTCTCCCACACACATACAAACATACATATTACTTACCACATTCTTTATTAACTAGCTACCACCTCCTGGAGTTAAAGATTGGTCATCTATTTAAAAACCCATTTCTTGTGGCTTGATTTTTTATTTATGTCCCCTAGCACAAGAAAGAACATCTTAGAACTGACCTTTCTTTTCATAACACAAGGTAGAAAGGTCCTGTGCCCTACTCCAGGATGCCTGTAGGGCCAGAAACCAGAGTTATCTAGCCTACTAGGCCCTGATACCCCAACTCATATGGAATTCAGTTAGTAACTAATTAATTAATTAATGTAATATACATTAGATGCAGTAGCCTTTCTAGGGCAGACTAGGGCATGCTTGGTGAACTGCATGGTGATGAGAATCCCTTTTTTTGTGGGGGGTCAGGTAATCAAACCCAGGGTATAGGGAGCTCTTACACTAAGCTATACCTCCAAGAATACAGAATTGTGTGTCTTCCAGCATTACAACAAAATATAGATCTGATTCTACTCTCTCTCAAACTTCTCTAATTCAGTTTTTATTGATAGCTTTCTTTTCTCAACACCTAAAGCACTTAAATAATCTGCATTTTACTCTTAATATAGTGTATATTTCTTCCAACTTGGATCATTCTTTAATTATTTGGTTTCAGATTTGTCTCTATGACTTGGCAGTAAGCAACTTCTTTTTTCATCTGATAGCTGGCCTAGACAAGTATCAGGGATTTCTGGACAAGTTTGCTGATGGATTGATTGATTGTGAACTTATATAGGTAGATTTTGATGTAATGAAATGAGTCATGCCTCCAAAGAATTAAATTAGAAAAGAGACAGTGTGTAGGAATTAACTGGATGCATTTGCTCAGTATTGCCTGGCCAGGGAGTAACACATAGTAGACCCTATATATGCTGCCTAATGCACAGTTGAGTACTTTAAAAATCACAACCTGCTGTTTGGGGCTAAGCTTGTAATGGAAGAGAGTGGAGATTAAGATGGCTTTAACCCAAGAGCACTAGAAATGAATTAATGCATACTATTTCCAACGTAAATGATTTAAATTAGTGATGGCAGTATTCACTGGGATGGTGTATGCAAATTGGTTGTTACTATGTTACAGTGGTGTTTTTCTGTGTGTCATTCTCATTGACTGATGAAATATTGTCTCTGGCTCTACCTAGAGCAGGAAAGAAATCACTTTAATTTTTCATATAGGTGTAGCTTTCTGGAAATTCATTTTTTAAAATATAGAGCTAAGAAAAACTGGATCAAAGTAAATTAGAATGACGATTATTTGCTTTTAAAAATGATTTGCTACAGGGTTCCTTTGGCAATTTCCACTGCTATTTGAAGATTACTTAGAAATTAAGATAAATACTTCAGAGATGAAATTATAGGTAAAGAATGTTCGAAATTCTTAAATGTTCAGTACACACAGAATCTGAATGCACTTCACTGTGTTTCTTGAATTCAACACTTTTCTCCACTCTTCTGCTACCCTACAACCTGATCTGGAGACTGAAAACAGGCACCTAAGGACAGCATAGGGTCCTGAGCCTGCTTATAGATAGCTGATCTTTTCTCACAATAACAGATAAACTTCACTCTCAGTCAGATTTGAGCCTATAAAGACAGTATAAAATATGTATCCTTTATTTTCTCTAAACTTATTTGAGAGAGAAACCTTGGTTATCATTTGCCCCATTACACAATAATAATTGAAAATAAATCAAATATGCTTTTAATATACTTGATTGATATTGCCCACAAATGACCAGACATTTCATACTTACTGAAGGAAATGAGGATGGGGAGTAATAACTGAGTCCTAGGGGTAAATAATTGCTCTCATTGGCTCCACAGGATTCCTTCATCCTAGTGAAGTGAATTGATCAGCAGGACTCCTGGCTTCCCTCCCCCTATAGGAGAAGTGAAGACCTGGTTCCTGAGGATCCCACTTTTTATAGCAAAATTTGAAAAGCTTACCCATTCTTCTGTGAAACAGTGATGTCTGTGATTCTTCAAATCTAAGGTGGAGCCAGGCACATTGGTGCACGCCTGTAATCCCAGAGGCTCAGGAGGCTAAGGCAGGAGGATTACGAGTTCAGAGCCAGCCTCAGCAATTTAGGGAGGTCATGTGTAACTCAGCAAGACCCTGTCTCCAAATAAAATTTAAAAAAGGGCTGGACAACCCCCCCCAAAAAAAAGGCCGACTTATTTCTTTGATATGTGGATGCTAACTCAAAATAAGGGGGCGGGTACATAAGAATAGAAGTACTTTGGATTAGACAAAGGTGAATGAAGGTAAGGAAGGGGGAATGGGAGTAAGAAAGATAGTAGAATGCATCAGACATTACTATCCAATGTGCGTATATGATTACACAACCAATGTAATTCTACATCATGTACAACCAGAAAAATGAGAAGTTATACTCCATATATGTGTAATATGTCAAAATACATTCTACTATCATGTATGACTAATCAGAAAAAATAAAAAATATTTAAAAAGATGACATTCATAGTTGGTTCTGGTAAAATTAGTTTTCATGCATAGTTTTTAAGAGTGGTTTAATTTATCAAATTTTGTTAGCCTTTCAAAAGTAACAGTAATAAAATGCAATTCGTTTTCTATTTAAAAAAAATTAAAAATAGACTGGGGATGTGGCTTAGTGGTTGAGCACCCCTGGGTTCAATTCCCAGTATATATAATATATAGTGGATTTGGGAGTTTGCAGCCTTTGGAGAAGGTTCCTCATCTATCTCCTTTTTTATTCTCTAGGGGCCTGCTTAAATTGTCACCCCAAACAAAAATGAACTATTCATTTAATGGAAATGGGACATCCCCTTTTCTATTACAAATGGAACGTGCCATTGATTGGCTCCACCAAAATTTCACTGGGGTTCCACCAATCGAAGATCAAAGCTGTAATCATACAGATCTAAATGGATCCAGTGTCTCCAGCCCAGAATTGGAAGGGCCAACAGGAATGGCCCAGAAATGGCTGGGGGGCAAACCCCACATTGCAGCGAAGATAATTCTGTCTGTGGCATATGCAGTCATCATAATGGTATCCCTCTTTGGCAACTCACTGGTGTGCCAAGTTTTCATCAAGCACAAGGAAATCAACAAATCAACAGGCCTTCTCATCTTCAATCTGGCGATATCTGACATTCTGATAATTCTGCTCAACAGTCCATTTGCTCTGGTGAGTGAGTATATAGGGTTGGTTTGGAGTGGAAATGTTGCTCCAATCCAGGGATGGGTGATAGGACTAAGACGAAGAAGGGACATAAGCCTGCCTTAAGCCCCCATTCTAGAACCTACCTTCTCTGTAAGGCCTGAGGGGATTATCTGAGTGTATAACCATCTCGCTTTTGCTTCCCTCCTTCAGGCCCGATTCCTGAGTGGACAGTGGGTATTTGGCAGGATCATGTGCCATGTCAGTCGCTTTGCTCAGTACTGCTCCCTTCATGTCTCAACTTTAACACTGATGGCAGTTGCCATGGACCGACATCGGGTAAGACCTCTGGAGGGTCCTTGTTAATAAAAGGGAAGAAAATTAGCAGTGTCCACATAGATTAGACACCTCCCAAAACTCCTCAGGATGGGGCCACCTTTGAAGATAACCTTCACACTTCCTCCTCCTTCCACTGGATACCAATCAGAGTTCCAGTATTTTCAGAACCATAATATATTTTAATCTATTTTCCTTCTAAACTATTTTCAATCCAATCATGTTTTTACTGGAATAAGGTAAATAGTATTAATAGGAAAATTATGTATGTAGGGACTCTTCAGCATTTGCCCACACAAATGACATAGATCTTTTTGTTTCAGGTAATTCTGCATCCAACGAAACCAAGGCTAACACACTCCCAAAGCATACTGACTGTTGTTCTGATCTGGAGTCTTGCAGTTTTCCTTGCTCTTCCTCATGCAATCTATCAAAATCTGTTCTATGTCATCAGCAAGTAAGTCAGACTAGTTACTTAATGGTAATTTTGCCTTCCTCTTTCCAGACACAGTGAGGAAATTGACTTTTGAAAAGTTTTTAACTGCATGTTTGTCCTCCTCCAATTTTCCTCAATAGTGGAAATGAAGCCTCAATATATCTCTAATTTTTATTAATTAAACCAATATGATGGGCCTCCAGGTTAGGGACATTGGTGGTTAGGAATCAGATAAGTCTCAATTTGTTCTCTGTCTGGATCAAGACCTATAAGAGAGGATATTATAGCTCCATACCTTAATTTTTAAATTGAAGAAACTAAGAGCTATAAATAGGGAGCTGGGTGGGTTTACTTAAGGACATACTGTGGCAAAGCTGGGACTAGAACCTTAGCTTCCTGAGATCCATTTCACTGGTCTGGTTATCATAACCTCCATTATCTTCTGCTCCAGGGATGGAGTTGTCAGGAGCCACTGCCTTCCTGCGTTTCCAGGACCCAGCAAGCTAGTTGGGAAATATGTGGATCTTGGGACATTTGGCTTGCTGTACATCCTGCCACTGCTGGTGATTGTTATAACATACTCTCACCTGGGGAAGAGGCTGTGGATCCAAAATTCTGTTGGTGATGCATCTGCTCGTCAACTTATGGCACACTACCAGAAGCGGAAGAAGAGCATCCGAATGCTGATTCTTATTGTAATGGTCTTTGCGATATGTTGGTTTCCTCTCAATTGCTACGTGGTTCTTATTTCCAGTGCAGACATAGAAACTGAGAGTGTGCTTTTCTATGCCTTCCACTGGTTTGCCATGAGTAGTACGTGCTACAACCCTTTTATCTACTGCTGGCTCAACAGGAGCTTCCGTGCCAAACTTAGATCTATAGCATCTTGGTGCACAAAATATCTGTTGTGCAAGAGCTCCCAGGTTCAGCAGCAAGCACAAGTGCAGGAGAGTCATGAGCTCCAGGAACTCCAGGCATCTGCGCTGCCACAGGTGCCTGTGGCCATTCCAGAGCCTCAGGTATTAGAGGATCCCTGTGTGGCTACAGGGGAGGGGGATGCCCAAATTTCTGCCCAGAGGGAAAAGGAAAATCCAAATGCCTCTGTGAGTCGAAGGCAGCGTTTTTCAATCCTGCGTCCTTTTTTCTGTATCCGTGTTCATTCAGTTAAAATCTAGATGGGTACTCATATACAAAGACCATCTGATCCCTTGGAATTTTGTTCAAAATAGTACCTGGGCACATGTTCCTGATGCACTAGCTGAAAGCATCACTGAGGCCCTGGTCATGACCATTCCATGCTCCTCCAAGGGAAATTTGGCCCACCCATTTAGCCCAGGTCAGATGTTCATGTTCAATATGGTAACAACAAATCAGCTAGAGATGGAATAACCCTTAAGCCAGATGCAGAGACCTAGTGATTTAATATCATGGACTTTCCTACAGGTCCATCACCATTTCCCTTTTGTGGTTGATGATTCTGAGTCCTGGAATCAAAAGGGTATTCACACTATATCTAATGGGGTCTCTGCCACTATAGGGACAACTGCTATCACCACACATCCTATAGGAGTCTATTGACTCACCCAACTTACTTTGGAGATGGGAAGGGAAAGAGCTAGATTCTCTAATAATCATTTTGACTCTACTTTGATCAGTGATTACCATTAGTGGGTGGTGATAGAAAGATGGAGGAATTGAGAGTGAAAGAGGGAGTAAGTAAAGCATCACATGGAAGACTAATAATCCGTCCTCAACAGTAGGAATGCCTTCTTTTTCTTCAGTGTACCCCTGAGCACCGGCTTGATATTCTCATACCTTTGCCTTCTAGCTCAACTTAACCTGAGGCAAAAGATCATTTTAAGGGAAAAGAAATACTGGCAAATGACCCCAGACATGTGTTTTCCTCATAATCTCAAATGCAACTCCCTAAACTCAGTCATTGCAGTTCTGGTTGTAGACTGCTTTCCTGGGTTTCAGATACCCCATCTTGTAATCCAGAATTGGGCTTTATCATCTGGAGGAATTCATTGGTATTTGTGTTTAATTAGTGCATACCTGCATATCTGGTTTCTTGTGAATTTTCCCATGCAAAGCACCTATCCTAGTTGGCTATTATTAAGCTGATTCACAGCCATGCTCTTCTCCCGATATTTGCACGACAATTAAGTCAACTTTTCCAAATCCATTTACTCCCCACCAACTATAATCTGTTGCATCCTAAATTGGAATTAATACACAAACAGATGCGTGCGTGCACACACACTCACACATTTTTATATTCACACAAGTACCAGCTGTATATACTGCCTCTTGTGACCTCTCATGCTATCCTCTTGCCTGGTGCTCTCACTTTTTTCTACTTGTAATTTTCATGCTAACTGAGCCTGGATGTGATTTCATGCCTTAAAATGAAGTCTTGGAGGTTCTCAGATTGTGGCAAATTTTTTGCCCTAGGAATCAGGGTTTTTTTGTTTTGTTTTGTCTTTATTTTTTTATTTTTAATTTTAATTTTAATTTTTTTTTACTGCTGGTGCTTCACTCACCCTTCCCCTAACTTTACTTTTCTTCATGTTGTGTACTTAGCTGTGACAATTCTATAGATCCCTATCCTAAGGTCTTCTGCTGCTCTGTGCTAATTCTTTTCCAGTGCTAATTCTATGCTTCCACCCCAACTATCTCAAGTTTAAAGGTTCTAATTTTTTACCTTTCTCTCATACCCCCTTCAAGTCAACCACTTTAATGCATACCTTATATGCCCTGTCACACCTTTTGTGAACTTTAACAGTCTCCTTTCCTCATTTCACATTTCTGCTATGACACCCCCAGGCATTGTCATACACATACATTCATAAGCACCCTCATAAGGTACAAAACTGCTTCTCTCTCCTTCCAACATTTCACCCCGGTGCTCACTTTTCCATACCTGTTTGCTCTGGGTTGCTCACACCTAGGTTTTGGTTGCTGCCTTAACCAGAGGTTTACAACTCCTGGGCTGAGGCTCATCATCTCCTCAGTAAATAAGGTCTATATCCATTTCTGGTGCTTTGTTCCACTCTAGGTTCTAGCCCTTTCCTTATCTTTGAATACTTTCCCCCCTATCCTATTTTCCTTCTTCCTGTCCTCCCTCTCTCTCTCACTTTTGTCTTTCTCACTGCTTTCTGCTTACGTCCTGAGTTGTTAACTCCCTCTGTAGTGTTTAGCTACATCTGATATTTCACTGTCCCTGTTCTATATTTTCCCTGTACACAGACCTCCTTCTTTCAGCCACTGCCACCCACATGCACAAATTCATGTGCACGCATGCACCCAATCACATACCTGAACATTTATTTACTCTTTTTGCCACCAATTCTCGATATTTCTCTTGTCTTTGAAGCAGAATAAGGATGAGTAGCAAAACCAGGACACAGTGAGGACTCTTTGAAGAATGTGTGGCCTTTCATCAGCTGAGAAGTATCAGAAGTTCCATGAGAGGACACAACATTTGGACCTTTAAGGGAGCCTGTCTTTATGATGGCATTGATGACAAGGAACATGAACAATGTTTCTGTTTCAGGCATCTTCTTTGTGACAGATCTTTCCTCCTTGCCCTTTAGAATACAAAATATCTCTGCCCTCCTAAATTATGTTGGCTTAGAACATCCATCAGAGGGCACCATGCACAAGGGTACTAAGAAGAGTGGCAGTTTCCTTGAGATCTCAGCATTCCTTAATGAGATTGTTCTTTCTAGCCAAACTGTTTGGTTCTACGTTCTTATAGATTAGTTACAGTTTAGTATCTGCTTATAAATGTAGGTAACAAACCATGGTCACAGTAAAGTCAAGCTATGAAGTGATTCCAATTTACTTGACACAGAGGACAGCTTTATCCAAGGCCACAAACTCTGCCCCAAATATGGGGCTTTTGCTGACCTAAAAGACTTAAACTGAGAGTGGATGGCCCAATACAACCTGTCCTTCCAACAGAAAGAAACCTGGTACATACCCAATTCCTATGATGGAAACAACATCTGTACAAGTAAAAGACTTGAGTTTTGGTTTACATGTAGGTGCAGGATAGTGTGAATAATGGAAAAGTCCAGGAACTTAAGAATGATTAGAACAGGGTTTTTACTTGACTCAACCATTTGCATGATATTGGACAAGTCACTTGACCTTGATGTGACTCAGTTTCCTCATCTGTAAAATGAGGATAATAATACCTACCTACCTTACAGGGCTGTTGTGAGGGTTATCTGTGAAAACAGATGACACATTTGGAAGCGTTTTAACATCTTAACGCCTTCTCAAATGCAAGGTATTGTTATTATCATCACTGTTAATACTTTCACTTTCTTGTTATTACTATTATACTCTTAATTATGACTATGATTGTTGTTGTTAATACTAATGTAGTTATACTCCCCTCTACATGCTGAACTTTCTTTAGATCTTTTAGAGGGCAGTAGAGGTATTTAAGAACAGACTGCTTGAGATACCTCAATGGGAAAAAAAGAAAAGCTTCCACTGCCTGCTTATATCATTGAAGGCAAAAACACTTGTAGACTTAGAAAGCCAGCTTGAGTAGGGAAACACTAGCTGAATGGCAGATTTCTAGACAATTGAATGAGAGAAGCACAGGCCAACTCATAGTCAAATGTATATTTTTGAGTTAACTTCTCTGGTGGGTTTTCCAGTATCTTAGCAGTGAAGACATCAGACAGGAAACAAACTTGAGATATATTAGGTGGTGACAATTAGAACATAAGTACAGAGATAGTACAAGAGCCCTATTATGAATCCTCATTTCTTTTCTCAAAACCCCATTTACCTATGATTAAATTTAATTCTCTATAACTCTAGTGTATATTCATATTTATTGATGTTTTAGATGTAATAGTAAAATATCAGTTGTAACAGTGCTAACTTACGGTGCTCTTCTAAAGTGTGCTTCAAGCGTATTATGGTGTTACATTTAACTATTTCTCTGCCAGAATAGCTCACAAAGAAACAAATAAAACAACAACAAAAAAAAACCCCCAAACCTTCCATAATGCCCCCATAGTGTTATTTATGTATTCCTGCTTATGGGGAACACTGAGAAGCCCCAAAAGATTGAAATCTGATGGTGGACTTTTGGACAGTGTACTACCCTCAAATGCATATGAAGTAGGTTGTGCCTTCTGGAGAGCCTTTACCTGGACTTAAGAGACTGCTTCTGAAATCATATTCTACCTGACAACCAGCAAGTATGAAATGTGAAGTTCTAGTGCTCCAAGCCCAAACTCTCCCCAGTGGTTCTCTTCAGAGGGGAGTAGATAGATGAAGGGACTGGAGTAGAATGACTGTGATTGTACTACGTCTGTTGCTTTTTGTACTTAAAGAGTATTTTGGCTAGGGTGACTTTTTAAGTGCTTCAAACTGTATCCCTTTGTGAATACTTTGTGACTGTGTATGTGTTCAATTAAAAATAAATAAAGTTTGCCTTTTAAGCTGAAGTGGATGGGAGTGATATATTTCATCAATGCAAACTTTTGCTGTTGCTAGCTACAAAAAGCAACTTGGTAGTCACTAGCCTGACAAGAGATATACAGATTTTGGAAGAAATGGCCTGTGAATGACACTTGATTACCCTGAGCCTCTGATTGGAATTCTCAGATCTTTGATGCTGAAAGAAACATGTGATGAATAAAAAGTGCTCTGGAGGCTGGGGGTTTCTCTTAAATGTCAAGCTCAGGAGAGGGTGACCTTCCAGGAGGTAGGAGCACTGAGTAGGGAATGCCTCAGGAAGGAAATGGGCAGGAGGATGTCTCAGAAGTTATAGTGTACTTATGAACCCTATTAATTATGACCATTTCTTGCCAGGGGAAATGTGAAGAAAATTAATTTGTAAATGGATATAAAGAGACAGTGATCTGTAATCTAAGCAATTAAAGCTGTCAAAATTTGAGAGTTGGCAGGGCCACCTTGCTGTCTCTCAAACTTGAAGTACCTATAAAACACCGTGCAGTAATCATCATTCCACAGGGGGTTATACAACATATTTAAAAATGTGTGGCCTGGGTAATAATCAATAAGGACTGTAATGAAGGGTACGAGGACTAGAGAGGAGTCTCAGAGACTCCCTATAGTGCCTGGTATCAACATATCAGTTGATAGATTATGGAAAGGAAGGGTAATTTAGACAGTGGGGCTGAAGCATGGGTTGAAAAACCCTAGGATATACAGAGTCTTCTTTACTAAATCAGAAATGAAGCATTTAATATTTTAATTGGTATTATCAGGCCAACACATACCAACTGACTATCATGTTCACCCATACAGAAGTATTACTTCCTAAGCAGACCAATATGCATCTGAGACCATACGCAACAGTGTGTTAATCACCTTTCCATAATTATAACAAAACACCTGAGATAACTTATAAAGAAAAAAGGCTTATTTTGGTTCCAGATTTGAAGGTTTCAGCCATAGTCATTTGGCTCTATTTGTTTTTGTGCCTGTGATAAGACACTACATTCATGGTGGGGAGGACATGGCAGAACAAAGCCATTCACATCATGACCAGAAACTGAAAGGGACAAAGGAAGAGACCAGGGCTCAACAATCCCCTCTGACTAAACATCCCCCAATGACTAAAAGATCTCCTAATAGGCCCACCTCTAAAAGTCTCCACCAACTCCCATTAATCAAGCTGGGGATCAAATCTATAACACACGGACCCTTCATGAACACAAGATCCAAACCATAGCACAGAGATAGTGTTACTCATATTTTTTAAGATTTTTCCGTGAAAACATACTTTATGTTTAGCTGATAATCTCAGCCAACTCACAGCTATTGGTGTGTGTATGAACAAAGCAAAGAAAAATATAGTGAATAAATCAAATCTACATATAGCCTTTTATAATGTTAAAAAGTCACACTAAGGGCTGGGGTCGTAGCTCAGTGCCAGAGCGCTTGCCTCGCACATGTGAGGCACTGGGTTTGATCCTCAGCACCACATAAAAATACACAATGATATCATGTCCATGCATAATTAAAAATATTTAAAAAGCCTTCACACTATATGCATTTTTTTGATTTTTTAATTATTATTAGTTGTTCAAAACATTACAAAGCTCTTGACATATCATATTTCATACATTTGATTCAAGTGGGTTATGAACTCCCATTTTTACCCCATATACAGATTGCAGAATCACATCCACGTTTTTACATACTGCCATACTAGTGTCTGTTGTATTCTGCTGCCTTTCCTATCCTCTACTATCCCCCCTCCCCTCCCCTCCCCTCCCATCTTCTCTCTCTACTCCATCTACTGTAATTCATTTTAAACATACAAGAATATATTATAATGTAATACCCACCAAGTTCTATGATGCAGTTTCAATACAGTTGACTGTACTATCATCAATAATTTTCCAGTTTTGTTTTACTTATATCTCTCCAATGCTTGTTGTCTTGGATGGAGTACCGACAAGCAAATCCCAGACATACTATCATTTCATCCATAAATACTTCACTCTGAATCTTTTTTTCCTTTTCTTTATTGATTTTATTTTTTTTAAATACACAACAACAGTGGAATGCATTACAATCCTTATTACACATATAGAGCACAATTTTTTGTATCTCTGTATATAAAGTAAGTTCACGTCAATTTATGCCATTATACATGTACCTTTTTGCATTACAATTCTTAATACACATATATACCACAATTTTTCATATCTCTGTCTGTTTATAAGCTATGTTGACACCCAATCCAAGTCTTCATACATGTACTTTTTTTTATAATGATGACCATCACATTCCACCATCCTTGCTAATCCCCTTCCTACTCCCTTTCCCTCCCACCCCTCTTCCTTATCTAGAATTCACTATGAATCTTTATCTGAGAAGTTGCCTGTCACATTACTTCTGTAAATGTTTATAATATTCATTTTACCAAGAGGTAAGAGTATGGAGTTGTTGTGTGAGCACACACACATTCATAGCCTTTGAAATGTGAGACTTTAGAGTTTACATATAAAGAACTGTTTTTTAGCAGAGGCAAAACCAGATTAATGACCTAATTAATGACCTAGAACTTTTAAATGATACCTGGTATTGATATTTGAAATTGGTCTGGAAATCATGGATCGCCCACAGAAAAAGAGCCCACAGAAAAATCAAATCAATCCAACAGAGATTATTTGCCATGAAGATGAATGCAAGCATGGAATTTGTGTGCTACATAAATCTTATAGATCATCAAGTTAATCCCTTGCTTCATTTTACAGTGAAGTGAACTAAAATCCAAATGAGCTAAAGGCTTACTTACCTAAGAACAGAGGGTCATATAATAGCAGAACTAGTCTCTTGTCTAATGTCACAGTAAATAGAGAGTTTCTTGATTTCATGACACTTAGTAGCATAGATAACTATAGTTATATCCTTATAGACTAGCCCACAGAAAACAATAATGTCTTCCTAAGTTATAGTTCAAAACAATGGGCAATGTATTAGTGAAAGAAAACAAAATCCTGTCACCTTATCTCCATTACCTCCACTGTTTATTTATTTATTTGGTACCCAGTATTGAACCCAGGAGTTTTTAACCACTGAAACACAATCTCTGCCCTTTTCTATTTTATTTTTTAAATTTTGAGACAGGGTCTCACTAAATTGCTGAGGCTGGCCTTGAACTTGCTATCCTCTTGTCTCAGCCTCCTGAGCTGTTGGGATTACAAGCATAAATCACAATGGCCAGTCTTTCCTCCACTTTCAAATGAACATATTATAACTCCTCCAGTTCAAAGGTTAACCTTTCTACACTTATTCTTACTTTTACTTATTCATCTGGAAACTAACTTTACCTAATTTCAAATTCCCTATATTTTCACTTTTCCTTTTCTACAGAATTCTTCCCCTGTAAATGTAAACATGCTCTGGCCTTTATTATTTTAATAATAATTATATAAAATAAAATGGATCACTTTGTTCTATGATCCCAAGTTCTATGAAATAGTAATTTATAGTCACTCTCTTTACATCATTACATTCTCAACCCCCTGCAAAATGGCTTCCTCCTTCATTTTTTTTGTCTTAACAAATGCTCTAATTGACCTTCTAATTGCTAGATCAATTATTTTTTTTAATTTTCTATTTAATTTGAACTTTCTCCATATTAACTGTTTTTCCCATATTTTTATTGGTGTATTATACTTGTACATATTGATGAGATTTGTTGTTACACATTCATGTAGCACACAAAACAACAAAATAACTTAGCCAAAGTCACCCCCAGCACTCACTGCCTCCCACCCCTTGGCCCCTTTCCTCTACTGATCTCCCTTTAATTTTTAGGAAATTCACTCCTGCCTTCATTTCCTTTTTCCTCCCTACCTTCTGCATATGAGAGAAAATATAGGAGCCTTAATCTTCTGAGATTGACTTATTTTGCTTAACTTGATTATCTCTAGTTCTGTTTATTTTCCAGCAAACGCCATAGTTTCAATTTTCTTCAGAATTAACTGTTAATAATTTTTTTCTAACTCTAATTTTCCTAGGTTCCTGAGCAATGGCTTGCTCTTCATTCTTTTTATAGCCATTGGTAAATTCTCACAATATAACTGCATTGTTTTCCCGCTCTGTGATTCATTCCTAGATGACTATCCAATTTCAATGCCTGAAATACTGGACTATGTGTTATTGTCTTCTAAATCTATGTCTCTAGGGTTCCAGAACAATATAGCTAATTGCTTCCTGAATAAATCCTATCTAGGTGTTTTCATCTACCTTCAAGTAAACATGTTTAAAATTAAATTCATTAAATTAATATCTGGCAAACTGTACTATCTTTTACCTAGTTTTTCGAGACAGAAAACTTAGAGCCATATTGGATTTCTCCTGCCTTCATTCTCTATAGAAAACAGTCATTTCAATTCTACTTTCCTAACTAGTCTGTGCTGTTTGGTAGGCAGTAACTATGCATGTGGCTCCTTCTATTTAGCTTATCTATAATTAAATAAAATTTCAGATTTCATTTCTTAGTCATGGTAGCCGTATTTCAAGTGCTAAATAACCTCAGAAAGCACTATATTAGGCAATGCATATATAGAATATTTCTATCACTTCAGAAAGTTTTATGAGATGATAATGATTTTTATATGGTTATCTCTCACCTAGAAGATTTCAGTAGTTCACCAAACCAATTTATTTGGATCCAGTCTTCTCCATATCCACATTAGTTAATCCTTACACTGTGACCACAGTAACCACTCTAAAATACAGATGTAACCACATCAATATCTTCCTTAAAACTCTTTATTTGTCCCCCTCCCATGGCCTACAAAATGAATTTGAATCTGTGTACATAGCATAAAAGGCCTTCTCTCAACTAGCCCCTTTATGCAATTTTTATGACCTACCACCACCTATCTTATTTTCCTCTCATGCCAAACTGTTTTCAGTGCTATGCCATTTGTTCATGCCTGTGCAACTTTGCTAGACTTCTCTGTCTGTCTGAATAACTTCCTGTTCTTTCCCCTCTTCCTGGGGAATAGCTACTCATCTTTTAGGAGGCATCTCAAGAAGAAGTTCTTCTATTAAAGCCTTTTTGATTCCCCTAAGTAAAACTGACAACTTCCTTCTTTATTTTGTGGTAACTATATAATTCCTGTCATTATTAAGTATAATAGCTATTTATTCTTGTATTTCCTATTAGAATGGAGAGTGCTTGAAGGCAGAGACCATATAGTATTATTATCACTTTGTTTCTTACAATGCTTGAAACATAGTACCCACGCAATAATTACTGGTTGAGTGAATAAATAATTGAATGAATAATTGTTCTAAGACAAATTTAGAGATGATGTGGTCCTACAAATTATAATTATCATGTCTAACAAATTTACTTAATATTAAAAAGGCTGTGATTCTGAAATGAAAAGTAACATCCTCAGGTTTACATAATCCATTACATAAACACAGTTCAGTGGCACTTTCTTTGGCAATGTTTTGCCACACAGTGCAAGACTGAGACCTCTTTTGCAAGGTCTCTTGGAAATCACAATATTTTCACTGATAACATTCTCAATTAGATAGTTTTAATGCTTCCCTGCCATAGGCTCCAAGCTCCCAAATATTTTCGACAACCTACTGAATATTAGTATGAAGGAAAGTTTAAGTACAATATGCTGATTTCTTGATTTTCTTGATGATGAAATCAAGACCTAAAGGCAGAGATTATATTATTGTTGGGTTGACAGAGGACCCACATCTCCTGTCTCATGGATCTTATGGCAATTTCCTCAAAATCAAACTATCCATATATACTGGTGATCATCCCTCTTACCTAGGTCCTGAAACCTCCATATTTTTGGAAGCTTTTACTAGAACAAAGTCCCCGCTGACTTGTATCAATTATTTTTATTGAGAAAAAAACTAAGATAAAATTTACCATGTGTTAGGGTTTGAATGTGAGATGTTCCCCCAAAGCTCATGTCTGAGACAACTCAAGAAGGTTCAAAGGAGAAATGATTGGGTTTTGAGGGTCTTAACCCAATCAGTGCATTAATTCCTTGACAGGTATTAACTGAGTAGAAACTGAAGATGTGTAGGGTGTGGCTGGAGGAGGTGGACATTGGGGGGATGGCTTTGGGAGATATATATCTATATCTATATCTATATCTATATCTATCTATCTATATTGTATCTAGGAAGTAGAGTCTCTCTCTGTTCTCTGATGATCATGTGAACTGCTTCCCTCTGCCACACTCTTCTGCCATGATGTCCTGCCTCACCTCAAGCATGAGGAATGAACCCGGCTGTCCATGGACTGAGACCTCTCAAACCATGAGACCCCAAACAAACCTTTCTTCCTCTAAACTTGGTCTGGTTGGGTCTTTTAATCATAGTGGTAAAAAGGCTGACTAAAACACCATGTTACAGTATATGATCCAGTGGTCTACAGTGCATTCACAAGGTTTTGCATCACTACTATCTATTCCCAGAACAAACATCAGAGAAATCTGGGACCTATTATCAATTACTCCAGATTACCCATTCCCCTTAACCACTGATAGCCATTTATCTACTTTCTATTTCCATGGCCTTTTTGTGTTTTTTCTCTCTTGCCATAACGTTTTAAATTTTCATACATGTTGTACATCGTATCAGGACTTCATTCATTTTATGGATGCATAATATTCCACTGTAGGGCTATGGCATTTTGTACACCCACTCATCAGTTTGTGGAAATTTAGGTTGTTAATTTCAGGGGCTTTTGTAAGTAAAATGTCAGATCAAAGGCTTTACTTATTTTGAAAATTGGGTTATTTGTCCTTTTATTGATTTTTAACAGAACTTTATATATTCTGGATACTATACCCTAATCAGAAAAATGATTTACTCCCTATTCAGTGGGCTAATTTTTCTTTCTTTTTTCTTCTTTCTCTCTCTCCTTCTGCCACTCTCTCTCTCCTTCCTTTCTTTCTTTCTTTTGTTTTCCTTACTTTCTTCATTCCTTCTTCTCTTGCCTTCCATTCCCTTCTTTTTTTCTCTCTCTTTCTTTGAACCCAGGGCCTTAAATATTCTGGGCAAGCACTGTATCAATGAGGTATATCCCCACACTTTTAAATTTTTTTTTAAGTTGTAGATAGACACAATGCCTTTATTTATTTATTTATTTTTTATGTGGTACTGAGAAACCCAGTGCCACACACATGCTGGGCAAGTGCTCTACAATGAGCTACAGCCCCAGTCCTACCCAGTCTTCTTTTCAGTCCTGAAATGGTCCTGCTAAGTTTTCCAGGCTGGCTGTGATCTTTCAATCCTTTAATCTTTGCCTCCAAAGTAGCTGGGATTACAGATTAGGAAAATATTTAATATAATTGAGAAGGAAATGACATTCCTATGAAACACAGAAAACCTAGAAGCCACAAAAATTTACAGAAAATGTACTTGATCAATAACAACTAATAACCATATTACAAAAGACATCATAAATATAGGTTTGACCTAATAATTTAATGAGATTAATTTCATATAAAACTGAACTTCCAGGAATTCATCATTTACACTTCAGGTTTTCCCATGCCAATACTGGTTCCCACTGAGGTTTCTACTTTTGACTTCTGATCTCAGAAGTTGGGATCTTCTAGTTTCATCTGTTAGGCTGTCCAGTTTCAGGGGGCATTGTTTATGTCACTCTGTAATGCACCCTTATGATTGACTTTTTAGTTTGTTGTTCTTTTTAAAGGTTGTTAGGTGACTTCCAGCCTCCTTACACGCTGGACCAGAAAATAGAATTTGCCATATTATCCTATTAAAAGTATATTAATATATATGTAAAATACACATATAATATATAATGTACATATTCTTTTATAGGCTCAGAAATTGTCTGGAAATGTACATAAAAATTTCTTTCCATTGTCTATTTTTGGGAAAGGTGCCAAGGAGAGAGTGATTAACATTTTATTTAAATACTTTAGCAGCATTTGGAATTTTATTTATTGATTTTTTAATTTTTCAGTGCTAAGGATTTGAACCCAGGGCCTCACACATGCTAGGTAAGCACACTACCATTGAGCTACAGACTCAGACCAGTATTTTGCATTTTTAGTATGAACATATGCAATTGTTTTTGTAAGTTCCAAGAATGGTTTCTAGTACATGAGCAATGTGGGTTTTAATTTTAAGCAGATTTATGTAGAAGTTACCAGAAAAAATATAAAAAGAAGGAAAATTCTACAGCAAATCTAAAAACTAGAGAATCCAGCAGTTCCTGAAGCTTCAGTCTAGTTTTGCAAGATACAAGTATAGGAAAAATCAAAACAGAGGAAGTGCTGACTTAGTGTAAGAGTAAACTGTCCATGAAAAAAAGTGTTGAAGATCCCAGTGGACTTCTGACACTCTAAAATGGAAGAGGAGACAGAAGATAAGGCACATAACCAGATCACATCAACAAAGATGAAAATTACTGTGGAATTAGAGGGTACAGAAATCAGAAACTTTGTGGGGGGAATTGCTTTTTTTAGATGGTCTGTTGGGTAAATCATGGGGATCCTGTCCTGTTATCTCTTGCTTTTAAAGACCAACACAGGAAATAAATACTTTTGCTTAGAGATGAAGCTCTATTCTTTAAGATGTTAATGTAAACTTGGTATCACATGTAATGCCAGTGGCTAGGGAGACTGAGGCAGGAGGATCACAAATTCATCAACCAGCCTTAGTAACTTAACTAGGTCCTAAGCTACTTAATAGGACCCTGTCTCAAAAAAAAGTGCTGTGGATGTAATTCAGTGATTATGCACCTCTGGATTCAACCCCTGGTACCAAAAAATATAAAAATATGATTGTAACTATAAAACTGAAAATAGATTACAAAACAATTCTGGGGAAAATATCTGTCTTTATATATCATATATATATATATATATATATATATATATATATATATATATATATATATATATATATATACCTACCCATAATATATGAGCATAAGGAGGAGGAGAGCCATTTATGTTAAAGGGGTTATAGGGAGGCTTAAATTAAAAGAGAGTTCATTGATAGCATTAAATCAATAAGTAGTAAAAATATTTGATTTTGGGGCTGGGGTGGAGTGCTTGTCTAGCATGTGTGAGGCATTGGGTTCAATTCTCAGCACCCACATATACATTTAAAAAAATTTCCATCAACAACTAAAAATTTTTTTTTTTAAATTTAATTTTTGGCATCCAGTTTTAATAGTATCATGACTTAAATTAAATGTATTTATTTATTTTGTAGTAGGGATTGGACACAGGGTCACTTCACCACTGAACTACATCTTCACTCCTTTTATATTATTATTGGTATTTTTTTTTTTTACTTGTGGTGCTGGGATTGGAACATAGGTTCTCATGCATGCCAGGAAAATGCTCTGAACCATATCTCCAGCCCTATATTTTGTTTTTAAAAATTTGAAGCTGGGTCTCACTAAGCTGTTAAGTTTTACACTAAATTTCTGAGACGGGTCTTGAACTTGTAATTCTCCTGGCTAAATATTTCAATGGGATTACAGGCATGCACCACCATATTTGATAATCTTCTTATTTTAGAGGTTGATAAAACATCAACTTCTTTTTATGAGAAATAACTTTTTGTAGGTCAAAAATTAAAAGAACAAAAACAAGGGAAATAAAATTCACATAAGCAAAAGACTACATGTAACAGAAAACAAAGGAAATGACCAAAAAAAGTCTCAAAATAAAGTAGGATCTCAATTTTGTATTGAAAATGTTATTGATCACTTCTCTTTATCACTCATCTTCTAAATTTGAAAGGTAATTCACTAAAATAACTGTGAAATAATTGTTTTCTTTGGAATTACATGTGTTTTTAAATATTTCTCTTTACGGTTTTCTATATTTTATAAATGGTATACAACAAATATATAACATTTTATAGCTGAAAAATAAATATCTTCACCTCAATTTTAGCCACATTAGTTAAAGGTGATATTTTTGAATGAAAATTTTCCTAAATAAGTCTATTGCCTACAAATATAACTGCCCTTCTCTCTCTCCCGTCTTGTGTCTCCTCTTCACAGGAATTAACCTTCCTTTCTCTACTTAATATACCAATTTTTTTTCTCTTTTTTTCTTTTTTAGCATCTGTGGAATAGGGTCTAAAAATTACAAATTTACACCACATAGAATATGACCAAAATTATTTCAGCCCAGGAGTAGTTTAAAGCAGACATATCTTAGAAAAACTACAATAATTCACTCATATAGTATATAATTTTAAGAACCTTAATTTTCCAGTAAACAGACAAGGATAAATTAATTGTGAAATGTGCCCCTAATAAAACACATGAGCTGACCACTACAGACTTATTGAATAAAGCCAATTACATTTGGGAAGACAGCTGCCAAAAATGATTTGTATTTTATAGTAGCTAGTACTAAGCCACTCTGTCTGACAATGGATAAAAAATAGAATCAATTGTCTATTGAGTCTACTCTTAGATTGGAAAAACAAAATCATATTGTCTACTTGGAAAAATGTGGTTTTTTATCCTCTGTAGGAGGGGAGTGGGAAGGGATAGCACATATATATTTGAATGATTCTCAAAACATTTAAAGTCACTAACATATATATTGGTAAAGGCCAGAATATAGTCTGTTTTAAACCTTTAAGTATTAATATATTCTTTATATGAGAATTTTCTTTGCAAACCATGAACAGACTATATATAAACATCACCAATTATATCAATCAGAGTTCTTCAGAGAATAGAACCAAAAAAAAAAAATATTTTACTGCATTTTCCAGAATGCTGTGGGACCATTCCCTCATGTAGTAAACTGAGTTAAGTGGGGCCTAAACTTGTTTTAGCTTCTGTATATGGTGAATTGTACAATAGCTTGATGCATAAAGATGATGTAACATATCCTAAGAGTATATCATTGTAACCGTGCAACTGAATAACAACTAATCAAAGCAGTCAAGCTTCAGCAAATCACAGGGTGCCAACTGATTAGACCATAATCATATTAGGCAAATAAGTCATCACACCAGACTCATTTAAGACAAAGGCTTACTGTGGCCAATAGTATTGTTGTCATAACTTAATGATTTATTATTTTTATTGCTGACTACTGTACAATTATATGGATATAACCACAGTTTATTTACCATTCTCAGATTGAAAGGAATCTTTAATAAATACTTTTATTCTTTCTAGATTTGGGAAGCTTGGGTTATTATTTCTATGAACAAGCTTTCTCCCCCCCCCACCAAATCCATTTATTTTTTCTGTTTGTTTCCATTTTTCCACTTATCCTCACTTTTCTTCTTGTCTTCCTGTGGGGTTTTTGGACATTTTTTAGATTACATCTCAATCTATTGTTTTTTTTTTTTTGAGTATATAATTGTATATAACTTGTATAGTTTTCTTAATGGTTTATCTAGATATTGCAATATGCCATCACACCATGTCACAGTCTATTGATACCTGTACGATGACTTTAAAATAAAGCATAGTAAACTTATATTAACTTTGGTGCTTTTACAACACACCCTTTTTAAATGCATTTGTTTGAGGAATATCAAGAACATTGTAGAATAGGAATTTTCTACCTTTATTCTTCCACAAAAGCATCATTTTGACAATTACCCACAGTCAAGATTGCCAGTATTGAAACCATAAATTCAGTGGAGAATTTCCAGCACATTATTGGAGCGAATGATTCTGATAACAGACACATTGATGAGGTTAAGAATAGCTTCACTTTACCTATATCACCTTTTCCCCAAAGTGGTATAGCTCAATGCTCAGGAACACCCCTTCAACCTATAATTTCTTTCTTCCACAGAAGAACATGTTAAATGGGTATTTTGCTACCCAAATTGTATGCAATACTGCTCAGAAGGTCCTTTTCTTCCTCACCCCAACTAAGATAGAGAAGTAATGCCATGACTGAGTAGTTAGGAAAAGCTAGGAGTAGAGAGGCTATGGACTCAATTAACCGCTTTTCAGACTCCATCAAGAACCCAGAAATGAACTACTTGGGGCAACTCACAGTGGAACCCTCTAATTGCCCAACATATACACTAAATGCTTAATTTAATATGCCTCACCCAACTCTCCCTCAGGTTGGACCCCTGAGTGCCCCTCCCATGGATGGTGCAAACAGCCAGCTTGACTACGTAGGACTCAGAGAAGGTGAGCAAATTTGAGCATTTGAGGTCACCATGTTCGGGAAAATATACAAGAGTCTCTCAGCTCCCAGCCTAGCTTAAGTTACCAAGGGAAGCCATAAATAGTTAAGAATCCCCCTTAAAGTGAAACAAGAGGTGTAGAGTGAGCATTTCCATACAAAAGGTCATAAAGATCCTAAGAATACCAAGAGGAACTGTTTGGTGAAATCATTTCTCTTATAAAGTTAATCAGTAAAGAATGGAAAAGATGGGCTGGGGTTGTTGCTCAGCAGTACAGTGCTTGCCTTGCATGTGTGAGGTACTGGGTTCGATCTTCAGCACCACATAAAAATAAACAAATAAAATAAAGACTTGTTGTCCATCTACAACTACAAAAAAATTTTTAAAATGCTTCATAAAAATAATGGAAGAAATGATTTCTTTAAATGTGAATGTAACAACTTAGGACCTCGAAGAACATGAAAAATCAAGGATAATTAACACTACAAAAAGAACACAATAATATTTTAGAACCCAACCCCAAAGAAATAGAAATCTACATATTGCTATCAAAGAATTCCAAATAATTATTTTTAAAAGGGTAGCAATTAAGAGGAGAACACAGGTAGAAATCTAAATGTAAGAAAAAGAATACATGAACAAAATGAGAATTTAAAGAAAGAGTTGGAAATCTCTCTCTCTCTCTCTCTCTCTCTCTCTCTCTCTCTCTCACACACACACACACACACACACACACACACACACACACACAATCTGTAGCTGAAGACCAAATGATGGGAAGTGAGAAAACATATTACAATCTGAAGCAGATTTGATCAAGCAGAAGATAGAATTTATAAATTCAAACATATACAACAGGGTAGTATCCAGTCGTTGGAGAAAAAAGAAAAACAATAAAAAGAATGAACAAAGTCTATGGCTAACTTTTGCATAAAGAGGAAGAAAGAGGGCTGAGATTGTGGCTCAGTGATAGTGCGCTTGCCTAGCATGTGTGGGGCCCTGGGTTTGATCCTCAGCACCACATAAAAATAAATAAATAAGATGGGGGTATTGTGTCCAACTACAACTAAGAAAAAAGAATATTGAAAAAAAAAAGAGGAAGAAGGGCTAGGGTTATAGCTCAGTGGTAGAGCACTCACCTAGCATGTGTGAGGCACTGGGTTTGATCCTCAGTACCACATAAAAATAAATAAAATAAAGATATTGTGTCCATCTACAACTATTTTTTTAAAGAGGAAGAAAGAGAAAATAAAGAGCAGAATGTGTATTTAAAGAGATAATGGCTGAAAACTTTCAAAAACTGGGCAAGAGACATGGACATCCAGATACAGGAAGCTTAAAGAACTCCAATTGGGTTTAAAGCAAAAAATGCTTCATCAGCACACATTATAATTAAACTGTCAAACATTTAAGATGCCTGGGGATGTAGTACAGTGTTAAAACACTTGCCTAGCATGCCTCTAAAAAGCTAGGTTTGATACCCAGCACAAAAAACCAACCAACCAAACAAAACCCACAAAAGACAAAGAAAAAATTGAAAGAATCAAGAAAAAACAACTCATCACATGCCAAGGGATTCCCAGAAGTCTATAAGCAGACATCTCAGCATAAACCTTGCAAGTCAGGAGATAATGTGATAATAGATGGAATCAAAATGCCAAAAGAAAAAAAATGCCAAAGGACAATACTTTCTCCAGCAAAGCTATTCTTCAGAAATGAAAGAGAGGTTAAGGGTTTCCCAAACAAAGAAAAGCCAATGGAGTTCTTCAGCAGTAGATCTGTCTTACAAGAAATATAAAAGGGAATTCTTTAAGCTAAAACAAAAGAATTCTAACTACAAAAATTAAAGTATAAAACCCAATGGTAAAAGATAGTACAAAGTCAAATTCAGAATGCTCAAATGCAATTGCAATAGCATAGAAATTATTTATACCTTTAGTATAATAATTAAAAACATGCTATAAAATATAATTATTTTGTTCATTGATATGTAATATAAAAAGAGGCAAATTGTGACATCAAAACATAAAATATTTGGGGGAAGTAAATTATACTTTATAAATATGACCAAAGAGAAGATTTTATCAGCTTAGAATGAACTATTATAGTTATATTTTGTTTTATGCTAGCCTTATGGTAATCACAAAAGAAAAATATGACCATTAAAAAAATAAAGATAAGTGAATAAAAGCATACCACTATAGAAAACCATCAAATTGCAAAGGAGGGCAACAAGAGAGAAAGACAGGAATGGAGAATCTACCAGACAGCCAAAAAAAATAGCAATATAGCTAAAATAAGTTCTTGCCTCTCAAAAATTACTCTAAACATTGATGGATTAAATAATTCAAAGACATTTATCTAATTGCTAGAGATGATGAATATTTTTCCATATATTTGTTGATTGATTGTATATCCTCTTCTGAGAAGTGTCTGTTCAGGTCCTTGGCCCATTTATTGATAGGATTATTATTATTATTATTATTATTATTATTATTATTATTATTATTATTATTTTGGTGCTTAGCTTTTTGAGTTCTTCATATACCCTAGAGATTAGTACTCAATCTGATGCATGAGTGGTAAAAATTTGCTCCCAGGATGTAGTCTCTCTATTCACTTCAAAGATTGTTTCTTTTGCTGAGAAGAAACTTTTTAGTTTGACTCCATCCCATTTATTGGTTCTTGGTTTTAATTCTTACACTATAGGAGTCTTATTAAGGAAGTTGGGGCCTAATCCCACATGATGAAGATTGGGGCCTATTTTTGTTTTATTAGATTCAGAGTCTCTGGTCTAATTCCTAGGTCCTTGATCCACATTGAGTTGAGTTTTGTGCATGATGAGACATAGGGGTTTAATTTAATTTTGTTGCATATGGATTTCCAATTTTCCCAACATCATTTGTTGAAGAGGCTATCTTTTCTCCAATGCATGTTTTTGGCATCTTTTTCTAATATAAATTCATTGTAATTTTGTGTGTTAGTCTCTGTGTCCTCCATTCTATACCATTGGTCTACCTGTCTGTTTTGGTGCCAATACCATGCTGTTTTTGTTACTATTAAGATCTGGTATAGTGATGCCACCTGCTTCACTCTTCCTGCTAAGGATTGCTTTAGCTATTCTGTATCTCTAATTTTTCCAGATGAAAGAAATGCAAATTAAATCTACTCTAAAATATCATCTCACTCAGTCAGAATGGCAGCTATATGAAGACAAACAACAATAAGGGTTGGTGAGGATGTGGGGAAAAATGTACAGTCATACATTGCCAGTGGAACTGCAAATTGGTGAAACCAATGTGGAAAGCAGTATGGAGATTCCTTAGAAATCTGAGAATGGAACCACCATTTGACCCAGCTGTCCCTCTCCTTGGTTTATACTCAAAAGACTTAAAAATAGCATACTAGAGGGACACAGCCACTTCAATATTTATAGTAGCACAATTCACAATAGCTGAACTGTGGAGCTAACTTTGATGCCCTTCAGTGGATGAATGGATAAAATATACGTGACATATATACACAATGGAATTTTACTCAACAATAAAATAGAATAAAATCATGGCATTTGCAGGTAAATGAATGGAGTTGGAAAAGATAATGCTAAGTGAAGTTGGCCAATCCCTCCCCAAAAATGCCAAAAGTTTTCTCTAATATAAGGAGGCTGATTTATAGTGGGGTAGGGAGGGGGAGCATGGGTAGAATAGATGAATTCTAGATAGGGCAGAAAGGTGGGAGGGAAAGGGAGGGGACAGGGGATTAGCAAGGATGGTGGAATGTGATGGACATCATTATCCAAAGTACATGTATGAAGACACAAATTGGTGTCAACATACTTTATATACAAACAGAGATATGATAAATTGTGCTGTATATGTGTAATAAGAATTGTAATGCATTCTGCTGTCATTTATTTTTTTAAAAAATCAATAAGAATAATTTAAATACATAGGGCAGCTGAATGAAAGAAAAAATGAGACACAACTGTATGTTGCATGCAAAAGAATGCTTCAACTTTAAATATATCTAGGCAGAATATGAGTGAATGTAAAAATAAATCCCTTGCAAATGAAATAGAAGTAGCTATACTTATTTCAGGCAAAGAAGAATTTATGTCAAATATTTTGAAAAGGGACACATATAGTCATTATATGGTGGAAAAAGATGTTAAATCATTGAGAGGATATAAAAATTGTATATATATATATATGAAAGTACACAGACACTACGTAATAATGGTATAATGGTAGAAGACTTCATCAATACCCCCCTTTCAACAATGGATAGATTATCCAAATTTAGAAAAATTTACAAGGAAGCATTATATTTTATCCAGACTTTAGACAAAATAAACACATAACATACTAAAATTTATTGGACATAGAAAAAGTGGTTCCAAGAAGGAAGTTCATATCAATGATGACCTACATGAAGATAAAGGAAGATCTCAAATAATCAACCTCAAGGAACTTGAAAGTAAGTCAAACTATTCTCAAAATTATTAGAAGGAAGAAAATAACAAAGATTAGGAAAGATAAATAAAACTGACATTTTTTGAAAAGAAAAATCAAAATGGCAATTATTTAGCTAGAGTGCCTAAGAAAAAATACAGAAGACTTTCTAAAGCCATAAATGAAAATGAGTTATAACCAATACTACAAAAATATAAAAGATAAAAGACTACTACAAAAATTATAAATATTGAATATCTTAGAAAAATTGGGTAAATTCCTAGAAATAAATCACTTACAAAGACTTAACTAGAAAGAAATATAAAATATGAACAAACCAATAATAAATATGGACATTGGGTCAGTAAATAATTTTTTTTTCATTAAATGAAAGCTAAAGAACTGTTGGTGTCTCACAAGCACTTCCAAAAAACAACAGATCAGGAGGAAAGACTTCTAAACCTATTTTATATGGCCACCTTTATACTATCCTAAAGCCACATAATGGTAATATAAGAAATTAAAAAGATGATTTACCACAATCAAGTTAAATTAGTCCATGTAATGCAATGATAATTCAACATATGCAAATACTGGCAATACAGAATGAAGCATAAAAATTAGGCATTACAATAAGTGCTAAAAATCATTTAACAGAATTAAGTTAAATTCTGATAAAAGGTCTGTACAATTATAGAAAAAATATAAACAAAAGAAAGGTCATAAATGGAATTTCCATAGCTAACTTCATTCTCAAGGGTGACAGTTGAATACTTTCCCTCTAAAATCAAGAAAAAAAGAAGAATGCCCATTCATAGCATATCTATTCAATGTAGTACCGGAAGTTATAGCCAGAGCAAATAGACAAGAAAAATAAAATACATTCAAATTAGAAAGCATGATTTGAAATATTTTGTACATGACATGATCTTTTATTGAGAAAATACAAAAAGAACTATAAGAATTAGTAAACTCAATAAATTTTCAGATACAACATCAACATAAAAATCAGTTGCATTTTTATACACTATTAACAAACTGTCCAATAATTAAACAATCCAGCTTATAATAGAATCAAAAATAATAAAGTACTACAGAATAAATTGAATAAGAGATGAGTATATATATGCATATTTACATATATATATATACACAATGAGAAGTACAAGATATTGATGAAAGATATTGAAGACACAAACAAATGGATATATATCACATGATCATGGATCAAAATAATTAATATTGTAAAAATATCGATACTTCCATTAACATTGTACTAATTGGACATAGTGAATGAGAAATAAGAATAAAGGACATGATAATCCCACTAAAGTTAGGGATCTTCTACTTCAATGATATTTCTAAGGGTCCTGTGCTGTAATGTAAAGGATAAATTTGCACCTGGCCCCACCTACAACCAAGAGAGATGTGCAACATTTAGTGGGCCTTTTTGAATTTTGAAGGAAACAAAACATATTCCTCATCTGGGTGCCTTACTCTGGCTCATTAACTGAATGACCTGAAAAGATGCTAGTTTTGAATGGACCTAAGAACAAAAGAATGCTTTGTATGAAATTCAGGCTGTTGTGAGTGCTACTCTGTATCTTAAGCTGTATGATCTAGCAGATTCAACATTGCTTAAGTTGTCAGTGACAGACAGGGATGCCATTTGAAGACTTTGGTAGGCCTATTTAGGATAATTCCAATATAGATCTTTAGCATTTTTTTTAATTTTTATTGTTGGTTGTTCAAAACATTACCTAGTTCTGGATATATCATATTTCACACTTTGATTCAAGTGGGTTATGAACTCCCATTTTTACCCCATATACAGATTGCAGAATCACATCAGTTACACATCCATTGATTTACATATTGCCATACTAGTGTCTGTTGTATTCTGCTGCCTTTCCTATCCTCTACTATCCCCGCTCCCCTCCCCTCCCCTCCCCTCCCCTCCCCTCTTCTCTCTCTATCCCCTCTACTGTCATTCATTTCTCCCCCTTGTATTTGTTTTTCCCTTTCCCCTCACTTCCACTTGTATGTAATTTTGTATAACCCTGAGGGTCTCCTTCCATTTCCATGCAATTTCCCTTCTCTCTCCCTTTCCCTCCCACCTCTCATCCCTGTTTAATGTTAATCTTCTTCTCATGCTCTTCGTCCCTACTCTGTTCTTAGTTACTCTCCTTATATCAAAGAAGACATTTGGCATTTGTTTTTTAGGGATTGGCTAGCTTCACTTAGCATAATCTGCTCTAATGCCATCCATTTCCCTGCAAATTCTATGATTTTGTCATTTTTTAATGCAGAGTAATACTCCATTGTGTATAAATGCCACATTTTTTTTATCCATTCGTCTATTGAAGGGCATCTAGGTTGGTTCCACAGTATTGCTATTGTGAATTGTGCTGCTATGAACATCGACGTAGCAGTGTCCCTGTAGCATGCTCTTTTTAGGTCTTTAGGGAATAGACCTAGAAGGGGAATAGCTGGGTCAAATGGTGGTTCCATTCCCAGCTTTCCAAGAATTCTCCATACTGCTTTCCAAATTGGCTGCACCAATTTGCAGTCCCACCAGCAATGTACAAGTGTACCCTTTTCCCCACATCCTCGCCAGCACTTGTTGTTGTTTGACTTCATAATGGCTGCCAATCTTACTGGAGTGAGATGGTATCTTAGGGTGGTTTTGATTTGCATTTCTCTGACAGCTAGAGATGGTGAGCATTTTTTCATGTACTTGTTGATTGATTGTATGTCCTCCTCTGAGAAGTGTCTGTTCAGGTCCTTGGCCCATTTGTTGATTGTGTTATTTGTTATCTTATTGTCTAATTTTTTGAGTTCTTTGTATACTCGGGATATTAGGGCTCTATCTGAAGTGTGAGGAGTAAAGATTTGTTCCCAGGATATAGGCTCCCTATTTACCTCTCTTATTGTTTCTTTTGCTGAGGAAAAACTTTTTAGTTTGAGTAAGTCCCATTTGTTGATTCTAGTTATTAACTCTTGTGCTATGGGTGTCCTATTGAGGAATTTGGAGCCCGACCCCACCGAATGTAAATCGTAGCCAACTTTTTCTTCTATCATACGGCGTGTCTCTGATTTGATATCAAGCTCCTTGATCCATTTTGAGTAACTTTTGTGCATGGCGAGAGAAAGGGATTCAGTTTCATTTTGTTGCATATGGATTTCCAGTTTTCCCAGCACCATTTGTTAAAGATGCTATCCTTCCTCCATTTCATGCTTTTAGCCCCTTTATCAAATATAAGATAGTTGTAGTTTTGTGGATTGGTTTCTGTGTGCTCTATTCTGTACCATTGGTCCCCCCTCCTGTTTTGGTACCAGTACCATGCTGTTTTTGTTACTATTGCTCTGTAGTATAGTTTGAAGTCTGGTATCGCTATACCGCCTGATTCACACTTCTTGCTTAGCATTGTTTTTGCTATTCTGGGTCTTTTATTTTTCCATATGAATTTCATGATTGCTTTCTCTATTTCTACAAGAAATGCCGTTGGGATTTTGATTGGCATTGCATTAAACCTATAGAGAACTTTTGGTAATATCGCCATTTTGATGATGTTAGTTCTGCCTATCCATGAACAGGGTATATTTTTACATCTTCTAAGATCTTCTTCTATTTCTCTCTTTAGGGTTCTGTAGTTTTCATTCTATAAGCCTTTCACCTCTTTTGTTAGGTTGATTCCCAAGTATTTTTTTTTTTGAGGATATTGTGAATGGAATGGTTGTCCTCATTTCCATTTCAGAGGATTTGTCGCTGATATACAGGAATGCCTTTGATTTATGCATGTTGATTTTATATCCTGCCACTTTGCTGAATTCATTTATTAGCTCTAATAGTTTCTTTGTAGACCCTTTTGGGTCTGCTAGGTATAGAATCATATCATCTGCAAATAGTGATAATTTAAGTTCTTCTTTTCCTATTTTTATGCCTTTAATTTCTTTCGTCTGTCTAATTGCTCTGGCCAGTGTTTCGAGAACTATGTTAAACAGAAGTGGAGAGAGAGGGCATCCCTGTCTTGTTCCAGATTTTAGAGGGAATGCCTTCAGTTTTTCTCCATTCAGAATGATGCTAGCCTGAGGCTTAGCATAGATTGCTTTTACAATATTGAGGTATGTTCCTGTTATCCCTAGTTTTTCTAGAGTTTTGAACATAAAGGGATGCTGTATTTTGTCGAATCCTTTTTCCACATCTATCGAGATGATCATATGGTTCTTATTTTTAAGTCTATTGATGTGGTGAATAACATTTATTGATTTCTGTATATTGAACCAGCCTTGCATCCCAGGGATGAATCCTACTTGATCATGGTGCAAATTTTTTTGATATGTTTTTGTATCCGATTCGCCAGAATTTTATTGAGGATTTTTGCATCTAGGTTCATTAGAGATATTGGTCTGTAGTTTTCTTTCTTTGAAGTGTCTTTGTCTGGTTTAGGAATCAGGGTGATGTTGGCCTCATAGAATGAATTTGGAAGTTCTCCCTCTTTTTCTATTTCCTGAAGTAGCTTGAAAAGTATTGGTATTAATTCTTCTTTAAAGGTTTTGTAAAATTCTGCTGTATACCCATCCGGTCCTGGGCTTTTCTTAGTTGGTAGTCTTTTGATGGTTTCTTCTATTTCCTCAATTGATATTGGTCTGTTTAGGTTTTCTATATCCTCCTGACTCAATCTGGGCAGATCATATGACTTAAGAAATTTATCTATGCCTTCACTATCTTCTAATTTATTGGAGTATAAGGATTCAAAATAGTTTTTGATTATCTTCTGTATTTCTGAAGTGTCTGTTTTGATATTGCCTTTTTCATCCCGTATGTTAGTAATTTGAGTTCTCTCTCTTCTTCTCTTCGCTAGCATGGCTAAGGGTCTGTCGATTTTGTTTATTTTTTCAAAGAACCAACTTTTAGTTTTGTCAATTTTTTCAATTGTTTCTTTTGTTTCGATTTCATTAATTTCAGCTCTGATTTTAATTATTTCTTGCCTTCTACTTCTTTTGCTGTTGTTTTGCTCTTCTTTTTCTAGGATTTTGAGATGAAGTATGAGATCATTTATTTGTTGTTTTTTTCTTTTTTTAAGGAATGAACTCCAAGCAATGAATTTTCCTCTTAGAACTGCTTTCAATGTGTCCCATAGATTCCGATATGTTGTGTCTGTGTTTTCGTTTATCTCTAAGAATTTTTTAATTTCCTCCTTGATGTCTTCTATAACCCATTGATCATTCAGTAACCTATTGTTCATTCTCCAACTGATGTATGCTTTTTCCTTCCTTCTTTTATCGTTGATTTTCAGTTTCATTCCATTATGATCAGATAAGATGCATGGTATTATCTCTACTCCTTTATATTGTCTAAGAGTTGCCCTGTGACATAATATATGATCTATTTTTGAGAAGGATCCATGTGCTGCTGAGAAAAAAGTGTAACTGCTTGATGTTGGGTGGTATACTCTATATATGTCAATTAAGTCTAGGTTATTAATTGTGTTATTGGGTTCTATAGTTTCCTTATTCAACTTTTGTTTGGAAGATCTGTCCAGTGGCGAGAGAGGTGTGTTGAAGTCTCCCATGATTATGGTATGGTGGTCTATTAGACTCTTGAACTTGAGAAGAGTTTGTTTGACGAACATAGCTGCACCATTGTTAGGGGCATAAATATTTATGATTGTTATGTCTTGTTGGTGTATGGTTCCCTTAAGCAGTATGTAGTGTCCCTCTTTATCCCTTTTGATTAACTTGGGCTTGAAATCTATTTTATTTGATATGAGTATGGACACTCCTGCTTGTTTCCGAAGTCCATATGAGTGATATGATATTTCCCAACCTTTCACCTTCAGCCTATGTATGTCTTTTCCTATCAAATGCGTCTCCTGTAGGCAGCATATTGTTGGGTCTTGTTTTGTGATCCATTCTACTAGCCTGTGTCTCTTAATTGGTGAGTTTAAGCCATTAACATTTAGGGTTATTATTGAGATATGGGTTTTTCTTCCAACCATATTTGTTTATTTCTGTTACTCAACATGGTTTGTTTTCCTCTTTGATTATTTTCCCCCCCTTTACTGTCCTACCTCCCACTGTTGGTTTTCATTGTTATTTTCCATTTCCTCTTCCTGTAATGCTTTGGCGAGGATGTTTTGAAGAGATGGTTTTCTAGCTGCGAATTCTTTAAACTTTTGTTTATCGTGGAAGGTTTTAATTTCATCTTCCATCCTGAAGCTTAATTTCGCTGGATACACAATTCTTGGTTGGAACCCGTTTTCTTTCAGTGTTTGAAATATGTTATTCCAGGATCTTCTAGCTTTCAGAGTCTGTGTTGAAAGATCAGCTGTTATCCTGATTGGCTTACCCCTAAATGTAATCTGCTTCCTTTCTCTTGTAGCTTTTAAAATTCTCTCCTTATTCTGTATGTTGGGCATCTTCATTATAATGTGTCTAGGTGTGGATCTCTTATGATTTTGCACATTCGGAGTCCTGTAGGCTTCTAGGATTTGGGATTCTGTCTCATTCTTCAAGTCTGAGAAGTTTTCTCGTATTATTTCATGGAATAGACTGCTCATTCCTTTGGTTTGGAGTTCTGTACCTTCCTGTATCCCAATGACTCTTAAGTTTGGTCTCTTAATGTTATCCCATATTTCTTGGATGTTCTGCTCATGGTTTCTTAACAGTCTTGCTGAGCTGTCTATGTTCTTTTCCAGTTGAAATACTTTGTCTTCATTGTCTGATGTTCTATCTTCTAAGTGTTCTACTCTGCTGGTAGTATTCTCCATTGAGTTTTTAAGTTGGTTTATTGCTTCCTGCATTTCTAGGATTTCTGTTTGTTTGTTTTTTATAACCTCTATCTCCCTGTATAGTTGATCCTTTGCTTCCTGGATTTGTTTGTGTAATTCATTGTCGAAGTGATCTTTCATTGTCTGATTTTGCTGTTTAATGTCTTCCTTGATACTCCAGATCATCTGAAGCATGTATATCCTGAATTCTTTATCTGACATTCCATCTGCTGCAGCTGTTACCTCTTCTAAAGTTGCGTTGACCTGCATTGCTTGTGGTCCTTTCTTTCCTTGTCTTTTCATACTGCTTGCGTATCTTTCCTGCAGGCGCGGGCGGCGGCTCTTCTCTCTCCTTATTCCAATTGGGGTGTCGTGGCTACAATGCTGGCAGGTCACTGGGCCTGTTCTGGGCGCTGGCGGCGGCTCTGTTCTGCCCCTACTCCAATTGGGGTGACGAGTGTACCACGCCGGCAGGCCACCGGGCCTGATCCACCGGTTGGTTGCAGTTTTGCCTACCCTGCAGGCGCGGGCAGCGGCTCTACTCTGCCCCTACTCCAAATGGGGTGACGTGTCTGTCGTACCGGCAGGCCACTTGGCCTGTCCCGCTGGTCGGTCGCAGATCTGCCCACCTTTCGGGCACGGGTGGCGGCTCTGCTCTGCCCCTACTCCAATTGGGGTGTCGTGACTACCCCGCCTGCAGGTTGCTGGGTCTGTTCCTGGCACGGGCGGCGACTCTGCTCTGCCCCTACTCCAATTAGGGTGGTGTGTGTACCACGCCGGCAGGCTCCTGGGCCTGATCCGCCGGTCTGTCACAGGTCTGCCTACCTTGGAGGCACGGGCAGCGGATCTGCCCTGGCCCTCCTACCACGCCTGCGGACCCCTGGGCCTGATCTGCAGGTTGGTCACAGGTCTGCTCACCCTGTGGGCACGGGAGGCGGTTCCGCTCCGCCCCCACTCCAATTGGGGTCACGTGGCCACCACACCGGCAGGGCCTGATCCGGGCATGGGAGAAGGATCTGCTCTGCCCCTACTCCAGTTGGGGTGACGTGTGTACCACACTGGCAGGCCACTGGGCCTGACCCGCCAGTCTGTCACAGGTCTGTTTACCTTGCAAGCGCGGGCGGCGGCTCTGCCCTGCCCCTCCTACCACGCCCATGTACCACTGGGTCGCGGGTCTGCCCACCTTGCGGGTGCGGGTGGCGGCTCCACTCCGCCCCCTCTCCAATTGGGGTCACGTGGTCACCACGCTGGCGAGCCGCTGGGCCTGCTCCGGGCGCTGGCGGCGGCCCGGCTCCTCCCCACTTGCTCGACTACAAATTGAGGAGGCTCGGGTTTCTGTGCCTCACCCCCCCTACCAGGAGACCAACTGTTTCTGTCTCCGCTGGTCTTGATGAAGTTCTCTCCTCCGCCGCTTTCTGATGACATCAGATCTCTGCCATGTTGGTATCCTATGCGAACGGCAGCATTTCGTTCCCCTTGCCGGGCAACCAAAGCAACGGGTGAGTCCTGACCGGCCCTCAGCAGGACCCGGACCGAGAAGCAGTTTCCGTGGGCTCCTAGCCCTGGGCCAGGGCAGTTCCGGGAGCCAGAACTCGGCCGCTCCGTGCTAGGTGTAAGCTCCGATAAGAGTAGCCTCCAAGAAGCAGTCCCCGTAGGCTCAGTTCCGGGAGCCGGAATTCGGCCGCTTAGTGCTTGGTGTATGCTCTGATAGGAGCAGGGTCCAAGAAGCAGCCTCCGCAGGCTCCCCAGCCCTGGGCCAGGGCGGTTCCGGGAGCCGGAACTCGGCCGCCCCGCGCTCGGTGTTCGCTCCGATAAGATCAGGTTCTAAGAAGCACCCAGGCACTGAACCCTAGCAATCTGTCTGCAAGCCGCAGGCGAATGGCAGCCTGAAATTACCTGTTCTATGGCTGAATCTGTCTATGTTCTTTTCAAGTTGAAATACTTTGTCTTCATTGTCTGATGTTCTATCTTCTAAGTGTTCTACTCTGCTGGTAGTATTCTCAATTGAGTTTTTAAGTTGGTTTATTGCTTCCTGCATTTCTAGGATTTCTGTTTGTTTGTTTTTTATAACCTCTATCTCCCTGTATAGTTGACCTTTTGCTTCCTGGATTTGTTTGTGTAATTCATTGTCTAAGTGATCTTTCATTGTCTGATTTTGCTGTCTAATGTCTTCCTTGATACTCCAGATCATCTGAAGCATGTATATCCTGAATTCTTTATCTGCCATTCCATCTGCTGCAGCTATTACCTCTTTTAAACTTGAGTTGACCTGCATTGCTTGTGGTCCTTTCTTTTCTTGTCTTTTCATACTGCTCGCGTTTCTTTCTGCTTGGTTAAACTGTTGTGTTATTGAAATTTTCCCCCTATATATTTATATTGCTCTTGTATAGTTGAAAAGTCTCCCTTGCAGGGGCGGGCGGCGGCTGTGCTCCTCCTCCAATTGGAGTGATCTGTCTACCATGCTGATGGGCCGCTGGGCCTGTTCTGCCGGTCCGTCGCAGGTCTGCCTACCTTGCAGGCGCTGGCGGCGGCTCTGCTCTGCCCCTCCTCCAATTGGTGTGACCTGTCTACTACGCCGGCGGATCACTGGGCCTGTTCTGGGCGCGGGCGGCGGCTCTGCTCTGCCCCTACTCCAATTGGCGTGACGTGACTACCACGCCAGCGGGTCGCTGGGCCTGTAATCTTTAGCATTTTTGATCAAGGGTTTATCATCATCCAGAGATAATTATTTTTCTTTTGAGAGACAGCTCTTGGTCTCAGTAGAAACTGAATTCTTAAAGATGGGTCGAACAGTTAGCATCTAACCTGAGTTGCCTATCATGAATTGGGTTTATTTGATTCACCAGGCCATAAAGTTGGGTATGCATAACAATACTCTACAACAAAATGAAAGTGGTGTATATGAGATCCCGCCCAGGAAGGTCCTGAAGGCATGAGAATATTCCATGAAGATGTGTCTCAAATACCCATATTCCCCCTTCCTGATAGACTGCTTTCTCTCTCCCAACCCACACCTATAGTCTCATAAAGAGCTCCCTATGATCAGTTGACAGATGAAGAAAAGACTAGGGTGTAGTTTAAAAGTGATTATGCATGCTATGCAAATATCACCTGAATGTGAATGGCTATAGTGCTGTAGCCAATCTGGGACATCCCTAAAGTATAGCAGTGGAAGAAAATATTCCCAGTAGGCAAAATTTTGTATACGAGGTTGTGCACTTTCCTTGAAAGTAGAAATGTGCAGAGGTGAAATCATATACCACTTCATGATCTGTAATCATGAACTATATGGCCAGGGACTTGGAAGTGATATGACTGGAAAATTGGTGGCAATGTAATTTGGGGAATTAGTATATTAAATAGACCTCTCTAAGTGGGCAAAAATGTGAAGATATTTCTGTCCCATCTAAATTTTCACAAAAGGAGACCTCATCAGAGGAATATTTTAATAATCTAGTGGATCAGGTGACTCTATTTGTGGATAACACTGAGCCACTTCCCCCAGAAAACCCTGTCATCATCCAATGGACTCATGATCAACGTGGATATTGTGGTAGGTTATGGAAGTTATGAGTGGGCATAATAACATCGACTTCCACTAGCCAAGGCTGGCCTGATTATGGCCACTGCTGGGTAAACAATCTGCCAACAGCAAAGGCTACCACTATTCTTCCAACATGGTACAATTCCACAGTTTGATCAGTCACTTATCTGGTGGCAGGTGCTTTACATTGGACTTCTTCCACCATGTAAAGGACATTGTTTTGTTACTACTCTTATAGGTATTCATTCTGGCTATGGGTTTACCTTGCCTGGACACAGTGCTTCTGCCAATACATCCATAGACTTATATAAGGCCTTATCTACTTTTGTAGTATTCCCAACAACATTGCTTATGGCTAAGGAACTCTCTTCACAATCAAAGAAATGCAACAATAGTCCCATGCTTGCAAGACTCACTGGTCTTTCTTTGTTCTCTACCATTCTAAAGGAGCCAGTTTGATGGAACTATGGAAAAACCTTTTGAAAACTCAAGTTACAACATCAGGTAGGTGGTAAAACCTTGTAGAGATGTGGAAAGGTTCTCTGAAGTGCTATATGTGTTTTGCATCATTATACAATATAGCATTTTTTCTCTAACAGCCAGTATTCGTGGGTCCAGTAATCACGTTGTGGAAATGGAAGTGGCATCACTGATCATTCCCCTGGTGAAACATCCAACATTTTTGCTTGCTGTTCCTACAACTTTAAGCTCTGGTGTCTTGGAGTGCTTAGTTACAGAGGAAAGAATGCTCCCTCCAGGATGTACAAGGATTCTATTGAACTGCTATTTAAGACTGCCACCTGGGGCTGGGGTTGTGGCTCAGTGGTGGAGTACTGGTCTAGCACATGTGAGGCACTGAGTTCGATCCTCAGCACCAAATCAAAATAAATAAAAGGTATTGTGCTAGAGTCATTTATATGGACTACTGCATATAAATTCAATGGTATTTACACATGAATGTAAGGAAGTTTATGTTTGGAATACAGGAGATTCCTTAGGTCATCCCTCAGTATTACCAAGTCTGTGGAAAACTACAAACGCCTAATTGAGGCAGGATGACAAATGACCCACATCATTTAGGGAAGAATGTTTGAGTCACCTCACCAGATAAACAGCCAAGACCAGTTCAGGTGTTTGTTTAAGGCAAATTGAATATAGCCCCATGACAGATTATAATAATGAGTACATTTGTGTGGATGTGTATATATATGTATAGATGCAAATAAAAATTAGGTATATAAATAAAATATATAGGTATTCTTTTCTTTTATTCCTTCATTATGTAATATATGTTGGCTTCATACAATATTTAAGTATTGTTAAATTTGTATCATAATATTTAAACAATGGGATTTCAGAAGAACAAACAGCACTCAAGGATTTCATGTTTCCTTTTGGAGAAGAATCAGTACATTATAGGTTGTATAAAGGATGGTTGTATTATGTTAGGCAGAATTATGACCTTGTTATTTTCTTTAGTTGGAGATTAAATATGACTTAAGAAGATACATACAGATGCTATATCTTCAAGGGATTTACTTTATGTGTGAAATTCACTGGACTTAACCCAGCCAAATTTTAAAATATTATTTTTTAAATTTTTTGTATTAATTTTTTAAAATAAATGACAGCAGAATGTATTACGTTTCTCATTACACATATAGAGCTCAATTTTTCATATCTCTGGTTGTATAGAAAGTATCTTCACCCCAATTTGTGTCTTCATACATGTACTTTGGATAATGATGTCCATTACATTCCACCATCCTTGCCCACCCCTTGCCCCCTCCCTTCCCCTCCCACCCCTCTGCGCTATCTAGAGTTCGTCTATTCCTCCCATGCTCCCCCTCCGTACCCCACTATGAGTCAGCCTCCTTATATCAGAGAAAACATTTGGCATTTGTCTTTTTGGGATTGGCTAACTTCACTTAGCATTATCTTCTCCATTGCCATCCTTTTACCTGCATATGCCATGATTTTATTCTCTTTTATTGCTGAGTAATATTCCATTGTGTATATATGCTACATTTTCTTTATCCATTCATAAAAGATTATTTCTGAGTGTGTTTATAAAGGTGTTTCTGGAAAGCAATAGCATTTAAATCAGTAAACAAAGTAGAGAAGATACACTCTGATCAATTTTAATGGGTAATATACAATCCACTGAGGATCCTGATAGAACAAAAAGGAAGAAGAGAGGTTAATATGGTCTCTCTTCTGAGGTTGGAATATCCTTTTTCTCTGTCACTCAAACATTTGAATTCCAGGTGCTCAGGCCCACAGAATTGGGAGACTTCAGGCATTCTTTTTTTTTAATTTATTTTTTAGTTTAGGTGGACACGATATCTTTATTTTATTTCTGTGTGGTGCTCAGGATTGAACCCAGTGCCTCACACATGCTAGGTCAAGCACGCTACCATTTGAGCCACAACCCCAGTCCCTCAGGCATTCTTTTAATGCACCTTCAACTTCCCTGGTTCTCAGGTCTTTAACTTCAGACTGAGAGTGCTACCACTGGCTCCTAATAGTTCTGACATCATGACACTCATACTGAATGACACTATTGGCTTTTCTGTGTCTTAATTTTTCAGAAAGCACATCAGGGACTTTTCAGCTTCCATAATTGTGTGAAATAATCCTATAATAAATCCCCACTTATAATTTCTGTCTATATATATCCTATTGGTTCTCTTTCTCTGGAGAATACTGATGAATGCACTCTTCAAAATGATCTACAGATTTATTGAAATCCCTATGAAAAATCCCAACTGCATATTTTACATCCAAGAAAATTCATATGGAAGAACAAAAGACCCCAAATTACAAAAATAATTTGAGCAAAAAGGACAGAGTGAGGCTGGGGATGTAGCTCAGTGGTAGAGCACTTGCTTAGCATGTGTGAGGCACTGGGTTCAATCCTCAGCACCACATAAAACTAAATAAAATTAAAGTATATGTCCATATACAACTAAAAATATTTTTAAGAAAGATTAGAGTGATTATGCCTCCTGTTTTAAAATTATATTTCAATGCTATACTAATTAAAGAGATATTTTAGTAGCAAAAACAGACACATAAACCAATGGAAAAGAAAGCCCAGAAATAAATTCAAGGATATATGGTCAACTAAAGTTTGATAAAAGGGCCAAGAACACAAAATGGGAAAAGGTTAGCATCCCGAATAAATGAGATGGAAAAACTAGGTACCCACAAACCAAAAATAATATAAATAAAATAAAATTGAATTCTTATCACACTCCATATATAAAAACAACATAAGAGATTAAAGATTTAAACATAATAACTTATATCATGAAATTTCCTAGAATAAAACTTAGAAGGGGGCTGGGGTTGTGGCTCAATGGTCGTGTGCTTGCCTAGCATGTGTGAGGCACTGGGTTCAATTCTCAGCACCACATATAAATAAATAAAGGTCCACCAACAACTAATAAAATATCTAAAAAACTTAGGAGGGAAGGCCCATGACATTAGTCTTGGTGATGATTTTTGGATATGACATTATTAGAAACACTGGCAACAAGAAAATACCAAACTGGGCAACTGAGTAAGACCCTGTCTCAAAATAAAAAGGGCTGGGGATGTAGCTCAATGGCAGACCACTTAGCTACCATGTGTTAGGCCCTGGACTCAATCCCCTCAACTCAAATACTTTCTCTCTCTGGATTAGGAGAAAATATTGTAAAGCATATACCTAATAAGGTGTTAATATCTAAAATCTATCAGAAATTCATGCCACTCAGTAGCAAGAAAAACATCCCAAATAAAAATTGTCAAAGGACACAAATAGAACATTATTCTAAATAAGACATAGAAATGGCAAATAGGTATATGAGAAACAGTGCTCGACTCTATTCATTACCATGGAAATGGAAATCAAAACCACAATTATATATCACCTCACCTTTGTTAGGATGGCATATTATAAGAGTCAAAAGGAGGGGCTCGGGTTGTGGCTCAGTGGTAGAGCACTCACCTAGCACATGTGAGGCCCTGGGTTAAATCCTCAGAACCACATAAAAAATAAATAAAATAAAGGTATTGTGTCCAACTACAACTAAAAAATAATTTTAAAAAGGAGTCAAAAGGTAATGAATGTTGGTGAAGTTGTGGGGAGAAAAGAACACTATACATCTTTAGTGGGAACGTAAATTGGCATATGCATTATGGAAAACAGTATGAGTCATTTGTGTATTTTTGAAGTTCTTCAAAAAATTAAAAATAGAATTACCACATGGGCCAACAAACCCACACCTGGGTATATAGTCAAAGTAGATAAATTAAATTCTGATTCATAAGGCTCTAATAGCTTCAATTTCCTCTTCTTAAGAAATACCATCCCCAAGGACTTTTCCAGATTTAAAAGGTATGTGTCATAGGTGAATTATATCAATATCAATATTCTGGCTATACCATTGCATTATAATTTTCTTAGATATTTGCATTGAAAGAAGCTATATAAGAGCTACACAGAATTCTGCATTACTTAAACTGCATCTATATTGAGACATATTAATATACCAAGAAGTTCACCATTTAAAATGAACAATTCAATGGTTTATAGCATACACAAAAAGTTGGATAAACATCACCACAATTGATTTTAGAATATTGGCATCATCTCCCCCCAAATCCCCTTACCAGTTAGCAATTTATTTTCTGTTTTCTCCTAATCCTTCCCCACTCTGCAGTCCCAGGCAACCACTAATCTAATTTCTGTTTCTAAACATTTGCTTATTCCTGAAACTTAATATAAATGTAAAATAAAAATATGGTCTTTTAAGGCTTGTTATTTTCACTTAGCATAATGTTTTCAAGGTTTATTCATGTGGTAGTTTGTATCAATATTTCATTTCTTTTTAAATGTCTACATATGGCTATGCAGGCTGTTGCTGCAAAAGAGTGCCCTGATGAGGGGGTGAGCATGTGTGAAAATATATCCTGCATCCTGCTTACCAAGCTGTATACCCAAGGGCAAAGAATGTTTTTTTTTCCTTCCCACAAAGTTGTGGCTCACTCACTAACCTGTGTACCTAGAACTGTACCAGAATTTGTGCCACCAAGTATCTTATTTGCCTGCCCAGAAGATACACAAATGACTCATATAGGCTAGCATTGCCTCATTGTGTTTACATAGTTAGTGGCAGAGCAAGTTTTCATGTGAGAAGTTGAATATGCAATGGATAGTGGATTGTGGGAAGGCCATATACAAATTGGATCTCTGACCTACAAACTGTTAACAGCAACCTGCCTGCAATGCCAAACCCCAAACCACTGTAATCTTTCATCCAAAATTATTAGGATATAATTAATAAACAACAACTTCCCTAATTTTTCTCCTGCTTTCAATTTAGGAACAACCAAAGTTAGATAAATATTCTCCCTTAACCAATCACACAGGTTGTCTCACTTTTGGTCATCTATTTTCCAGTTTCCCCATGCCAATAACTTCCAATCGGGGCATACCTGAAGGTTTGCTTCGGTTCCCTACTATAAAGCTTTTAAACTCCTCTGCATGCTCTTCAGTCTCTGCCAAACACATTTTAATGGTGTTTGACTCCCTTGCTAAAGCGAGCTCTAGTAAATATTCTTTTCTTATTTTCATTTGGGTGGTCTTCATTTATTGCCTCTTGTCTCTTATCACACAGACATTTCCATGTCACTATATTAGACACTGCCCACTCATCATTGCTCAGAAATGTTCCAAAATGTACATCCACTAAGCCTACTTTCACCCTGGTGAATTCATTCAGCCACTCATATCCTCTGGTATCTGTATTCTGCAATTCTTTAATGGATCTGCCTGCCTCCAGGTTCTCCTCTCTCTTCTCCATCCTTCACACTGGTGCCATACATGCGATCACTCCCTCCTCCAACCCAAAGGCCTCTGATCCCTTTACTGCCCTACCTGGAATATTATTATGGCTCCCCTTCCTGCTTGGGATAAAGGTCAAACACCTTGTAGTAGCATGTAATGGGTTTAGTTATCCACTGCTGTCTTTCTTTTCACTCTCATCTCTGACCTCTACTTATTTCAGCAAACCTGTGGCAATTTTTGGAATGAAATAAGCTTATGTCATTCATCTATGTATTTTTCATGCTGTTCCTTCTTCTCTTAATACCCTCCAGCTCCTACCCTGATCCTAATTTTCTCAAGATTAAATTTGAGCTTCACATTCTACAAAGCGCCTACTCCAATTGCTGCATTTCATGCCCTCCATTTGTCCTCCTACTTTATCTGGTGTATGCCTTTATTCTTTTAAACTGATTTTCATTTTAATTGGTTATTTTCTTCACTAAACTGTGATTATCTTGACAACAGGACCCCTCTTATTTATTTCTGCTTCCTCCATTGTCTAGTATGGTGCCTGGCATACAGTAAAGCTCAATAAAATACTTGTTGAATAAAATGAGCAAGTGATTAGATGAATGAATGTTACCTCTACTCTGATAGTAATGAAATTCATGGAATAGGGCTACAAGGCCAGAGTAGAAACCATTCCATGAAGGGTCATAATGTGCAGACAATCACAATTTTAGGTTGCAATAATGTCTCCACAGGACAACAAATGTTTATCTGCCAGAAGTCTCAGACCAAAATGTAAAGCTCCGTCCACTTAATCTTCTCAGAAATTCCAGGCAGTTTTAATATTTCCATTAACCAATAGATTTTTGTTTACCTCTAAAATAATATTTTAAATTATAACAAACATAAGACACAGTCCACATGGAATTCTCATTTTACAGATTAGGAGACTGAGGTTATTAGACATTCCAAAAGCTTTCTCTAAGGTCATGCAGTAGCTCATTAGCAGCAGAGCTAAGAACAAACACATCTCAAGTTTCATTCTCCTATGTGGTTTCCATGACACCTCAATGATTTACCATCAGCACTAATGACGTCGTTCTCTATCATGCGGCCCCCAGACTACAGGTGTCTCTGCAGAAAAGTGCTCCACAATGTAAGAATATTCCTCTGACAGAATCTGCAGATCACAATAACTATCTTGTACATTTTCCTTAAAGGAGCAGTAATTTTATCCCTAAACAGTCCCTGAGTTCACAAAAGAGAATTCAGACCACAGAAATATTTACACAGCCAGATCCAAAGATCCAAAGAGATAATCAGATTCAAACACATTTTCATGTGCAGACAGGAAAAATGAGGCTGACATGTGGAGGAAGAGACTTGCCTAAGTTCTAATTGCAACGTTAGTGGCAAAATCTAGATCAGAAATCGTGTCTAATAATTTATAGATTTAAGTATTATTCACTAAAGTCATTGCTCACCAGGCAGAAATAACAACCCCGTAATGACCCTAGATAAAATTGTGCACACGTTAATGCCTCATTGGCATAAATCATCCCTTAATGTCCACTCTGGATATATCACCCTAAGCCTCTGGCTTAATTAAAATAATTCAGTGTTAGATTTTCCCTAAATTTTGAGTGGACTTACTGGATTCTAAGCCTGCCTCTACTGCCTACTAGCTTCATGACTTTGAACAAGTTAGTTACTCTTTCTTGCCTCAGTTTCTTCATATTTAACAGATGTAATAACAATACTGTCTCATGAGAATATTGAATTATCCTATGTAAAAGGCCAGTGCTGGCACACAGTAAGTGCTAAATAAATGTCAGCTCTTATTATTAATTTGTACTCCTAAATTTATAAACATGTGATTTCTGTACTAAAAAACAAACAAAAAAACCCTGCACTTTTCTAGCATGGCCAGACCATTTTATTTTTCTAAATTTCCATTTTGTCATAGGTTTATTGGGGATAATAGTATTTACATCACGAGGATTTTGTAAGGATTCATGCACATGAAAGTTATGTCATTATTCCCTTTCCCTTTCCTGTTTCACAATATTTTCTAGTCTATAGATTGCCTTTCTCCAGAATTGAGTGTAGGATCCATCATCCATCTCTTTATTTTAAAATCAAGGCATCCCAAAATAAACTATCATCATCATCATCATCATCATCATCATCATCATCATCATCATCATCAAGAAACCACTCAATCAGAACTCCTCTGGCCTCCATCTGGACCTGATTTCATCAATTTCTCACCAACCACCTTGAACCCTAAATATTGTTTCTAGGGCTTTCATTGAGTATAAAACACACTTGAGTTTTGCCTATTCCTTGAACATCCTTTACCTTTTACTTCTTCTTCAAATTCCCCTCTTCCCTTTTACTGTCAAACTCCTTGACGAAATAGTTTCTCCTCTTTGCATTCTGCCCCCCACCCCGAATTCACTCATTTGTTCATTCATTCACTCATTAATTATAGAACACCTAGTAAGTATGCAAATCACCATACCAGGTCTTGGATACGCAAAAGTGAATAAGATCAGAACAGTACCTGCCCTCAGGAAGCTTTCAATGTACTGCAAATCTGATTACCATGCCAAACTCTCTCCTGACTTTTCCGGATTCTGACCATGATCACCAGTGATCAATTCACCAAGTACAAACTTTATTTGTTCTTAATACTTAATGCCCTTTGTTTTCTGACAGACTTTGATCTTGCTAACCTGTATAATCTTTTGATGAACTTTTTCTCCTTGGTATCAATGATGCTACAACCTTGCAATTCTCTGATCATGCTTTTCTTTCTTTTTTTTTTTTCCTCACTGAGACCTCTTTTAGTGCTTATCCTCTGAAATCTCAGTATTCCCCAAGGTTCTGGCCTTGCAAGGTCCTTCTCCTCTCATTCATTCTCATGACTTTAGCTACACCTGTAGGTTCCTGAATCCCTTCTTCTCCACAAACTGAACTTCAAACAGTTTCCTAAAGGTCAAACTTCTCATTTTAAAATTTATTTTAAATTGACAAATAATGAATATGTGTACTTATATAATGTTTTGACCTATGTGTACCCATTTTATCCAATGAAGCTAATTAGCATATGCATTACCTCATCAATGTTTCATTTTTTATAGAACAAACATTAAATCTTTTCTTTTTGTAAATTTGAAATATGTAATACATTATTATTAATTGTGATCACCACACAGTGCAAGGGATCAAAATCTTATTTCTTTAGTTGAATACATTAAGGATCATCCTGCCCCAGCCTCTGGTAACCACTATTTTACTCCCTGTTCCTATGGGACTGACTTTTCTAGATTCCATATGCGAAAATATCTGGCACTTCTCTTTCTGTACCTGACTTGTTTCACTTAGTTTAATGTCCTCTAGTTCTAATCATGTTGTTGCAAATAACAGAATTTCCTTCCCTTTAAAGGCTGTATAGTATTTTAACTACAGACAAGAGTATTCCACCTGGGTGTCCCATTAGCTTCTCAAAATAACATAATCCAAACTCCAAGCCAATTAATAATCCTCCTCTATATCCCAATTATGTTCATTCTCTTGAATGTTTTCCAATTCTACAATTAGTGAGATGACATCACCATCCTTCCTAATAAATAGAATCAAACATGGGATCTTCATTCTGATCAGTCACTTCAGTGTATTTAATCAGTTACCAATAGTGACTCTCAAACCCAATCCTTATATAAACACTGGTGCTATTTTAGGTCAGAAATTTATTAGGTCTCCCATGGGCTACTGATTTCTGCTATCAGTATATAGTCTCTCCTTACCAATTTAGTTTTTGTATCAGGGCCTGGCCATGAGTATGTCTGAAAGGATATCATGACTATGACACTTATCCGAATCTCAAAACTTTTTATTTCATTTTATGAATTTATATATCCATTTTCCAATGAGTAAAAATCAGATACTTTAGGAGAACATTTACCTGAATTTGGTTCCACTTTCTGGTTTTAAAACTCTAGTATACTATAAAATGAGGCAGCTAACTAGTCCTCAACTGAATTGATGTCTTCCTGCCCAGAAACCTAGACTGAATAATAGCTTCTCTTATCTTTTCCTACTTGGCACTGGGACAAGGAGTATGATTTAAATTATGATCTTCATTAAGGAGATGATTAAATTCAGGCTCAGGGAGGAGAGGTGTTTTGCATTAGGGCATACAGTACATATAGAACCTTGATTTGAATTCAAGTCTAATTACATCAAACCAGTGCTCTTGTGATGGCACTCCTAAACCAACTGTAGAAATGGACAGAAGAAAAATAAACTGGCGAATGCAAGGGTTTTGATAATATTTCATTACTTAAGTTTAGTTGAGGTTTTGTGCATTGTTATTATTTTTCATTAATTTACATACATTCCACATCAAATATGGTACAAAAATTTTTTTCACAGAAACACCTTAGATTTGTTCAGAGCCTGACATAGAAAAGGTGCTTAGTACATTTCTATTGAATAAAATAAAGAATGAAATAATGAATAATTAGGGTAATAATCATAGTTGAAATGGGAAGGAGGAAGGTATGACATGAGGAGTTTCTAGGTAGTCATTTTACTCTTAGGTACCACCACTTTGGGTGATACAATGGGTTTGAATATGGCTTATTTCTAGCCAAGGTCAACATGTTGGAAACTTGGAAATATTGGAAAGTAGTAGAACCTTCAAGAGGTGGGATGTAATGGGAAGTCCTTAGGTCACTGGGGGAGGAAACTTGCTATCGTGTGATCCACTGAATTTCATGAGAGAGTTGTTATAAAAGGACAAAGTCTGGAACATTTCAGGGAGATGACAGAAGGAAGCTAGGGGGCAACCCCGAACTCTGCACAGCACAGAAAGGAGACAGGGAAGAAACAGCTGGCCAGAGAGGTGGGTCAGAGAATAAATATAAGACCTAATATTTGACAGTCTGAGACTTTGAGAGCCTTCAAGTTTGGTTACCAGAGCCGAAAATAAAGACAGAGTTCCTTAACCTCAAACCTGGACTAGGAGGAGGGGGAACAGAGTGAGACAAAGAGAAAAAAATCACATAAACTCACTTCCTTAACAACAACTGGAAAGAAGAGCAGAAAAGATTAGAATGGGACAGAACCAATGGAGTCAGTGAAGGAAAATAAGTGGTTTAACCCAAATTGTTGACTGAAAACCATGAGAGGCATGGCAGCCACTTTGTAGAGTTCACAGCTGGATAACTTCCTTAAAAGAAATTAAATCGACACAGCATCTCCCCACTTTCACATAGCAACAAATAAAATGAGGGGGAGTACCTCTGCAGTGGGATATCTCAATAATCTAGAAGCAACTTGTGCAGGGATTTGTACTAGCCAAAAGTTGTTGAAACCCTTTCCCCTTACCAAGGACAAGGAGGGTGAGTGGGATGCAGCAGATTCAAGAGATGGTCACTTCCAGGACCTAACTCAGGACTCTGCAAAGCCTCCAAGGGAATGCAGGCAGAGACAGGAATAGATGCCAAATATTAACAGTGGTGGGAGCAGGCTGGATAGAGTGGCTGTATCTGTACCAGGCAACAGAGGGGGACTGCACCTGTGATTTGAGGTTATGGCTGGTGGGAACACATACACAGGTAGAATAGTTTTGTTTTTTTGTTGTTGTTGTTTTGTTTTTTTCTCTCCATGTCTGTGGAGGAGAGCAGTACCTGCAGTTCATAATCTTGGGCAATGGGAATTCAAACCAAGGCAGACAGGCTGAGTCTCCTTCCTGCAATCTGTGTTGATAAAAGGGGTCCCCTTATGCACCACATACCAACTACACAGAGCACACAATCACAGGTCTTGTGCTTGCAGACAGCCATCAGGCTCTATGCCACTTTGCAGAGGACCTTGTAGAAAGGAGCCTGTGTGTGATGTCCTCCTGCAGTCAGAGCGACAGCCTGCATTCTGTGCTCCTGCACACTATAGAAATAGCTAACAGATGTATCATAGCGCCCTCCAAGGATCCAATCTCAGACCCCTGGGCTAAAAAATGAGAAGTCGCTGGAGTGAGTTTCATAGAAATCAGGGGAGTGCCTCTTGTGCCCTAGTGCCTCCTGAGGGATCCAAAGCTGAAAAGTGATGGACATTTTCTAAAGGTCCCAAAGCCTAATTAAATTCACACTAAGATGATTCAATAAGAATTTTCTGTACCTTACATGGTTTACTATAAATAACTCTAACTTTGAGCATGTATTATTCTTCATTTTGATTTGATATTTGATACTCTATTTGATATTGTGCCCTTAACACATTTGATTGTATTTCTTCTAATGTTTTAAAACATTAATTAGAATGATTCTATCTTTGTTTTCCTAGCTCAGGCTTAAAAATTTCTCCTCTTGAGCCCCCGTTTTCCCTCTTACATTTCCTATTTTTGGTTTAAATCTCTCTCCATCATTTCTTTCTTTTTTTTAATTTATTTTTTTATTGGTTGTTCAAAACATTATAAAGCTCTTGACATATCATATTTCATACATTAGATTCAAGTTGGTTATGAACTCCCAATTTTACCCCAAATACAGATTGCAGAATCACATCGGTTCCGTCATTTCTTTTTTACTTTTTTTAACTTGGTTGGTATTATTCCTTTCTACCCTTTCTTCTTTCTCTCTTCTTTTACTCATTTTTTCTGTCTTCCTTTTCAGTCTTTATATGATATATTAGCAATTTTATATCTTCATTAGCCAATTTTCAATCCATTATGAACATTACTACAAGTTTATACCTGGATTAGAGATAAAATTATCCAGGTATAGAGAATAATATCAACAAGTTTTAATTTTTCCTAAGGTTAATTAGTATGTAGCTTTGTTGACATGATTATAATAATTAGAGTTATTGTCTGCTCTCAAAGTGGTGCTGATATTGGATACAGCAAAAACAAACATTGAGCGAAATTATCAAAACCTGGATATTTGCCCAGCTGGGGCATTTGAGGGAAAGAAGTTCACTAAATAGTTCCCTGAATTAAAGAAAATGTGATAATCATCCCAGTAAATAGGTAGTCCTAAGAACAATGTGAAAAATCCAGAGAACAAGCCATACCAAATAGCCCACAACACTTCAACAAATGTTCCCATTGACACGACAGCAGAGAAAATGGAGAAAGAAGTTACAAAGTTCATAGTTAAAATGTTCAGTGAGCTAAAAGAAGATGTAAGGGATGAACTTGAAGAGAATATACAGGAGGTGAAAGATCATTTCAACAAAGAGATGGAGATTATGAAGGGAACCAAACAGAAATCCTGGAAAGGAAAGAATCAACAAATACAAATTTAAAAGTCAATGGCAAACATCACCAATAGATTAGATCACTTTGAAGAAAGATTCTTAAGCTTTGAACACAAAGTATATAATCTTGAAAATAAAATTGAGATGTTAAGAGAATACCAGAGTACTCAAGAAATCTGGGGTAACATTAAGAGACCAAATTTAAGAATCATTGGGTCAGCACAAGGTTCCAAAATACAAACTAAAGTAAGGTGAAAACTTTTTAATGAAATAATATCCCCAAATTTTCCAAATCTTAGGAATGAGATGGAAATCCAAATGTAACAACTATGTAGAACCCCAAATAGGCAAGATCAAAAAAGATCCTGTCCAAGACACATTCTAATGAAAATGCCTAATGTATAGAGTAAAGATAGATAGAATTTTAAAAGTCACAAGAGAAAAATGGCATGACACATTTAGAGGCAAGCTAATTCATATTTTAACTGATTTCTCATCCCATACTTTAAAAGCCAGGAAGGCTTGGAATAATATATATCACTAGTCATGCTACTACTAGTCATGCTAAGGTTTGGCTGGGGATTTATGAAGATACATTACATTATGAGAGTTTTGAAGTTTTTAAAGATAGAACTCATTATTTATCCCTAGTACAGAGCCCTGGGTATGTCACAGAACATGATTTTATAAGTTCCTTAGGGAAGTAAGACTAACTTCAGTCCTGGTGATGGGTATGAGATTTTCTGAATATATGCCCTCCTGTTTTAGGATTTTTCCAGAAAGTGAATAGATTTGAACATTTAGGTTATAACTGAGGATTTCAACTCCCTGGACTATGGGGGATCAGGAACTGTGAAACCTATGGCAAGTGCTTACTATGGCAAGGCAATGTGCTAGTGACATATTATGTTCTGCTAGATCTTACAAGATATCCAAAGAGCTGAGTTTGCTGCCCTCAGAAAGTATATTTTTAGCCAAAGGGAAAAGATAAATACACATAAAAAGATATCCTGAGTGCCACGTAAGTGATACAGACAGCAAGTGGTTCACACATATCTTCCCCACTCTCCAGAAGCAATTTTCCACCGTCATTTTAATCAGGAAGACTCATTGTTCAGTTATAGCCCCCTCCACAGCCTCTTAGGCAGCTACTTTTGGAAGAAGAAGAGGGCATTAATGAAACCAAGAGGCACTATGGCTTAAATAGGCATTTTCCAGGGTAGCTGGGTACATGTGGATCGAGACCCTTGAATTAATAATATTGCCAACTTGGCTTTTCAGGTTTCTACCTATTTTTTTTAAGGAACCAGAACATTTTATCTCCATTCATTAAAATTTGTCCGAAACCTGGCATGTTGCAATCATTGTTACATGTACCTGGGAGAGATCCATAGGATAGCAAGTTTTATATATGTCTGGGAAAGGAACTCATTTTTAGACTTTTATTATCTTATATGTGGATATTAATGACCTATTACATGAGCATCCAAAAATCTACGACTCAAAATTCCAAAGTCAAGACAAAGAAATTTTAATGAAAAAGAAAAATACCAAAAAAGGTGGGGGGCAGACATTGTAGACCACATGTGTGATATGAGTCAATAGCGGTCATTAAAACAACCAAAAAGATGTTGGGATTTGAAAAATAATTGGGTAGTCAATAATCAGAAGCAGAAACATATCATAACACAACTGGAAAGGGCCATTTACAGATACAGGAAATGAGGACCAGAAGGGGGATGGATTTGTCAAAGGCTTAAGAGTAACCTAGCAACGGAGCCAAACCTAGACCGTGGGTTTCTAGCTCCCTGACCTATGTTTATTTCATTATATGAGGTAATTACTTTAGTTTATATTTTTTTCACTCAAACTTTTGTAAGAATGTCACCGTTTCTAGTTTTATTCCCAAGTTGCCCAAAGAATATGTGAATATGATTCAGAGAAAAAAGGAGTGGAACTAATTTTCTGATAACCTATAATACTTTAGGATATTCTGCTTGGCCATGGGAAGGAAAAGGAGGAATGGACATTTTAAACACATTTTTCAGTTTTGTAAAAAGCATACCCTGCAATAAGAATTTCAAAGGGATAGAGTGAGCTGAGACCAAAAGGCACATGGCACAGTAACTGAGATAGGGTTGTTGTGCCTGTAGGACCCAGCTGTGAGTAAATGGAGAAAACAGAGGCATGAGAAATAGGCTGAGACTGATAGTCCCTTTTGTCATTGCTTATACTTCCTGATTAATAGCTATTTCTTCAACTTCTTATGAAATGGATCATTGATTGTTAATTCTGAGGACAACAGTGATACTAGGATATATGCCAGCAAGACACACATTTCAACTATAACTGATTAAGGACAATTTCCCATTCACATTCTCTCAGGACCCTGATACACTGGTGTCTGTATTGCACATACCATCTTGTGCTCACTGTCCTTAATATCTCTTTCATAACTTTTGCCTACTTCTTGCTCATCTCTTCCTTTGGAGTAATTTTAATCCTTGTTGATATAGTCATTGAATAATAGTGCTTACACACAAAGTTTATTTAAAACTTTATTCTAGGCCTGTGTGTCTTAGTGGTACAGTGATTGCCTAGCATGCATGAGGCCCTGGGTTTGATTCTTAGCACCATGATAAATGAGCCAATGAAATTTTTTTGTAAAAAGACCTTCATTCTTATGAGTCTATTGCCTAGAATAACAAATAGTCAAGGTCTGCAAGAGTCAGGATTTCTATCTTGTTTCAGGGATCTGGTGATAAATGCTGAGAAAAATTACATGGTGTAGCTATACCAGCATGCTTACAGTATAATATGGGCCTGAGGCCAGATTTGGTTAGAGACACATTTAGTATGCATAGTCCTAGTTTGGGGAGACAGCAGAATAAATGATGTGCTCCCAGGGCTAAAACTAGAACCTTTGCAGTTCAATATTTTAATTAACAGAACAACATATGGTAGACGGTGTCAGATGTATCAATGGCAATCAACTAAATTATAATTGCATAGGAGGAACTTGAACCTTTAATTCTGCATGTGTTAGTCAGACTAATCTGAAAGTACCACTTTCATCATATCATTGCTCTGATAAAGAGTTTATAATGAATTCCTAAAGGCTGGTGCTTCAAGAGTAAACTCTGCCAATATGTGTAGTTCCATCATAATCTATCTATATTCTACCATGAAATTATTTTATATTATACTTTCATGATCATATATTAATTATGCATATTAATGGGATTCAGTGTGATATTTGATTCATGCACACAACATACACATCAAATCCAGCCTCCCTTTATGCACCCTCCTCCTCCCTCTTCCCAACCTTTATTAATATTTATTTAAGCCAACTTCATTTTAACTTCCAGATTTGAAAGATAATATGTGATGCTTATTGTTCTTGAGTTTGGCTTATTTCTTTCTTTTTAATGCTTTTAGTTGTAGATAGAAATGATACCTTTATTTTATTTATTTTTTTTAATGTGGTGCCAAAGATTGAACCCAGTGCCTCATGCATGCTGGGCAAGCACTCTACCACTGAGCCACAACCCCTGTCCCTGGCTTATTTCACTTAATGAAATATCCTCCATTTACATTCATTTTATTGCAAATGACAAGATTTTATTCTTATTTGTGGCTGAATAATACTCCATTGTGTATAAATACCATATTTTCATTTGTGCATTAATGGCACCTGGGTTGATTCCATATCTCAGTTATCATGAATAATGTTTCAATAAGCATGGGAATAAAGGTATATCTTTGGTTTGCTAATTTCATTTCCATTGGATACATTACCCATAAATGGGATGGCTGGATCATGTGGTTTTTTTGAGGGACCTCCATTCTGTTCTTTATAATAGCTCTACTATTTGCATTCCCATCAACAGTGGATGAGAGTTGTGTTTTTTTTCTCCACATCCATTCCAGCATTTGTTACTTTTTGGTAACAGATCATTTTACTGGGGCATAAGGGGGATAATTTTGATTTGCATTTCTCAGATGACTAATTATATAGAGCACTTTTTCGCGTATTTGTTTTCCATTTGTATTACATCTTAGAGAAGTGTCTATTCAGACCATTTCCTATGTTTTTTTTTTATTGGTTGTTCAAAACACTACAAAGCTCTTGACATATCATATTTCATACATTAGATTCAAGTGGGTTATGAACTCCCATTTTACCCCAAATACAGATTGCAGAATCACATCGGTTACACATCCACATTTTTACATAATGCCATATTAGTAACTGTTGTATTCTGCATTTCCTATGTTTTAAATAGATTATTATTTTGTTGTTGCTTGAGTTCCTTATATAGTCAGGACTTTAGCCCTTTGTCAGATGAATAGTTGGCAAATAGTTTCTCCTATTCTGTAGGGTGTCTCTTCACTTTTCTGATTGTTAACATTGCTGTGCAGAAGATATTTAATTTAATGTAATTGCATTTGTCTATTTTTTTTTATTTTGCTTCCTCTGCTTTTGGGGTACTGTCCAGAAAATAATATACCAATGTCTGGAGGTGTTTCCTCTATGTTTTATTCTAGTATTTTCAGGTCTAAAATTTAGGTCTTTGATCCGTTCAAGTTGATCTGTGCACAGGGAGAGAGGTAGGGATCAAGTTTCAATCTTTTGCAAAGGGATAACCAGTTTCCCCAGCACCATTTATTTAAGAGACTGTCTTATCTCCATGTATGTTTTTGGCATCCTTGTGGAGAATCAGTTGGCTTTAGATGTATAGATTTATTTGTAGAATTTCTATTTTGTTCCATTGGCCTGTGTGTCTACTTTTATGCCTGTATTATATTATTTTCTTTACTGTATCTCTGTTCTATGTATTGAAATCAGGTATTGTGATGCTTCAATTTGTGTTCTTTTTATTCAAGATTTCTTTGGATATTTGAGGTTTGCTTTTACTACTACATGATCTTAGGATCTTTTTTCTAGTTATGTGAATAATTTCATTGTTATTTTGATGGGAATTTTATTGAACTTATAATTTCTTTGGCAATATGGATATTTAATAATATTAATTCGTTGTCATAAACATTGGATGTCTTTCCATTTTAGTGTTTGTTTTCTTTTATTTATTTTTATCAGTGTTTTATAGTTTTCATTGTAGAAGTATTTCACTTCCTTGGTTAAATTTATTCCTAGATACTTTACTTTCAAAATCTTCTCATCAATATGCTATTGATTGGAAATAAATAACATAAGTATATTTGTATCAAATGGGGTATGTCATTCCCACTAGGTATAATTAAACCCTGAAAATAACTAAAAAGCATTCAGAAGAAAACTCCCGGAGGTATGAAAAGAAGGTAGTGAAGAGAGTTCATTTGGATCTCCTGGACAGAAAAAAGAGCAGGTCAAAACACCACATCCTCAGTCCAACAATATAATGAATGTTGCTCAGATTGTTTCATTCCTTCCTCAAATCGAATTGCGTGCATCCTACTGGGTTCAATCCTCAGCACCACATAAAAACAAATAAATAAAATAAAGATATTGTGTCTAGGGCTGGGGATGTGGCTCAAGCGGTAGTGCGCTTGCCTGGCAAGCGCAGGGCACTGGGTTTGATCCTCAGCACCACATACAAATAAAATAAAGATGTTGTGTCCACCAAAAACTAAAAAATAAATATTAAAAAAGATATTGTGTCCACTACAACTAAAAAAAAAATTTAAAAATTGGTGTGATTTCATCCCACCTCCATTAGAATGGCAAATATCAGGAATATAAATAATAATACATGCTGACAAGGAGGTAGAGGAAAAGCTACAATTAAACATTGTTGGTGGGACTGAAAACTAGTACAACCTCTCTGGAAAGCAACATGCAGATTCCTCAAAAAATGTGTATGGAACCACCAAGTGACCAGCTATCCCACTCCTTGGTATACATAAAAAAGGACAGAAATCAGCATATTATGATGACAGCTCACTTCCCAAGGTTATAGTACAACAATTTACAATCACCAAATTATAAAACCAGCCTAGGTATGTGTCAACAGATGAATGGATAAAGAAAATGTAGTATGGATGTGCAATAGAGTTTTACTCAGACGTGAAGAATGAAATGGTGTCATTTATTGGTAAATGGATAGACCAGGAGAACATCATGCTATGTGAAATAAGCCAGCCCCAGAAATTCAAGAGTAAAATGTTTTCTCTCATATGTGAACTCTAGAGAGAAATAGGAATTTTAAAAAGGGGCATTTCATGAAAATAGAAGGGAAAACAGAGTAGTAAAACAAGTGGACCCAGGGGGGAAAAGGACAAATGGGAAAGGAGAAGAACTGTGGGATGAAATTGACCAAATTATGCTACAAACATGGTTGAATATATTATGATAAATTCCACTTTTTAAAGTTGCATCAATTAAAAGACAATAAATAAATAGAATGAGAACCAGCAAAAGAAGGGAGTTGGGGGAGGAAACAAGTTTGAGAAAATTGGAAGTATTGGGAATTGAAGTACAATAAATTATGTTACATGCATTTATGAATTTGTCAAAATGAACCCCACTGCTATGTATACTATAATGCAAAAAATAGAAACATTTAAAAATTGAATGCCTGTATTTATTCCTATAATCAAAGCTATTTGGGAGGCTAAGGAAGGAGAACTGCAAATTTGAGACCAGTCCAGAAATTAGTTAGACCCTGTCTCAGAAATAAAAATGAAAATGGATGGGGATATAGGACAGTGGTAAAGCACTTGCTCTGCATATGTGAGGTCCTGGATTCAATCCTCAGTACAATTTTATACAATAAAAATTATATAAAACAGGATTATATGATATATTGTTGGGTCTTTAACATATAGAACTCTGTTTGTCAATAATAGCACAAAGAGTGTGAATGGGAACAAACCTGTAATGGGCTAGCAAAGAGGCTCTAGACAGTAATGCAAATCCATAAGAACAAATGAAGAGAATAAAAAATGATAAATAAGGTTAATATAATAAGTGCTACAAGTATATATTTAAATCTACCTCCTCTCAGCTTTTTAAAAGACATAAGATTATATAAAGTATTAATTATAACAAAGTTGTTTTAACAAACATGGATGTAATATGTACAATAATAATAGTACAACAAAGGACAGAGGTAATATAGAGGTCTCACATTTCCATATTTTCCTGGAATTAAGTTAGTATAAATATGCTGCTGATTCTGATAGTAACAGTGTATGTGATAAGCTCTAAAAGAATTACTATGGAAATAGATATTATAAAGAAATCACTAAAGGAATGAAAATGTTACATTTTATAACACTCAAAACAGAAGAAAGCAGTAAAGGAGAAACAGAAAAAGATATGAGACTAATGGAGGACAAAATGAAGCAGTAAAGAAGACACAGAAAAAGAAAAAATATGAGACTAATGGAGGACAAAATGTCAAACTGTATTGGGTGTGACAGTGCACACCTATAAGTCCAGCTGCTCAGGAGGCTGAGGCCAGAAGACTGCAAGTTTGAGACCCTGTCTCAAAATTTAAAAAAATAAGAAAAACAAATGGGCTGGGGATGTAGCTCAGTGGTATAGCACAGCTGGATTCAATCCCAGTACCAAACAGCCCTCTACACACACACACACACACACAGTAAAACAGCATATGCAAATTTAATTATAAGAATAATATTAAATAAAATTGGATTAGGTAGTCAAAATCAGATATTGTCAGATATGATGAAAACCAATATTCAACTATCTCATGTCCACAGGAGACACACTGTAGGTTCAAATACACCAATAGATTGAAAGTAAAATGATGGAAAAAATACATCATGCAAACAGCAGTCAAAAAAATGTTGAAGTGTCACTCAGACCAAATACACATTAAAACCAAATATGTTGTTACTAAAGAGGAACATTTTATAATGATACAGTGATCAGTCCATAAGGAAGTTTTAATAGTTTATAAACTCATGCACCTAACAACAGAACATCACATTACATGAAGCAAAAACTGACAGAAATGAAGGAGAAAATAGAAAATTCAACAATTAGAGTTACAGACTTAAATACTGTACTTTCAATAGTTGACAGAATAACTACACAGAAAAGTAACAAGAATGTAGAAGACAATTTGTAAACCAAATTAGAAATAATAAAATCTACCCACCAACAAAAATATACATTATTCTCAAATGCACAGGGACAATTCTCCAGGATAGACTGTAAACTAGGCCATAGAACAAACCTTAATACATTTAAAAGAATAAAATGAATCCATAGCATCTTATCCAATAATAATGGAATGTAATTGAAAATTAATTCCAGGAAAATAGTTCAAAAACTTAAAAATCTGTGCAAATCAAATAACACAATTCTTAGTAACCAACTGGTCTAATACAAAATTAAAAGGGAGTCAAAAAATTTTTTGAGATGAATGAAAATAAAGTGCATGTCTCCCAAATACCTGATGAGATGCAACTAAATGAATGTTTACAGGAAAATTTCTAATTGCAAATTCCGCTATTAAAGAGAAAAAATATCAAGTCAGAAACTTAACCTTCCACCTGAAGACACTGGAAATAAATATGTAGTGAGGAAATATATAAATAATATATCAAGATATAAATAATATATCAATATAATTTATAAATATACATAGTGAGAAAGGAAATTATTAATGCAGATTAGAGCAGAAATTAATGAAATAGAGAACAGAACAACAACAGAGAAAATCAATAAAATCAAAAGCTGGCTCATTAAAAAGATAAATAAATGTTGACAAACTTTTAGATAGATGGAGAGAGAGAGAGAGAGAGAGAGAGAGAGAGAGAGAGAGATAAAGAGGAAGAGGGAGAGTTCAGCAAGGTGGTAGAATATGGGTTCAACAAGGAGTTTCCCTCCTCCCACAGACACTATCATGGATCAATTATCTCTGAAAGAAAACTGAAATTAGTTGAAAGGCTCCTACATACCATGCAACTGAGAAAATATTCATATCAAAATGGGTTGGAAAATCTGAAAAAGGCTTACACCATAAATCCCACCAGGGAACAGAACTTTATAATCAGAAGGGAACCCATAACGCCCAGATTCTCTTTGAGGAGTAAATACATTAGGACCACATATATAGCACTCCAACTTTTACAGTTCCTACCCAAGAGACTGTCTCCTAAATCATCTAGCTCTGGCAATGGACAGGGTTTCACATTCTGGAGTCCACCCAAATCAAAGAGAATAAAAATGCAATTTTTACATAGCTTTATAAATTTATTTTAAGTTTTATTAGCATATTATAATTATACAGAATAATGAGATTTGTTATTACATATTCATATATGCACTATAACAATATAATTCGGTCAACTTCATTCCCTAGTACCTTCCCTTACCCTCCCCTCCTTCTTCTCTCTGTCCCCTTCCTCTAATCTCCTGTTCATTCTATTTTCATGAGATTTCCCTGCATACACTTTGTTTTCCCTTTTTCTCTCTAGTTTCCACCTATGACAGAAGACATAACACACTTGACTTTCTGAGTTTGGCTTATTTCACTTAACACAATGCTCTCAAATTCCATCCATTTTCCTGAAAATGACATAATTTTATTCTTCTTAACTTCTGAATACAACTCCATAGTGTGTGTGTGTGTGTGTGTGTGTGTATCACATATTTGCATAATCCATTCATCTATTGGGTTTATTCCATAATTTAGCTATTGTGAATAGTGCTGCTATAAATATTGAGGTAATTGTATTGTTATAGTATGCTGATTTTAGTTCTTTAAGATAAATAACAAGGAATTGTATAGCTGGGTCATGTGGTGGTTCCATTCCTAGTCTTTTGAGGAACCTTCATAATGGTTGTACTAGTTTACAATCCCAATAACATAAAAGTTTTCAAAAAGGAAGTTTTAAATAAATGGACCAGTGTTTCAACCTCCCTGCATTCTGTGCAGTAATGCCCAGCTCCTGGTTTCTCCCTAGAAGATATTTGACTGAATACTTTCCATCTGATATGTGAAGGTCAGACCTCTAACTAGACTGGAGCAGGTAATTAGTAAGACTTCTGGAGCCTGGAAGGGCATATAGACACATCTCATACCTTCCTCTCCCACCTTTCTTCTATGGTAAAACCAGACTTTCAGCCCTTCCCTGGACAAAGCTTATGTATACATCCAGCAACCCAACTTTTATAACTCTTACCTGTGGAAAAAGTTCTAAATAATGTATTTCTGGGAGCTGATGAGGCTTGGCATTCATGAGTTCCCCAGTACCACAGAAAAGAGAGAATCCATTTTTAAATTGGTATAGGAGGAATCCATTTCAAATTAGCGTGGGAGCATGGTAATGGGAATTCCCTATTGTTTAACACAGAGGGATCAGGTAAAAACTACCTAGCTCCTAGTATCTCACTGAAAGGGTAGACTACATACCTAATGTAGTAGTCTTGGCTACTGCCTGTTGGACTTTTAATTAGCCTGATCTAAAAGTTGATGTACAGGCAAATTGTAGTGCTCTGGGAAACTGTCCAGGCATATGTGCACTACCCATAGCTCTCCTGGCTCAGTCCAGTGATAGAACTAAATGGCCAGCTGACTTGCTTGTCCTTGAGACTTGATGGCATTTGATAGACCTAGAGGGCAAAGAAATGGGCTGAAAGAGTAAGCAGACTGAATAAGAGTGCAGGCAGATGTCACAAACCTTCTACCCAGTTTAGCCAGAAAGAGTAAAACATACATTCCAGCACCCAGGTTATCCCAGATAAAAGAAGAAACAGAAACACACCCTTAGAACCCCAGCTTTTCAATTTACTATAAAAACAAACTGGATTCCATCTCATAGGACTTTGGGACACTTATGGAATTCGACAGTCCTAATTTTAATAAATAGGCCACTGAAATGAAAATACCAGTTTAAACAAGCAAAAAACTTTGAGAGGCACCCAGAGTCTTTCACCAGGTTGACTGGTGAAGACCAGCTTCTACACAAGGCCAGTCTGGCAAGATTAGAAGAGTAGCTGTTTTACCTAATGTACAGAAAGCAACAGAGTGGTCAAGGAAAATGAAGAAATATGGAGATATGTCACAAACAAAACAAGATAGCCAGGCATGGTAGTGCATACCTGTAATCACAGCTGCTTGGGAGGCTGAGGCAGGAGAACCGTGAGTTCAAAGTCTGCCTCGGCAACTTAGGGAGACCATATCTCAAAAATTTTTTTAAAAAGGCCTGGGGATGTGGTTCAGTGGTTAAACACCTGTGGATTCCATAGTCCCTGATACAAAAAAAAAAAGAATCTCCAAAAATCAACCCTAATGAAATGGAGATAAATGATCTACCCATCAGAGACTTAAAAATAACAGTCTTAAGATGTTTACCAAGATCAAAAGAGTAATACTTGCACAAAGTAAGATTTTCAACAGATAAAAATATTTTAAAAGTACCAAGCAGAAATCATAAAACTGAAGCATATAATAACTGTACTAAATATTTCAAAAGAGGGATTCAATAACAAGCTAGATCAAGCAGATAAATCAAAGGTCACTGGCATTCACCTAATCAGAGGAACAAAAAACAATGAGAAGAGAAAGATAGTTTAAGGGACTTTTGGAATGCTATCAAGTGGACCAAGATACACATTATGGAATCCTCAGAAATAAAGGAAAGACAGTGACACTAAGATTATTCAAAGAAATAATTGCTGGAAATGTCCCAAAACTGAGGAAGGAAATAAACATCTATATCTAGGAAATCAGCCTAAAGTGGGGCATTCAGAAGTATGCCCATACCGTTGATCTTGGTTTATTTCACATAGTCTCAGCTGGCCTCTTTAGAGAAACTGAAATGGAGATTCTATATGGCATCTATATGGAATGGTACCCAGAATAGGCAAAGGAATTTTAAAAAAGAGGAAAGTTGGAGAGCTGTTACTTCCTAATTTTAAAACTTATTACACAAAATAATAGTCAAGACAGTGACTATATATAAACATATATATCAGTGAAATATAATTGAGATGAATACACAACCAGTGAAACTCCATATCTTGTACAACCACAAGAATGAGCTCCTAATTAGAAAAAGTTATACTCCAGATATGTAAAATATGTCCAAATACACTTCTGTCACTTATATCTAAAAATAATAAATAAAGAAGAATAAATTTTTAAAAAGAAACAAAACTTCACTTTTATGGTGAACTTATCATCACTAGGGGTGCAAATGCAATGCAATGAGGAAAATTTTTCTTTTTAATAAATAGTGCTAGGACAGCTGAATATCCATTTAAGAGAATGAAGTTAGATCCTGATCTTGCACCATTATGAAAGATAACTGAAAATGGATCAAAGAACTACATACAAAAGCTAAAACTATAAAGCTATTAGAATAAAACATAGGCACATGTATTCATGATCTCAAATTTGGTAATGTATTCTTAGAAATGGCACCCAAAGAATAAGCAACAAAAGAGAGAAGAGCTCAATTATACACCATAGAAAATGACTTTTGTGCTTCAAAGGACACAATCAAGAAAGTGAAAGACAAATCAGGTGCACTGGCCCACACCTTTAACCCCAACTACTTGGAAGGCTGAGAAAACAGAATCACAAGTCTGAGGCCAATGTGGGCAACTTAGCAACCTTATCTCAAAACAAAGTTCAAAAAAGGGCTGGGCATATAACTCATTGGTAGATCACTTACTTTGTCATGTGCAAGGCCTTGGGTTCAATCCCAATCCCCAGCACCACACATACACACAAAAAAGTGAAAAGACAAATCACAGAATTTAAAAATGTACACATCATATAAAAAGAGCAAAATATCTGAATATACATTTCTAAACAAAAAGTATACAAATGACCAATGAGCATAAGAAAAGCTAATTAATATAATGAGCTATCAGGGAAATGTAAAACAAAACCACAATGAGGGACTGGGGATTAAGCTCAGTGGAAGAACACTTGCCTAGAATGCTCATGGATTCAGTTTCCAGCACTAATAATACTAATAATAAGTAGAAGTAGTAGTAGTAAATGAAACACTTAGGTACAAGGTTAACAAATAATCTGAAGATCTGTATGAAAATTGCAAAATGCTGGTAAAGGAAACCAAAGATGATTTAAATAAAGGCACATCATTGATGTTGGCGGATTGGAGACTCAATATAAAGAAGGGATGGGGTTGTGGCTCAATGGTAGAGTACTTGCCTAGTACATGTGAGGCCCTGGGTTTGATCCTCAGCACAACATAAAAATAAATAAAATAAAGTTATTGTGTCCATCTACAACTAAAAATATTTTTAAAAAAGCATAAAGATGCCAGTTCTCCTCTAATTATTGTTCTATAAGTTTAAGATAATTCCTGTAATATTTCAAGCATGGTTTGGTTTGGGGTATTCTTTGTTTGTTTGTGGACATAGATAAACTTATTTTACTCATTTTTTGTGGGTGATTTTGTGTATGTATATGTGTCTGTGTGTGTGTGTGTGTGTGTGTATACACACGTGCATGCATGTGTGCAATGTATTCATGTTGCTGAGGATCAAACCCAGACCCCTGCACATGCTGGGCAAGTGTTCCACCATGGGCTGAACTTAGTTTGAAATTTATATGGAAAAGTACAGGCCCGAAAATCAAAAGCAATGTTAAAAGAGAAAATCAGAGAAAACACTCTGCCTGATATTAAGGATTACATACATAATAGCAATAGTAAACAACTCCCTGATATTAAGGATTATGTACAATATATCAAAAGTAAACACAATAGTGTGGTGTGTAGAGGGACAGAAATAAAGATCAATGGAACAAAATAAAGAACCCAGACATAGACACACACAAATTTCTTCAATTGATTGTTTTTAACAGTTTTTAGTTTATTATAAGGGATAGGGAAAGGAAAAGGGGGCTGCTCAATTGATTTCTGACAGTTATTACTAGATAATTCCATGGAGAAAGATAGTTATTTTGTTTGTTTATTTCTGGTACTGGGATTGAACCTAGTGGCACTTAACCACAGAGCAACATCCCAGCCCCTTTTTGAAAAAAGAAAAAAAAATTATTTAGAAACAGAGTCTCAGTGAGTTGCTTAGGGCCTCACTAATTTGCTGAAGCTGTCTTTGAACTTGCAATCCTCCTGTCTTAGCCTCCTGAGTCACTGGGATTACAGGCATGCAGTACTGCTCCTAGATAGAAAAGATAAACAAATGGCACTGCAGCAATTAAACATACACAAGTGAAAAGACTGGATGTTCAGGTAACCTTATATCTTCTGTAAAATCTAAACCAAAATGAATCACTGATTTAAATGCATAACATAAAACCATAAAACTTTTGAAAAAAAAAAAAAAAAAGAAAATCTTGAGACTCTAGAGCCAGGCAATGTGTTCTTAGACTGACTCATAAAAGCATGACTCATAAAAGAAGAAATTGATTAATTGAACCTAAATGAAATTTAATCTTTTTATAAAAAAATCGCAAGAATAATAAGAATATAGGAGGTACAGCCTCAGAGAAAATATTTTCAAGCTACATAAACTACATACCCAACAAAAGACTAATATTTAAGATATAGAAAAAAATCGTGAAAACTCAATATTAAAAAAACAATCCAATCAGATGTGATGGAGCATGTCTGTAAAATTTTAGTGTCTTGGAAGGCTGAGACAGGAAGATCACATGTTTGAGACTAGGCTCAGCAACCTAGTGAGGCCCTCAGCAACTTAGTAAGACCCTACCTCAAAATTAAAAAAATAAAAATAAAATAATGGCTAAGTAGCTAATACCAACCTCCCCAAAATGGCAAAAGACACCAAGAGTCATTTTATCAAAGGGGGTAAACAGCACGTGAAAAGTTGTCATTATCACTAGTCATTAAGAAATGTTATGCCAGGCACAGTGGTGCATGCCTGAAATCCCAGCAGCTCAGGAGGCTGAGGAAGGAGGATAGTGAGTTCAAAGCCAGCCTCAGCAAACTTATCAAAGCCCCAAGCAACTCAGAGAGACCCTGTCTCTAAATAAAATATGAAAAGGGCTGGGGATGTGGTTCAGTGGTTAAGCACCCCTGGGTTCAATTTCTGGTGAAAGAAAGCAAGAAAGCAAGCAAGCAAGAAAGGTTATATCTTATTAATTTACATCTATAGAAAATCTAAAATTAAAATAATATCAACTGCTGGTGAGGACATGAAGAACTAGATCACTCACACATTGCTAGTGGGAATGTGAAATAATACAGACACACAGGAAACAGATTGGCCGTTTTCTATGAACCAAATAGGTAACTACTATATGGTGCAAATATTGCAATCCTGGTCGTTTATTCTAGACAACTGAAAATTTATGTTCATTCAAACATCTGTACATGAATATTCATAGAAGAATTATTCATAATCTTCCCAAACTGAACAAAAATAAGATTTCCTTCAGTGGATGAATGTTTAAACAAATTCTTTAAAATTGTTACAAAGGAATGAAACTCAACAATGTAAAGGAATGTACTATTGGTGCACTCAGCAACTTAAGTGTTTCCCCAGGGAATTTTACTAAGTGAAAAAAAGCCTATCCTTTAAGGTAACACTGTATAATTCAATCAATTTAATATTTTTGAACTGACAAAATTAAAGAAACAGATGGATTACTGGTTGTTATCAGTTAGGTACATTGTGCTGCTAAATGGCAAGGGTAGAGCATGGAAGGCAGAGGGACGTGTGTTAGTAAAGGCAATATGAGAATTCCTTATAGTGATGAATCTGTTCAACATATTCAGTGTCGTGGTGGAACCATGAACATACACATGTGATTTAATTTTTTTTTTAAGAATTACATACATGCACACAAGCAAGTACAATTAAAATGGGAAATCTGAATAAGATTGGTTGACTCTTATCAATATGAATATCCTGTTTTGATATTATACTATAGTTCTGGAAAATGTACTCTTAGAGGAACAGGAAAAGAATACATGGAACATTTCTGTATTATTTCTAATAATTGCATATGATTTTATAGTTTTCTCAGTAAAATGTTCAATTGAAGAAATAACTTCCAAGTCAACCTCCTCTCTTAAGGCTACACCTATCTGTACTTGTCTCCTCATGGTTCACTGCATGTGACATGATTATATCAGACCATTTGCTTTTTTTATTTGTTTATTTTTGCATTAAAATTCTTTTTTAAAGAGAGAGATAATTTTTTAATATTTATTTTTCAGTTTCTCAGTGGACACACCTTTATTTTTTAATTTTTCTGTGGTGCTGAGGATTGAACCCAGAGCCCTGCGCATACCAGGTGAGCACGTTACCGCTTGAGCCACATCCCCAGCCCCACATTACAATTCTTAATACACCATTATACCATAATTTATCATATCTCTGATTATATATAAGGTATGTTGACACCAAATTCACATCTTGATACATGTATTTTGTATAATGATGAGGGTCTCCTTTCACCATCCATGCTATTCCCCTTCTCCTTCCATTTCCCTTCCACCTCTATTCTCTCTCTAGAGGTAATCTTCTTCCCTTGCTCTCCCTCCCAACCCCATTTTGAGTCACCCCCCTTATATCAGAGAAGACATTTGGCATTTGTTTTTTTGGGGGATTGGCTAACTTCACTTAGCATAATCTTCTCTAATGCCATTATGTATTCTTCTTATAAATCTACTTGTCCCCTATACCTGGATTTCTCATTCTTTAATTAGTTATTAATGTAATTCATATTGCCCTTCAAGGCTCAATATCAGGATAGTCATAGTCAAAAGGGTGAAAATCATTTGACAAGTTGGTGTTCAGGATAATATACCAACACATACACTTAGTTACCATACATTTGGACTGAGTAATACTGCCTCATTGGCTAAAGTTTATTAAATTATATAAAGTTATTTTTATTTATTTTCTTTCCCTTCAATATCTTTTTATTTCTTTCCTTTATATTTTAATTTTTAGTGTTACATAATAATTATACAGAATGGTGGATTTCATTGTGCCATATTTCTATATGTGTGTAACATAATTTGATCAAAACTCATTTCCCAGTACCTCCTCTCTTTCCTTCACTATGTACTCTTCCTGTACTCTACTGGTCTCCCCTCTCCTTTTATGAGATTCCTTTTATCTATGTGGCTTCCACATATAAAAGAAAACAGATAACACTTAACTTTTTGAGTCTAGCTTATCTAGCTTAATATAAAGCTCTTTAAAATAAAAATGACTGGGCATGTGGCTCAGTAGTTAAGCACACTTGTGTTCAATCCCTGGTACCCTGCCCTGCCCCCTCCAAATAAATAAACTATTTATCAAGAGACTAATTTTCTTTGAATGCCACATGCAAGGTTATTCTAATAAATAGTATTTTCTAGTCCTTATTCTTGTTGTACTGAACTACCAATATGGGTTGGCAGGTAAGAACCAGGCAGATAATATAAACCTGAAGAGTCAGATATTTAGTCAATTTACCAGTTCTTTTATCTATATGCTACCAGACCAGTAGCTGCAGAACTAATTTCCCATGGCTTTAACCCAGTTGATGGGTAGAGAGGGAGAGGGGTAGTAAGGAAGAAGCACACAAAAAGGGGAGCACTTCACAGAAGAGGATATACAATCAATCAACAAATATGAAAAAATATTCAATATCTCTAGCAATTCGAGAAATGCAAATCAAGATTACACTAAGATTTCATCTCATTTCAGTCAGAATGGCAATTATGAAGAATACAAACAACAATAAATGTTGGCAAGGATGTGGGGGAAAAGGTACACTCATACATTGCTGGTGGGAATGCAAATTTGTACAACCCTTATGGAAAGTGGTATGGAGAATCCTCAGAAAACTTGGAATGGAATCACCATTTGATCCAGCTATCCCACTTCTTGGTTTATACCCAAAGGACTCAAAATCAGCATATTACTGTGATGCAGGCACATCAACTCACAATAGCTAAATTATAGAAGCAACCTAGGTGCTCCTCAACAGAGGAATGGATAAACACAATGTGGTATATATACACAATGGAATATTACTCAGCCATAAAGAAGAATGAAATTATGGCATTTGCTAGTAAATGGATACAGCTGGAGAATATCATGCTAAGCTAAATAAGCCAATCCTCCCAAAACAAAGGCCAGATGTTTGCTCTGATATTTGGATGTTAATTCACAGTAAATGGGGGAAGGTAAGAAAGAATAGAGTTACTTTAGATTAGGTAGAGGGGAGTGAAGGGAGGGGAGGGTAAATGGGGTGGGAAGGATAGTAGAATGAATCAGACATTATGTCCTTATGTACATATATAACTGTATGATGGTAGGAATCTACATCATGTACAACCAGAAGAATGAGAAATTATACTCTATTATATATGATGCATAGAAGTTCATTCTACTGTCATGTATAACTGATTAAAACAAATTATTTTTTTAGAAAAGGAACAGGAGCCCAGAGTTGAGAGAGGCAGCAGACATGAAGAGCAGAAGGGACCTCTTAATCTCTCTCTTTCAACATCTGCTTAGACTGCTTTTTCAAAGCACTTCCATTCTTGAATTTAAGAAGTACTAAAATCTCACTCTTCCTCATATTCTATCCCTCTTTTTTTTTTTTTTTGAGAGAGAGAGAGAGAGAGAGAGAGAGAGAGAGAGAGAATTTTTTAAAGTATTTATTTTCTTTTTATTTTTCGGCGGACACAACATCTTTGTTTGTATGTGGTGCTGAGGATCAAACCCGGGCCAGGCGAGCGCGCTACCTCTTGAGCCACATCCCAGCCCTTCTATCCTTCTTTCTAGCTGTTTCTTCCTATAATAGTTGGCTTATAAGGTTGCCAGTTTAGTAAGCAGAAGCTTTATAACTGGATATATTATCCTTTCATATATAAATATATAAAATCTACTTAATGGATTTTCCTCTATCTTATGACATTTTATCACAAACCTTACCAAGGACTTGGTCCTGGTCACTTCAATATTTGTAAAGGCATAATCTGAAATCCACTGACTCTGTTAGACAGCTATTGAGAAAAGCAAGTCCTCTTTTTGGGTTACTGCTTCTCAAAGCCAAGCATAGTATTTATCTCCTTACATCTAGGTCATCTATAACCATGGTGATATGTCAATCTTCACCTTGTTGGTTATTTCAAAACACACACATAAAATAAAAAGAAAGAAAAGAAACAGAAACTTGTCTTTTTTTCCTAATTAAGTCTATAAATGTGTATTAATGATCTTATGGGCTCCCCCACATATGCCATGGAATCATGGAGAATGAGAGAGGCATGACAAGCTGCTGTTTTCCCATCCCATGTGCGAATCCAAGATTTACACTCAGAATAATGACCGAACAACACAAGCCAGAACATGATGAAGTACCAAATGATATGGCAGAGCTGCTAAGTGCTCTTGGTTCAAAAGGGGACAATAAATGTAGTCAGACAAGACTGCAATGAAGAGTTAGTACTCAAAGAGGCACCATGTGGACTGGATTACAGCACTGACCTGAAGTCTAAAAGTTGGGTTGATATAGGCTTGAATCTGAGCTGTAGGATCTTAGATAATTTTTGTTTCTCCAAGTAGCCATTTCCTCATTTGTATTATAAACCTTGTTTGGATGGCCTAAAATTCAGGCACTAGCAAATCATTGTAAATATGAGCCTGGATCCTGACTGAAAGTTTAGATTTAATGTCATAGATTTAAAATCATTTATATAGAGAAAAGAAATGGACACATGTTGAATTTCTACTAGGGGTAATCATTCATTACCTTATGATGAAGTACCAAATGATATGGTAATAGGTAACAATCCTATTACCATATTGTGAGGAATATTCATCCACTTTCAGAACAAGGTCAGGAAAACTCAAACCCAGGTCCTTATGACTCCAAAGACCTTGCTTTTTTCAAAATGCCACACTAAGAAAGTGAATCAATTTGCCAGGGTAACAAGTGTGGAAAAGTAAACACCTACACTGTGGAATCAAGTCTAAGGAATTCATAGGTAGTGGGTAGGAAGAGGAATTAACCAAAAGATAAAGAAACATAGACAAGGAGCTAAAAAAAAAAGCAAGGGAAAATTTGAATACCTGGATTGTATAGTTGCCTGTTAGAACCTATCTTCTCCAATATGCTAGATGGAGACAATGTACAGATTGGGAAATTGAAACCAGAGAGGGAAAGAGAATTGCCCAATGGAACTCAAATAAGAGAGTCTTAAGAAAAATAAACATTCTTCAGTTACAAATTCTATAGACAGGTGGAGGAAGATAAAGATGATAAGTATTGATTATTAGGAGGTGGGGCAGAAGAGGATTAGGAAGAGGAACAAAATATACAAATTAGGATGAGAAGGTAGTTGGTGGTGAGGATAAGGTACAGCTGGGATTAGTTATAAAAGAGTCGTGCATCCCATACTGTGATGAATTAGTTTACTTCTCTCCATACTTTATTTTCAAAAGGGGGTAAGGAAAGACAGGGTATAAATGTCTTCTAAATAAAACCATTTTTAATTTGAATTCTGTGATTGACATAATTATCTCAATCTAGAACATGGACTTTGGAATGAAGAGACATCAGTTTGAATCCTAAGTCCATACTTCCTAGCTGGAAAATCTTAAACAGGTCCTTCTTCCCTCCAACTCAGTTTCCTCATATGTAAAACAAAGATGATAAGTTTCAGTTCTTAGAGGTATAGAAGAGAAGAGAGGTTTCTGTGGCATAGGGGATGTGAAGGTGCCTAGTCTGGTGCTTGGCATATGGTGGGCAATCAATAAATGCTGGTTCCTCTCCTGAGATGAACTTTCTAGGACAGCGCTTACCAGGTCACAGTTCCTGAATATAATTAGGTAAGTAATTAGTTGATCTCCCCTTACCCCAATCTTTACCTATAAAGAAGATAATGAAGTCACAAACCTAAAGCTGCAAGCTCATTTAAGGAAGGTGAATTAAGCCAGACTTAGGAATAATTTGCTTTTGAATGGAATCAGAAGAGATACAGATGAATCAAAGGATATGGATGTTAGCCATCCTAATCTTGGGCAAATATTTACATAGTATTTTAGGTGGAGGATGATGGTTAAGAGTGATGTGCATTGATTAAAAACAGGCTCCCTGGCCAAAGGAAGGGAACCAGAGTAAGTAAGGAAGAGAGGCAGTAAAAATCTGTGCTTTTCTAGAACAGAAAGGAACAGACCTTGTATTTGTGGCTCTTATTGGGGTCACATAGATAGAAGAAGCCACAAATCAATAGTGTCCCAGAAACCATGGAAGGAAACTATTTTAAAGAGACATATGTCGTTGGTGGTACCAAGTATGTCAGAAAGAGCCTGAGACTATACATTTCTTGAAAGCAGACTCAATTTTATTTTGTAAAGTACTTCAAAATTTTGGTTAATGGATTCAGTTTATGGTGAGCACTGAAACAAAGAAAGTGATTTTGTTTAATTTAAAAGTCCTATCAACATGGTGACAGGCATAGATGAGATATTTTTCTTACCTTTATTGAAGATACCAACATAGTCTTGAAGACAGGACCAGAAAGAAAAAGTAAGTTGCAATGGATGGATGGAGTGAGGTTAAGTGACAGACTATCATGATTGACTAGTTATGATGCACCATGTGGTTTTACTGGTCCTATTATCTTCAAGAATCTGCATAATTCTTCCTATATAGTAAATATTAATTTTGTTTCTCAAATGAGAATACAGACTTTGAATGATGGAGTTACTTGCACAAGATGGCAAATTACAACTTTAGGATTTTAAAAAAATAGATATTCCTGCCTCCCAAATCTCTCCTTCTACTATGCCTCACTGAAAACCTTCTACAAGTTCATTCTGGAGAGATGTCATTGTATTTAGTTGCTGAGAGAATTTTAAGAGGTTCCAGACATTCACAACAATTTACGATGGATGTAGAGGAGTTAATCAAGCTACTAAAAAAATTTATCAGTAAAAGGTCCTTCTGTGATTAGGAGAAGCTTTAAAGCACTGATTCCCTAGCCCAAAGGTGACTATTAGTAATAAAATAAATATTAGAGACACTTCTAACTTGGTAATTAAGGAGAGAAGGGTGAAGGAGATAAACACAGCTTGAAACCCTTTCAGAAATTATTTGAATCAGTATCTGGGCCACTGAATTATATAATTCCAGGGAGTTTTAAATGAGACCACCTAGAGTTGGGTAAAATGGGAACCACTGAGAGGAATTTTTATGCTTCCTTCTCCACTATCTCTACTCTTCTTGTTTTCCAATTCACCTCTATATTTCTTCCTAACATGAAATCCAAAGGCCTAAGGGGCTTGAATCCTTTCTATAACTTCCTCATGGAGCAGTTATTCCAGATTGACTTCCATACCTCCCAGATGGTTACTCCCACTTTTCTATCCCCCACTAGCTTATTTATCCTTTGGCTAGCTGTAATGATTTAAAAACTCTAAGGCAGCATGGTACAATAGATATAGAACCTTGTTTAGATTCATATTAATCCTAAGTCTGTCACATACTGTATGATCTACTGTAAATCACTTCACCACTCTGAGCCAATTTTGTCCTCATATAAATGAGGAATATATTTACATCTCAGAGGGATGATGTGTCCAACAACTAGTTCTTTTTTTTACATGTTTATACCTTTATTTATTTTTATGTGGTGCTGAGGGTCCAACCGAGTGCCTCATGCATACTAGGCAAGCGTTTTACTACTGAGCTACAACCCAGCCCCTGTTAGTTCTTTTAATAGAACCTAATTTGAAATATGACCTCTTATAGTTTGTACTCATGAGTATTTAGTCTTTGTGAGTTCTTTTCTGGGCTCAACTCTCCCAGCTACTGCAACATTCTCTTTCTACATGTTTGCCCCCATGGATTCTTCTCAATAATAAAGAATTATCATGACTGAAGTGATTGCTGAATCCTGAATGATTATGCCTATGTACTTACTTACACTAATATCAGGATGAATTCACCAATGAATATTAAAGCTTTAAGTGAGTGTGATAAGAATATTGGAGTCCAGAGAGACAAAGGGAATTTCCTAAGGTCACACAGCCTTTTTGTGGCAGAGCTAGGCCTAAAACCCAGATTTTCAGAATCTCAATCCAGAGATCATTCTACCATAAAGCACTCTTGTATTATAACATATTACTTAAGAACACATACTTCGGAACAACACTTCCTGACTTCAAATCCAGGCTCTACTTCTTACAAAACTTTAGACAATTTATGTAAACTCTCTGTTCCTCTGCTTAGTAATAGTATCTCCATCTTACAATTGTTTAATCATTGAGTCAAAAAATGTAAAAATGTTTAAAACTGTTTGTTTACAATAACTATTCCAGTTAATATTGACTTCTCTACCGTCAACACTCCCTCAACCTGGACTGCATCTACATATTAGGTGGCTACTGCAACATTTTGTCATGTACAATATTCTGGCGAGGCAATTACATCAAGGCATGCTGCTAGCCATTCTGCAAACTGGAAAATTGTGCCTGCAGATGATTTCTCACTCGTTATATACCTAGACTGGTTTTTTCCATTAGATTTTCCCCTGCCTCTCCTATCCCCAAACTGTACACTCTTACTTTCACACTCGTTAGAGATGATCTCAATCTCCTCCACTTCTAAAGACAATCCCCTTGATTATCTATAAGATTCTAAATTTTCCTTTAGTTCCAAGAATTCAGACTCTGAAAAAGACAGAACCATCCTCTTAATGGCCCTTCATGCACTTGAGGACAGTTATTAAGTTTTCTTAACTGGTTAATGCAGGCTGTGGTACAGTCACATGTTATTTTAGAACAAGGCTCCAAGAGAACTTCTTTCTATACAGCTGTACATATCTTTCTCCTGGAGGAATCATGACTCATTGCTCTCCGAGTTGAAGAATTCAAGCCTTTTACACTTATTGATTTTCATCAACTTGCTACCCTCTGGTATTAAAATTCTTTTTTTTTAACCTAAAGTTTAAATTTCATAAAAATTTTACTCCAAAAATTGCGCTTGTATGTTCTCACTTGCTCTAGCTTCCCTGACTCCAGATAGTAAAATGGAAGCTGAGTGAGGTTTTGGTGGAGATCTGTAATTCTGTCCTACCTCAGCAACTTAGAAATAGCCATCAGGCTTTTTAGTCCACAAGGAAACAGGAAAATGCATTTGCAATTATTCATGTATTTACCTAATGCTAAAGATATACTGCAGAGTGGTGCTTTCTCTGGAGAAAAAAAAATATTGATTTCTTGCAAATAGGCAAACTTTTTTTTTAAATTTCAAGAGCAAAAGTTTTATTTAAAGGATAGAACAGAGAGTGAGAGAGCGAGGGACAGAGGCTCCTCCACAGAGGTAGGGTCCATGTTGGTGCCCTAGGGAGTACAAATGTCCTGCCCCTTTTATCCTTTCTACTCATTAGGCAAACATTTTAAAAAACAAAAGTGAAATAGTATGATATTTATAAAATTATTACTGATTACATTTAGGGTGCTTAAAAAGTTCCATTCAGAAAATATTTCTAGCCCTATGTTATTCTCATCACATCATGGATTGGAAACAATTTTATTCATTTTAAAAAGCTTTTGCTTCTGAATACTGGTTATACCTATATCTTTCCACGCATCTGAGAAAAGGCAAACCCTGTTGGTCTCCACTGTGCTTCCTTTTGCATTTAAATGGCTTGCTTTTTTGTGGTATTACCTTTTAAGACAATGTAACAACAGCTGATACTGTTGCTGACAATGATGGTGGGAAAAGGCTGATTATTTTCAGACTAGCTTGGCTAGTGCATGACAACATTATTAACTTGTTAGGAGTTTTTCCTTTGTGTCATCTCTGAAAAGTGTAGTTATTTTGTTTTTCCCACCTTGTTCATTCACCGTGTCTTTGATAATGTCCCATCAAATACAAAAAGTAAAGGAAAGTAATAGTGGTGAAAGATGATTCTGTAACCTTTCCCACATATATTGACAGGTCTTTTTTGGAAATCTACCATGTACATAGTCCTGCATGAGTCTACACAGCATGGACAAAAAGGAAAAACATGATCCCATGGAAGATAGCTGCTAGCAATACAGTGCTTCTAAGAAGAGTAGGAAAAGATCTCTCTTCCAGGCTGACACTGACCTGGGAAACAGAACCTGGTGTGTAAATTTAAAATGTGCCTTGTTGAGCAGATGTAAATCTTTCTTAGATGCAGATTTAGCACTCTCTAGATTTCAATCACAGCTCTCCTCCTTGGCAGGGCGTTTTCATGCAGTTTCCAATTTACATGTCTATATGCTGTGGCCCTGGAATCTCTGTCACAATGTGAATACACAGTATGCCCAATCATGAATAATACATTAGTGGTTTTGTGCTAACCAAATTACCAGCTGTAGTAATTAATTCATTCTTTCAACAAATATTTAGAAGTCTGTATTGTAAACAGGCAGACACTTTTCTAGTGTTGAGTTACATCAGCAAACAAAAAGAATAAAATCCATGACTGTGCCACTTACTTTCTGCTGCTTAATTTGGAGGAGGAAAAGGTTGATCTTTAAAAACACTCTAGAAGTGGTGAGGCTTCAACTAGCAGTATTTGGTTGGGGTGGATAAAGAAGTAATCTAATGCTTCACAGAACATAGAAGGTTAAGGAAGTAATATTTTGGTGAGCTCTTGTTATTGTTTTATGAAGACAATGGGGCATCCCATAGATAAAGAAACTGAGGTTCAGATAGTTGAACATGGGTACTCCCAGGAAAATTGGAATTGGATCCAGAATGAAACATTGATCCAGTATCTTTGTAAGCCAAACCTACACTGCCCACATACTCATGTTACTCAAAAAAGCTGTTCAGAAGACTGTGTTATGTGCATTACGAATATGACACAATGAGATCTACTATTCTGTATAATTATTATGCACCAATGAAAATGAAAGCCAGATGTGGTGGTACCCACAGGATTATCCAGCAGCTCAGGAGCTTGAGACACTAGGATCACAAGTTCAAAGCCAGCCTCAGCAACTGAGCAGGGCCCTAAGCAACTAAGTGGTCCCTGTCTCTAAATAAAATATAAGAAAGAACTGGGTATGTTGCTCAGTGGTTAAATGCCCCTGAGTTCAATGCCTGGTACAAAAAAAAAAAAAAAAAAAAAACCTGCTGAAAGCCTGCATATCAAAAAGACAGTAGATGAGTTTGTTCTACTCCAGGAACTGAAGGAGTGTGGATGGGGAGTGATCTAATGCTGGCTGGTAACAAGGAGAGAATGACCTTTTGCTTCTCTGAACTGTGAATCTTTTGCACTTTGCTGATTCTAATATCACCTGATAGTTTGTGGCAGTAATCTAATTGAGAGACTTTTGTGATTAATATCAAGACTATGCTAAAATAGGCATTTGGTCTTTTTCCTGGTTTAGCTTCACACCTCCAAATTAAACTAAAGATCCAACATTATGTCAGAGTAGCCCAGCAATTGGCCAGCTCAGTGAATATGCCATGAGCTAATATTTCAATTTTCAACTAGTATTTTTATGTAAAAATAATTTGATAATTTTTTTTCTGTTAATTTTAGAAACAATTTGTCAAATAGGTAGGTTTTCTAGAACTGAAAGACCTCTTTTATCCATCCATTAGATGGTTTTCTAAGGGGCAGTCAAGTCAGACAGTCAATGCTCCCACCATTTGATCTGGGAAACTGTGCTTTGCATTTATTTATTTCTTCCTGCTTTAGAAATTTCCTGAGCTGATGCTTCCCTTTGGTTTTTGAAAATACTTTTCAGATATCTGTAGTAAAGGGGGACTTGTAAAATCATGATTTTTGTCACCAAAGCTTTCTAGGCTGAGAAGGCATCCACTTATTTTTTCACCTTGATCAATACCAAGCACAGAATTTCTGGTTAAGCATCCTGCAGTACAACTTCACTCTAATTGCACTCTATGGGCTGGACAGGCTCTGCCAAGATAATTCAGGCTGGAATGGTCTCCTTTCTGTACTTTCCCACTTTTTTTAATCTGAAGACACAAATCTCAACCATGGCCAAATCCTTAGAAATGATTCAAGTTTAACCAGAGGAATTGAGGCAGAGGAAAGAAAAGGACTTTTATAGGGTCACACAATGAGTTAAAAATAAATGTAATTAACTGTCTTTTTTTCATGAACCCCTCTAGAAGTCTAGAAGCCTAAAGATCCACCCAGAGACTATGAATAATATTTGAAAATACATAAAATAAAATAATTATCTCTTCATTAGTATACACATAACAAGATCAGAGTAAATTTATGTTAAGTACCTTCATTTTGACATAGTGATGAGCTTAAATGCTATTTAGAGACAGCTGCAATAAGGAATGTGACCTGACACTATCCATGGTTTCTACTGGTAGAAATGTCTCAAATACTATTAATACTATTATACTTTGTTACTTATAGTCATCATTGGAAAAAATACTAGATTTCAAAGAGATTAATCAAAGTTAAGATTTAATTTCCCCACCTAAATTCATGAACACCCTGATTTTGATGTATGAACTCAATGGGTCACAGTTTAAGTTCTCCTAATTTAGAAGCAAAAATCTCAGTTTCCTCATCTGCAAATAGAAATAGCACCATCCTCACAGAGCTATTATGACTATTTCGTGAAGTCGTGTATAAGAAAGCAATTAATCCAGAATCTATCTTCCATTATAATTCTGACAAGAACTGTTATTAACCAGTATTAGATATCTCACTTCATGCTCTTACTCAGAGCTCTTCTAGTACACTATTCTGACTCCCCTCAACCTCCTTATTCTTGTCTGTCATTTTAATTTTTCCTTTCCTTCAACTTACACATCTCATTAATTTTCATATTTTTTCCATCTCCCACAATCTCCCCTGACCTTTCCTCTATCCTCTTTTGAATCTTCCTTCCCCTCCACACCGTCTTATTTACTCTCCACCTCTGTATCCTCTCTGAATGGCAAATAAGCTACTATGGTTTGAGCCACATGAAGACGCTTTTCATTCCAGATCTCTTATGTTTTATTTTATTTTCTCTTTTCTCCCAAACAGAGGTGTGAACATATAACAACATGCCCAAATATAGCCCCTCTCACTGACCAGTTTTCTATTTCTGTGTACTGTGTCTTATCCATTATACTTATTGCAGTGCCTCTCACCTAGATAGTTTGTATATTTATTCTTATTGTAGCCTTCAGTGCACCCAGATTGCATAAAAGCTTAGATAAACAACATCAGTTATGTCTTTCAATTTTAGTGCAACAGTGGAAGGGATTGTTAGTACAAAGTCAATGCTAAGAGGAACTTCACAGCCATCCAAGCCTTACAACTTCCCTCTAGAGGATAGTTTTGCAAATAGATGGGCACTATGCTTGATCTTGGCCTAAAGGTCAAGAAGCAATAGACAGGAGCTAATTTAAAATCTTTGAAAGACATTGTTTGTGTAGAAGGGTCCCTGACTCAGCCTTTCTTGTGTTCAGGATAAGCGACACAGGTAATCAGCCATCCCCTCTGCCCTACAGCCTGGTATGTGGCACAGGTGCTGCCAGAATCTTCAGTACAAATGGTAGAAAATCATTGGCCAAAAATTCCAGTGTCTACTTATTCTTACTATAAAAACATAAATATATTTTTATATTCACTAAAAGATATGTTCAACAATATTCACAAAAGCAGTATTTGTAATAAATTCCCAGTATAAGCATTCCATCAACAATAGAACAGAAAAATAAATTGTGGTATATTCACAGAATGGAACACTATACAGCAATGAAAATGAATTATTACTATACAGCACTGTATGTATGGATGAGTCTATCAAGCATAATGTTCAGTAAAAGAAGAGAAAATAGTACAGATTATAAAATTTTATTCATGTAAATTTCAAAGACAGTCAAAATTTTCCAATGATACTTGAAGTTAGGATAATTGTTTCTGTAACAATTATCCTAACTGGCAAGAGATATGAGCGGGTTTCTGGGTTGCTGGTTCTAGTTCTTTATTGGGTTAGTAGCTACAAAGTGAGTTCAGATTTAAACGTCTCCTTTATGTTATTACAGCTCAATATAAAGTTTATTTTAAAAGAAAGGCCCTCAGAACTTTAAAGTAGACATCATGAGGAAAAGTGAAGCATCCCAATCAAGAGTCATCAAACCACAGCCCAAAGGCCAAATCCTGTTTACATTTGCAAGAGTTATTGGAAGATAACCATGCTTGTTTGTTTTCATATGTCTATGGCTGTTTTTGCAGTGCAATGATAAAGTCAAGCATTTTTTTTTACAGAGACCATATGACTCCAAAAGCCTAAATATTTACTATTTGAATTTTTTTTTTTTTTTTTTTTTTAGAAGGGATGGAATCCTGGGACGCTCAACCACTGAGTCACATCCCCATCCCTTTTTATGTTTTATTTTGAGACGGGGTCTTGCTAAGTTGCTGAGGCTGGCTTTTAACTTGTGATTCTCCTGCCTCATCCTCCAAATCACTGGGATTACAGGCATGTTCCACCACACCTGGCTTATATTTAAACTTTTACAAAATACATTTGCCAACATCATCTCTAGAGATTTAAAATCTGAATTCAACTTCTCACCTTAATCCTCTATCATGTCTCACTGCAATGACTTCCAAACTGGTCTTAACTGATTTAAGCTTTGACCCTTATAGCTAATTCTCAATATAGTAGCATGGAAGTGGGAAAGTTGTATTTTGGTAGTATATAGTAAGTCTTAGCAGCCTGATGTTCTGCAGCAAAAAGTGGAAAAAAATTGTATATATTACAAAAATCCAGGAGGTACAGAAACAGCAAAGACCAGATCAACTGGAATTTCAAAGAGAAGATAATATTTCAGATCGTGGTACATTTCTTCCCAGGGGACATTTGTGGATTATGGATGTAAATTGACGATAAGGCTTGGCTCACACTGAGGATCTGTACAGAGAGAAGGAGAAACAAGAACTTTTAGTGGGTATGTGGGATGACACAGAATAGTAGAAATCTGTAGTGTTCCAAATGCAAGAGCAATGTCCCCCATAAGATATTCGCTGAGATTAAGATATACACATGGAAAGTGAAGCAACTAGGCTGAGAATTTGTATAGTCAGAATCAAAATGTAGTCACACTAGCAGGAGGGAAATTGCTTCAAACTTAAAGCTGGTCTCTGTCTTCTAGTTATTTGCCATGTTTTTTCTTTCTTTCTTTTTGTAGAAATAGATCCACTGATAATATGGTAAATTGATTTTTGACAAGTATGAATAAGGAATTCAATGGAGAAAGGATAATCAGTATGCATTTGATAGGCTAGTGTGTGCTGCACCTTATTAAATAATTTTAATAAAGCCCTTGTTTACCACTACCACTTCCTGTGCTTTCCCCATGCTTGGCCTTAGTGCCCTCAGGGACAAGAGGGAAGTGTCAGAGAGATTAATTCATTCTAAAAATGTCAGAGAATTCAAGGGTCACAGTCCCTGGTGGATAAATATATATCTATCAAGAGTCTCCAGGTAGAAAGAAATGGCCTTTTAACAATTGTGTTAGTGATTTACTGTGGGCAGTTTTCTCATACATTGCACAAGATTCCCTTCCCGTATCCTGTTTTCTATGTAAGCTGCTCTAGACACTGGAGAAAATAAAGATAATCAATTTTGCTTTCATGTAAACAGGGATGTCCAGGGAAAGGGGAAAAAGAGCTTCTAAATAGGAACGGATATGACTAATAGCTGTATTGCAGAAGTGAAGGATAAGAGCACATCTCTCTCCCATCACTATCTATATCTCCTTATTCCTTCCTCAGTGATATGATAAGAGAGGTTGAGCAAACTTGATCTGTATGCAATAGAGAATACTTAGCAATGAAAAGAAAATATCACGCATAAACTCGTTTCAGCTAGTGATATTTCATTCTCATGATCAGCTGAAAGGAAACTTTATATATGCAGTTCCTTAGAAAAGAGATTACATGAAAGCCCATTTCCATCTCTTTTTTAAATTTTTTTATTAGTTGTTCAAAACATTACAATGATCTTGACATATCATACATTTGATTCAAATGGGGTACGTAATCTTATTTTTCCACGTGTACAAATTGCAGGATCACATTGGTCATACAGCCATGTTTATACATAGGGCCATAGTAGTTTCTATTGTATTGTGCTGCCCTTCCTGTCCCCCTCCATCTCTTACTATGTGTGAATAACTTGCTTCCTTGATAGTAGTATGCCTCCCTGACTGCAGGGAAATATTGTTTGTAAGCTAAAAGATTTGAGAATTTATTCCCTGAGATGAAACAGCCAACGGCCTCACTCAGGATATATATATACACACAAATATATTATATATACATATACATAAAATAATTATGTAAACATAAAGATTTTAATACATTTAAAAATGTAAATATAAATATTTAAGCATATACATATACATTTTTAAGTGCGTGGGTAGAGATAGTAAGGAGAATGGGGAGAACAGATAAATCTGGGAGGAAGACAAATGAGAGATTTGAGTATAGAAGACTTTGACAGACATGATAGAAAAGAGAAAGAGATGTAGGTTAGAACTTCTTTTAATTTAGTGGATTGAACAGTTAATAGAAAACTTTCATAGACAGTTTTATTTTATTCTAAAAAATTTCATTTCAATGTTAGAATAATATGATCTTGTGCCTTCCAGATTTCCCCAAGGAAGATGTTTTCCATAATACAGTGAGCGAGATGCAATGCTCCTTGCTCTCCACTCAAGACATAGGCTGACTCATAATGTAACTAATCTATGATACAGTCAGACATTTTTATAATAGGGCTTTTACTGACTATTATGTTTCAGTTATACTTTGCCACCTAATCATACTGCTAAAAAGGAGACAGCTCATCCAGTCCCTTCATTTATGCAAGGAGAAAATCCGTATTGCAGTAAAAATAATATTCCTGAAAGATGTCCATGTTCTAATCCCAAGAATTTGTGACTATGTTATCTTAACATGGCAAAAAGAACTTGCCAGATCCAATTAAGTATCGTGAGATGGGGAGATTATCCCAGATTATCTAGGTGAGCCCAATGTAGTCAAAAGACTCCTTATGAGAATGAGTGAGGCAGGAAAATCATAGAGAAGTGGTGTGCTGTCACAAGAGGAGGCCATAGTTATGTAGCCACTAGCCACATGATGCAGAAAAACCACAGAAATTTGATGGGACATGGAACAGATTCTCCCCTGGAGCTTCCAGAAGGAACCAGGTTGGTTGCTGACACCTTTATTTTAGCCCCATTAGTCTAATTTTGGAACTCTTACCTCTAGAACCATAAGATAATAAATTTGTGTTGCTTAGGCCATAAGTTTGTGGTAACTTGTTAAAACAACTGAAACAAACTGATGAAATTCCTAACTCCAAACCAAAGAATCATGGTGAAAATGTAGGCCTAGGAGGCAAGAGACCCAGGCCCTACTTTAGACTTTGTTATTGACTTGCTGTGTGATCTGGAGCAAGTCCTTGCCCTTCTTCTTCAACACCTCAGTTTTCTCTTCTCAAAAGTAAGGAGAATGGGACTAAACAAAACTAATCTTACAAATGTTTTTCAGCTGGTCAGCCAGCCAATAAGAACAAGGACAAAAAGGGTAAAACACTCCAAATATTGCTTTCAGTTTTATAAACTCAGGGTAGCATGGGTCGGGTCACAGAATGCCTTTCATCCACACATGAGGACTCTGTGGAGAAGGGATTAGGAGTACATGAGAACTGTTCTATTGGTGACTGCCTCTGAATACCAGATGCAGCACATATGCTGTTTTAAATGAAGACAGTTATGATGGTGACTGCTGGTTCTGCCTGCTGGGAGACTTGGTGTCTTTTTGGAATCCAAAATAAAGCCATATATTTACACATGTTCAAGTTTAAAAAAGAATCCTGCAGGGACAAAAGCTGAGATTGCAGAGTTCCACTGGTGCTCACGCCTGGCCTAACTTTCTCCCAGAGCTGTGCTCTCCTTGAAACTGGGCATGAGGTGGAATCTTATCTGTCTATTCCACATGTATGATATCTTGTTTGGAGAGATCAAAGAAATTGGGAAGAAAAATGATCCTTTCTTTGAATCCACTAGTCCCCAGAGTAAATTTCATAGCTAGCAGATCAGTTAGCAATAATCTGTTCCAGAATCACCTCTGGTCTGCACACTTCTTCCTTGGGCTCATATTGGACTAAAAAGACCTTAAGCTGGACATCCAAATGTGAGTTGTTATAGCTATGTCCCTATGCACCCTCACTGTAATGCCTGCCCACATTCTTTTTTTTTTTTTTGCTTAGTTATTCAACCCTTTAATTTATTTAATTATTTTTATATACTTGACAATAGTGGAATGCATCACACTCATTATTACCCATTTATAGCACAATTTTTCATAACTCTGTGTATAAAGTATGTTCACACCAACTTATGTCATTATTCATGTACTCTTTTTTGCATTACAATTCTTTTTTTTTAATTTTTATTGTTGGTTGTTCAAAACATTACCTAGTTCTTGATATATCATATTTCACACTTTGATTCAAGTGGGTTATGAACTCCCATTTTTACTCCGTATACAGATTGCAGAATCACATCAGTTACACATCCATTGATTTACATATTGCCATACTAGTGTCTGTTGTATTCTGCTGCCTTTCCTATCCTCTACTATCCCCCCTCCCCTCCCCTCCCCTCTTCTCTCTCTACCCCCTCTACTGTCATTCATTTCTCCCCCTTGTATTATTTTTCCCTTTCCCCTCACTACCTCTTGTATGTACTTTTGTATAACCCTGAGGGTCTCCTTCCATTTCCATGCAATTTTCCTTCTCTCTCCCTTTCCCTCCCACCTCTCATCCCTGTTTAATGTTAATCTTCTTCTCATGCTCTTCGTCCCTACTCTGTTCTTAGTTACTCTCCTTATATCAAAGAAGACATTTGGCATTTGTTTTTAGGGATTGGCTAGCTTCACTTAGCATAATCTGCTCTAATGCCATCCATTTCCCTGCAGATTCTATGATTTTGTCATTTTTTAATGCAGAGTAATACTCCATTGTGTATAAATGCCACATTTTTTTTATCCATTCGTCTATTGAAGGTCATCTAGGTTGGTTCCACAGTCTTGCTATTGTGAACTGTGCTGCTATGAACATCGATGTAGCAGTGTCCCTGTAGCATGCTCTTTTTAGGTCTTTAGGGAATAGACCTAGAAGGGGAATAGCTGGGTCAAATGGTGGTTCCATTCCCAGCTTTCCAAGAAAACTCCATACTGCTTTCCAAACTGGCTGCACCAATTTGCAGTCCCACCAGCAATGTACAAGTGTACCCTTTTCCCCACATCCTCACCAGCACTTGTTGTTGTTTGACTTCATAATGGCTGCCAATCTTACTGGAGTGAGATGGTATCTTAGGGTGGTTTTGATTTGCATTTCTCTGACTGCTAGAGATGGTGAGCATTTTTTCATGTACTTATTGATAGATTGTATGTCCTCCTCTGAGAAGTGCCTGTTCAGGTCCTTGGCCCATTTGTTGATTGGGTTATTTGTTTTCTTATTGTTTAATTTTTTGAGTTCTTTGTATACTCGGGATATTAGGGCTCTATCTGAAGTGTAAGGAGTAAAGATTTGTTCCCAGGATGTAGGCTCCCTATTTACCTCTCTTATTGTTTCTTTGCTGAGAAAAAACTTTTTAGTTTGAGTAAGTCCCATTTGTTGATTCTAGTTATTAACTCTTGTGCTATGGGTGTCCTATTGAGGAATTTGGAGCCCGACCCCACAGTATGTAGATCGGAGCCAACTTTTTCTTCTATCAGACGCCGTGTCTCTGATTTGATATCAAGGTCCTTGATCCATTTTGAGTTAACTTTTGTGCATGGCGAGAAAGGGATTCATTTTCATTTTGTTGCATATGGATTTCCAGTTCCCAGCACCACTTGTTGAAGATGCTATCCTTCCTCCATTGCATGCTTTTAGACCCTTTATCAAATATAAGATAGTTGTAGTTTTGTGGATTGGTTTCTGTGTCCTCTATTCTGTACCATTGGTCCACCCGCCTGTTTTGGTACCAGTACCATGCTGTTTTTGTTACTATTGCTCTGTAGTATAGTTTGAAGTCTGGTATCGCTATACCGCCTGATTCACACTTCCTGCTTAGCATTGTTTTTGCTATTCTGGGTCTTTTATTTTTCCATATGAATTTCATGATTGCTTTCTCTATTTCTACAAGAAATGCCGTTGGGATTTTGATTGGCATTGCATTAAACCTATAGAGAACTTTTGGTAATATCGCCATTTTGATGATGTTAGTTCTGCCTATCCATGAACAGGGTATATTTTTCCATCTTCTAAGATCTTCTTCTATTTCTCTCTTTAGGGTTCTGTAGTTTTCATTGTATAAGTCTTTCACCTCTTTTGTTAGGTTGATTCCCAAGTATTTTATTTTTTTTGAAGATATTGTGAATGGAGTGGTTGTCCTCATTTTCATTTCAGAGGATTTGTCGCTGATATACAGGAATGCCTTTGATTTATGCGTGTTGATTTTATATCCTGCCACTTTGCTGAATTCATTTATTAGCTCTAATAATTTCTTTGTAGACCCTTTTGGGTCTGCTAGGTATAGAATCATGTCATCTGCAAATAGTGATAATTTAAGTTCTTCTTTTCCTATTTTGATGCCTTTAATTTCTTTCGTCTGTCTAATTGCTCTGGCCAGTGTTTCGAGAACTTGGATACACAATTCTTGGTTGGAACCCATTTTCTTTCAGTGTTTGAAATATGTTATTCCAGGATCTTCTAGCTTTCAGAGTCTGTGTTGAAAGATCAGCTGTTATCCTGATTGGTTTACCCCTAAATGTAATCTGCTTCCTTTCTCTTGTAGCTTTTAAAATTCTCTCCTTATTCTGTATGTTGGGCATCTTCATGTCGGGCGCAGGTCTGCCTACCTTGCGGGCGCTGGTGGCGGCTCTGCTCTGCCCCTACTCCAATTGGGGTGACGTGACTACCACGCTGGCGGCCCGCTGGGCCTGTTCTGCTGGTCGGTCGCAGGTCTGCCTCCATTACAATTCTTAATACACATATATACCACAATTTTTCATATCTCTGTTTGTATATAACGTATGTTGACACCAAATTCAAATCTTCATACATGTAGTTTGGATAATGATGTCCATCACCTTCCACCATCCTTGCTGTTCCCCTTCCCCCTCCCTTTCCCTCCCACCCCTCTGCCCTATCTAGAATTCATCTATTCTTCCCATGCTGCACCTCCCTACCCCACTTTGAGACACCACACTTATATCAGACAAAACATTTGGCATTTGTTTTTGGGGGATTGGTTAACTTCACTTAGCATTATCTTCTATAATGCCATCCATTTACCTGCAAATGCTATGATTTTGTTCTTTGTTAGTACTGTGTAATATTCCATTGTGTATAAATGCCAAATTTTTTTATCCATTCATCCACTGAAGGATATCTAGGTTGGCTCTACAGTTTAGCTATTGTGAATTCTGCTACTATAAACAATGATGTGGCTGTGTCCCTATAGTATGCTGTTTTTAGGTCCTTTGGGTATAGTCCAAGAAGAGGAATAGCTGGGTCAACTTGTGGTTCCATTCCAAGATTTCCAAGGAATCTCCATACTGCTTTCCAAATTAATGCCTGTCCACATTCTTAAGGGCAACTCTTGTCTTCATGTTGAGTTCATTCACAATGTGCTTAATACTAAAATGTAGACCTGGGGATGGAAGGGTTCCTCAAAAATCATCTAGATTTTTCCATTAAGAAACTATTAATTTATAGATGAAAAGGAAATTGACCTGCCCCAAATCACTGAGACCTAGGCTTTGGTCAGCTGGAAAGTAGAGGGGCATACAGATGTGGGTGGGGAAGGAAATCCCTGGGGCCAGGAAAGAAATGGTCATTCTGATTGTAGCTTGTATCTAAGGGCCTTGGACTGCCTCCACAAGGCCCAGTTAGCTTTCATGAAACTAAATCTATAGTTGTGGGAGTGAGAACATTTCAATTAACCTTTTATTAGCTCATTAACAATCATATCATACTGCTGTAGTTGGAATTTAAGAGAATAACTATATGGCAATGAGTTTTTCAAACTTTTATAATTGCTAGCTACAGTATATAATGTATTTTTGACCATGAATAAGTGTTCACATTTAAAATGTATCTCAAATCAAAGTTTTATAGAAAACATCTAAAGTTTCTCATGTGCTAAATATTGTTCTAAGTATCTTAAATACTTAAATATGTTAACTTACTCAATTCCCACTATCAATCCTATACAATCAGGACTATACACACATATACATAGGAATATATCATATATATGTAATATATACATGATACACACATCATATATATTAGTAATAATAATAATTAGTGATTGTAAACATGATGCAGTAATAATGATTCTTTTGTATGTGTGGTTCTGGGGATTACAGGCATGGGCTACCATTTGCGTTGAAAGCCATAATATTTTTTTGGTGGGTGAGTAAAATATTAATAGTTAGAAATCTATTGAAAAAATTAATTCACAATTAGCAAAACCAAATTTATATTTATATGTACATATACCTACATGCATATGTATAAACACCCACAAACATACATTTCCAAAAAATGCAAAAATTTATCAAATGAATATGAAAAGAATTGAAAACTTATGATGTGAAAGAAAATGAATTATGTATTAATGACTCAGTATTGCCATACAATACTATAAGTCCTTCCTGTTTAGTCAGTTTTTTGTAACTGTGACCTAAATACTGAAGAAGAACAACTTAGAGGGAGGAAAAGTTTATTTGGAGCTCATGGTTTCAGAGGTCCCGGTTCATACATGGCCAATTCCATTCCTCTGGGCCCAAGATAATGCAGATCATCATGGAGGAAGGGCATAGTGGAGGAGTGCTGCTCCGTTCATGATATCAAGTAAACAGAAAGAGAAGGAAGGGGCTCCTGGGAAGATGCACCCTCTCAGGGAATGTCCTCAGTGACTCACTCCCTCCGGCCTTGCCCCACCAACATGTAGTTATCACTTTATCAGTCCATTCAAGCATGAACTGAATAGGTTACAGCTCTCACAATCTAATCATCTTGCCTCCAAATATTCCTACATACACAACGGAGACTTCGGGGGATACTGCCTATCTAAACTGTAAGTAACACTAACTAAATTTGAAATAATTTGGCAAGTTAATTGAAAACAAAATGAAATTTTAATCTATATTTTCTTATGTTTACAAGCTTATTTTGTACAATAATTATTATTTTTGAAAAAAAGCAGGGTTCTTTATAGGAAATACAAATCCAAAATTTGAATCTTCTAAATTCTACGACCTTTCCTTATTTTCCCTCAGAAGTTACACATGCTGATATTTTCTATTCTATTCCAACTTTTATGTTTTAAAATATTGGTTTCTATTCCATAAAATGAGATAGTAATGTACGTTAATGATTCCAACATGCAGATTTGTTCTTCAAAGAAAGGAAGAAAGCCTAGGAAAGTCGCGCTCACCTGTTCCACCAGACCCTATTTCACACTTATCACATACTTCAAGTTCCTGATTGATTTGGGCATTGGCAATACAGTTAAAAGTGGAAGAATGAAGAGATTCAGTAATAATCAACATGAAGGTCACTGGAGTTTGTCTATAGTCCCTTCTTTTACTTGTCCTTTTTCCACAAAATTATTCCTTTTGGGGTACCAATCAGAGGTCATCAATAGAATTAACTATAAAATGGAGTTCAGGTTCCTGGATACATAGGAGAGACTGGGAGGGGGTGTTCCTGACCTTGGGGCCCCTTTAGATTTGTCATGGGCTCAGCCTTGTGATTTGGGGTTATGTATTGCAGGTGCCTCTGCAAAATTAAACTAATTCCTCATAAGACTCCTTCGGATGAACAGATTCTAAGGGAATTCAAAAGCAAGAGCACTTCATCAATTTCATTTGGGCAAATTCAATTGTATGCCACTTGGGAAACTTTTCTGAGAATGATCCCAAAAGAAAGCACTGTAACAAGCACTCAAACTGATGATATGTCTCCAGAAATTAACTAGGGCTAATAATGATAATGCAAATATCCATGTGGTTGGATTCAAATGAATTCTCTTTGGGGGGTTTTAGAAAGTAGTCTCCTTCTGTTCAACTATGCTAGAAAATTAGTCTTGTATATGTTAATGACAAGAGCATATTGTTGAGTTAATTGGCAATGGTGTATAAAAATTGACTCTTGTCCTTCTGGAGGCAGTGTATCTCTCTCTAACCAAATAGTTTATTAAAGCAATAGAGAAAATAATAGAGCATACAGATATCTAGAGAGCCCTTTTTAGTCCTAGATATGTCTGATCGTAGGGCAGATGTGGCTGCTGTCTGGAAGTAGTTCCTTTTTCATTGCTAAACTGGGGCAACTGGACTACTGTAGATAGAAATATTTTTCCAGGTGCAGTTTATAAAAGAATAACATCTGAAAGAAATACATTAGTACACATAAAATTGTATTACTTGGCTAAACCTTTTGTGAGACATACATCATTACTTGGTTAAAGTTGTTGCTTAGACATTCTGGTTCTCCCACCAGAGAGGCAGAAATAAATATATAGAATATAAAAATATGCTTAGAGAAACAAAGATGAAAATGAAGAGGCATATTAACAGATGATTATAACCATAATGCAGTGTGAGCAGTTATAAAGCTAGAATTAGATGCTACTAGAATGTACTAGAGGCTGGGCACTTGTCTGTAATCCCAGTGGTTGGAGAGGATGAGGCAGGAAGATCCCTCAATCAAAGCCAGCCTCCGCAATTTAGCAAGGCCCCTAATCAACTTAGCAAGACACTGTCTCAAAATTAAAAAAAATATATATATAAAGAGCTGGGTAATATTGCTCCATGGTTAAGCACCCCTGGGTTTAATCATGAGCACCAAAAAAAAAAAAAAAGGAGCATATTAACTGAGCTTTAGGAGCTAGTGTGGTATTAAGGCACAAATTTTATAATGTCATGAGTACTCACTCAGCCTGGGCTAGGATACTCAGGATCTGTCTGAATGGTCATGCTAATGCTCCTCAGTGAGCTAACTTGGCCTGAACAGAAAACACACACACACACACACACACACACACTAAATGATATCACTTAGGACCTGGAGATATTCTCCTGCTCTCAAATCTGTTTATACCAAGCTCCCTGCTCCATCCCTCATAACTGTATTGCATGTCCATGTGTTTAACCTCCTATTAACAGTTAAAGATTAAGAGACATTTCAGGAGACAAATCAACTGAATGTAATATGTGGACCAGCTTGGATTCTGATTTGAACATACCACTTTGAAAATGCATTTTTTCAGTCACTGGGGAAAGTTTGAATAGATTTTTAATTTTATTAAAGGAATGATAAGTGTTCATGTCAGATATGACCATGACATTGTGGTTGTACAAAGCAAAAAAAAAAAATCAGAGATGAAAGTTGAAGACATGGTGTATATGATTTGCTTTAAAAGGCTCTGAAAGTTTAGACAGATACATGATAGTTCAAGTGAGCAAATAAGTAGGGGATAAAAGTATATGATTGATAAGATCTCAGGTTTTGAAGGTGGGCAATAAGTTACCCAGAAATTCTTCACATCATCCTATATTTCCATGTGCAAATAGTTTCCATAGTGAAAACATGTTTTGATTTTAGTTTTTGCCTCTCTGATAAAGGGATGCTCTTGCTTCCAAGCAGCCTAGACCTATGTGTAACTATCAGTGTGGAACTACACTGGGAAACATGATTTTGTCTTTTTTTTAATTCAAAAGTATATATTAAATGTGAGTTTAACTGCATGCTGTGGAACATGAACATGATCCCTTTCACTAAATTAGTAATACCTTTGCATAGAATCTACAAGTTGACTTCTCCCTACCTGAGTTGAGCTGCTGCTTTAGTCATTAATGCATACTGATACAAATTTGGAATATTTGATGCAAATCTATGAATGGAAAGCAATCTTTTTACCCAGAAAGCACAGTGACAATGTGCTTTCTGGGTAAGGGAGTCTCTATATAGCTCAGATATTTATCACCAAAACCTGAAAGGAAAAAGGAGAGAGCTTTGAAGCAGAATAACAAAACTCTCTGGGATTGACTTCAAGAGCTGAGTAAAGGAGACTGCAGCTAAAGATCTCTCCAAAGAGAGAAAGGCTGCTGAGTAATTTGAACTCTGAGCCCCAGACAGCAGGATACATGCCTTCAGGGTGTTCTTTTTTACTTCCTAAATAAGAAAGTCTCTCTAGTTAAAGCCCTAGAGAAAAAAATAGAAAAGATGATGTCTGCAACTGTTGAATATGCTAAGGTGAAACAAGCACAAGGCCTCAAAGGAGTAGAAATAGGTAATAGGAATGTAAAAGAAGATTCAAATGCATGAAAAATATAGAAAGATACAATTTCCTTTTGCTTCCTAAATTGGCAACAATTTTACAATATGTCTAATATGCATTAATGGTTACAGTTTGGAAATAGCACTCTCAAACAACTTGTGATTCAAACATTCTGAAAGCACTTTAGCAATATATACCCCCCCATACACACACACAGTTTGGAGTATATATATCCTTTGGTTTTTGAATCTGCTTCTAGAAATTCACCTTCAAGAAAGAATCAAGCCCATTAACAAATATTTACACATAAGATTTACCAGACAAAGGCCCCTGCACAAATCCCCCTAACACCATTCTCAACTCACATTTGGTTTGATATGCTGGGTACTTCAACCTTTGAGAATCTGGCACTAATTTTAAATATCATAAAATTTCTTTCATAAATTGAGATTCCTGACTTCTTGAAATTGTAGGTGATTTGGCAGCACTAGATACAAGTGGCAGCTACTCCTTGTAGAAAGTTCTTTAGATATTCCTCATGACTCCCTGTTATGTGCACCAAACCCCCTTTACTCAATACTAGAATAACATCTTCATTCCAATATTTAATTCTTACTTTTTTATACTGGATTTAGACTGGGTGGGGTGGTACATGCCTGTAATCCCAGCTACTCCATAGACGAAAGAATCTCAAGTTTGAGTATACCTTCAACAACTTATTGAGACCCTGTCTCAAAATTCTCAAAATAAACTAAAAAGTGCTGGATATGTAGCTCAGTTGTAGAGCACTTGCCTAGCATGTGCAAGGTCCTGAGTGTATGTCTCTCTATATAAAATATATAAATTATATGTAAATGTATCATATATTATATGTATATATAATTTGTTTTGCTTTTTTCAAAGCAAGCTCTGCTTCTCAGAACAGAACAAAAGCTTAGGTGAATAGAAGATTCTCACTGTTTGCCAGGCACCTTACTTATGTTAGTTCATATAATCCTTAAACTACTCAGTGAAGTATAATGAGGTATGTTTAGGCTCATTTATACATTCACTCAGTCCACAAATACTAATAACCCTTTAAACACTGGGAACACAGAAAAGCAAATGATATGTCTTCTGTCTTCAGATATCTCTTTTTATCTAGTCTATACACAGAAAATTACCCTATAAAATGATAACAGTAATTATACAGATATGACTAGTATTCTCTGAAAGGGCAAAGACACCTAATACAGCCTGAGGGTGTCAGACAAATTTTCCTAGAGGAGGAGACATTGTCTGTATCTTAAATAATGAATAGGAATTAATTATCTTATTGAGATGAAAGGATATTCCAGGAATAAATGCTAGTATGAGCAAATCTACAGAGGTCAGAGGTAGCACCATGCAAGGTGAAGGAAATCCAAGCAATTGAATGTCATTACAACATAAATGGGTATTCAGAAGAGATTTGAAAGAGTTGAAGCTGAACAAAGTATGTAGAGTTAGATCATAGTGAATATCATGTGGCATGTTAGAGAGCTCAGACTTGATCAGGTAGACAGTGGGGAGCCTTCTAAGGGTTTTAAGCATGAGAGTGACATGGTCACATTTGAATTACAACAGAGTGTTCCAGCTGTGGTGAGGAAGATTTAGCATAGAGAGAAAAGTCAGTTCAGTGTTTTTTTTAAATTATTTTTTATTTATTAATTTTTCTATGCAGTGCTGAGAATTGAACCCAGTGCTTCACATATGCTAGGCACATTCTCTGGCACTGAGCTATAGCCCCAGCACAGTTCAGTGTTTTTTAAGCATGAACTACCTATGAATCACCTAGTAATTCTGTTAAAATACAGTATCTACTTCTGTAGGATGGCCATGGTACCTGAGATTTTGTATTTCTACCAAACACCCAAAGGACACTGATGCTGTGGCTCCTTGGAATACACTTTGAGTAGCCAGGAAGAAGGAAACTTTTGTAACAAGAACCAGCTGAGCAATGATAAAAGCACAAATTGGGGCAGTTTCAGAGAGTGGAAAAATAAATGAATTAATGGTGCTGGGGTTGTGGCTCAGCAGTAGAGCACTCGCCTAGCATGTGCAAGGCCCTGGGTTCGAGCCTCAGCACCACATAAAAATAAATAAATAAAATAAAGATGTTGTGTCCAACTACAACTAAAACAATATTTTTTAAATAAGAAAAAAATGAATTAAAATAATTTAGATGCTGAAATGAACAGGACTTGTTCATCGGTTTTGAGGTTAGAAAATGCAGAAAGAGGGGCTGGGGCTGTAGCTCAGTGGCAGAGCACCTGCCTAGCATGTGTCAGACACTGGGTTTGATCCTTAGCACCACATAAAAATAAACAAAATAAAGGCATATTGTCCTTCTATAAAGAAAGAAAGAAAGAAAATTAAGAAAGATTTTATGATCATTCTGAAATGTAGCTTGAGTAACTTGATAAAATATTATGGTGCCAGTACCTGAAATCTAAACAAGGAGATATATGAGAAGAAAAGGCTGCATTATATCTACAAACAGTTTCCATCTATATGTCTTTTATTCCTTTATTTTATTCCAGAAAAAGCTTTCAGGTGGCTGTATAGGACATATTAATTCGTGTTAATAGCCTGTAAGAAATATAGAAATAACCAACAGACAGGTAGATACTGTGGTAGTTTAGTGGCTGGAATGCAGACCCAGACTACCAGTGGTCCAAACTCATTGCTAACTATGTGATTCTTGGACAAGTTAATTAGATAAACTGTTCCTCAGTTTCATGTTTTATGAAATCTTTCTCTGTTTATTGTTCTTATAAATATTATACTAATACTTATTAAGATTTGCTGCCAGGGTTTGCTAAGAGTTAAGAATAATAATATCTGTCTCACAGAGTAATTGTGAGGATAAAATAGAATAATAGATTCAACATGTTTAATATAGCATGTAACAAATGTAAGTCTTGGAGAAATGCTAGGTAGTGCTGTCATTGCTGTTGTTATTATAGGTACAGAACAAAGGGAAGGTTTGACTGGAGAAATAAATTTTGGAGCCATTGTAGATGGGGGTTGAAATCATGAAAATCTCTAGTATAAGAAGCTATTACAGGTGACTGGGGCTATAGCTCCATGGCAGAACACTTGCCTAGCACATGTGAGGCCCTGGGTTCAATCTTTAGCACCACATAAAAATAAACAAGTAAAATAAAGTCATGCTGTCCATCTATAACTACAAAAAATTAAATAATAAAAAGGAAGTTATTGCTGAGAAGAGAAGTGGTATCACAGCAAAAATTACAATTGGATGGAAAAGCAAGGGATATCAAGAAGAAAGCACAGAAGTGATAGGGGGAGAAGGACTAATCATCAAATAATACAGAAGCCAAGGAGATAACGCAAAATTTTAGGAAGGATGCAGTGATCAATTGAAATTCCAATCCACAGTAGCTCAGGCCCAAAGAGGGAAAGTGACTTTCTAACCCTGGTTCTTGGGTTTGAGGACAGATTCTGCTAAGGCCTAAGGATTTTACCAGTGAGGTGAGCTGCCTTCTTTGAGGGAAGCAGAAGCTTCAGATCAGTGATTGAGGGCCTTGCCTCTCATGGGTGTCTCAAGTGTTCTGCTTGCTTTTCTCCCTCTGCCTTTCATTTCCCATAAACATCCTATGGGAAACACATTACAATTTTTCATTGCAGCTACTTCAAGCCTTATATTCACCTACTTGTTTGACTTTGTAACCCTCCTTTTTGATATTATTTGCTGCAATTTCTCCTGGGTAAATCATTTTTCTGCTGCCTAGTTCTGTTTTCTTAGCTACAAATCAAGGGAGATTGAAAATAAACCTTAATACAGGCAAAGGTATATGTACATATCAATTCCATTGTTTATTTCTAATAGCAACAAATTGAATTCTAATAGCATACAAAGGCAACCATAGTACAATGGTACAACCACTAAATGGAATGTTTTTGAGCTCATTAGAATAATAAAGAATGATAGAAAGGCAGCAGGGCCCTGGTGATTAAGAGCAAGACTTTAGAAGCATGAGGCCTTTGACATTAGGAATGTGAATGTTGCCTCAGTTTCTTTTTCTGTAACTCTATATATTTGTAATGTAGATGAAATGTACTAATATGTAAATACCCTTAAAATAGAGCCTGGCACATAATAGGGATTAAGTTTGTGTTAAGCCAATCCAAAGACAATATTATGTTGCTAATTTATCTACAAAGTTTATCTACAAAGAAGATACAGTAGTTGGCCTTGGTGGTGCATGCCTGTAATCCCAGAGGCTTGGGAGGCTAAGGCAGGAGGATTGCAAGTTCAAAGCCAGTCTCTGCAACTTAGTGAGGCCCTAAGCAACCTAGTGAGACTCTGTCTCAAAAATAAAATAAAATAAAATAAATTTAAAAGGCCTGAGGATGTGTGTCAGTGGTTAAGCACCACTGGGTTCAATTCCCCCATGCCAAAAATGAGTAGGTAAAAAAATGCAGCATGTAAAACTGGATATAATAAAAATACCATTGTTTTATAAGATCACAAATACCCTTTTTAATACATTGTACAAACATGTCTTAAAAATCTTTAAGAAATTCAATTGTTGATGATATAGCATTGGGCAGAATGCAGGTTGCTAAATTGTCTGTAACATCATTATATGAACATATTTTTAAAATCTTTAAATATATAGAAAACGAAATTTCATGCTACATATTTTTATAATGATAAAACTATTTAAAAGGCTGAATCTATTATATTAAAACATTTTAAATATACATAAAATTTTAAAAATAAAATAAAAACTATAGAAATACACTGAATTACTATGGTGTCCAAGTAAAGTAAAGAGATTAGGAATGACCTTTTCGCTCTTTTTTTCCTTTCTGTTTTCTAAATCATCTGCAATTTTATCATATTATTTCTCTAAGAAAACAGAAGATGAAATCTGTGTAGCATTTGTATATGTGTAAGATATAATGTTAAACAACCAAGCAGAATGCAAAATTGCATCCAATGATAGGTTTAAAAGTACATGGAGGAGAGGACTGGGATTGTGGCTCAGCAGTAAAGTGCTCCTCTAGCATGTGCAAGGCCCTGGGTTTGATCCTCAGCACCACATATAAAATAAATAAAATAAAGGTATTGTGTCCAACTACAACTAAGAAATAAATGGATTTTTTTAAAAGTACATGGAGGGGCTGGGGTTGTGGCTCACTGGTAGAGTGCTCGCCTAGCATATATGAGGCACTAGGTTTGACCCTCAGTACCACATAAAAATAAAATAAAGATACTGTGTCCACCAAAACTACAAGAAGAAAATATACATGGAAGCTGGTCCTGGTGGTACACACCTGTAATTTGAGCTTCTCAGGTAGCTGAGGCAGAAGAAAGGCAAATTCCAAACATCCTGGGCAACTTAGTGAGACCCTGTGTTAAAATAAAAATATAAAAGGGCTGGTGATGTATCTCAGTAGGTGAAGCACCCCTGGGTTCAATTCCCAGTAAACACACAGAGACATATTCACATACATATACACTTAAAAAGTATGTGGAGGACTGGCGTTGTGGCTCAGAGATAGAGCTCTTGCCTAGCATGTGTGAAGCACTGGGTTCAGTTCTCAGCACCACATATAAAAAAAAAAACAAATAAATGAAATAAAATTCCATCAACAACTAAAAACAATTTTTAAAGTATATGAATATATATATATATATATATATATATATATATAAAACAAAATATACATATAAAACAAAAAACCCTAGAAATATATGCTCCAAATGAAAGTGGTTTTGTTCTGAGAGATGGATTAAAAAGGAATTTTGTCCATATTCAAAAATAATTTTGACCAAATTCTTAATTTCAAAAATACTATAAAATGATTATATTATTCTTACATTGTTTTTAAAAAGTAATAATAAAACTATTTAAGCACTTGGAAAATATTCATGAATTTAAGTGACAATAAAACACACAGAATACAGTGAAGGTATAGTTGCAATTATGTCAAACTTGTTCTTCCTGTGCATAAAAGTGTTACTGGAAAGGAACATACAGAAGCACAGTATTAGTGTAATATGAAAGATGCTGTTTTCCTTCTTTTCCAATACTGAAAAGTGTACAATCTTTTTCAATATAATAATGGATTAGGGCATTAAGAAGCAATATAGAAAGAAGGAAAAATTAAGGGCAAAAAAATTGAGTCTTCTGAATGTAATAGTTTGTAAAAATTATATTCATGTTGGTGAAAAGCTGAAATGAAATAGAACAGGGTAATCAACAGTGTCTCATATTCCAGTGGAGAGATTTTTTATGTTTGGTTCTTTTGGCTGTTCTGTACTTTTCCAAACTTTTAGTAATATGGTGATTGTACTTTTGTAATTTAACAAATGTTTTAATGAGTGGGTTAGACTAGATGAGATATAATAGATAAAAGGATAGATAGAGCCGAAGTCCAAGGTCCCCAGAGTGCATTCTAGTTAGAACTTTCAAAGATGAAATGGAAGATCAGAAGTGGCTGACTCACTGATTATTAGCTCACTGCTGGTGCTTCTGCCTAACAAGCTAAACAGAGCTAGTTCCACTTAGAGTGGAACATTAAGCAAATGGTGTCAGCTCAAGCATTCACATTATTTCCTGGGCAGAAGATGGAACTGGAAATGGGTGCTGACTAGAAAATTAACTGGTCATGTACCCTTGGCCTTCACAGTCCCCTCAGAAAGAAGGCGATCTTCTGGCTGAAGAAAGTGCAATACTAGCTTGTAATTCTTTATATATATATATATATATATATATATATATATATATATATATATATATATATATATTTAGTTGTAGATGGACACAATACCTTAATTTTATTTATTTATTTTTATGTGGTGCTGAGGATCAAACCCAGTGCTTCCAATGTGCTAAGCAAGTGCTCTGCCACTGAGCTATAATCCCAGCCCCATTGCTTGTGATTCATTGATACTGAAGCATCACACTTTATATTATGTCTGGGACCAACCATGATTCAGGAAAATGATTGACTAGTCCAATCACACTAAGGATATAGTCATTCATCACCAGCCCCATTTAATTACTTAGAGTATTGTCCTTTCTGTGATGTGACAGTATTCTTTTGAGGTTTTTCATTTGAGTAAGTAATTCAGGGTTCTAAGATCTCTGATTCCCAAATCAGACAGGTCACTTTGTTGGTCCATAGTCCTAGAAACTCCTTTCTGTCATATCTACATTTCTTGATTCTTATTTTTCCTTTCTCTCAGGAGTTTTCCTCCAAAAAAGAAGTTCTGAGAGAAGTCTTACCTGAAGGTTTTTCTAGCATTCAGATTGACATTCCACCATTAGCAGTTCTAGTACCACTTTGTCCTTTCCCCCTTGAAGAAGGGAGCAAGGTAGTGAAGCTATAAATTCCTCCAGAGCTGTGTGCATCTCTTCCTTAAAATAAGAAATTACCAGCAAAGTACCCTAAGAAAAGTGGAGACCTATACTGAGGTGGATGTGTAGGGAAGTAGAGGTGAGGCAGCCAGGCATCTCTAGACAATGACTGTTTTCTGAGAATAAACAGCTTGTCATTATATATATCCAGCCTCCAGAAATTTGAAAAGCCTACTTTCTCATATTTTGAGTCCTCCTTACAGTGTTTAGAGAGTTGAAGCACATAGACCCTCTAGATTCCATTCCATCAGAATAAGAGTTACCAACAAGGGTAGCTCAGAGGGCCCGAGTGAGACTCTGGACAAAAAAGCAGGGAGAATGAGAAGACAGTTTCCTTGAACTGAATGACAGAGAGGAGGAAGGTACCCTTGCCTTTTCTTTCAGAGCAAATTCTTCAGTCTCTAATCTAGGAACAGATAAAAATTATTTCACCGCATTTCTGGCTGAGTAATGATGGAAGACAATAAATGCTAAATGAAAAACCATCTCCTTTGACTTAGTAATTTACATCATCTGACTGTCTCTTGAATACAATAGGGAAATATGTAGTTGCAGGCTAAATTTTTTAAATGAAGCATGTTTTTCTCACAATTGAAAGATATTACAGTATCACTGATGAAAAATCTCCTTTGCTCCAAACCTGGCCCCAAGAGGGATGTGTATCCACATAACTTTCTTGCTATTGATGTAAAAGTATATAATTTATGCAACAGTAACAGAGAGGAATCTGTTCCAATAAAGGAAAAAATTTGTCCTAGGGCAGACTGCAAGAGGGAATTCAATCATTGTCTAGGCGAACTAATCAATAAAGAAATCCAATTAATTTAGTTTGGTCTACATGATAGGTCAATGGCCTGTTTAAACATACCTTTTGGGGAGCAGGGTGTGTAGGAGGTAGGGTGAAGAGGGAGGGCAGTTAGCAAACAAAGTCAATATCACATGACAGATGCTATATGAAACAGTGAGGATTTAATGTAAAGATTACCATTTCTACCTGCAAGGACCAATGAAAGCCTCACAGAATTGATGTGATACTTGAAATGAATCATGGAAAATGTGTAAGAAATATATATTCTGCGAGAAGAATGTTGGGCTAGGGAGACAGAGGAAATAGCATTTGCATAGTTTTATAATATTAAAAACCATGATGCATTCAGGAATGTCAGGTCTAAAGTAAGAGGCCATACTAAAGATGCCAGCTTCTTTTTTGATATACAATTAATTCTTACTCTGGAATCATGATTTGCTTGTTTTCAGAACTTGTTCCAGGATACATATGATCCACATTTTTTAAAGAGGTTACTGCTTAAACATTTATGTAGCAAAGCAAAAACAAAAACAAGAAAGGGGTAAAATATCAAGAAAAAAGCTCAATAAAATATTCAATAACTACATGAAAACACTTAAAATTCCACAGAAGAACATAAAAACCAAATTGAATAAATAGAAAAATATACCCTGTTCTTGGATAAGACGACTCAGTGTTGTAAAGATGAACCCTGAATCAATCCCCTGAACCTTTCCCCTGAAATTGATCTATAAATGAAATATAGTACCAATTATGGCAGTAAGTAAATACACACATGCAGAGCATATATATGTGTGGAGGAGTATTTGATTAATGCATAGATAGGCTGATTTCGAAACCTATTCAGAGAGATAAAAAAGAACACTCACAGTATTTCTAAAAATGAAATGTTTTAGCAGGATATTTCTCTATTAATTATGCATAATAAACCTCAATCTTAATTGGCTTGGAGCTCAAATATTCATTTTCTTGTTTATAGGTTTATGTGTGTTGGTTATAGTTTGGCTGACCTCAACAGGGCTCTTCTGGTCATGGTTTTAAGCTATAGCTTGAATACATATTTGCTCCATGTGACTCCTTTCTCTGTGAACCAGAAGATACCCATGACATGTTGTTTTCATGGTGACTCACAAGAGCCCAAGAGGGCAAACAAAACTGTATAGGCATATTTATAAGGCCTTTGTTCACAACATATGCTCTAACATTCCATTAACCAAAGCAAGTCATGTGGCCATACCAGGCATTAAATAGTCAAGGTAATACCATATATCTAATAGGAGGTATTGCAAAGTTGCAGGGTAAAGGATATGGATAAATATTTGCCTAACAAGAAGAAAGTCTAAAACTGGAAACACAAATTCAAACTATCACAATAAAAATGAGAGAGTCCAAGCTCTACAAGATATAAAAACATATCATCAAGCTATGATCGTTAAAATATTTTGAGGCTTGTTGGTGAATATATAAAGAGATAAATAACAGATTCAAATGTATGTTAAAAAAATAGTGCTTGAGTAGGGCATAGTGGTGCCTGCCTATAATTCCAGTGGCACAGGAGGCTGAGGCAGGAGGATCACAAGTTCAAAGCCAGCCTCAGCAACTAAGCAACTCAGAGAGATTCTGTCTCTATGGAAAATACAAAATAGGGCTGGGGATGTGACTCAGTGGTCGAGTGCCCCTCAGTTAAATCCCCAGTACCAATAATAATAATAATAATAATAATAATAATAATAATAATAGTGCTTGATAAACTTGTTGGATCCAGTCGGGATGCTCTGGTTCCAGGTAAAACAAACTGATTCTGGGCAACTTAAGCTGAAAAGGGAGTTACTTGAAGGATTTCAAAGTACATAAAAGTATCAACAAAGAGAACCAGGTTTGAAAATGGGGAGAAACAAAACACTAGGAAGCAAGAAGCAAAACAAACATTTGACCCTTGACTTTCTAAGTTTGGTCAAGGTCAGATAGCTGAAAGGTCTAGTTCAGGTGCTGATTAGACAATATTTTTGAGGATTAACTCTTAGCTGACTTCTTGATTGGACTACAGTAGTAGTCCAGATTCAAAGTCCTAGAGAGAGTACCAAAATCATTTAATTATAATCCTCACATTCAAGAGGTATGGAAAGGAATATCTAGATTTTATTGTTTACTTTTATTGTTTATTATTAAAGCAGGGGTAGCTGCTTTCATAGGAAAGGCACTCAAATGTCATGCCACCTACATCTAAGTGTATATAACATATGGCATTTTCCAACCAAAGGAGGAAACATGAAATATTCAATAAATTATCCTGAGAATCTAGATAGCTAATTGTAGGGGCAGGTCCAGGAGGTAAGCTCTCTATTTAATCATATGAAAATAACCAAATTGAACTGTAAGAAACAGAACTCTAGCATTACAGCAATAAAAGGGAAGATCATGTTTTAATTTTTGTACTTTTAAAGCAAAACATTGGATCCAAAAAGATTAAAATATTGATAAATTAATAAATCAAAAATATGAAAACCAAGCAGAAACAAGACATTAAAAAGACAATCAGCAAACAAAAATACTTGAAGCATATGTAACAAAGATGTAATTTCTTTAATATGTGAGAGCTCTTTTAAATGGAGAAATAGACAAAGGAAAAAAAACAAGGAACTCACAGTGAGGATAGCAAATAACTTTTAAATATATGAAAAGATTCTCAACCTCAGTAAATTTAAAAATGTAAATTAACAGAATAGCAAGAACATTCTGCAGCTAACAGAGAAGCAGTTTGTATCCCAGTTCTTCCTCTTATTGCTTTGTAACATTAGGAAAACCACTTATTCTCTGTGCATGAGTTTTCTAATTTGAGTTTATATGTGTTTATATAGATATATATGTGATGATATGTAAATATGTGTGTGTGCGTGCATGTGTGTGTGTGTGTGTGTGTGTGTGCTGATTAAATAATACTTTTAGGATGGACCCAACAGCTTTATATATAGTCTGTCATCACTGTGGTTTTTAGAGAAGTCCCAAACATAGGCTCTCTTTCCATTTTTTTCCTAAAATGTAGGAAAGAGTGATTAAGTTGGGAAAGGAGAAGAAAGCTACTCTTAAATGAATTTCAGGGATTAATGTATTAGGTATTACATAATAACTGCAAAATCCAATGAAATAAATATTTTGATTCTCATTTTAGATATGGAGAAGTTGAGGTTCTGAGAGTGGTTGACACTTGCTTTAAGGTCATAAGACTGGTTTGTTGCAGAATCAGAATTGGAACACAAGTACATCTAGAAACTAAGCTGCCTTCTCTGAATGGATGGGGAAATACTTGTAAAGACATAGCCAAAAGGTCTCTGGATTCATAGAAGATAAACAAAGGGACTCAAATCTGGTAGGATTATAAGAAAGAAACTGACTCTGGGCAGTATGAATATGCCATAATGAAACAAATTATTCTGTGTATAGCAAATGCACGATTAAAGAAAGAAAGACTAGCTGGTCTCAGTGGCACAGAGATGTAATCCTGGAGGCTAAGGTAGGAGGATCACCAGTTCAAACCAGTTCTGAATCATACAGTAGATATAATATTAGTGTGTTTTGTTTTTGTTTTTACCAGGGATTGAATTCAGGGGCACTTAAGCACTGAGCCACATCCCCAGCCCAATTTTATATTTTATTTAGAGACAGGGTCTCAATGAGTTGCCTCACACCTTGCTTTTACTGAGGCTGGCTTTGAACTCGAAATCCTCCTGTTTCAGCCTCCTGAGTTGCTGAGATTAAGGCATGTGCTGCCACACTCAGCCATAATCTTAATTATTTGTTGAAACTTAATACTGATTTCCATAGTGGCCTTATTAATATACATTCCCCCAATGGTGTATAAAGGGTTCCTTTCCCCCTGCATACATTATCACCACCATTTGATTTATTTATTTTATTTTTTTAGTACTGGGGATTAAACCCAGGGGTACTTAACCACTAAGCCACATTCCAGCCTTTTTAATTTTTTATTGAGAGACAGGGACTTGCTAAGTTGCTTAGGGCCTCACCAAGTTGCTGAGGCTAACTTTTAACATGTGATCCTCCTGTTTTAGCCTCCCAAGCTGCTGGGATTACAGGTGTGCACCACTACTTTCAGCAATTTTGTCTTGTGTATTCTTGATGATACCTATTCTTTCTGGGAGGAGATGGAATCTCAATGTGATTTTGATTTGCAATTCCTTTGAGGCTAAAGACTTTTTTTTCTTATAATAATTGGTCATTTATACTTCTTTTTAAAATTGTCTGTTTAGTCCATTTTCCCATTTATTGATTGGGTTATTTGCTTTACTGATTTTAATTTTTTTAAGTTCTTTACGTATTCTGGGTATTAACCTCCTGTTGGAAGAATAGCTGCCAAAGATGTTCTCCCATTCTGTAGGCTGTCTCTTTAATCTGTTAATTGTTTCTGCTGTGCAGAAACCTTATTTTATTTATTTGTTTTTGGTTTTGGTACTGGAGATTTAACCCAGGGGCACTTAACCACTGAGCTACATCCCTAGTCCTTTTATGTATTTTAGTCTCACCAAATTGCTTAGGGCCTTGCTTAGTTGATGAGGCTGGCTTTCACTCAAGATTCTCCTGCCTCAACCTCTGGAGCTGCTAGAATTGTAGGCATGTGCCACCATGCCCAGCTGCTATGCAGAAATATTTTACTTGGATATACTAGAAGGAATTAAAGTCTGCATATTATAGAGATACCTGCATACCCATGTGTATTGCAAAACAATTCACAGTATCCATGTTATGGAACCAGAACACTAGACTTCCTATCAATAGACAAATGAATAAAGAATGTGTAGTCTCTATATTTAATGGAGTATTATTCAGCCATAAAGAAAAATGAAATCATGTCATTTGTAGGAAGATGGATGAAACTGGAGACTATCGTGTTAAGCAAATTCAGTCAGACTCAGAGACACCAAGTACTGCATGTTTTTCCTCATATGTGGAATCTAGGGGAAATAGAATATAAGAACAGCAGAGATTATTGAAGAGGAAGAGAAAGATGAAGGGAAGGAGAAGAGAAGGGAGATGTGGGAGTAGATATAATCAAAGTGTGTTATTTTCATGTATGAATATGCCATAATGAAACAAATTATTCTGTGTATAGCAAATGCACGATTAAAGAAAGAAAGAACAGCTTGGCTCAGTGGCACAGGACTGTAATCCCAAAGGCTAAGGCAGGAAGATCACCAGTTCAAACCAGTTCAGAGCAACTCAGTGAGACCCTGTCTCTAAATATAATACAAAATAGGTCTGGGGATGTGGCTCAGTGGTTGAGTGCTCCTGAGTTCAACACCCCCCTCCTTACCCCTCCTCAAAAAAGAAAGTCCTTCTGTTTCCTCTTATAATTTCCTTTCAAGTCAAGTACTTATTTAAGTGATCATATTGTTTAAATTGTTAAAACAAAATATCTAATTAGGGAAATCTCTTGAAGCCATTGCAATTGTTGTGTTACAATTTGCACGAAATAGATTTTTATTGAAAAATAATTTTATCTCCACGCCCAACAAACGGCAGGCCCAGAGTACAGTTTGAACTGCCGAGAGGCATCACTCAGGGGAAAACTGGTCTAGCAGGAGAAACCAGGACTAGCAGGAGAAACAGGGGACTAGAGGCCAGGCCCTCGCAACTGGGTGGCTGGAGTCCTCCCCCCGCCTTTGACCGACCGCACAACTGGGCAGCTAAAGATTGCCCGCCCACCAGCAACAGCCGGCCCATTGCCCCTGCGACTGGGCGGCTAGAGATCGCCCGCCCACCAGTGACAGCCGGCCCATTGCCCCTGTGACTGAGCAGCTGGAAACCGCACGCCCGCCGGCTGCCAGCGCGACTGGGCAGCTGGGGACCGCCCGCCCACCTAGGACAGCCGGCCCATTGTCCCTGCGACTGGGCAGCTAGAGATCGCCCGCCCACCAGTGACAGCCGGCCCATTGCCCCTGCGACAGAGCGGCTGGAGACCGCATGCCCGCGAGCAACCGATCGCCCACCGGCTGCCCGCGCGACTGGGCAGCTGAAGACCTCCTGCCCTCCTGCGACCGACCGCACAACTAGGCGGCTAGAGATCGCCCGCCCACCAGCGACAGCCGGCCCGTTGCCCCTGTGACTGAGCAGCTGGAAACCGCACGCCCGCCGGCTGCCAGCGCGACTGGGCAGCCGGAGACCGCTCGCCCGCTGGCTGCCCGCGCGACTGGGTGGCTGGAGTCCGCCCTCCGCCTTTGACCCACTACGCGACTGGGCAGCTGGGGACCGCCCACCCGCCGGCGGCAGCCAGCCCGCTGCCTGTGCGAATAGGCGGCTGGAGACCGCACGCCCGCCTACGACAGCCGGCCCATTGCCCCTGCGACTGAGCAGCTGGAAACCGCACGCCCGCCGGCGACCAATCGCCTGCCCGCTGCCTGCGCGACTGGGCGGCTGGAAAGCGCCCGCCCGCTGGCGACCGACCCCGCGATTGGGCAGCTAGAGATCACCCGCCCACCAGCGACAGCCCACCCGCTGTCCGCGACCTGGGCGGCTGGAGACCGCCTGCCAGCCAGCGACTGATCGCCCGCCAGCTGCCCGCGCCACTGGGCGGTTGGAGTCCGCCTGCCCGCTGGCGACCAATTGCCCACTGGCGGCCAGAGTGACGAGGCGGCTGGAGACCTCCCGGCCGCCGGCGTCCAGGAGCTGAAACCAACCAGAGACAGTCCAGTCCAACCCCTCCATTCGGACACCCCAGTAAGGAGCCTGGGGCCCACCATAGCAGGGAGGTGACGTCACTGGAGCTCGGCCGTCGGAATTCCTTCTCAGCGGAATCCACTTTAGCAAGCATAGTCTACCAACACAAAAGAGAGATAACAGAGACATAAAAAACCAAAACAAATTTATAGAAGAGAGCAGAAACACAGCAATCAAATAGAGCTGGAAAGTAGCGTGAACATCATGAAAAAACAAGGGAAAAAAGGAGTACAAACAATGCAGGACAACTTAAATCTACAGGAGGACCTAGAAGCATCAGAAACATGGATAGGGAAAGAACTCAAGGCATACCTAACTCAGATGGAAAGGAATATTAGAGAAGACATGAGACAGCAAGTCCAAGCAATGAAAGTATATTTTGAAAACGAATTAAACAAACAAATTCAAATTGCAAAGAATGAGCTTTACCAGGAGATAGAGATCTTAAAAAAATCAAACAGTAATCCTAGAAATGCAGGAAACTATAAACCAAATTAAAAACTCAAACGAGAATATTACAAATAGACTAGATCAAGTAGAAGTCAGAACATCAGATAATGAAGACAAAGTTTATCAACTTGAAAAGAATATAGTCAACACAGAAAAGATGCTTAAATCCCACCAGCAATCTATTCAAGAGATATGGGATGTCATAAAAAACCAAATATGAGAGTCATTGGGATAGAAGAAGGCATAGAGATTCAAACCAAAGGAATGGACAACATATTAAATGAAATAATTCTAAAAAACTTCCCAGAGATGAAAGATGGAATGGATTGCCAAATCCTGGAAGCCTACAGGACCCCAAACATTCAAAACCGTAGTAGACCAACTTCAAGACATATAATTATGAAGATAGCCAACATACAGAACAAGGAGAGAATATTAAAAGCTACGAGAGAAAGGAGGCAGATTGCATTCAGGGGTAAACCAATTAGGTTAACGACTGATTTTTCATCACAGACTTTGAAAGCGAGAAGATCCTGGAACAATGTATTTCAAACACTGAAAGACAATGGATTCCAACCAAGAATACTGTATCCAGCAAAATTAAGCTTCAGATTTGACAATGAAATTAAAATATTTCACGATAAACAAAAGCTAAAAGAATTCGCAGCCAGAAAACCAGCACTGCAAAGCATTTTGAGCAAAATACTACAAGAAGAGTAATTGAAAAATAGTGCCCAAAACTAACAGCGGGAGGTATCTCAGTAAAGGGGGAGGAAAATAACCAAAAAGTAAAAACTAGCCAAACTAAAATAAATAAATAAATAAATATGACTGGAAGTACAAATCATATTTCAATTGTAACCTTAAATGTTAATGGCCTAAACTCACCAATCAAGAGACATAGGCTAGTAACCTGGATCAAAAAAACAAATCCAACAATATGCTGCCTTCAGGAGACTTATATGATAGGAAAAGACATACACAGGCTGAAGGTAAAAGGTTTGGAAAAATCATACCACTCACATGGCCCTCGGAAGCAAGCAGGAGTGGCCATACTCATATCGAATAAAATCAACTTCAAACCTAAGTTAATCAAAAGGGATAAAGAAGAACACTATATACTGTTAAAAGGAACCATCCACCAACAAGACATAACAATTATCAATTTGTATGCACCAAACAATGGAGCTGCAACGTTCATAAAACAATCTCTCCTCAAGTTCAAGAGTCAAATAGACTACAACACAATAATTATGGGTGACTTCAACACACCGCTCTCACCATTAGACAGATCCTCTAGACAAAAGCTGAATAAAGAAACTATTAAACTCAATAGCACAATCAATAACCTAGACTTAACCGACATATATAGAATATATCAACCATCATCAAGTGGATACACGTTCTTCTCAGCAGCACATGGATCCTACTCAAAGATAGACCATATACTATGCCATAGGGCAACTCTTAGTAAATATAAAGGCATGGAGATAATACCAAGCACCATATCTGATCATAATGGAATGAAACTGGAAATCAATGATAAAAGAAGGAAGGAAAAATCCTACATCACATGGAAAATGAACATTATGTTACTGAATGATCAATGGGTTACAGAAGAAATAAAGGAGGAGATAAAAAAATTCATAGAGACAAATGACAATACAGACACAACATACTGGAATCTATGGGACACAATGAAAGCAGTTTTAAGAGGGAAATTCATTTTTTGGAGTTCTTTCCTCAAAAAAAGAAAAAAACACCAAATAAATGAACTCACACTACACCTCGAAAACCTAGAAAAGGAAGAGCAAAATAACAGCAAATGTAGTAGAAGACAAGAAATAATTAAAATTAGAGCAGAAATCAATGAAATTGAAACAAAAAAAACCATTGAAAAAATTGAAAAAACTAAAAGTTGGTTCTTTGAAAAAATAAATAAGATCGACAGGCGTTTAGCTATGCTAACGAAGAGAAGAAGAGAGAGAACTCAAATTACATACGGGATGAAAAAGGCAATATCACAACAGACACTACAGAAATACAGAAGATAATTAGAAAGTATTTTGAAACCCTATATTCCAATAAAACAGAAGATAGTGAAGATATTGTTAAATTTCTTAAGTCATACGATCTGCCCAGATTGAGTCAGGAAGACACATACAATTTAAACAGACCAATAACAAAGGAAGAAATTGAAGAAGCCATCAAAAGACCAAGAAAAGCCCTGGACCGGATGGGTATACAGCGGAGTTTTACAAAACCTTCAAAGAAGAATTAATACCAATACTTTTCAAGCTATTTCAAGAAATAGAAAAAGAAGGAGCTCTTCCAAATTCATTCTATGAGGCCAACATCACCATGATCCCGAAACCAGACAAAGACACTTCAAAGAAAGAAAACTACAGACCAATATCTCTAATGAACTTGGATGCAAAAATTCTCAATAAAATCCTGGCGAATCGAATACAAAAGCATATCAAAAAAATTCTGCACCATGATCAAGTAGGATTCATCCCGGGATGCAAGGCTGGTTCAATATACGGAAATCAATAAATACTATTCACCACATCAATAGACTTAAAGACAAGAACCATATGATCATCTCGATAGATGCAGAAAAAGCATTCGACAAAGTACAGCATCCCTTTATGTTCAAAACACTAGAAAAACTAGGGATAACAGGAACTTACCTCAACATTGTAAAAGCTATATATGCTAAACCTCAGGCTAGCATCATCCTAAATGGAGAAAAACTGAAGGCACTCCCTCTAAAATCTGGAACAAGACAGGGATGCCCTCTATCACCACTTCTATTCAATTTAGTTCTTGAAATACTAGCCAGAGCAATTAGACAGACAAAATAAATTAAAGGCATAAAAATAGGAAAAGAAGAACTTAAATTATCACTATTTGCAGGTGACATGATAATATATTTAACAGACCTAAAAGGGTCTACAAAGAAACTGCTAGAGTTAATAAATGAATTCAGCAAAGTGGCAGGATATAAAATCAACACGCATAAATCAAAGGCATTCCTGTATATCAGCGACAAATCCTCTGAAATGGAAATGAGGACAACCACTCCATTCACAATATCTTCAAAAAAAATAAAATACTTGGGAATCAACCTAACAAAAGAGGTGAAAGACTTATACAATGAGAACTACAGAATCCTAAAGAGAGAGATAGAATAAGATCTTAGAAGATGGAAAAATGTACCCTGTTCATGGATAGGCAGAACTAACATCATCAAAATGGCGATATTACCCAAAGTTCTCTACAGGTTTAATGCGATGCAAATCAAAATCCCAATGGCATTTCTTGTAGAAATAGAGAAAGCAATCATGAAATTCATATGGAAAAACAAAAGACCCAGAATAGCAAAAGCAATTCTAAGCAGGAAGTGTGAATCTGGAGGTATAGCGATACCAGAGTTCAAACTGTACTACAAAGCAATAGTAAAAAAAAAACCAGCATGGTACTGGTACCAAAACAGGCAGGTGGACCAATGGTACAGAATAGAGGACACAGAAACCAATCCACAAAATTACAACTTTCTTATATTTGATAAAGGGGCTAAAAGCATGCAATGGAGAAAGGATAGCATCTTCAACAAATGGTGCTGGGAAAATTGGAAATCCATATGCAACAAAATGAAACTGAATCCCTTTCTCTCGCCATGCACAAAAGTTAACTCAAAATGGATCAAGGAGCTAGACATCAAATCAGAGACACTGCGTCTGATAGAAGAAAAAGTTGGCTACAATCTATATACTGTGGGGTCGGGCTCCAAATTCCTTAATAGGACGCCCATAGCCCAAGAGTTAATAACAAGAATAAACAAATGGGACTTACTTAAACTAAAAAAGTTTTTTCTCAGCAAGAGAAACAATAAGAGAGGAAAATAGAGAGCCTACATCCTGGGAACAAATTTTTACCCCTCACACTTCAGATAGAGCCCTAATATCCAGAATATACAAAGAACTCAAAAAATTAAACAATAAGATAACAAATAACCCAATCAACAAATGGGTCAAGGACCTGAACAGACACTTCACAGAGGAGGACATACAATCATTCAACAAGTACATGAAAAAATGCTCACCATCTTTAGCAGTCAGAGAAATGCAAATCAAAACCACCCTAAGATACCATCTCACTCCAGTAAGATTGGCAGCCATTATGAAGTCAAACAACAATAAGTGTTGGCGAGGATGTGGGGAAAAGGGTACACTTGTACACTGCTGGTGGGACTGCAAATTGGTAAGGCCAATCTGGAAAGCAGTATGGAGATTTCTTGGAAAGCTGGGAATGGATCCACCATTTGACCCAGCTATCACCCTCCTCGGACTATTCCCTGAGGATCTTAAAAGAGCGTACTATAGGGATACTGCCACATCAATGATCATAGCGGCACAATTCACAATAGCTAGACTGTGGAACCAACCTAGATGCCTTCAATAGATGAATGGATTAAAAAAATGTGGCATCTATACACAATGGAGTACTACGCAGCAATAAAAAATGACAAAATCATAGAATTTGCAGGGAAATGGATGGCATTAGAGCAGATTATGCTAAGCAAAGCTTGCCAATCCTTAAAAAACAAATGCCAAATGTCTTCTTTGATATAAAGAGAGCAACTAAGAACAGAACAGGGAGGAAGAGCATGAGGAAAAGATTAACATTAAACAAAGACGAGTGGGGGGAGAGAAAGGGCGAGAGAAGGGAAAGCATATGGAAATGGTAGGAGACCCTCAATGTTACACAAAATTACATAGAAGAGGATGTGAGGGGAAAGGGGGGGGAAACAAGGGAGAGAACTGAACAACAGCAGATGAGGTAGAGAGGTATGATGGGAGGGGAGGGGAGGGTGGATAGTAGGGGAAAGGAAAGGTAGCAGAATACAACAGTCACTAATATGCCATTATGTAAAAATGTGAGTGTGTAACCGATGTGATTCTGCAATTTGTATTTGGGGTAAAAATGGGAGTTCATAACCCAATTGAGTCAAATGTATGAAAGATGATACATCATGAGCTTTGTAATGTTTTGAACAACCAATAAAAATAAATAAATAAAAGGCAAAATTAAATTAAGCAATAAAAAAATAAAAAATGTTCTTTTTAAATAAAAAAAAAGAATTTTATACTTAAATAAAAATTCAAGCAGTGTGAAAGGGTAAGCAATGAAATACAAGCCTCCACTTTTCTCTAGTCCCTGATTCTCCAAGGGTCCTCTCCACAAAGGCAAAGGCTGTTGACATTTTCTTATGAATCATGTAAGAAATATTCTAAGCATATAAAAACAAATGCATTTTCATACTCCTATGTTGTTTTTTTAACTTGATAATATCAGCATATGAAGAAAAACTTCACTTTTCAAAATAGTTGCTTAGTATTGCACTAGTTGTATGTGCCATTAATCCATATAACATAGCCCTTATTAGTCATTTGCTGTTATAAATGATGATTTAATAAATTATTTTTGTTTTGCAGTTACAAACCTGCAGAAAATTCTTAATAGTAGAATTTCTGGATCACTTGAATAATTTAATAAAAAGTACAAAATTGACCTGCTCTAATGTTGTACATCAGTTTCTACTCCTATATGGGATAGTTCCAATTTTACTAACTGCTACATTTTTTATATCATCATGTTATCAGCCTTACCAATTATAACTACAATACCCATGTGCCAGATACTGATCTATGTGGTTTGTGTGAATTAATTCATTTAATTCTTACAACTACTTGATGAAATGGGTATTATCTCTTCCATACTACAGATGAGGAAACTTGAGACAAAGAAAGCTTATATAGCTGGAAAGTAAATTTAATTTATTTAAATAAAATTAATAACTAAAACTCTAACTCTTTTCACTCTCTACTTCTCCCTAACATGGAAATAAAACTATTATTTGTTCCTATAGTCTTGACATTTAAAGAATATCACATAAATATAATCACATAAATATAATCACAATTTAATTGCACCATGTTTTGTGGGGTGTTTCATTGTGTTATATTTGAATATACAGAAAAACACAATTTGATGAAACTCACTTCACAATACCCCCACTTTTCCTTCCTCCCTCTCCCCAGTCCCTTTCCTCTACACTAATGATCTCTCTTCTACTTTCATGGCATCCCTTTTTCCCATTTTCCCAAATCTAGCTTCAATTTATGAGAGAAAACACTTTTCTTTCTGAACCTGACATAGTTTTCTCAAAAATTATGCTCTCTAGTTTCATCCATTTTCCTGCAAATGACATAATTTCATTCTTCTTTATGGCCAAATAAAATTCCATTTGTGTGTGTGTGTATGTGTGTGTGTTTTGTCACATTTTCTTTATCCATTCATCTGTTGATGAACACATAGACTGATCATACAATTTGGCAATTATGAATTATGCTGCAATAAACATGGGTGCACATGTATTGTGAAGTATGCTGACTTTAAAATATGACCCAACTAGACCACTCCTTGGTATTTAACCAGAGTCTATACTCTTTGTCTTTACACTAAACACTTCTGAGTTCCCTTTCTTTAACTTCCTGTCCCCAAGGAGTAACACTTTTTCCTATGTTCAATGATCAAAACCTTATTCTGTATGCCCAGTTGAAGGGCTGGCAGAACTGGTGATCACTGTGAGTGTTTAAGAGGGATCAATATAGTAAACTGCAAGTTAGCAGCCCTCAGAACAGGCATGTCACAAACAGCAACAGGAAGGCAATTTCTCTTGGCTGCATTGGGCTTGTTAATTAGTAGACTGATATTCTCTATGGCTTTTTCCACCATAAGGCAGGTACTTTGGGGTCTTTCCTTTTCACCTGTCCACAACATTTTTTTAAAAATTAACTTTTACTTTGAGATAATTATAGTCAAATGTCATTGTAAGAAAGAGATAATTATATTCTTTACTAAGTTTCCCCTCAATGAAAATATCTCACAAATCTATCAAAACTGGGGTTTTAACATTGACACATTCTAACTAAAGAACAATTTCATCACTATGAGGATAACTCCTTGTGCTATTTTATTGACAACTGTAAGTCTCCTTCACTCTGTACTTCTTCCTAACATGAAAATCAAACTATTATTTGTTCTTATAATTTTGACATTTTAAGAATACTATATGAATATAATTACAAAATGTAAAGTTTTGATATTGGTTTTCATTCACTGAGAAAAATTCCTTGGAGATTCATCTACGTTGTTTTGTATCAGTAGTTTATTCCATTTTAGTGTATTACCTAGTACATATGCACCAAAATATGCTTATTCAGTGACCTATTGGTGGACCTTTTGGTTGTTCCTGTTTGGGGACATTCACTTATAAGTTATTGTATGAATTCAAGCTATAATTTCTCAGGGATAAATACCCAGTAGTATTTTTATGTCATGAAGCTCTTGGTAATATTCCCTTTTTATTGTTTAAGGAGCTGCAGAAACTATAGTGATATACCCTGCTCCATTCCTGATATAGGCAAGTTGTGATTTCTTATTTTTTCTGCTACTGATTTTTTTAAAAAAAATCTTCATCAGTCTAAGTAGGACTTTATCAATTTAATGATGGTTTTGAAGATTTTCTCTACTGTTTTCCTGTGTTCAATTTTGTTGACTCTACTCTTATCAATTTAGTTTTATTTTATTTTCATTTGTTTTACTTTTTTTCTGATTTCTTGAGAAAGGAACTTAGATTTCAATGATGGGTAGAGTTGGAGGTTCAGCTCTCCTCTGGACCTCTGCTTCCAGAGGAGAGAACAAGCAATGTCACCTACCTGCAGGTGTCACAATTTTCTACCTCTTGAATGTTGGTGACTGTGGAGGTTCAATTTCTTACTTGTTTTTTTCCGACATTAAGGTTATGGGGAAAGTGTGGTGCTTATTAACCCCAATTTGTACTGCTTTCTTCACTCTCACTGATGCTGGTGAAAGTCATGGCTCTGTTTCCCCAAAGGATGTCAACAACACAAGGGTGGAGGGGTAAGCCCTAGAGATGACTAACCCTACCTTGCATTACCTCATTAAATATTGTTGCTTATGCGTAGAAATGGAGGTTTAATTTGGCACTGTATCCTGATGCTACGTACCTATGAGAGGGTAATCAGAACACTACCATCCCCCTTCAAGTGGGAAATGAAACTCAGCTTCTCACTTGGTCCCACAGGCACTATTCTGGAAGCAAAAATCAGATCACGGCTTGGTTCCATCTGGTGAGTGATGGAAGATGAGTTTTTTGCTTGGTCCCACTGATATTATCCAGCAAAGGACTCTGATCGCTGCCTATATTTCTACTGTACAGGATATTGAAAGTAATCTTCCCACAAGGCCTCTCCAATACCAGTTGGAAGAAGATCAGAAATTGAGGATTGAGTCTGCATTGCAGAAGTGGGTGTGGAATGTGGTAGATAACACACCCCATTTGTGCCTCTGAGTGTGGGGTGAGAATTTTTTTCATTGATATTTAGCTGGAATAGGATAGTAATTACCAGAAAGATGTTTGTTAGGTAATCCTTTTCTTATTCCTTTAATTAGGGAGAACAGCTTTTTCGTGGAGCTTTTCTTTTGTCTATGCAATTACAGATTAGAGGTTTCTTGAGTGCCTTGTCTAGCATATATGGGAAATAAAAAGGAAATCCAAGAAACTTACCTTGATGTGTTCCACAAGTCCCAAGTTCCCTAAGTAGTTCATCTTCCTCTTTCTGCTTTTTAGAGTCATCTTACACTAGGTAGTTTTGTTAGGTCACAAGTTTTTCTAGGGACTAGAACATCTGAGCAAACCTGGATACCTTCACATTTATTAGATCTTAACTTGGATATAAGTCTGTAGTGCATACCTGTTAAAAATGGTCACATAAATTTTAACTTGGAATATTACAAAAGTTACCTGACTTGTCTTTTTGACTTCCTTTGGTTGTCCTTGTAGTCCCAGAGCAGAAGCAGCATGGCATATTGTTTGAAAGTGTGTGTGTGTATATATATATATTTTTTTTCTTTGTCAGTTCATCTGTTGATGTGTATCTTGGTTGGTTCTATAATTTGATAATTGTGAATTGTGCTGCTACTAAACATTCATGTGGCTGCATTCCTAGAGTATACTGATACACAACAGAGTATTACATAACCATGAAGAAGAATGAAATTTGCTGATAAATGGATAGAACTGGACACCATAATGCTAAGTGAAATAAGGGTTTGTCAGTTGTAAGAAGGAGGACATGCGTGTACTTTGAACACTTTCACTTTTATTGGATCTTAACTTCAAAGTGAAACAAGCCAGATCCAGAGAGTCAAAGGTCAAATTTTTTTTTTAATGTGGAAACTAGACAAAAATTAAGGAAAAAGTATAAAAGAAGGGATTTCAGGAAAATAAAAGAGATCAGTGGAGCAGAGGAAGGGGTTTTAGGGGACTGGAGGAGGGACAAAAAAGGAGAATAATTGTCAAATTAATTTGACAGAACTTTTGTATGTACATATATGATTATACCACAGTGAATTTTACCATTTTCATATGTCTATGATGTACTAATTTTAAAAAAATACTATAAGTAAATAGCAGAAAGATCAGTGGGGTAGAGGATAGGGACCAGAAGAAGGGAGGAAAGGAGAGAAAGGGGAGGTACTAGGGACAGAACTGGAGCAAATTGTATCCCATGTTTTTTATAATTATGTCAAAATGAATTTTAAATATCTCCAAAATGAACTAATAAAAAAAGCATGCACTTTGGAATTGGTAGACCTGGGTTTGAGTTTTAGCTCTGCCACTTACTAAGCTATGGGAACATTGTCAAGACACTTTTCCTCACAGAACTTTGACTTTTTCATTTTTCAAATGGATTCAGCAATATTGGCCACAAATGCAGGTTTCTCTGTGTTATTAAGTACAAACTTGGTGGAGGTATGCAGTCTGTAAGTAGCTATAGCTATGATAATCTTCCTAAAATTCATATTTGAGCAAGTCACCACCCTGCCACAAACCTCTGATTGCCTCCCTAAAATCTAAGCTCCTTAACCACAATAAAAGCCTTTGAAGATCTGACCTAACCCTACAGTTCTAGTTGTAACTCTGACATTTGCAACCAGCTGTTCTCCTCTATGACAAATTTCCCACACAACAATTTCTCTTTAAGTCTCAGAAAATCTGCATTCACACTCCCATTCCTTCTGTATAAATTGTCCTTTACCTCTCTTCTGATATTAATATTTTACAAAATATGTCACCTGTGATGATAACTCTGATTGATATTGTGCATTTTTCTATCCACCCCCCAAGTATTCAAGCATACACATTCCCCCCCCAGGCAAAGTTTATTTCCTTCTTCCTCCCACACACATTCTTATTACAACCTGATCATACTATTGTAATTATTTGTTTATATATCTGTCATCCCCAACCCCTCTTGACACTCTTGAATGTCTCAAGAGTGAGGGCTGTCTCCATTACCCAGAAAAGTGCCTGACAGATAGACACTAAATAAATGTTTATTGAACAAAATGATTTAAAAGCTCTATTGCTTAGAACTTAATCCACTTTGCTAAAATGTGTCCTAAATAAAACAGCAGAGATGCTGCAGAATGCTCCTGAGTTCAGGCAAGATTATAGTAGCAAAAATACCTCAAAATATCGTGTGGAAATTATGCTTACTTTTTCTCCTCCTCTCATCCTACTTCTTTCTCTCTCCTTTTCTCTCAATCTCTTTCTCTTCAGTTATTTTTTACTATTTTTTTTTCTTTTTGCACCAGGGATTGAATCCATGGGTGCTTAACCACTGAGCTACATTCCCAGCTCTTTTATTTATTAATTAATTTATTTTTATTTTGAGACAGAGTTCTTGTTAACTTGCCCTCACTAAGTTGCTGAGGCTGGCTTAAAACTTGTGATCCTCCAGTATCATTCTCCTGAGTTCATGAGATTACAGGCATGCACCCCCACACCTGGCCACTTTGGTCATTTTTGAAGGTACACTTTAATGTCATTAAATACATACACACATTGTCATGCCATCATCACCACAGTCTTTTTCCAGCAAGTTTAAATCTTTCCAAACTGAACATACCCATTAAATAATAATGCTCTATTGTGCTCAATCCCTGGTAACCACTACTTTAATTTCTTTCATTGTGAGTTTGATTATTTTAGGTACTTCAGTACCTCAAGTAAATAAACTCATTCTATTTTGTCCTGTTTTAACTGGCCTGAGTGAGCACACTGTTTTCAGGTTTTATTCACATTGTAGCACCTGTCAGAATTTCAATAACTAATATTCTGTTGTATGTATACTACATTTTTTCACTGGTTTTTGGAGATAATACAATTATGAATACAGGTATATAAATAGCTATTTGATTACTTTATTTTAATTCATTGGGATTATATATCAGATTCAAAATCTTGTGTTTTTTTCTTTTGATTTGTATGAATAAGATAAATGACTTGAAGAGAGCAAGGGAGCTATGCATATGTAGTTTGTATTTCGAACCCTAGAGGGAGGGAGGTCTGCAAGAGCAAAGTCTTTTCCTGTTACTATGTAGAAGATGAAAGTGTTCCTGCTTAATTCTGATACTTGAACAGATTTAGCCAATTCTAAGAGCTTCACTTATATCTGTGGAACCACTTAGAATCTGGTTTTTGAGAGGTAAATGAAGGTAGATTGGATGATTGCAACAGTAAATAACAAAGGCCCTAGATAACAATAATGGAAGCTAAAGTAAGCTTTACTTTGAAATACTAAAATATCAGCAGACCAAGAATTTCATAACCCTGATGGAGTCTATCCTGGCCAATCGAATAGCTGTTGGGGCATTTCTATGCATCAAAATAAATTTAGGTGACCAGAACATAAGAGGCTCTGGCTAAATCTGGGCTAAACCAAGGATGTGCAACATCATCTACTAACTGAGATGGAGACAAGGGAGCAGGCTAGTCAATAATCTTTCAACTTCTAAACCCAGGAATATTTCCATAGGGTTTGCAGAGCCAAGAGAGACAATCAACAAATCCATCTTGATCACCTGACACCCAGTCCAGGCTCCAAAATGTTGCTATTCTTAGTAAGCCTCCTTTCTACTACAAAAAGACATATAAACCCCCTCAAGTTAAATCAGGATTTCAGATTATTGTGTTGTGATTCGGGTTTTTATGTGAATAAAAAGAACTCTTGTGATGCAAATTGAGTTGGTTTGGGATTTTTAAGGAGCAACATACAGCCTTGTGGCATAAATAGCCCTATGAGGGTAAGACAGCAGCAGTAGGTAGGAGCATGATGCTCTAGTCCTAACTCTTTCAATTACTCAGTCATATAATTTTGCTCTCAGTTTCCTTATCTATGAAATAAGAATGATAATTCTGGCCCAAATTACTCCATAGATTTTAGGGACATAGAATAAGAGAAATTTCAAAATAATAGTAAAGTGTGTTACTTAGGTGTGGCATCATCATTACTCTCTGAAATTCCATAGGAAGAGCTTTTCTGAGCCCATTGATAACAAAGATTGATGTCAGAATAAGAATTTTTTTAATTGTTCTAATTATTTACACATGACAGTAGAATGGACTTTGACACATCATATATAATTAGAGTATAATTTCTCATTCTTCTGTTTGTATATGATGTAGAATCACACTGGTTGTGTAGTCATATATGCACATAGGATAATAATGTATCATTCATTCTACTATCCTTCCTACCCCCATACACCCTCCCCTTCACTTCTCTCGGCCCAATCCACCTAACTCCACCCCATATTGTGAATTAGCATCCACATATCAGAGAACATATATGGCCTTTCGTTTTGAGAGAATTATCCATGAACCCCTTCAAATCAGTACAAAATTTTGTGTACATGTGATTGTTTGGGAAGAGAAACATTACATCCATCACTTCAAATACCAAAATATTTCAAACTCTCTTTAGCAGCAATCAGGGAAAAGAAAGCTCTGAAAGGAAAAGGGATGTCCAAAGCTTTTATAGCTTCTAAACTCATTCATATCACTATACTACTTTTCTAATATTTAAAACATTTCACACAAGTCTATATAACACATTTGCTCTTCACAACAGCCCAACAAGTAAGGCATTATTCATATTGCCATTTTCCAGGGCCAACAGCAAGCATAGTGGTTAACAGAAGATGCTGGGACATATCTGAGTATGTGCGTCCTTATTCTACCATTTCTTATCTGGATTGCTTTGGCAAATTACTTAGCCTCATCTGTAATCTTCACATAACGGCGTCATTAAACACATAGGACAGTTGTGAAAAATAAGTTAATGTATATAAAGGGCCAGTTCCATTGTATGAAGTATAAAAGTATGGTTATTATCATTAAAATGGGAGAGCAAGCCAAGCAAGGTGGCATATGCCTGTAATTACAGAAACTCAAGAGACTAAGGCAGGAAGATCACAAGTTCAAAGCCAACATTGGTAACTTAGTGAGGCCCTAAGCAACTCAGTGAGACCCTGCCTCTAAATAAAATTAAAAAAGGACTGGTGATATGGATTAATGTTCAAGTGCCCCTGAGTTCTATTCCCAGTACAAGAAAAAAGGAGAGCAGAGATAAAAATGAGATTTTTTAAAAATATATTTTACTTGTAGTTGGACTCAATACTTTTATTTTATTTATTTATTTTTATGTGATGCTGAGGATTGAGTCCAGCGCCTCACACCTGCTAGGCAAGTACTCTAGTACTGAGTCACAACCCCAGCCCTGAAAAATGAGATTTAATGCATAAGGTTCTACAGCAAAGTAGTAGAGAAAAGAAAGCCAGGATTATATAACTAGATCTCTTTTTAAAAAATATTTTTTAGTTGTAGATGAAACTTTATTTTATTTATTTTTATGTGGTGCTGAGGATTGAACCCAGTGCCTCACACACACTAGGCAAGCACTCTACCACAGAACTACAACTCCACCCCTTTAACTGGATGTCTTGATACTCTTATTTCATGTTTTCTCTGGCACCCACCTCCAATATCCTTCTCCTCTGCCCTTATGAGGAACAAAGACCAGCACTGTCCAAACTGGGATCGAAAGTTTCTGAGATGGCCAAGAGGGTCAGGCATGGTGGTGCATGCCTGTAATGCCAGCAATTTTGAAGACTGAGGCAGGAGGACCACAAGTTCAAAGTCAGCATCTGCACTTTGGCAAGGGGCTGGAGATGTACTCAGTGGTTAAGCACTGCTGGGTTCAATCCCTGGTACAAAAATAAAATAAAATAAAATAAAAACAACAACAAAAAAGATGGCCAGGAGGAATTCTGATATCTATAACCTATCTCAAGCTTTTGTAGGCATATATTATAAATCCATCTGAGTGTTGGAGATAGTGTGCATAGACCAGTCAGATGTTCAAAGGGGCCCTTGGGCTACTTACAGTAAACATAAAATAGAAAACTCATCTACAGTGCAAACTCCCACTTTCTACCTAGTATTGTAAAATTCCCTATAGAACTCTAAATTGCTTTGGATTGTATATGCAGAAAGGATTAATTTTTCAACAAGTAACACCCACCCAATATCACACTATGGGGCTTTACTAAGTCTATGGGGTTTTCATGAAAACACATATAAGGTTCACTTCTCAGAAAAATATGCAAATTCCTTCATTTGTCCATAGGTAGATATTGTATTATGAAAACAAACACACACATACGCACACACAGAAACAGACAAATACAGAAATTAAAGGCCCATTCTCTCCCCACTCTTCCTTTTTATCCATTGCCACCTCTTTTGTATTTACCAAAGGACCATGGGAAACAATTGGTGGATTAAGGGAATAATTGGCAGCTTTCAAACATTTCTCAGAAATGGAGAATGGAATATGTTTCAATGATGTGGGTTTTGTGATGGCAAACCAGACCTGGTTGTGAAATAAAATTACAAAAACATTAAGGTAAGAAACCAATGCCTAGGAAGGGATCAGTTCTACTCCCCTCTCTCAGCCTTTCTCCAGAAGTCTCATTAATCATGGGTCCCTACATTTTGGATTGTAAATAACTTCCTAGGAGTCTGACTACTACCTCTTGAAATGTAACAGATGCCTGTGAAAAGAGCCCTTTCTTCTTATCCGTTTCTGTAAGCATGCTTTATGTTAGATACCCTAGACAAAGTCTTCAGCTAAGTCCCAATAATAAGATGGGTCTGAGATGATGTCAAATAACCTATAAATATTGTGAGAAACTGTGGATCAGGCTTCAGAATTTGGACTTTTTGTTTTCCTCTTGGCCTGCTGGCATAAAATAAAGTTTGGAGTTTTCCTCCTCTCCAAGTGCTGCTTGCTGCTTCTCTACCAGTTTGTTTCCCTCAACAGTTTTATAAAGACAAATTGCATTTTCCCCTCCCAACTCTATCACAATTTATGTCCTTTTTCCTTTCAATGTATGTAGGCTTTATTTTGTCAAAGTTTTAGCCTATACCATTCCTAAGCCTATATTTTCTAGAGATATAAGACCCTTTTGTTTCCCCCATTCTTAGTAATCAATCTTCAGAATGATCTGCATCCACAACCTGAGTTCTGGTTCTCGATCTGCCATTGTATTGTCATGGAACATTGACTGCCCTTCTCAGTGCCTTAGATTCCTCATCTGCACAATAGTGTGGGATTGAACTAAATCAGTCTTTAAGGATGGTAGCTCCTGGGAGACCTGGGAGTTAGTGAGAACCAAGGGTCATTGCAACTAAATCACCACCACAAATTCCCTGGAGACTAACAAAACACATTTTGAATATATTAATACTACTGGCTTTTAAGTATGGTTAAATGCTGTTATAATTAATATAATTAGGCACTGAAATGCACAACTGAATTTCAACTAGCAATTGGTCATGTATGTTTTCATCTGAGCAATACTAAAATTATAAGAGTAGTTATATTAGGATCCAAGATACAGCTGAGTAATAAAAGGCCTTTTTATTCCTTATCATTTCCTTTATTTAATTTTGCTCAGTCTGCTTTGGGGAGTTACTTTCTACATTTTTTAATATTTATTTTTTAGTTGTAGGTGGACACAATATCTTTATTTCAGTTTTATGTGGTGCTGAGGATTGAACCCAGGGCCTCATGTGTGCTAGGCAAGCACTCTACCACCGAGCTATAACTCCAGCCCTAATTTCTATATTTTTAATATTTATTATGGATATGAGGATCAAACCCAGAACCTTATACTGGATAATTGTGTGCTGTATCACTAAGCTACACTCCCATCCTATATATCTATTTTTCTATTTACTTTGTAATTTCATTTATTTTTACTGGTACCTAAGAACTTAAAAGATTTGCATAATAATGGGGTAACTATGATACTTTGAGACACATAGACATTGCGTAATGTTTAAATTGGGTTAAATATAACTAGCTCCTGGAACATTTATTATTTCTTTATAGCAAAAGTTCAAAATTATTTTTGTAGCTTTCTGAAATGTACAGAACATTATTGTTATTTTTAGCCACCTTACTGTACAATACTATATCTGAACTTCTTTCTTCTACATAATGGTAACTGAGTACCCTTTGATCAACATTTCCCAATATCATCCTCCTCCCTGTTCTCCCCAGTCTCTGGTATTCACCATTCTACTCTCAAATTTTGTGTGAGCAAAATTTTCATATTACACATATAAGTTAGATCATATGGTACTTGTGTTTCTGTTCCTGGCTTATTTCATTTAACATAATCATTGCAAGTTTCATCCATGTTGTCACAATGACAGAATTTTATTCTTTTTAATGACAGAATAGTATTCTATGATGCATTATGTATCATAATTTATTTATCCATTCATCAGTTGACAGACACTTAGATAATTTCCATTTCTTGGCTATTGTTGTTGTGCTTCATTGGATATGGGAGTGAAGGTGCCTTTTTGACATACTAATTTCATTTATTCTGGATACATACACAAGACTGGGATTGCTGGATCATTTGGTAGTTATATTTTTAATTATTTTAAGTGAATTATATTTATTGACTTTTTTCTAGAATAAAACCAACTTCCTATATCTGGGTAAAATTAAACTGAACATGATAGATTTAATTTTTTAAAACGACATACTTCCTTTCAGTGCTAATATTTTGTAAATGACATTTTTTGTGCTAGGGATTGAACCACAGGGATACCTACCATTGAGATACATCCCCAGCCCATTTTTATTTATTTTTTTTAAATTTTAAGACAGGATCTCTCTAAATTTCTTATGGCCTTGCTAAATTGCTGAGGATGGCTTTGAACTTGTGATCATTCTCCCTCAGCCTCCTAAGCCACTGGGATTATAGGTGTGTCCCTAAGCACAGATGCCCAGCTGTACTGACTTTTGAAGGTTCTTGTGCTTTATCCTGTTTTGATGTCCTGATTATGTTGCCTTCTTATATTTCGAGAATCTATCTAGATCTTTCTAAATTCTTAAATCGTTTCCATAGTGCTTGCTTCTTTTATATATGGGGTATAATTCAGTAGCATAGTCTTCTGTAGATACTTCATTGTATAATACTCAAATGTATGACATAATGCCTCCCTGAATCAAGACATGTCAAGCACTTGGCTTTTCTTTGTACTGGAAGTTAGTTGTCTGCAGCATGCTAAGGTATTGTCTCCAAGGTGACAGGAATTGGTACTTCTATTTTTTATTTTTTGAAGAACTTCTATAATAACTCTTTCCTAAAATGGTTGTACACAAATTTACATTCCCACCGAGAAAATATAAGAATTCCTTTTTCTCTATATCCACACTAACACTTGTTATCTTTAATATTTCTGATTATAACTATTTTTAATAGAGTGAGGTGACTTCTCATTTGTGGGAGTGATATCAAGTGTATTTTATATACCTGTTGACCATTTGTATGTCTTCGTTTGAGTAATGTCTATTTAAATCTATTATACATTTTGATTTTTTGTTATCAAGTTTATGGAGTTCTTTACATGTTCTGGATATCAACCTCCTTTTTCAGATATATAGTTTGTGAATTTTTCTTCCATTCTGTAGATTTTATTTTCACTGTATTATTCTTTTCCTTTGCTATGTAGAAGTTTTTAGTTTGATGAAATTCCATTTATCTATTTTTGCTTTTGTTTCCTGTGCTTTTCAGCTCTCGACAAAATTTTCTTTGTCCATCCCAATATTCTGAAACACTTCCTTTTTTTCCTCTCATAGTTTTAAAGTTTTTAGCCTTACATTTAAGTCTTTAATCAAAATTGAGATGATCTCTGTAACTTGTAAGATATAGGGCTCTAGTTCATTCTTCTGCATGTGGATATCCAATTTTCCCATCAGCATTTGTTGAAAGAACTATCCTTTCTCAAGTTCATATTTCTTAGCACCTTTGTTGAAAATTGGTTGGCTATAGATGCACAAGTTTACTTCTAAGCTCTCAATTCTCTTCCAATGGTCTCTCTGTCTATATATTTATATGTTAATTCTAATCTCTAGGAGCCAGAACAAATAATAATACAAAAATAATAAAAGGTTGTGTTCAACTAGGCAAGGTGGTGCACACATTTAATCCCAGCAACTAGGAAGCTGAGGCAGGAGGATTGCAATTTGGAGGCCAGCCTCAGCAATTTAAAGAAAACTTGTCTCAAAAAAAAAAAAAAAACTAATAAAAACTACTTGGGGATGTAGTTCAGAGGTAGAGAAACTCTGAGAACAATCCACAGTATCAAAAACAAAAACAAAATAAAACAACAGAAACCCCAAACAACAGCACCCCCTCCCCATGGTATTTGAATGTTTACAATTGCTTCCACCTTTCAACATACTTTATAAATTCATCTCATGTATCACATACCTCAACCCTGTGCTACCTAATTTTTATCTCCATTTTATAGTTAATGAAGCAGGATCAGAGAAGGCACTCTGTCCAAAGTCATCTATTTAATAATCAATACAATTAGGGCTAGTTAGGTGACCATCCACATTTTGCATTGATACCCCTTATGTTTCCATTTGCCTGATTGTTACCAAAATCTTGGTCCTTGTATTTTGTCTCTATGGGCAACAGGCAGAGCTCCACCCAGAAGTGTCTCCTTGCCAAATGGAGCATCCTGTCAGAGCTTAAAAGGGGAGATCATTTTCCCCAGGTTATAATCTAACAGTACTGAAAACCACTGTCACATCTCTGTAGCTGTCAGCATTTACCCCCTGAATAAAATAGAACAGTTAATGGTCAGGCAATCAGGATAATGGGCCCCAATTACATGTTTTTTTTAAAGGTAAAAGATGACCACATGAGGTTAAGCTATAGAAACATTTTAAACATTTCAGTCAACTCCTTTATCCTGGAGCTGTGGTGGACCCAAATAAAGTTACAGAAATGTTCAGACTCAAGGACTAAAAGGGCATAGCTAATTAGTAATATGTGGGTCAAGACAATAGCCCTGGTATCACCTATATGCCTATACTACATATATTCTAACCAGAGGCTTCAACACTTGTTTAATACCTACTTAACTTGAAGTGTGACCAATGCATTTATCCAGAAAACATGTAAGTCCCTAGACTAGTACACACAAGTAGAAAAACCATCTGCACGGTTTTTGCTTGCATCACAGGAGCAATATCCTTTTTTATTCTCTCATTCAAACAAATCTTACTCCTTTTACTTTTGCCCTCTGCCACTATCCATGAATTTTATTCTTTGAACGTCTGAGACAAGAACCCAGAAAGTAATCAGTTAGGTCTGCAACCCACACAGACCCCACCCGCCAGCAGAAGCAAGGAACTGAGCCTTGCTTTTAAACTCTGGTTTTATTTCCAGCAGCAAAAAGGGGCTGGGTAGAGACCAAGTCCTCTTTGCTTATGTTTGTACAGCTCAGGCAGCTTTCTTGCGATTTTTTTTCAGCCCAGGGTTGGTGTCCCTGACTCATAGTGAGAGGATCTGCGGCTGCCTAAGGGCCAGGCTGAGAAACAATGCTAATGCTGGGTTGAAAGGAATTTTTAACCCTTTCTTTTGGTGTCCTGCTAGCCTTGCATACTGGAGGCAATGCCTTTTTGCACTCTCAACTCAATTTTACTTATTTATTTATACATGGTGCTGAGGATCTAACCCAGGGCCTCACGTGTTGTACTGCTGAACCACAACCCAGCCCTGTTTAGACTCTTTATCATGCAACTGCATATATGCCTGTACTTACACATTTTTTAAATGTGTAGTTGTAGATGGACAGAATAGTTTTATTTGTTTATTTTTATGTGGTGCTAAGGATTGAATGCAGTGTCTCACACATGCTGTGCAAGTGCTCTGCCACTGACCTACAGCCCCAGCCCACATACAGATTTTTTAAACGTATTTTACCTCTGACAGACTTACTTCACCTGTAATATTGTATAATAATCCAAAAAACCATTTAAAGGCCAGGTTGTGTTATAGTAAAACATTTTTCTCTTAGATAGTCTTATATTTATAAGTGGCCCATTCAGCCAAGATTTTTTTTCCAAAAGATCACCTATAGGATCAATGCAGTATTGCTTGTGTCTTAAAGGGGGAAGTAACAGACACAAACAAAAGTACAGAGACAAACAACCAGAGAGAATCCCCCAAGCCATGGCCAATATACAGGATGGGGAACAATCCCCTAAGTTCCCTACCTCCACTTAACCATGACTTCTATACCAGCAATGCCATAAATGTCTCCAAGAAAAGGGACCAGATGTTTTCATGAAGGGGAACCAGATGTGTAAAATTATAGTTCAGTGTGTACACTGGGGGAGCTTACCAGATGGTAAAGGTGTTGTGCCTTTACTGTGTTCAGTTTCTTTTTTCTCAAGATATACCAATATGAAGCATTCCCTACCATTCAGGGAGAGAAGGCAGGCAATCCCCTGAAGCAAAATGAGCTTTTGGGACAGTCCCTCAGTCCCCCCCTTTACTCACAGAAATATCTCCTCTGGTTTTATACAAGGCAAATTTATACTTCTCCTGCCATTCTGTAGTAGTCTCTCAATAAATTCACCTTGCATCTTCAGCATGGAAGTGGAGATGCTTAGTGTTTCAGGCCTGCCCAAGAAAACTGGAGTGGTGATTGCTCTCACATTTTATCTGCATTGCCAATATGTTACCAAAAGCTCAGTCCTTGTCCCTGATGCCATTCTAATAATGAAGACATGTTTTTGACAAAAAGGAAAAAAGAAGTTTCATTGCTTTATTAGAAAAGGAGAAACAGGAGAATTCTGTCTTGGAGGTTATAATTCTGCCCATCAGAGAGAATAGAGGGTTTTAAAGATGTGATTCATTCCAGATGTTCCCTGAGAGGGTGGGTTGTGATTCACTTGTTAAGTTGGGAGACAGCCATTTCTTAGATCTTCTAGAACCATCCCTGAAGGCTGAATTACTTGGTTTCTGTGGTGTGTGTGCTCAAGGACAGATAACTCAGCCTAAGTTGGGGAAGCAAAGATCATCTTATTTCCCCTGAGTTAAGGGAGGGAAGAGGGAAAAAGAGAGAGGGGAACAACAACAACAACAAAACATGTCACTTTGGGGTTAGGGTTGTGGCTCACTGTAGAGTGCTTGCCTAGCACATGCAAGGTCCTGGGTTCGATCCTTAGCACAACATAAAAATAAATAAATAAAATAATGGTATTGTGTCCAACTACAACTGAAAAATAAATATTAAAAAAACATGTCCCTTTTAAAATAAGTCTCTGTGGCAGAACAAAAAGTGCTATATTCAAAGCACGAGGTAAACCACTGACTGATACATGATAACTGCTTGCAACAGTTTGTCTTTGGTTGAGCTATTATAAGTCAGGTATTAGGAAAAGGACCACTATCATATTTATATAGGAAAATTGTCTTATCTTCTAATGTAATTTTTAAAAACAACTGAGGGAGTAAATTATCTAGAATAATATCAGTATAAAGAACAGCGTTAGGAAGAAAACAGCCAAAACAGGTTCATCTTCTTCCCACCCTCACCTCCCCTCCTTCTTGGCCAACTTCTCACCCTCTACCAAGAACCTCAGCCTCCTAGGATCCCTTAGAATATGATTCAGATCTTTTCTGATTCTACTAGATTTGCCCCTCAGCCCTGGTGCTATCACTGCACTGAAATCAAAGAAGGAATTGTTATTGATTTCTGCCAGCAAAGAAAGAGCACATCCAGGAGGCCAGCTCATTAGTCTTCACCAGAGCATAATTACATTTCCAACTTGACAGTTGGGATAGCTTTCTAGGACAGTTAGGAGGTATCCATGGTGTTCAGTCTGAAGCTGTACTGGCCATGCAAAACAAGTTCTAACAAAAGGTGAAACATTAGGACACGATTAAGGCAGACTAGACAGCAATCTAAGTGGTGTGATATGATGAGCATGGACAAGCAGGCCCCAGTACATCACCATCCCCTTGTTCAAGGACTAACAAGGTGACTGTCAGTAGAAACAGTGAGTATGATCTGCAGTGCCCTGATGAGATCTCAGATGGTAACATTGGGCAGGTTCCTCCTCATCTCTGAGTCTATTTCTCCACCTGTTTAAATCAAGGGGTTGGGTTAAATGAGCTCCAACACTGTTTATTCTACCTCTAGATAGTCCATGGGTCCAATGTCTGTTTTAAAACTAAATATCTCTTCTTGTAAAACTAAATATGTTTCCACCAGGCAATATTTTAACTATATATATATATATATATATATATATATATATATATATATATATAAAAGAAGAAAAATGATGGGATGCTAAGAATTTAAATTCTCATTTAATCTTCATAATGTGATGGACATACCAGATCTTATTATAAAATGAAATTATAAGAACATTATGATGAAAAACCAAAGCCAGGGAAAGGGTTAATTTTCCCATATTTTGTAACTGTCTGAACTCTGTAGAAATGTAGGTACATCACTTAATTGCTAGGCCAATTAATGGCTGTCTAAACTATAGCCTTGTAGGCTTAGTTCTTAGAACTTTAACTCTTTCTTGGGGGTTAAATTCAAGTTATCTTGAATTACTGCTGCCTGTAGTGAATGCTACTTCGTGATAACACTTGCATATGTTTTATTGTCTTTGTTCTGTACCTCTGAATTACTTATTGTAAATTCCCTGTGCATGGTCTTTGGTCACATAGGCCAAGAATTCAAACCCACCAATGTTGTAATGGTTAAGAAATGATGTCAAATTTCCTATAAAAGCCCCATATAACCTCGGCTTGGGGCCCAGAACTTCAGATCACCAGTTCACCTGGGTCCTCCAGCATAAGTAAACCTGAGTTCTCCGACTTTCTGAGTGGTGCTTGGTCTCTTGCTAAACATGAGTTCCATAACAATACCAATGCCATCAGGGAGATATATCCCAATTTACTGACGAGAAAACAGAAATGATGAGATAAAAGAATGAAGGCTAACTCTCAAATGTTTGACACAAAATCAGCATGAAGAAAGGCATCACTTGTAGAGATTCTGTGGGAGAAAAAGACCAGTTTGAAGGAAGAATAATAATGTGACTAATATGACCATAACAGGCAGAATAATAACCTGCCAAAGATATCTACATCTTTATCCCTGCATATTATAAATATGATACATAGTGAAAGGGAAGTAGAGTTGCTGACAGAATTAAGGTTGCTAATCACCTGACTTGAAAATAGGTAAATTATAATGGATTATCCAGATAGGTTTAATGTAATCATGAGGTTTCATAGAAACAGAAGAGGCAACAACAACAAAATAACCAAATTTTTTAAATGGGCAAATAATTTGAATAGACATTTCTTTAAAGATACATAAAAGGCCAATTAATACATGAAATGATGCTGATAATCATTGGCCCTCAGGAACATACAAATAAAAACCATCATGAGATACCATTGCACACCCATCAGAATATAGGCTATTAATAAGAAAAAAGAAACTAAGTGTTGGTAAAGAGGTGAAGAAATTGGAATCCTTGTGCACTTCTGTGAGGATATGAAATGGTGCATCTACTGTGGAATACAGTATGGCAATACCCCAAAAATTTAAACATAGAATTTCCATAAAATCAAGCAATTCTACTTCTTGGTATATTACTAAAATAATTAAAATCAGGCATTTAAATGATACTTTTACCCTCAAATTCATAGTGACACTGTCCACAATAACTAAAAAGTGAGAACAAACCAAATGTCCACCCATGGATGAATGCATAAACAAAATCTGGCATATTATTGAAATTCTGACATGAGCTATATATAACATGAATTAACCCTAAAGAAATCATGGTAAATAAAATTTAAGCTACTCACAAAAAGACAAATTTGTGATTCTATTTCTGTGAAGTACCTAAAATAATCAAATTCTTAGAGACACAAAGTTGGAAAGAGTTACAGAGTACTAGTGGGGAGAAGAGGAGTAGGGGTTATTGCTTAATTGGTACAGAGTTAATTGTTTGGGAAGATGAAAATGTTTGGTGATGAATAGTGATAATGACTGTATTGTAAAAATATGAATATACTTAATATGGTTGAATCCTGAACTTAACATTGTTAAAATGGTAAATTTATGTCATCTATAATTTACTACAATAAAAAAGAAAAAAATGGATGAAGGGTACAGAAGACAAAGTCAGAATGATGAAGTGTGAAAAGGTCTCAATCCACTATTGATGAATTTGAAAATGGAAGAGGGGTCCATAAACCAAGGACTCCAGGCAGCTTCCAGAAGTTGGAAATTATAAGGATGTTGGTTCTCCCATAAAATCACCAGAAAAAAGTGCAATCCACCAACACTTTATTTTAGCCTGGTGAGATCTGCGTCATACTTCTGCTCAATAAATATGGAAGCTAACAAATTTGCATTGTTTTTAGTCATTTAGTTTGTGTGATTTTTTTTTTTTTTTTGGTACTAGGGATTGAACTCAGGTGCACTCGACCATTGAGCCACATCCCCAGCCCTATTTTGTATTTTATTTAGAGAGAGGGTCTCACTGAGTTGTTTAGCACCTTACTTTTGCTGAGGCTGGCTTTGAACTCATGATCCTTCTGCCTCTGTCTTCCAAGACTCTGGAATTACAGGCATGCACCACTGCAACCCTGTGTGAAGTTTATATAGCAGCAATAGGAGACTAACACCTTGACAATAATGATGATAATAATCAACATTTATTGAATGCTTGCTGCATGTCAAGTGCTATTCTAAGATTAAGCAAAAACAATAATGATGGCAACATGATAGCAATAATAATCATAATAATTCACTTTCTCCTACTCTCTATCCCTTCCTCTCTGGTTCCAGGGATTTAACCAAGGGGTGCTTAACCACTGAGGTACATCCCCAACACCTTTTTTTTTGTATTTTACTTTGAACAGGGTCTTACTAAATTACTTAGGGGCTCACTAAGTTGCTAGGCTGACTTTGAACTTGTGATCCTTCTGCTTCAGTCTTCAGAGTCACTGGGATTACAGGTATGCACCACTGCATCCAGCAATAATTTACTTTTATCAAGAATTTAATATGTGCCAAGGATTATCTTATGAATTCCATTCAGACTATAAACATTTAATCCTTACCATAATCCAACAAATTTGGCATTAATATTATTGCCATTTTATAGATATGGAAACTGATTATAAAGAAGTTAAATAAGCTTATTCAAGATCACAAGAGACAAACAAAGGGTTAGAACCCAGTCCATCTGGCTTTAAAACTTATATTTTCAACCTAAGAGTTTTAACTTTTAGTATGATGTTATCTTCATCTATTAGAAAGCACAAGATCTTTTTTTCCCCATGAGGATGCTTCAGACATCATTGATGTGTCCTCCAGTCAACCTAGCTAAGCAGCCCTTAGAAAATTCTCATTCAGAAAATTTTTCCTTCACAGAGACAATGTCCAGGAAAAGTGAGGCTTACATAAGGCACAATGGAGCAAAAATAAGTTTAAGACAATCAGTTCAAATATTAGCTACAGGAGTCGCTGAACTAGAAAGAAATGACCAAAGAAGTGGGATGGAGGAAGAGGTCTTAAGAAATTGGAGAAAAAACAAAGGTAAAAATATCAGAGCAAGGTGATAAAAAAACAAGTCCAAGTTGGTGGCCTAAAGTAAGATAATTTGAGTTGGATGGGAGATACCAGTTAGTAGCTCTGGTCTTCATATCATGGCAAGTCAGATGCAATAATTCTAGGTGAACCTGGGCTTTTTTCAGCTATTATCACTATGGCAAACACGAATATAGCATATGTGATATGCTATTGCTATGGTAAATTTTGGATGTGTGTCAGCTTATTCACAATAATTAGTTTCCTTGTATTACTGATGAGGAATAGAGGTATACAGACAGAATAACTGCTTACCTTGTAAACACAAGTTTACATCTAAAAGGAAGAGATATGGGCCCAGGACATTGGGCTCTCAAATCTGTGCTCTTAGTTACTCCATTCAATAGCTTTCTGATTGATGGACAGCTAGATGCTGGGGATGAGCATGGTGAAGGTAGAGTGATATTGATACAAAGAGCTTTGTCATAATGGATTATAAACTTATTATGGTCATTGTGTTTCTTTCTGCTGACATGCTGTATGACTCAAGACCATTTGTTTAACTCTTCTGTTTTAGTGTTACCCAATTCTGAAATGAAGACACTTTTTTCAATCCTTCTTGGACTACAGTTGTCAGAGGAATGGAGGAGAATGTTTTGGAGGATAAATGAGAAAATACTGAAAAAAAGGTCAGTAGATAAATAATTCAAAACAGGGTTAACCTTGCAGTATTTTGGTTTTGTCGTATAATTTACTTGTATACAGAAAGGTCTTTGCTAAACCTGCTTGCATTCAGAAGCAAGTTTTTCTGTTGAAATTGTTTCCGTTTCAGTGACAGTTACTTTCATGTCTTGAAAAATGGAAACCCTCATTTTTCTTGCTTCTAAAGGAGTTGGTGAGCAAATGCGGGCCAATTTGTATTCTTTCTACACTTATTTGCCAAAATTTGGTTGAGGACAAACAAAGATGTGTTCTGAACTTTCATTGTTTTTGTCAGATTTTGTGGAAGGAAATGCAAACCTCAGAGTTTCTTATCAAGTTCATTTCTTAATGTCCAAGCAAAGATGCTCCTCAAAAACACATTGTGATGATTACCTTGTCTTGAAGTTGCTTCTGTGGAAAATGTTGATCTATATTTCAACAGATAGGAATTTTAGGCTGAGCATATTAAAAACACACTGGGTACCCTGAAGCAAGCCAAATCTTTATTATTTCCCCCTTTTAATTTGTCCATTCAATGGACTTAATGAATACTTCCCCTGGTGCTACCTGGATTCCTGTGAGGCTATTGTGGTTAGCATTACAAATGATGCTATTGATTCAGTAATTGATCAAATATTTATTGAGGAACTACTTTGGGTCAGGCACTACTCTAGGTGCTGGAACTATAATAGTATTACAAAATAAGACAAAACTCTTGTCATTATAATGCTTATAGTTCATTGGTGGAGGGAGAAAGAGAAGGACATAGAAAAGAAATAGACATATAACATTGCACATAGCAATAAATACTGTGAAAAAATAATGTAGAATGATGGAATACAGCACTAGGAAGGTCAGGAGAGGCCTCTGTGAGAAGGGACCTTTAAATAGAATCTTGAAAGAAATGTGGAGTTATGCCACTGGGACATAAAGATATGGTGAAACGAATTATGCTATGCAGAAAGAAAGGTAATTGTTGTGGTTTAGATGTGAGATGTCCCAAAAAAGCTCATGTGTGAGACGGTGTAAGAATTTTCAGAAGTAAAATGATTGATTATTAGGTATGGCCTAATTAGTGTATTAATTTGTTGATATGGATTAATTGGGTTGTAACTAAGGCAGGTAGGATGTGGCTGAAGGAGATACGTCACTGGGGGCATGCCTTTGGGGTTTATATTATGTTCCTGGTGAGCAGAACTCTCTCTGCTTCCTGGTGATACTAAGCTGCTTTCCACATCCACAACCTTCTGCCATGATGTTCAGCCCCACCTTGTTACTGAAAGCTCAGTCCTAGTTCCAGATGTCATTCCAATATGAGGACAAGGTTTTGAGAAAAGGGAAAGAGAAGATTTTGTTGTTGTTGTTTTTGTTTTTCCTTTGCTAACAAACAGGAAATACAGGGGACTCCTGTTCAAAGGCTGTGATTCTGCCCATCAGGAGGAACAGAGGTGTTCTTGTTGTTATTGTTGTTTTTTGGTACTGGGGATTGAACCTGGGAGCTCTTAACCTCTGAGCAACATCCCCAGCCCCTTTTTGTATTTTTATTTAGAGCCAGGGTCTTGCTGAATTGTTTAGGGCCTAGCTAAATAGCTGAGGCTGGCTTTAAACTGGAGATCCTCCTGCCTCAGGCACCTCAGCCACTGTGATTGCAGGTGTGTGCCACCCCACTGGCAACAAAGGGTTTTTAAAGAGGTGATTCAAAGGCTACATTCCAGAGGTGACCTGAGGTGTGAGTAGTAATTCAGTAATTCCCTTTTCAATTTGGGAGATTTCTTAGATCTTTGGGTCATCCCTGAAGTGTGAATTACTTCATTCTTGTGGTGAGTGTGTGCTCAAAGAGAGATTACTGGGCCTAGGGTGGGAAGGATGGTTAATCTTGTTCTCCCCAGACTACAGAGGGTAGATTAGGGAGGGAGAGAGTAGGGAGAAGGAAAGAGTGAGAAAAAGAAACATATCCATTTAAAAAATAAGTCACAGTAACAGAACAGGGAAGGTTCTATTCAAAGCATGATGTGGACCACTGTTACAGGAGGACTATGAAGTTTGTTCAACATGCTCAGCTACCCAGGTTCTCAGAGGCTGCTGTAGCTATGGTTCGCCTACTGCTTACTATGGTGGCAGAATTTGGCATCAACCAGGTGGTGCTGGTTCTGATGAAATGCAGGATGATGGAGTTAGGGGATAATGGAGGCATCCACTGAAATTTAAAAGGAAGGACAAAGTCCCTGTAGGCTGCCCCTGAGAAGACAATGCATGAAGAATTAAGAAAGAAGCCAAAAGTGTAGTGAAGAATCCTGAGATTCAGAGATGCCAGTATCAAGGTATGCCTGCTGAGAAAAAGTTCAGGGATCAAGAAACAAGCCAAGAGAGAGGCCATGTAGACTGTAATCAGCAAGGCTATAGGACTATAGAGACAGAGTAACTCAAGCATTTTGGAGAGAACAACACATTGCCATGTGTCCCAGATGCAGGATGCAAAGCTACAGGATATGTTTGCCCAGCTGGAATTTGGTCTTGCTTTAGCTCCATCCTTCTCTCTCTCTCTCTCTCTCTCTCTCTCTCTCTCTGCCAGGGATTGAACTCAGGGGCACTTGACCACTGAGCCACATCCCCAGCCCTATTTTATATTTTATTTAGAGACAGGGTCTCACTGAGTTGCTTAGGGCCTCATTTTTGTTGAGGCTGGCTTTGAACTCATGATCCTCCTGCCTCAGCCTCCCAAGCCACTGGGATTACAGGTGTGCACCACTGTGCCCAGCTCCATCCCTTTTTTCTATGTCCCTATTTCTCCCTTGTGGAATGGAAATGTTTCCTCTGTGCCATTATATATTGAATATATGTAACTTGCTTTTGATTTTTACAGGGGCTCACTCTAAGAATTGTCTTGAGTGTCAGAAAATACTTTGGACTTTTGGGCAATCCTGGAACTGTTAAGATAATGGGGACTCTTGGAAATGTATTTTGCACTATGAGATGGGCATGAGTTTTGTGGGGTCAGGGATGGAATGTTGAGTTTTACATATGAGGTGTTCCCAAAAGGTCATGTTTGCCACTATGCAAAAAATTTCAGAGGTGAAATTATTAGATTATAAGTGTGACCTAATCAGCACATTAATCCACTGATATGGATTAACTGGGTAGGGAGTGGCTATAGGAGGTGAGGCCCTGGGGGCATGCCTTTGGGGTTTATATTTTGTCCTGGGTGAGCAGAGTTCTCTCTGCTTCCAAGTGGCTGTGTCCTGAGCTGCTTCCTTCCACCACACCATTTTGCCTTGATGTTCTGCTTTAACTCAAGCCCACAACTATGAAGTCAGCCATCTATGAACTGAAATCTCTGAAACCAGGAGCCCTAAATAAAGTTTCCCACCCCCACATTGTTCTTGTCAGGTATTTTGGTCACATGGACAAGAAAAGGTAATTAAAATAGTGATCATAAATACCTCAAAGTGGTAGCATACCTAGCATGCCTAATAAATAGGCAAAGGAGATCAGTGGAGTTGTTGCAGAGTGAATAAGAAAAAGAGAAATGTAGGAAGTGAGGTGAGGAAAGTGACAAAGGCCCAGATCATCCAAGACTTGAAGTTCATGAGGAAGTGTTCAGATTTAATTCTGAGGGAAATGGGAGCCATTTGAGGCTGCAGGAGTGGTACAATCTATGTATTTTAAATACCAGTCTAGTGGGCATGTGGAGAACAGATTTCAGATTTCAGGTAGCAAGGGTGAAATAAAAGAGAACAGTTATAGGGCTATTGATATAGTCCAGGTGAAAGTAATAACCATTTTTGTCTAGGGTGATTGCAGTGTAAATGGAACAAAATGCTATGTTTAGAGTATATTTTGGTGAAAGAGCTGACATGATTTGCTGAAATTTAACCAGATTTGATTAAATTTGTTGATGGATTAAATTTAGTATATAAGAGAGACATTGGTCTCTATGAATGATGTTGCTATATGAAGAGATGTGGAGTCTCACTAGAAGTCAAATACAAGTTAGGCAATGTTTTAGAAGTTCAAGCTAGCAAAGGTAAAATTCACCAATAAGAGCTAGAAAATGAGTGCACTGTCCCCCTTATGTCTACGTTCTTCAGGTCCCTGCTATGGGGGAGATCAATTACTCCCATACCATCACTAGATCGCCTTTTCTCTGGTGTGCCCACCTGCTCTCTAGTATAATTTGAGGCATCAGCAAACCTGAGGTTTCATTTATATTTTGTTGTAGAACCACTGTGAGATCTTAAGATAGTCTTTTTTCTGTCTCTGAGTTTCATTTTTCTCATATGCTAAGAGGCCTAGCATAAATGATGTAGTAGCTCTAAAAATCTTTGATGTTTCCAACTAAACTGTGCTTAATTTCTTGATAAAACAACAAACCCACAAACAAACAAAACCTCACTGCATAGCGTAGAACTGATTTTTCCAACATATGATAGAACATCTAATGTAATACACAATTAAAATGGATAAGATCCCAGGTCATTTAGTTAGATAGGAATATTTCTTCAAGGTGGAAAGACAGAATTTGAAGAAGAAAAGAAAATCTTTCAGACACTTAATAGAAGCCTGGAAGAAAAATTTGGCTGCTAGTAAACAGAAGGAGCCAGAGGCCAGCTGTTTCTCTTGGGACATATTAAGGTCTTAGTACAAAGCACAATGGCCTTGGAGTTGCACAAACCTGGAATCCAAATTGTATCATGCCAATTCCCTAAATTTTAGGTTCTTTGTCCATAAAATGGGAGTAATGCTAATCTCAACAGTGCAAATCTCTAATGAATGTAAAACACACCACACTGACTGGATTATAAATTCTCACTAAATGGGAGCATTTTCCTTCCCCTTTCTTCATTCTATCTTCTATCCCCCATCCTCCCTTCAAATCCCAACACAATGCCTAGTTGAAAGAATGGGCTGTTCATACACACACACACACACACACACACACACACACACACTTACATACATACATGAGATTACACTAAATGACAGATTACACTGAAGACATTTTGTAAAACTCATCTCAACTTCCCACCTCCCATTCTGATAAAAACCACGTAACTATATGCATTAGTACAAGCAATATAAAGGTGAAAATTCGTACAAAATAACCAACACTGGCCTGGGGGCCCCCTGCAGCTCTTCAGATTTATAAGCTATGGTTTCATCGCCTTAATGAGAAGATCTTTAATTCAGGAAACAACTAAGCTAATTTAATGGTATGTGGATAGCCCCAGGAAACATTGCAATTTTGTTGGGTCTCATTGCCAGTTTGTATGGCTGAGGAAGAAAAAGGGAGGTGGTAAGGGCACCTTGGGGGACAGTCACCAGCCAGAATTGTTTCTTTTAATTTTAAAATAATATTATTGTATTTTTATACCTTCATTTTATTTATTTATTTTTACATGGTGCTGAGGATCAAACCCAGTGCCTCATACATGCTGGGCAAGTGCTACAACCACAGTCCCCAGAATTGGGTTTTTGATAAGCTTTAATCATTATGTTCTCATATTAGAATGAATCTTGGATAAATTTGTAGATTATCAGAGTTAGAAAGGATAACAGAAATTTTTGGATTCAAAATCTCCATTTCCCCTATCCCATCTGAATGAAATAAGGAAGATAATGAAGAGATTGGTCCAAAGTTATTCTGACAGGAATAGAGTTGGTTCAGGAGGATTCCCTTTCACTTCTCCTGCTTTCAGTGAGAAATAAGCATATGAAGATTTTTCAGAAAGTGATGTGAGCATTTTTAGCTACTCTTACTGTGATGCTTAAACATTAACTGTCGAAGGACTTTTAGTTGCCAACTCAGCACATTTTCAGCAGACAGTGACCATTTACTCAGCTGCAGCCCTTAAACTACTTTGCAAAGGAACTCATAAAGCTAAAGTCAATCTCCCCCAACAGAAAATTTCTCTTTTAAGGATGCAAAAATTAGTACATAGAGAGTACCTTGCTCAAGGTCACACTACTAATATTTGGCAAAGTTGAAAATGAAACCAAAGGTATCTAATTCCAAATTCAGTATTCTTCCTACCTATTCAATATTATTTTAAAAACTTCTATTGAGCACTAAGTATAAATGAAAATTTTCTTAGAATAAATGTCTGCATGGGTGAGTGGGTATACCTATGTCTGTTAACCATTTTGTAGACACCAAAGAACTAAAATATCTTGGAATTGGGACCAATATAGAAAAGTATTTTCTTTGTAGAATTAAAAAAAACTGATTGTCAAACTAGCTTGTACCACCTCTAGTTCTTTGGGTACCTATTTTGTGCTGGTCACTGTGCTAGGAATCTTCATATACACAAGCATCTCAATCAATAGGTATAATGACCTTGGATGGAGAAGAGATTATTCATTTTTACTTTTAAGTAAACTGAGGCTGAACAGAAATTTTTGGATTTTGGTCAAGGGGCTGGGGATGTGGCTCAAGTGGTAACGCATTCACCTGGCATGCGCGAGGCGCTGGGTTTGATCCTCAGCACCACATAAAATAAAGATTTTGAGTCCACCCAAAACTGAAAAATAAATATTAAAAAAATTCTCCCTCTCTCTCTCTCCTCTCTCTTTCTTCTTCTTTTTTTTTTTTTAAGACTTGGTCAGGTTTACAGCCAACTAAACTGTGTTTAATTACTTTCAAGCATCTCAATCAATAGGTATAATGATCTTGGATGGAGAAGAGATTATTCATTTTTTACTTTTAAATAAACTGAGGCTGATAAACAACAAAAGACTTGGTCAAATTTACAGCCAGTTCATACTCTACTAGTATATATAAACTCTAAGGAAATAAAGGGCATAGCAGGAAGCCCAAAAGAATAAATGTCTATATGCTTCCCTAGAGCAGGCTTTTCAGGATTGGTGCTCAGTTGAGGTTACTACTCTGTGGCATGACAGACAGATCTGAATGTATAGTAGGAAGAATAAAAAAGAAAGAATGATGATCAGTACATATGTCAAAAAAAATCAGCTCTGCTATTTTGCTATGGGCCCAACTCAGAACTTAGCTTCACTCTCAAACAGAAGATGAACTTGGACCCTGAGGAAGCTGGATGGAGTAAAAGTCTTTAGCATTGTGTAACATGCCATGAACTGTGCTTCTCCTCTCTGGTACTTGAGGAAAATAGAGGTTTTGGAGGAATGAGGTGGAGAAGGCAGTTCTAGGGTAGAAAAAGAATACCTGGCAGATTCCAGAAAATATGAAGGCAAGAAAATTGAGTGTATTTATGAAGGAGCTGTGAGACAGAAGCCAATGCAGCATTTGAGCCCCAGAGAAGTAAAATAAAGACATTGAGTACTCAGGTAGTCAAACTCACAAAGAAAGAGCGAGCCCACCCAGAGAAAATGTCACTGGAAGCAATGAGAAACGTAGGGCAGTAATCCAAATTTTGTACTTTCGTCATCTTGACAATGGAGCCACTCATATTACTCTTACTGGGTTGCTGAGAGGCTGCAATGAGATTATGTGTAGTTCAGTTCTTGATAACAGATAAAATGCTACCTCAGTGTGAAAGATGATCATTAACTCATAAGCCAGATAAAAAAGGGAGAGTATATTTTCATTACAATAAGCTCAGCGGAAGCTGCTTTAAATGGTTTCTCTTCTAATGCATTTGAAAGGATTCAAATTATAGTAATTTTGTTGGTACACAACAGTTCCAGAGATGTCTATTGTGTAAGCAAGGGCCTTTTATAAGGACGTGTCCTTTGAAGACCAGGAAATGGCTGAGGAAGCAGATAGGCTCAAAGTTTAGCAAGGGGAGGGTGGGGCTGAGTGGGAGAACACAGTAATAATACTGCCTTAGGCCTATGCCTGCAGTTGTAAGATGGAAGGCAGGTGGCAGAGGGCAGTTGTCAGGCACTCGGCCAGGTACTTGCATGCACATTAATACAATGTCAACTCATGCAGTTCTTGCAAAAATAAGTAGTTGTAAAATGAGGTTCAGATAGATGGTGTTAATTCCACAAGTTAACACAAGTGGTAAATGTCACAGCCAGGAGCCAAACCCAGGTCTTTCTGAACTAAATTTGGTGTTCCTGTCACTACTCATACTGACTTACTAGAGTTTCTGTTGAGTAGAGAGGGAGAAAAGTCTTGGAGAGTTTCACTCACACCAGGCAGTGTGGAGTGTTACCAGAGCAGTCACCTAATTCTTTAAGTACAGCTCCTCCATCAAACATCCAGTGAGGTCAAAGGAAAGTAAGTTGAGGTAAGGTTTTCACATTTCACTCAAAACAGCAGTTGCTACCAGAGGACTGCATAAAGTTGTGTACAAATCGTTTATATATGTTTAGTTTAATTTGTGCAGAAACCACTAAGAAAATTATGTAAATTGATACTCTCCAAAACACTATAGACAAGTAAAATGGAATCCGTTAAAATGTTCATTTAGATGGCAGGAGCATGTAAAAGGAGAAACAGAGAGATTATAAACACAGGAAACAAACACAAAACAAATAATATAATCACAGACTTAAACATTAACATATCAATAATTACCTTAAATATGAATGGTCTAAGGGTCTAAAATGGTCTAAAAATGCTCTAAAAACTCCAGTGGTCTAAATGGTCTAAAAACTCCAATTAAAAGATAGATAAAGAGCTGGGAATATAGCTAAGTGGTGGAGCACTTGAGTAATATGTGCAAGGCCTTAGGTTCCATTCCTAGCCCTAGAAAAAAGATAGGATAGTAGAGAAGATTGTGAAACACAATCAGACTATATATTCTTTCTTTTATAAGAAACTCATTTTAAATACATGGTATAGTTTGAATATAAAATGATTAAAAGGATATACAAGTACTAAGGTTTGAATACGGCTTGCTTGTGTCCTTTAGGGTTCATGGGTTGTTCATGTGTTCAATTATTTAATCTTCATTGAGAGGTGTTAGCAGGTGAAAATTAAATCCAACTATGATGTTTATAGGTAGAATCTTTGGGAGGTTATCAACATTAGATAAGGTCAACTGGGCATATTTTCTATGATTAAATACTGATGGCTTTATAAGGAGAGAGAGACACCAAAGCACATGTGTGCACTCCCTGTGTTTTGCCATGTGAAACCTTGTGCCACCTTGGGACTCTACCTGTATGAATGTCATCATCAAATGTAGTTCCTCAATCTTGGATATCCAGAGTCATCAGCCAAAGCAAAATGATTCTCTTTATAAAGTTACATGGCTTCAAGTATTTTGTTTTTATAAGGATTAACCAAGCAAACAATGCAAATGTCACTATATTAAATACAGTAGACTTCAGAGCAAAGAAAATCATTCACAACAAAGGACATTGCATAATGATTAAAAGATTAATACAACAGGACAACACAATGATCTTAAGTGTGTACACACCAAACAACAGAAGCTTAAAATAAATGAGGCAAAAACTTATAGAGCTAAAACAAGAAATAGACAAATCCAGAATTATAATATGAGATTTCACCATCTCCTCTCAGCAACTGAAAGAATTAATAGCTGAGAAATTTGCAGAAAAACAAATTCAATCAACAGGATATAATTGACCCTATATTAAATACTTCACCCCAAAACAGCAGAATATACACTTTTTTCAAGTGTCCATGGTACATTTATAAAAATACAGAAAATTCTGAGTTAGAACACAAACCTCAACAAACCAAAAATAATTGAAGCCATGTAAAATATGTTCTTTGGTCATAATAGAATCAAACTAGAAATTAGTAACATAAGGATATTAAGAAAATCTGCAACACTTAGAAAGCACACCTTTCATTTACTTGAAAATGCCATGATTTTATTCTTTTTTATTGTTGAGTAAAATTCTATTGTGTATATATGCCACATTTTTTTATCCATTCATCCACTGAAGGGCATCTAGGTTAGCTCCACAATTTACGTATTGTAAATTGTGCTGCTATAAACATTCATGTGGCTGTGTCCCTGTAGTATGCTGATTTTAAGTCCTTTGGGTATAGACTGAGGAGAAGGATAGCTCGGTCAAATGGTGGCTCTATTCTCAGTTTTCCAAGGAATCTCCATACTGCCTTCCATATTGGCTACAGAAAACAATGCTAAGTGAAGTTAGGCAATCTCAAAAAAACAAATGTTGAATGTTTTCTCTGATATAAGGAGGCTGACTCATAGTGGGGTAGGGAGGGGGAGCATGGGAGGATTAGATGAATTCTAGATCTGGCAGAGGGGTGGGAGGGAAAGGAAGGAAGCAGGGGATTAGCAAGGATGGTGGAACGTGATGGACATCATTATCCAAAGTACATGTATGAAGACACGAATTGGTGTCAACATACTTTATATACAAAGAGAGATAAGAAAAATTGTGCTGTATATGTGTAATAAGAATTCTAATGCATTCCACTGTCATTTATTTTTTTTAAAATCAATAATAAATAAATAAATAGAGAAAAAAAGAAAGCACACCTTCCAAAGTAATTAATGACTTTTGGAAACTAATTAATGACTTCGGAAGAAGTTTCAAGGGAAATTTAAAAGTAAGCAGAACTGAAGGGAATAAAAAGACAAGACACAGACAGAGAAAATGAATCCAAAACTCATATCTAAAGAAGAACTTGTATCCAAAATATGTAAAGAACTCCACCATGTAAACAAACCAAGTTAAAAATGGGTTAAAGGTCAGAATAGATGTTACCAAAGAAATATACAAATGACAAACAAACATGTGAAAAGATGATCAACATGATATTGCATTAGAAAGTTGCAAAAAATAGTACTAATCCTACATAATTTTCTGCAAACAATACCACAAGAAGAAATATATGGTAATTCAATTTTTGAGACTAGTATTTTTCTGATATCACAACAAAATTAAAAGAGTTACGAAAAAGTAGATCAGTGACATACCATTCATAAACATAAAACAAACAAACAAATTCAATAAGCTGTGCATACTGGTGCTTGCCTACAGTCCTAGTGACTTAGGAGGCAGAGGATGGAGAATTATTGGAGCTTAGGAGTTGTATACCAGCCTGGGCAACATAGCAAGACTTCATCTGAAAAAAAAAATGCTGAAGAAATTATTACCAAAACAAATCCATCAATATTTTAAAAAGAAGTTAGCAATGACAAATCATAGTTTGTTCCAGAAATGTAAGGTTATTCCAGCATTCAAGAAAAAATATATCATATTAACATTATAAAGAAGAAAAAAACATGCAAAAGAATTGTTTTAAAAATTCACTCTTTCAGGATAAGAACTGTCAAAAGGAATTTTCTCAATATGATATGGACTGCCCACAGAATACATACAGCTAACACCATTCTTTCTTCCCAAATTTTTATTGGTGCATGATACTTGTGCATAATGATGGAATTTGTTATTTCATTACCATATAACAATAAAATTTGGTCAATATTACTCCCTAGCACTTCCCCCCTGCCTCCCAGCTTCCCATCCCTTTCAAATGGTGTATTAGTTAAATTTCCTCTACTGATCTCCTTTTGATTTTTTAAATGGTGAAAACTTAATGCCTTCTCCTTAAGACTGGGAACAACACAAAACTGTTCACTGCTACTACTGCCATAATAGACAATCTTATATGTCCTAGCCAATGAAATAACTGGACACAATTTAATAGTGCAATATCATTTACAATATCTGCAAATAAAATATAAAATGATTAAGTAGAAATCTAAAAAAATATGTACCAGATCTAAATGCTGAAAACTATAAAAGCCTGATGGTAGACATTTTAAAGAAAACTAAGGGAGAAGAATACTTGTTTTGTAGATTTAAAAACTGAAGAAATGTGTCAGTTCTCTCCAAATTGATTTATAAATTTTACACAATATCTTCTTACAAAAATCCTAACAGGATTTTATTTTACCCACTTGATATTTTTAATATAAAATTGTAAGATATGATAAGTCAAACTGAAATAGCTGTGAAAATTTTGAAAAGGAAGAATACAGTGGGAGAAACCTTTCCATTTTTAGTTCTTATTGTATAAACATATTAATCAATACAGAATTATTGGTGGGGGTTAGAAGACACATAGATCAGTGGAACAGAATATGGAGTCCCAAAGCAGACTCACAAGTATAGCCAAGCTAATATTTACAAAAATGCAAAAACAATCCAATGGAGAAAGGATAGCTGTTTCAACCAAAAGTGATTAGATGTCCATGCACTTAAAAATTCATTGACAAACTCACTTACACACAAATATGAACCGTGATGTAAATCTCACACAAAAGTTAATCTATATTATGTATCTAAATATAAAATTCTGGGAATCATATGTGACTATGCAGGATGCTTTCAGGAAGTTTCTGTGAACAATTTGCCCCCCCTGATTAGGATGGTGGCTACATGGATCTATCTATGTATGTAATAAAGTTTATGGAAATGCACACACACACACACAAACATGCATAATACAAAGCAGTGCATGTAAAAACTGGTGAAATGTGGGTGATTAATACATGCAAACTGTGTAGTAGTTTAAAATGTTTATGAAGTTATAAATTTATTTCAAAACAAAAAGGATTAAAAGTAAAATTGAATATATCTGGGGAATATAATTCATTGGAATATGAAATTAACTAGAAAATAGAATGGGACAATGTATGTATCAGAATGAAGTGAATATATATTGGATGGAATGAGACAAAGAATGAAGTAAAACATGAAATAGAGTATGTATTGTCCAGTAGAATAAAATGGGCATTTAAAAAAAAGAAATTAGAAATGAAATACAAAACATTTTATGCATTAAAAGAGAAAGTAAAATGTCATGAAATATAGAACTGAACTATGGACTGGAATGGTATATAGATATTGGAAATTGAATAAATTGGATTATAAAATGGAATGAGGCATAAATTGCAATGAAATGGAAAAGTGCAACAGATGAAACTTAATGGAAAATGTCACAGAAATGAACTGGAAGGGGAAAATACATGACATTTAATTAAAATAAAATGTATCTAATTAGCATGCATCAGGTGCTAGGTTTGATCCCAACCATTGCAAAATAATTAATTAATTGATTAATTAAAAATTGGATGGAATACATTATGTGTGAACTGGAATGAAAAGTTATAAAAAATACAAATGAATTAAACATGAACTAAAATATGGAGAGGAGTTGAACATGGATTACCAAAATTGTACAAATTGAAAATTCAAATGAAATAGAATAAAGTAGGGAGTAAAAATTATGTAGAACATAATGGAAAACCCATAAGAAAAAAAAGATGAGAAGAAAAGGAAATAAGAATTAAATATAATGGCCAGGCAATGTAGCTCATGTCTATAATCCCAGAGACTTGGGAAGCTGATTCAGGAGGATCTCAAGTTCAAAGCCAGTCTCGGCAATTTAGTGAAGCCCTAAGAAAATTAGCGAGACTGTGTCAAGTTAAATTAAAAAGGGCTGAGGATGTGGCTCTGTGATGAAGCACCCCTGAGTTCAATCCCTTGTACAAAAAAAAAAACCAAAAAAACCATGGAAAATAGAATTTATTATATAATGACTAACTTGACTAACTGTAGAATAAAATATCATAAGAAAATTTAATGAAAATAAAAACTATACTGTAAATGGAGTGGCAAATTGAATAAAAATGGAACAAAATGAAACATGCAAATAAATCAAGTGGAATACAGATTGGATAGAATGAAGGAATGATCTGAAAGATGAAATAGAGTATGCCTCATCCAAATAGAAAGAAATAGACATTTCAATGAAAACAATAAAATCTGAAATGCTATAAAAGGTTATGGATTAAATTTAAAAATGAAATTAATTATGAAATATAGTAAAAATTGAATGTAATATAGAAACACAATAAAGTTCAATATGAGTATTATAAATTTGGATAAAATTCTATGGATTTTCAAATGAAATTCCAATAGATGCAAATTGTATTGAAACTTAGTATTTATTGAGGTATGAAATACAAGACTAAATGAAGGATAAAACCAGACAGAATAGAATATAGAATGGAAAGTGATGAAATGGAGACATCAAAAGGCAAATGGAAGAGGTGAAATAAGGGATCCAATGAATGCACCATGGAAATATAAAGGAATGGAATATAAAATGAAAGTAAATGTAAAAATGCAATGAAGAATGCAATAGAGAATAATTTTAAAATCAATAGATGAAATATAATGGATTGATATATTTGAATTGATTATGAGAAGAATGAAAAAATGCAATGCAATATTTAACAGATTTTGCTTTAAATATAAAATGGAATTTCTTATGAAATGGAGAATATAAGATGTGAAAAAAATGGAATACAGATAGGACAAAGCAATGTAATAAAATGGATGTGAAAGAAAGAGAAACAATGAAATATAAAATCAAAATAATCTCCGGAAATTCATTGGAATACAGGACAGAATCTAAATCTTCTTATTTTAGGAAGTGAAATAAGGTGAACAAAAATGAGGGAGGGAATTATACAGGAAATTAAATCATTATGAAATAGAATTGAATAAATAAATTGGGATAAAATTAAGTAGAAATTTGAATGAATTCTATTAGAATATTACACAGAAATGTAAGAAATAGTGAAAGGAAAAAACTATATCATGGGGAAAAAATACAACATGGAAAGAAAATATGATGCTATAATGAATTGAATTACACTTAAAGTTCATTAGGTATTAAAATATACAGAATAAAATTTCAAATACAGATTGAAATTAATGAAATATGAAATGAAATGAGAACAAAGTAAGAATGAATGTATACTGAAAATCAAATTAAATAAAATAAAATGGAGCTGAACAGGAAATGGAATATTGAACAGGTTATGGATTGGAAAAGAAAATAGAATTTACTCTGGTTTGGTAAAAAGAATGGAATAAAATATGTAACACAAATTGAAATAGAAATTAAGAATGCAAATAATATAATGTACTAAAAATGAATTGTGGAATGAAACAATGCAAGAAAATGGCATATGGAACCAAATGAAATGGAGTAAAATATAAGGAAGATCATAACATAATTGATAATTATATTATATATAATTATATAATAATTGATAATTTGGAGGTAAAATGTGATAAAATAGGCTATGCAACATAGATTGGAAGAGAAAGGAACAAATAAAATATGGGATTAAATGGAATATAGAGTGGATTAAAGTGTGGATTTAAAATTAAATGAATAGATTTACCAACATAATTTAATGGAATATAGAATGAATAGAAATAGAAGCTGGAATATATTAAGAAATAGATTATCATTTCCAAAAGATAGATCTGGGAGCAGTGAGTGATGTATGCCTGTAATTCTAGGGATTTAGGATGATGAAGCAGTAGGATCACAAATTCAAGGTCAGCCTCAGCAACTTAGTGAGGCCTTAAGCAACTTAGCAAGACGCTGACTCAAAATAAAAAATAAAAGGGGTTGGGGATGTGTCTCAGTAGCTAATCACCCCTGGGTTTAATCACCAGTACAAAAAAAGAAAAAAGGAAAGAAAGAAGAATCAGAATATTAAACAGAATAGAAAATAATAGAATAATATAAAATTGAAAGTTGAGGTGGATTAGAAAATGTAAAACCAAAATATGATCTAAACAGAATCATCTATAAAAATAAAAAAATAGTATGGAATATCATTAAGTAGAAAATGGTGGTACACAGTAAAAAACAGAATGGAATGAAATATGAAGTGAAACGAAATATGGAGTAGAATGAAATATAAATTGAAAATATAATGAGTTGATATTTTGAAAATATGCAGTGGAACATGGAATGGTATAGGCATTGGAGGAGAAACTGAATCTTATTATGATATAAAATGTATAAATAAATGTTGAAAAAAACACAAGTGATTTGAAATTTATGGGAATATGAAGTGGAAAATGGGTTGAAGTAGAATACAGAACCAAGCAGTATATGTTATAGAAATGAAAAAGACTGGGATATGGAACAGAAAAATAAAGTAAAATGTGAAGTGTAATGAAATTCAAAATATAATGCAATGTATTATAAATATGAATTTAGATTGGGATATAATCGGATTGAAAATATTATTTATTATGTAATATGAATAGAAATGTCTGTGGAAAAAACTGAATGTACATTATAGAAAACAGAATGTACTGAAATAGATTGGAACATCAAATGGAAAACTCAACAGAATGGAATATATAATCAAATGGCATATGATAGGGAAATGGAATAGAATGAAACATTAAATTGAATGAAATAGACAATGCACTATAATAGAATATACAGAGAATATAGATTGGAAAGAAACATCGTAAATAATGAATTCAATGTGGAATTCAACGTAACATAGAATGATGGATTTTGCATGCAAAATGAAATTTAATAAAATATAAAAAGTAAATTGCAATTAAATGAAATTTAACATAAAAAAGATAAAAAGAATATGTACTATTAAATTAGATATGAAATGTGGGAGTGAATAAATAAAGAATAGGAAATATAGTGGATGAGGAAAAGAAATATATAATGGAATGGAAAATGCAAGAAGGATTAAAATAAGATAAAGTTTGGGATGGGAAATGAACCACTAATTAGAGTGAAAGGTAATATATTACAAGAGAAATGATATTGAATATGAAATAGAATTGAATATTAATTGAGTGAATTAAACTATGAATAGAAATGTATTGGAAAATGGAAAGAAATAACACATTGAAATGAAATGTTATACAAGATGAAACCAATCAAGGTAGGTGGACATTTGTGAATTGGCATTATGAAAAGCAGTGTGGAACCTCTTCCCAAGGAAACAAACATAACTGGTAAAATTAACTTTTAAAAAATATATACTTTAAGTATTTCCTCTATGTTTAATTCTACTCATTTTATAGTTTCAGGTTTCTTTTTTTATCTTCGAACCATTTTGTGTTGATTTTTCTGATGCATAGGAGATCAGGGTCTACATATGTATAGCCAGTTTCCCCAGCATGATTTTGGCACCCCTAGGGACAATCAGTTGACTGTAGATGTGTGGGTTTATTTCTGAGATCTCTATTGTTACATTGGTCTGTATGTCTATTTTTATACCATAACCACCCTGTTTGGGTTACTATGGCTCAGCAATATGTCCTGAAATCAGGTATTATGATGCTTCCATCTTTATTCTTTTTGCTCAATATTACTTTGGATGTTTTGGGTGCTTTGTACTTCTATATGCATTTTAAGATTATTTTTTCTTGTTCTGTCAATAATTTTGGGAAATGACCTCAAAAAGCACAAAAACACAAGCAAAACACAACCTATGGGATTATATGAAACTAAAAAAAGACTTCACAGCAAATGAAACAATCAGTAAAATTAAAACACAACCTATGGAATGGGAGGAAATATTTGCCAACTATTCATCTGGAAAAGGGCTAATATATAAGGAATTCAAAGGAATTTAGGAAATGTTACAAAAAACAAGCAATTTTTTTTTGAAAAAATGGGCAAATGATCTGAATGGACACTCCTAAAAAGAAGAAATACAAATAGCCAACAGAAATATGAAAAAAAGTGTTCCATAACTTTAGTCCTCAAATAAATGCAAATCAAAACTACAATGAGGGGGGATAGTAGAGGATAGGAAAGGCAGCAGAACACAACAGACACTAGTATGGCAATATGTAAATCAATGGATGTGTAACTGATGTAATTCTGCAATCTGTATATGGGGTAAAAATGGGAGTTCATAACCCACTTGAATCAAAATGTGAAATATGATATATCAAGAAATTTGTAATGTTTTGAACAACCAACAATAAAAAATTTTAAAAAAATGTAAAAAACAAAAAAACAAAAAAAACTACAATGAGTATTATCTCATCCTAATTAGAATGGTTATAAAATAAAACAAAACAAATATACCAGTGAGGATGTGGAGAAAAACAAACTCTCAAGGCACTGTTGGTGGGAATGTAAATTAGTACTATTATGGAGAATGGTGCCACAGTCTGGCTGGGCACAAATGCCGCAGTCTGGCTAGGCACACAATCACGAGCCACCACACAGCTTGTAGATTCAAACAGCAACTCTTTATTCCCGAGCTCACACCAGCTGTCTACAATCACGTTCTGGGGAAATCCACGTTCTCTGCCCAAATCCACGTTCTCTGCCCAAATCCACGTTCTCTGCCCAAATCCACGTTCTCTGCCCAAATCCACCTCCACTGGGCTTCTATCTCCAAAATATACTGTCTGAATCCCGTGAGAACTCAAGGGGAACTCAGGCAGCAGGATACGCCCTATTCCCAGCAGGAATAATCTTAAACCTTAAACCTGGAACCTAAACTGGGAACGCCCTAATCTACCTTGGTCCTTGAGCAAGGTCACCTACATTCAATGTCGCTGCAACATGTCAGCAACATGGGGTACGCTGGCAAGGAAATTGTCATACCTACTTGGCTAATGGCTCCCAGCAGAATGGTGTGGAGGTTCTTCAAAAACTAAAGATAGATCTACCATATGATCCTGCCATCCTAATTCTGGATATGCATACAAAGGAAATGAAAACAGCATGTCAATGAGATACCTGCACATCCATGTTTATTGTAGCAGTTTTCACAAAAACTGAGCTATGGAATCAAACTAGCAGTCCATCAAAGGATGAGTGGAAAAAGAAATGTGATATATATATATACACACACACACACACAAAGAAATATTATTCAGCCATGAAGAATAATGAAATTTCATTGTTTGCAACAAAATGTGTGGAATTGGAGGATATTATGTGAAGTAAAATAAGACCAAGACAGAAATCCTAATACCATCTCTTCTCTCTCATATATGGAAGTTTTAAAAAAGTCCATCTGAATGTAGAACAATGATTACCAAAGGTTGGGAAGAAGGGGTAGATAAAGGGAGGCTGAATTTAATTAGTGAATTCTGTATGCCTGTATTGAATTATCAATTTGAACTCCATAAACAATCAATAGATAGTTAGACACAATACTTTTATTTTATTTATTTATTTTTATGTGGTGCTGAGGATCCAACATAGCACCTCACGCGTTCTAGGCGGGCACTCTACTGCTAAGCCATAACCCCACCCCTAAATCCACACCTTTTGAAGTCTCTGGAAATTGTGTAAAGAAGGGCATACCACAGGAGCTAGGGTTGTTGCTCAACGATGGAAGGCTCACCTAGCACATGTGAGGCCCTGGGTTAGATCCTCAGCACCACATAAAAATAAATAAATAAAATAAAGGCATTGTGTTCAATTACATCTAAAATGTAAACATTAAAAAAAGGATATTCCACAAATGGGGAAACATCTATTCAAGACAATTAGTACATATTGTTAAGAACTGTGAAAGTTAAAAAAAAATGTGAACGACTATGATATCTGTGCCAGATTACATTCAGCACAGCAAAAAGAAAATAACTTCAAGTACTTGAAGCCAAGAATACAGGGATCCCTACGCCATACTATCATGAATGTATACATTTATAGATTTGGCTATACTAATCCAGTTATGAGTACTAATTTGGTATAATTTCCTCATGTCAACTCAGCTTTGCTTTTTTCTTCTGTTACAGTGAAATATATTACATATCTGTTTTAAGACTGATAATTAAAATATATATGTGTGCATATATAGTTTTGTACAACTGCATTCTAAATAAATTTTAAGAAGAAATATACAAAAGAATTATGCCATCTTTTGTAATTATATACATTGCCTTTATTGTATGTATGTATGCATGCATGTATGTATTTATTTATTGATTCTGTGTATTTCAATTATAGTCTGCAGTCACTTACTTTCAGAGTGCTAAACTTCCTTTAATATTTCTGGTAGCATTTGATTGACTCAGCTTTTGGAGGAAGGGGAGGAGAAGGAGAAAGAGGAGGAGGAGAAAGAGAGAGGGAGATATTTATGTAATCAACACCCTGACAATAAAGATATATGATAAGTAAATTGATAAACCAACTAGTCTACTCTAAAATCAGTTATCATAGAACATTTTTCAAAACAGCTTTATTGAGGTATATTTTTATATATTATAAAATCCATCCATTTCAAGTGTACAAGTCAAAAATTTTTATTAACTTCACTGAGTAGTGCAGCTACCACCATAACTCAATTTTAGAACATTTCCTCTACTAAATAAGATCCCTCATGCCTATTAACATTTAATCCCTTTTCTCACACCCAGTCCTAGGCAACCAGTAATTTACCTTCTGTCTCCATTAGCTTGCATTTTAAGAAAATTTTATGTAAATAGAATCATACCATATGTGATATCTCATATATATTTTATTTAGCCTGCTTTGTGGTTCAACTACAGCACACCATGTGCCACTAGTTCAATTGCTGAACGTTAATTATATGTATATACTACAATTTGTTTATTCATTAGTTTATTGATGGATATTTGTATTTTTTCTATTTTTTAAATATTGTAAATGGTGTTTGTATGGATATGTATGTATAGATATTATATGCACATATTTTTAATTATTTTGGTTATATACGTAGGAGTGGAATTATTGGATCATATGGTAACTCTAGCTTTTAGAGAAATTGCCAGACTATTTTCAAAAGTGGCTGTACCAGTTTGAAATTCCACCAGCAATGTATGAGGATTCTCATTTCCCCACATCCTTATCAATATGCTTTGTTGTCAAGATCAGAGAATATTAAACGAGAGGAAACTTGTTTTTTCTAGTTCTTAGATAAAATTATAATAAAGCACAGCATTCAAAATTAAATGAGGCTTTTTTAGTGGTCCCTTGGATTCAATGAGATTGTAAACACATTTTGCCCTGAAATAAAAATGCAGTGCTCTATATAGAATAAGCTTGTGATTTTTTAAATAGTATGATCAAAATGAAAACCTACACAAATATGAAAAAAATTCTTAGAGATTTTGAAGACCTCAGAAGATAGGTACACAGTTCTCTTAGGGCTAGGAAAAACTGCTTGATAACTGTTGGTTTAAACAACAAGAGTTTCTAGTAGATTTGTGGCTCAGACAAGAATCTAAATGTCATAAACAATCAAAAAAATAAATGAGAGATTGGACTATAACCCAAATCTCCTGGGTTACAATTCAATGAATCCTTCTACTCTTGGTGCTATATCCAGTGATCAGAAACACATTTTTCCCTGTAGTCATTGAGCAAAGACATACCAGCCAAATGAGAAACCCTGGTTTACTGAAAGCAGAGGAATAAACAAGATATTTGTATGTATTTCTGTTTATTGGATAATATGAAATGTTTGCACAGTATCATAAATCAAACACAACCCTGCCAATATCCACACATGCATATGGCTCAAGATTTAACAAAATCTCTATAAATAACTCATTCATGAGGGAAAAGGTAATTAAGATGAACCTACATTCAATATAAAACACTGAAGAACTTGGTAGTGAGGTGGGGAGTAGGAGGGGAACAGAAGGTTTGATGACCTCAGTGTGGCAGGGCTGTGTGTTGGCGAGAATAGTGCTGTAGTATCAGACACCCTTACCAAGCCTGGATTTGAGAACCTTGGAGGAAAAAGTTCCTTTCACAGACTACTTCTGGTCAAAATCCACATCAACCAAAAATGCCTACTCTTTGACAGCAACCATTTCCCTCTCCTTTACAAACAAAAACCAATGTTCTTTGCTACTTAAAATATGGACAACTCAACTATTGTCTAGGATCGGGGTATATTGAAAATGATTCTATCATGTGCACTTTTTTGCTTTCACTGACCAACAACCCTCAAGTGGAAAATATAAAAAAGCATAGTGCTCAGGGGCTAGGGTTGTAGCTCAGCAGTAGAGTGCTTGCCTACCATGTGTGACACACTGGGTTTGATCCCCAGCACCACATGAAAAAGTAAACAAACAAAATAAAGATGTTATGTCCATCTACAACTAAAAAATTTTTTTTTTAAAAGTAGAGTGCTCAAAGATGCTTCCGCTTTAAAAACAATGATCAGGAAACCTTTAAAAGGACTATCTTGGACCAAACACCCAAATGTAATATTGGCTGTGGCCAAATAGCAATTATAAAGAAAAAAAATCCTTCACTTCATGTCTATCCAATGTACCTTAAAAAGCAGAGCAAAACAAAACTTAATTGTCCCATTCCAGTTGCTAAATCCAATTGTTAAATTTCAGAAAATTGGAATCAAAGTGGCAAGGTGATTTTAGTATAGTCATACAATGTTCAGACTATAGGCAGGGACAGTGAAGTAGGGTAACTGTTAATATTATTGTGTTATAATTTCTATCTTTCTCACAGAGTGGCAGTGTTAGACTTGGGCTTGAACCACTACCAGGCATATGGTGACCTTTAAACACCTGGGACCTGTTTAGGCTGAATCGCCCTCTGTTTGGGTACTAGTTCTTCCCCTACCAGAAGGTGTAGACATGACTAATTAAAGCCAGTGAGATAAGAATAAACTGTCCCAGAAAAAGAGAACAGAGAACCTAAAGGCCAAGGTCTAAACCATGGCTCACACATATTTGTTAATACCTTGGTGAGGCCAGGCTGCTTGGTGCAGACTTGAAATTCAATTGCTTCTAATCCTCCATCCAGTACAATGGGACCTCTTTGCTTTCACCTAGGTGCTTTTAGCACCCTGATCAATGGGCTGCCAAGGGGCCCTTAATCAGTGTTTGTAGATGGACTGTTCTCAAAGATGCATTTAATAAAATCATAGAAGTAGTATTGCTGTAGTGAACACTCTTTGTCAGGGCTAGGACCTGGTGATGAAGTGCACATTCTGCCTAAAGGTACTGAATTAACCACTAAGTACTTGTGGAATAGGAACTAGCTGTACAAGCTTCAGAAAGATTCTCAGATAATGAAGAATAATACAACCTTCAAAGGAGCATGCTTCTCTGATCATGAGATGTATAGGTGGGAACTAAAGAAAAAAAGACATTTCAAAAAAGTATCAAATGGAAAAGAGTGCTGGGACAGCTGGGATCTAATTGACATGTCAATACAAAGAGGGAGTTGGGTCACTTTCCCCTCCTCACTCAGCCTATATGAATTGGGAGTGTCTTTGGGGAATGGCTGGGAGGTAGTTTGAGGAACCCAGGCACCAGAAGGAAAGCCACCTTGGCTCAAAAATGTTACAAATGTAAAGTTGTAAGTGGGCAAACTCCAGCCCTGCTCCCTGCTGGGTGTAGAGAGATATAGCACCTCAAATAGAGGCTGAGGCCCAGGAGATCAAGAGGTAAATTGTGTGTGCTGCCCTATGCTACAAACTCAGTACCATTGCTCTTCAAACATTCAGAAAACCCAGAGAATGCCAGGAATCTAAGGGGACCTAGAAGAAGGCAGAAAAAATCTTGTAGACCATCAAGGGGTGAAAGTTACAGGGAGAGAAAAGCTAAAAGTTCCTCTATCCTGTCCCAGATGGATTAAGATACAAGTGAATCATGTGCTATTTTTCAATAGAATATTCTACTACTGCCTTAGTAGCACTTAACAGACTATGGGGCCAAATGCCTTACTTGGTGGTGGAGTTTGGTTGCCTTAATCAATCTCCTGAAGCTTGCCCCAGTCTTATGCCATTTAGGCAGTGTTGACAAACAGAAATAACATAAGAGGCCATTCAATAACCCTGCCTGCCCCCCTGCTATATCCAAGAGTAGTTTCTGCTCTATTTGCCTTTCCCTGACCTCCACTCTCAGTCATGGGGTCCACACTTGGGCCTGGGGGTTGATTTGCAGGGCAAGCTCTTTCTCAAAAATGAATTATTCTGGGTAAAGCACTACTGGGCCTCAGTTTTGTCATCTTTAAAATATTCATAACATATGAATGATCCTTTTTAAACTCTAAAGAACAGAAGTGTTATTATTGATAGGTTTGGTTAAATATACACAATCTATTTGTGGAAGGATTAAAAATAATCTGACTCCAGCCTTTATTCCCTTCCATACCTCAGGGGCAAAAAGAAGGTAAGACAAACAGGAAGAGTCCTGTCTAGCCTTATAACCCTTCTCAATTTCTGAGCTTTTGAAAGGTGGTGCAAAATTTAAAGTCTTGGCTTCTTGCTAGGAACAGACCAAGCAGAAAATGTACTAGGCTGGTGGTAGCAGATAGGGGAAACTGGCCGTTAAGTGGGGAGGTCAGTCTTGGCATGGTGGGCAATAACCGTACTTCATTCTCATACAGATATCAGGAACTTTTCCTTCCAAAGTGTTGTTTGCTGGAAGAGATATGGAAAAAATCTTCCTATCAAAAAACACTGTCCTTTAGAAAATAAAGATTTCAAGATATTGGATAGGGTATGAAAGCATTCTAGTCTATACATTCACACCTATGTCACTGAGTAACTTAAGACCAGTCACTTTCCATCTCTTGAGTTTTAGTTCCCTCATTAGCAAATTGGGGATAATAATCCCTGCCTTGCCCACCTCAGAGTCTGTGTAAATATCTAATGAGATGATGACTGTGAAAGCACATTGCAAAATATTAAGTGCAGCACCCATTAATGTAGTGGATTTCAACATTCTTAACTCAGAATAACTGTGCTCTATCTTCAGTCTTGACTTTTGCTAATTAAGTTAACCTCCAACAACCTGAACTCTAAATGCTGCTCCCAAGCAAAGAGCCAGGTTCTTCACTCACTTGAGCACTTTTCTTTTTCAAACTTGACCCACTATGAAGGAATGGACAGCAGTCCAAGTGGCCCAATAGGGACATTAGAGGAGACCTAAAACCCATGGTATTCACCCCTGAGTCCTGAGGGTCTTATCTACACTGTTCCACTAGAAAGCATGGAGAAAGCAGTTCCATTTCATGCTGAGAAGCATGTGAAACTGGTGGTGAACACACAGGAGAAATTGACTGGCTTTTCTCTAAACCAAGAAAGCACCAAATGGTCTTTGAGCTGCCCTAGGGCCAGGCCCCATTAAGAAACTTAGCTCCTCAGTGCAGTGCCCTATCGCAGACCTCAGGAACTTCACTGTCACCTCAAAGACCAAAGCTCTGAGCTCTGACTTGGCCCTGAGAAGCTAGAGAACATGCCCCATAAAGGAACAAAAGAAGCAAGAGAAGATAAATTAAACTGAAAGGAATTTTAAGAAAGTCCATTTTAAAAATCAAAAACACACTGATTTGAATCTCCACTGAAGAAGTTTAGAGACCTATTTGTGAGGAGGAAGACCTAGACAAATGTGCTGGTTCCAGAGTTGTCACAGGTACAGAAATTTAGGATGAGTTGGGGAATCATGGCACCAGGCCTCCCAGATGTGTGTGTGTGTGTGTGTGTGTGTGTGTGTGCTGGGGAGAGAGGCAGTGCAGAGGATCTAGAAGGAAAAGGGTTTCGTTTTCCTCCTAAAGTGCTAGGAAAATGACAATAAAGTTCTCAAAGGTCCTTCCTTCAGGCCCATGTGACCAAAAATGCAGGCAGGAAAACCCTACCACACATATTGTCTGTCATTCCCTGCCCTTTTCTCTACAATCAAGTTGAGCTAGGAACATGTCCAGTAGTTCCATGGCTGGGGATTCAGGCTCTCCAGGCTCAAACACAGTCATATCAGTTCTGGGAAGATGGTACAGGATCAATCCGCTGTTAGTATGGGGTAGGAAATACCCCATTTGTAGATACCACATCCCAGGCCCCTGCAGCTGTTGTGGTATAGGAACAAGGCAGGAGAATCAAAGAATGACTGGACAAGGCTTTCAGGAGCATGAGATACCTAGGGAAATAGCAAAGCAAGTTAGAAACCTGTGAGACAATCTCACTAGCTCACTTCTCTCCCAATCCCCCTCACCCAAATCATGGGTTATACCAGTGAATTAGGATACAATCACATAAATGCATCACTAATCTAATTCTATCCTGTTCTAAACTGGTGAGACCATCCTTCATGAAACTGAGTTTAGTTCTAATCCACACATACTTAAGAGGAACCTAAAGTGGTACCTTCCAGGGCAGAAATGCTACATTTGGGCTTCTGCAGGGATAACAATGCAGAAGAAGCAGATGAGGTCTGTGTGGCCCATGAAACAGAGCTAGGACCAGTACAACAAGGAAAGAGAAAGGTTTTTTTTCTTTATATTTGTTTCAAATTTATCAGTCATAGTTGAACCACACATTTGGTGGTAGTAAACTCTCTGACACGGCAAGTAAGGCGACTACATATACTTTTGGTGGAAGAATAGATTGAACATCTCAAATCCAAAAATCCAAAATCTTAAATGCATCAAAATTCAAAACTTTTTGTGCACCTACATGACACCAGAATTGGATAATTCCACACCTGATCTCAAGTGACAGGTCATAGTCAAAATGCAGGCACACTAAAAATATTGTATAAATTACCTTCAGGCTATGCATATAAGGCATATATGAAACAAATGATTTTTGGTTTAGATTTCAGTCCCATTCCCAGATAATTTATTATATATGTGAAAATATTACAAATTAAAAAAAACAAATTCTGAAACACTTCCAGTCCCAAGTATTTTGGAAAAAAGATACTCAACCTGTATTATAAAAAAAATAATGGATTGAATACCTTAGAGGGAAAACTGAACTGGATGATCATAAAGGTATCAAAGCTGACTGGTTTTATACCAGTCAAGGTTTTAAATATTCACTATTCACATTTTTAGGTTGGATGTAGGGAACAGGAAGTCATAGCAGACCTGACAATATATTAACTGAAGAAACATGGAAATTAGTGGTGAAAAGTAGTTGATTAGTTGAAAATTAGAAATCTGCCCATCCTCCTGCCTCATACTTAAGCCTATGAAAAAGCAACATTGGCTTGACATTAGTTGCAATAGTGGAGTAGGGTGAGCTCTAGAATGGACCCCTTAACCTGGGCTCTAGCTTAGTTAGTTCTGACACTGGTTTGCACTTATGAATTTGAGAAGATTACTTCTCCTCTCTTTGTCTCTGTTTCTGCCTCTGTAAAATGAGGCTAAGATAGCCTGATCTGCTTACTACAAAGGATTGGTGTTATGATAATCAGATAAATGTAGTGGATATGGAAGGGATATATATAAATTGTGACTGGGGGCAGTGAGAGAAAGAAAAACTAACATGGCTGAAATATCTCTAATGCATCAGACACTGTAAAAGGTACTTGCACATATGATTTTAATCCAACCCTCACAATAACTTACAAGGTAGATAGTACTTTCCACTGTTTATAGATAAAAAATCTGAGACTCACAGACAGAAAAGAATTTTCACAAAGTTCATATAGCTAGTAGGGAATGGATGTTTGAAATATAAGGCTGCCAGATGAAAAGGCTTCTATATATATTTTTTTCTATCGTACCATGCTGCTTGTTCACATGAGGGATGATAACTATGACTATTAGATAGTGGGATCCTGAGAGAGCTTGAAAAAATGCCAAGATGGAGACTGGTGTCATGACAACCTGGCCAGTTTCCTGACAATTGTAAGCTCAAAAGTGTGACATCTGACTGGCTGAAAACAGTATCACTCTTATTGCATATAAACCCACCAATGTCCCTAGCTTGCTGCTTCTCTACCCCTAGCCCTATTGAATGATAGTAGTACATGGCAAATTCATTAAGGGTGGCCCCTAATTTCTGGTCTTTCTGCTCCACCTTTCCAGCTCACCTCAGTAGAGTTAAGGGCTAGGAACTTCATAGGGCACATTGAGTTCCCGCCTGTCTCCAGCGCTGTCAGTTGTATTCCCACCCAAGTTTTCGGTTCCAGTACAGGAGGCAGAGCTGGAAAACTTTTGCAGGTCCAGCTCTGTGCATTCGATGGGGGTGTGGACCCAGTGAGAGTGGCTCTCTGAGGCGCAGGAGGCCACGGTAAAGGACTCCTGTGTGGGGAAGCCACGAGTCGAGCTGCAGTCGTCATCCAGGATGGGGTTAAGTGGCTGGGTCTCAAAAATGCTCTCACTCACTGGGGACTCAGGACTGGTCTCCTGGCCAGGTGGCACGGGGAAGAGAGATTCCTCCTCCACTGCTTCATCAGCCTCAAACTGCAACGAACCTCCTGCAACTCGAAGCAGAAAGCTGAGTCACCAAAAAGCAGGGTCTCTTCTCAGCAAGGCATCTGGTCCTCAGCACAAGAGCAGGAGGGGATTTGGGAGCCAGTGTCCACCTTCCCCTCCCTGGGGACCAGAGCACCTTGCATCAGACTGAGGTGACACACTTGAGACATATACTTACATTGTGGTATCAAATAGAGGCTACCTGGTTCTGGATTAGAGAAATGAATCAATTGTTCAGAGAATAAGAAATACTTTGTGGAAAATAATTTTCGACAAACCTTGCCCCACCATTATATTTATACCTGGGTGTTATGTCTGTGTACATTATATTATATGACAATAGGGACTCTGAAGATAGAATTAGGATGATGGACTTGAAAATAGGGAGATTATGTTGGATTACCCAGATGGGTCCAAGGTTAATTACATGTCCTTAAAAGCAGGAGAAGGAGGCAGAAGTGACAAAGAGAGTATTAGAGAGATATGGACTCACCCCACCACTGCTAGTTTTAATAATAGAATGAGTCCATGTGTCAAAATGATTATGCCTCTAGAAGTTAGGAATGCTCTTCACCTTATAGCCAGCAAGAAAATGGAACCTCAGTTCTATAATTGCTGGGAACCAAACTCAGTCATCTGCCTAAATAATTAAGGAAACTGATTCTCCCCTAGAACCTCCAGAAAGGAACACAGCCTTTCCAGCATCTTTATTTATTGTGAGGCCCAGTCAAGACTGTTGACCTATGTAAACTATGAGATAATAATCCAATAAATGTGTGGTAATTTGTTATGGCAATGACAGAAAAGTAGTACACCTTTCATGTATGAGTCTGATTTAACATTAGGAGCTTATTTAACATGATTTTCATATACCAAACTCCGGATTTCTGTATTCTTTTGAAAATTTGGAAGGTTTTTACCATATTGAATAGTCCCACATGGTAAGAAAGAGCTGGAGCTGAGTAGTGGATTTCCCTTTAGAGAGGGCACAATTCCTAAAGCTCCTGCCCATTTGTCTTGCACCTTATATTGGATCTAATTCACACATTGACCTCACCTACATAAGTGTGTGACTGCTGATAATTCTTCATTGAATGAGGAAATGCCTAGCCTTCCTTCCCTTTATGGAAACCATGAATATGGAAGCAACCTGCTTTCATATTCTCTGAAGAGTACCACCTTATTATCTTGGAGATAGAAGAGGAACAGAAGAGAGTTACTCATTATTTCTCTCCTGAAGGAGGAGAAGGGAGACAGGCAGTTCTGAAATGTTCCTTCATATTCCATATTGCTGAGACCTGGGGACCAAATGCCTTATTGCCTTTGTTTCATGTTCATGCTCAGGGATTGGGAAACCACTCTTATTTGAGACACTGGATTCTGAAGTCAGAGAGAGGATTGTTCACCCTGAGCCACAATGCCTAGGAGCTACCAGAGAGAACAGGAATTTGAAGTAGAGCTTCACAATAGTTATGAAGAGACAACAGAGAAACACTGCAGCCTGTTAAATGCTAGAATTGTCTCTACTTAAGCCAGGGGCACAGCCAAGTATAACTATTGGTCTTTTTCAAGATAATTGGCAGGCCCCACAGCCAAATTGACCACAGACACCCTATAAAAGGGAGATTTTCCAATATACATAGAGTGAGGAAAAAAAAAGTAGTATTGCTTTGAGTCCAGTATCAAGGGGCTAAGGAGTCCTGAGCATCTAGTATCCAGAAAACTTTATCTTCCCCCTTACTAACTCAATACCATTCACTAGTTCTGAGTTCCACTTTTGGTGTCCCTGCTTAGCACTGAAGCTGTACTAAACTGTGGTTTGGATTTCTTTTTCTTTATTTTTTTTCTTTCTTGGAACTGGGGATTGAAGCCAAGGGAACTCTACCACTAAGCTACTTCTATAGCCCTTTTAATTTTTTTTTTAAATTTTGAGATTAAATTGTTTAGGGCCCTGCTAAGTTGCTGATGCTAGCCGCAAACCTGTGACCATTCAGCCTCCCAAATTGCTGAGATTACAACCATATGTCCAATGTTCAGCTCTTGGCTGGATTTCTAATATCTTGCTAGATCCTGACCAGTCACCATCTCACCTCCTCCATATTTGCCCACATAATTAAGTCCCACATTATTGGCTAAAGGGTGAATTTGTGCTGAAAACAGATCACAGTGTTATTGGGACTTTAAATATGACCTTCTATTTGGAATTTCACATGGCCATCTCCTGTAGGCTGTGGTAGATCTCATTAGGTACCAGCATGGTCTGGGAAAAATAAGTTTAAATCTGAAAATTACACACTGCATTTTCTGCTACCTCATTTTGGGAAATTATCACACTGATTGCAGTTACCCTAGACCTTTCCCACATTTATTAGTATAGATAAGCAGAATTGGAGAACTTAAAAATCAATTAATCCAATCATACCTCACATTTTCAAGATTAGGGAGAAAGAGACCCCAAAAATCTAGATGACTTATTTAATGTTACAACAGTGATTCAGAGGTAGATTTAGAAACTTGTTTTCCATATTCTTTTTCCAAGGGGTTCAGTTACCATTATGTCATGCTCTGTTATGAATGCCAGGAACTTAATAAGCCAGGTCCCCTAAACTCTTAGGGTTCTCTTCAGTCACCTTTAAAGTTCCATGCCATCTAATATAGTTTCCAAGGCCATCCCTGGGTTTTTCAGCATGGAAAGGAAAGCCCATTAACTCTCAACTCCAGAAAATTCCTCTTTTCTATCAATAAGAATCTTATTTCTGATTCATGTCAAATGTGAAGCAGCCACCCTTACCACGCTGGCAATGTCTGTTGAAGAACTGCTTGCAGTAGAGGAAGAAGAGCCCCAGGAAGGCCAGGGTAAACACCACTAGCAGACTGCTCACCAGTGCAACAAGTGTGGCTTCCTGAGGGGGCACTGTGGGTGCATCTGCCTTCACTAAGCTCAACTGGAAGGCACCTGTGAGACAAAAATATGGGGCAAGTCAGTCACTGTGGGTAGTTAATAGTCATCCTGACACTGGTCCTGGAATTCCTCAGGGCATCACCCTCTCCCTAAGGCCTTTCCCAATTAAGGATGCTGGTTTTACTTCTTTGTAGAGCAGGCAAATTTTAAAGATCAAAACAGAACAACTCACATATACTGCAGGCATGGTATAAATTAATACAATTAACTGAAGATGTACATATCCTATGGTCTTTCCATGCCATATCTAGACACACAAACAGATAAAAATTGATAGAGGTACAGACATAGTCTAGACTTTCTTTATTTAGCTTTTGATGATTCCTAAGATCTAGAGACTCCTATACACCTTGAATAATAATAATAATAATAATAATAATAATAATAATAATTTACAATTAAATATTATAATTTATAAAGTGTTTTTTAACATCTATTATTTCATTAAACCAAGAAAACCATCCCAAAAGGTATGTAGAAAAACAATTTATAATGAGTCACATTTTTTTCAGATGATATAAATGACCTTTACTGAGTTTGAATGATTTGTGGAAGTTTACATATATATAATGTTGCAAAACCAGCATACAAACCTAACTGATTGCCTTGCTATGACACTCCACAGGAAGGAGCATGAAGGGGTATTCATTCCCTCCAGGAATAAAAGAGAAGTCTTTAGTACCATAACTTGCTGTCACATAATGATTTAATGAAAAGGAAAGAGAAGTGGATACACACACTGAACCTCAGAGGTGGGGGTCTGCTTTGTGCATGGGATGCACTCTTGGTCCTGTAGCCCTCCAATGCGTGTCTTTCGGTAGAACCTGTAGTCAGATCATAAAGTATGGCAGAGTGTTGAAATAAGCAATGCACTTAGAGTAGTTCTTCTTGGGAGCCAGTACCAATACCTCTTCATGGGCTCTTTGCCTCCATATTTGTTGTTCACTGAGGCCCAGAAACCCTACCTCTTCCACCATTAATCAGACCATTTAGTCAAAAGGACAGCTAATGTCACAAGAACGAGGAGCACTGCTTTGATATCAATTGCTTTGTGACTTAAGTCTACAGTGAAATTTACTTTAAACCTTGGTCTGTGCTAAGAGTGCCAACATGATGAAAAACACTGTTAATTCATCCAAGATTAACAATGTGCTGGGCACTTTATATAGGGATCCTAGGAAGACACTCTTTCTCTTTTGGGGGAACTTAAGTGGAATATAGTATGATACAATGCTTCAACTAGATTCTCAGAGAAAGGATGAGAGAAACAGAAGAGCTAAAAAAAAAAAAAAAAAAGGCTCAGAAGAGCTTGGCCCAATATAGTGGGTTTACCTGGGCAGACAGTCCCCACAGACTGCATTAGAGGTAGCTGTACAGTTTGCCTTCTGGACACGATTGATGATGGCGCAGGTAATGCAAGTCTGACATCTGTGATGGCCCCAACTGCTTTTGTACCTTCGAGGAGGGCAAGCTGTACAGTATGCATCTCCACCCTCTCCATAACCACAATCCTACAGACAGATGGGAGTCATCAACATTGCTATATAGGATCTTGGAGAAAGGATCAGCTCTGAAACAAGTGAACATGGTATAAAGTAGCATTTTTCAAACTGCTAGTTGCAATCCCATTATTGGATCATAAAAATTTTTACTAGGTTGCATCTATCATTAAAAATTGAAGTAGAGGGCTCGGGTTGTTGCTCAGTGGTAGAGTGCTTACCACTCATGTGAGAAGCACTGGGTTCAATTCTCAGCACCACATATAAATAAATAAATTAAATAAAGGTCCATCAACAACTAAAAAACATTAAAAAATTGAAATAGAACAAATAGAATAATAATATGAAATATTATAGTACATAGCTTGTTGTAAAACTGTGTATTTTCTATTAGTCAGCATAGGCTAGTATATACTTTGGTATATACTAATTTCAATGTCTTAGAAGAACCTAAGTGGAACAAACAATATTTCAATGTATGTATGATTACATCAAAATGAAACCCAATATTATGTATAACTATAATACACTAATAAAAACATTTTTAAAAAGAATAAAAGTTTATTTCCTATTCATACTATCTGCCACCAGGAATTTCCCAAGGGCTCTGCTCTACTCCATAGGGTACCCAGGGTAACAGAGGCTTCATCTTTGTGCTGCCATGATTGGAACAACAAATGAAAGAGATCATTGTGAACTGTGAACTGGCTTTTAAAATTTTCCCCCACAAAAATGACCCATCTCCTTTTGCTCATTTGTCTTAGGCCACACATATCAATTTATAATTAGTAATTACAAGGTTATGAGAAAGTGCAATTCTACAGTGTGCCAGAAGGTGGGGAACCAGAAATATCTGACAAATAGCTGAAATTACTAACCATCGTTGATTTATAAAACTTTTACAGATAAAATATATGTAAGTATATGTTGAATTGTGATAAAAATTATTATTTACTCTAGCTCATAGTACATTCTGGGCATCAGAGGCTCCAACATCTGAAAAGATTGAAGTAGCCAGTCTTTAAAGACTATTCCATCTCTGACAGCCTATCTTCAATAGGAACAAGGCTGCAGCCTGATAACAGTCATAGCTCATTCTCAAGTTATTGCTTCATGGATACTGAATTTGTTTGGAGTGATAAAAAGGTGTTGGAAAATAGATAGTGATAATGGTTGCACAGCACTATGCATGTGATTAATGTCACTGAATTGTACATTTAAAAAGGTTAAATAGCACATTTTATGTTAAATTATTTTATCAAAATTAAAAATTAATAACACAATATATCAAATAAATGGGTGAATTGTATGGTATGTAATCTATATTTAAATAAAGCTGTTAGAAAAATGAAAGCCTTCATAAGTCTGGATCCCTGAATGACTTAGATGAAGTCTATCACTCTTAACAATGATTACAGTTAGAATCAATAATAAACTCTTAATCTGTTGTTATGGCAGCTAGCATTATCTGAACTAATAGGATAGATACATTTTATCTTCCCATGAGATGGAAAAAATGAGCATCAGCCAGCCTCTAAACATTCCTGCCATGCTGTGTTTTTATTTGCCCACTCTGGCCTTACTAAATGCCTCACAACCCCCTTCACAATGATCCCATCTACCATAACCCAAATTTGATGCATATTAGAAAGTATAACATGGGTTTTCAGCATTTTGCTTATAGTCTAGATTTCTTGAGGAGATAAGGAGTTTCTTGGAACCTCTGATACCTTGTATGCAGAATTTGAATCATAATTAGCTGCCTATATCCTATACAGAGTGTGCTAGAATGAAAGCAATAAGAAATACAGTGTAGTGATGAAATGCCCTGATCCAGGGTCTGAGAGATTTAGTCTTTTTTATTATTATTATTAGTTGTTCAAAACATTACATAGCTCTTGACATATCATATTTCATACATTTGATTCAAGTTAACTCTCACTTCTATCAATGACCAGCTATATGACCTCAGACAATGGGGTGGGGTGCTCAATTGTCTTGTAAATAAAATAGGAAATAGTGCTACTTAACTGATAAACATGTTAACATTATATAAGCCGAACAAATGAACAAAGTGAGTACCTCAAATCAATTGAATAAAGCTGAACTTTTTAATGTTGTGTTGAATACCTGGATGGCCATGGGAAAACCAATAAATTTTAATCCATTCTTCACACTCTAAAGAAGAAAAAGTTTCAGATGCATCAGTTGTTTAAATATAAAAAAATGGCAATGTATGGTGGCTCACATATGTAAACCCAGCAACTTGGGAAGCTCAGGTAGGAGGGCTGCAAATTCAAGGCTAGCCTGAGCAAAGCAGGGAGACCCTGTCTCAGAATACAAAAATCAAAAGGCCTGGCGATATAACTCATTTTAGAATACCCCTAGGTTTAATTCCCAGTATAGTAAAATCAAATAAAATATGAAAACCAACAGTACTGAAAGCAACATATAAGCAAACTTCTCCTTAATATGAAAATGAAGAAACACATCCTAACTATAACCCCAAAGTCCAGAATCTATAAGGGAAAGATAGATAAACCTAGTTACATAAAATTTAGAGAAATTTTTGGAGGTCAAGTATTTAATAAGCAAAATAAAAATCAAACAATTAACTAAGAAAATACATACATTTGTATCTCAGATTAAGATTTATATCCTCAGCAACCAGGAGGCTACGGCAGGAGGATCACAAGCTCAAGATGAACTTCAGAAACTTAGCAAGATCATCTCTCAAAATAAATTAAAGAGGCTGGGGATACAGCTCAGAGGAAGAATATTCCTGGGTACAATCCCCACCATCATTTAAAAAAAGAATTTAATTTGCAAACCATGTATACAACAAAAGACACTATCTGACATACATAAAGTGCTTAATCACTGAGCAACATCCCCAGCCCTTTTTTATGTTTATTTTGAAACAGGGTCTGGCTACATTGCTGAGGCTGGCTTTGAACTTGCAATCTTCCTGCCTAAGCCTTCTCAGCCTCTAGGAAGACAGGTATGCAGCCTGGAAGTTAAAAAACTAAAACCTGAACTACTATAAACCAAATTACATTCTTGGTCATTTCCACAGAAATGATTTTTTTAAAGGTCACACAGAAAGCTGTATGGAAGTGTTCATAGTAGCTTTGTTCCTAATAGCCCCAAAGTGGAAACAATTCAAATATCCTTCAGTGAATGTTTAAACAAACTGTGATGCATCTATACTATCAAGTACTATTCTAAAACAACATAAAACAAATTATTGAAACATGCAACAAATCTGATTAATATCTAGAGATTTATGCTGAGTTTAAAAAAAACAATCCTAAATGGTTGTATATTGTATGATTCCACATATATACTATTTATGAAATTTCAAAATGACAGACAAGGACACAGAGGATTCCAGTGGTTAATGATGAGGAGATGGAAGTTAGGGAACATGGGTGTGGCTATAAAAAGACGGCATGAGGTAACTTTGTCATATAGAAATGTTTTGTATTTTGACTATCTATATCAATATCCTGGTTGTGGTATTGTAATCTAGTTATATAATATGATACCAGAGGGGAAAATTGAAAAGTATACATAAGATATCTATTATTTCTTATAATTGTATGTGAGTCTACAATTATCCCAAAATAAAAATTTTGTTACAATAAAAAATAATTTAATTAAATAAACTGTGGAATACATATAATGATGTATTTTGTAGCTATAAAAAGGAATGAGGACTATCTACAATGGAAAGATCTAATAGACATAGTAAGTGAAATCAAGTATGCTTTCATCCAGGAAAGGAGTAGGCTGTCCCAATTTCACACACACAGACACATGCATGTAAACACACACACATATACATACACACAAACAATAGAACGATAAAGCACCAATCTCAAACAAAAAAAGAAAACAGGGAGGAGAATTACCTACAAGGCAAAGAGATAAATATGTTGAATGGGACAATGAGACCTTCATTAATATGCACTTTATTTTATAGAATTGAATTTGAGAGATTGCAAATATTTTACATTAAGTATAAAAGATTAAATTGAAAATAAAGCAATCCTTAAAATTTTAAAACTGAATGCAAAAAATTAATCTAAAATGAATATGTTCATGAGTGTGTGTGTGTGTGTGTGTGTGTGTATATATATATATATATATATATATATATATATATATATATATATATATATATCTCTCTGAAATATGTGTGTATGCAGTATTTGTCACCAGGCCTAGCACATAGTAAATCCTTAATGAATGAATGAACTATTGTTCTTATGGAAAGCCAAGTTTTGCAATATCTGGTGTACTAGAATCAGAAGACTTGAGCCTGACTCCTTACTCATTCACTTGCTAGAAAAGGGAATGTTGGGGCTGGGGATGTGGCTCAAGCGGTAGTGCGCTCGCCTGGCATGAGTGCAGCCCAGGTTTGATCCTCAGCACCACATACAAACAAAGATGTTGTGTCCGCCGAAAACTAAAAAATAAATATTAAAAATTCTCTCTCTCTCTCTCTTTAAAAAAAAAGAAAAGGGAATTGTGGCGGCTAGCTTATATTTACTAAGAATTAGCTAATAAATTGATTGATTAATTGACACTCCCCTTTGTTATATTAATTCATGAAGCATTCATTAAGTGACTACTATATGCTAAGATGCTATTCTAGATAGTGTGACTAAATGATTGAACCAATCACATAAAAATCCCTATTCTCATGGACTTATGTACTCCATAAATCTTCTAAGGTTGCATTACCAACCCTATTTTACAAATAATAAAACTTGAGGTGCAAATGGTTTTGTCAGAACAATTGGCAAGCCTATGAAACCCTTTCCCTGTGGGCCTGAGACTACACACACATCCACAACCAGAGATACAAGGCTTCACAGAGCACTCACAAGAGTGACTTTGCCAGTTAATTAAGTACCCTGCCCAAGAAACCTCTTTGTCCTATGAGTCTTAAGACTACTGCATTGTCTGGTGACTGGGTTACACTGGCACATTGTATCCTACTACTATAACTAGAAGTCTGGGAAGTATTCTTCCTCCTTACAACTTAGAGATTTCTTTCCTTAAATCTAAATGAATCAGGAGACTTGGCCAAGGTAAACCCTCAGCAAAGAACAGAGGGAGCCCAAGCAACACTAGATGCACCACCCAAATCAAAAATTGTATCACAAAGTCTCTAAAACTCAAATTGTCTTTAGGCTTGCCACCAACAAAAGAAGGCCAGGACCTGCATGTTAAACCTAAATGATGATTGATAAAACATAGGATTTAATAAAACTTTGAATTTCTTAGCATAAAGTAATTGACCAAATACTCAGGATACAATGGAAAAATATTATACCCATCATAAAAATAATCAGGAAAGCCACTCACAACATGAGAGAGAAAAGACAGTCAATTGACACCAAAATCCTCACAAGAATTTTAAAGCATCCATAACCAAAATGCTTTCACATGCAATCACAAATTTTTTAACCAAAAGAAAAATTAGAACAGCTAGCAAAAAACCAAAAGTTATGATGAAAACTTACTGCTTGTTCTCAATATTAGAGAAGAGATGATAGATGATAGAATCAGTGAATTTGAGGACAGAACAATAGAATTTACACAATCTGAACAGGGAGAAAGTAGAATAAAAATAAAATGAGCAATGCTTTGGGGAACTGTGGGACTATGGAAAAGATCAAACAATCATATCATCAGAGTCTCATGAAAAAAAAATGTGTCTGAACAATTTTTCAAAGAAATGAAAGTTGAAATCTTTATAAATTTGTCCAAAGACATACAGACTCAAGAGGATGGAGCAAATCACAAATACAGTAAGTGCAAAGAAATATACATCATAATGACACTTACAAAAACAAAAGACAAAATCTTATAAATAGCCAGAAAGAGATGACATTACCTATAGAAGAAAACCAATTCAAATGACAGTGGATTTCTATCAAAAGCCGAATGCCAGAAGCAAGCACCACATTTTTAAGTGCTGAAAAAAGAAAAAAATCCTGTCTACTGCAAATTCTATATCCAGATAAAGTATATTTCAGGAGTACAAGAGAAACAAAGATATTCTCAGCAAAGAAAAACTAAAAGAATATGTTGTTGGTAGACCTACCCTGAAATAATAGCTAAAGGGAGTTCTTCAAGCAATAATAAATAATAGAATAGGGAATCATGGTGCATCAGGAAAAAAGAAAGAACAAGGGAAATACAAAAATATGGATATAAAATGAACTGTCCCTTTCATGAATTTTACAAATCATATTTGATTATTAAAATGAATATAACAAAATATTATGTCTTATACTCTTTTTAAAAAAATATTTACTTTTTAGGTGTAGATGGACACAACACAATGCCTTTATTTTTTTTTTTATGTGGTGCTGAGGATGGAACCTGGGTCCCGCCCGTGCTAGGTGAGCGCTCTACCGCTAAGCCACAATCCCAGCCCTTATGTCTTATACTCTTAAAATGATATTTAAAGCTGGGAAAGTAAAAGAAACTAGATGGAAGGGATATATCCATACTTCACCCCAAACAATAAAAAACTGAAACCAGTAAATCCTGAAAAGTCAAATGTGAATATTGTAATATTCAAAACTACATCTAAGAATATAATACAAAAATATACCAAAAACTACAAATAAATAAAGATGGGATTCTAAAAATATGTCCATGTAACCTGCAGGAAAGCAAGAAAAGACAAAGAGGGGACCAAGGAGCAGAGAGAAAAATAAACAATAATATGGCAGACTTAAACTCCAAAATATCAGTAATTATCTTACATATCAATCATCTAAGTAAACCAGTTGAAGGCAGTGATTAACATAATGGATAAAACCAAAGACTATTAAATTGCCTTCAACAATCATTTCTTGAATAGGTGGATAAATAATTTCTTAATAAATTAAAAAGAAGCAAATTATGAAAATATTATTGAGACTCTTCTGCCCTAATTAGATCAAGACCCCCAAATGCTTTTGCTATTAATCAGTTTTACAACCAGAAATCACTGATTTTTTAAAATTTTGTAATGCTAGCATTACATTGATAGGAAATGTTGCTGACAGTAGTAAAACAATAGTTATTGTCAAAAAATAACTTATACAATGTAAAAAAAGAATACTTAATTATAATTAAGAATGGTTTATTGGGGCTGGGGATCTAGCTCAGTTGACAGAGTGCTTGTCTAGCATGCACAAGGCTCTGGGTTCAATCTCCAGCACCACCAAAAAAAAAAAAAAGTTTTACCTTGGGGGACTGGGGTTGTAGCTCAGTGGTATAGAGTGCTTGACTAGCACATGTGAGGCACTAGGTTTGATCCTCAGCACCACATCAAAATAAATAAAATAAAGGTATTGTGTCCATATACAACTAAAAACATATTTAAAAAGAATGGTTTATCTTGGGAATGCATAGAATTTTCATTTTGGGTATTGATTTTTATGTTATCTAAAATGACAAAGGGAAAATTATATTAAAAATCCATAGATAATGGTAGAATGAAACAAAATTCAAAATCATTTCTGATTTTAAATATATTCATATTTATATTATAAAAAGGACTTTAAAAATACTCTGCAATATGTCTGTCTATTCAGGTGCCTTACATGAGTAGGGAATGAACAATAAGCAATGAATATTCAGAATAGAAAAAGAAGCAATCAGAAACAGTTCACAAAATTGGAAATGCAAATGGACAAACAAACAAAAAATGTTGGGATATTTCCCTATCAAATATAAAAAGTAAAAACAAAATTCTCATAAAGTCCTCATAAATTAGTAATTTAATATTACAGAGGAAGGCATAAAATTAATAGACAATGGGAACATGCATTATTCATTTGTGGTTAGGCTTCTGGGACGTGGGAATTCTATGCACTGTTGAAAATAAATGCAATTGTAATGGAAATTAGTAAAAAACTTCAGAAGTGTTATCTGCTAATATATCTCAAAAATCTTAAAATTGTATTTAGCTTGGAAATTAAACTTCTAGAAAATGTCCTGAGGAGACAGTGTTAATTTTCTGAAATGATTTATTTACTGTGATATTTATAATTCATAAGTGAAATATTAAAATAAATAAAGGTATCTGAAAAAAACTTCATCTCAGATGCTTCTAGCTATTTATCCAAATATCATTGGTCACCTTCCTCCTTCGTAACAGAACAACAATTTCATGCTAAATAGCAGGATGACCAGCCTCAATAAGGAATTTTTAACTTTCTTCGTCAATCATGGTTATCCCATTCTTGTTGGACTGATACTCATTTCCCAGTCTTGGCTTCTAGCTAGGGATAGCTGTATCACCAAGGTCTGGACCATAAGATAAAATGGGAAATCAGAAAATAAAGGCAAGCTATTTTGACCCCCCATCCCTGCTTCCTGACTTTGATTATGGTGTGAAGATGTTATGCTTTGAGTTGTGGCAACCATGATGTCACAAACATAAGGACAAAACAGGAAGGTACCCAATATGAATGAAAAGAGACTGAATCCTTGATAACATGGTTGATCTGCCCAACAAACCAAAAGGATGCCTGTCTCCAGACTACCTACATATGTGCTTATTTTAAGATTGTGTGAAGCTTTATGTCATATTTTTTCACTCTAAATATATTGATAAAAATATTGGTAAAAATATTGATAAAAAGTTTGTTTCCAATTTTTCTCATTAAGTTCATTTTTGAATAGCACATAAAATATAAACATTGTACATATTAATGGGGTAACACACTATTGTCTGATACATTGTATACTGTTTAAATCCATTAAACATATGTATCTCCTCAAACATTTATCACTTCTTTATGATGAAAACATTCAAAATCCTTTATTCTAGCTTTTGAAGTGTACAATATATTATTATCTATAATCATTTACTGCACAATAGCACAGCAGAACTTCTTGCTCTTATCTAACTGTAACTTAGCAAACAACCATTGGTCAACCTTTCCGCTTCCCTCCCTTTTCCTATTTTCCCCAGTTTCTGGTAACCACCATTCTACTATCAGTTTCTATGAGATCAAATTTTTTAGATAAAAAAATTTTCACATATGAGTGAGATCAAGTGGTAGTGTGTTTCTGTGCCTGACTTATTTCACATGACACAATTATCTCCAGGTCCATCCATGTTGACACAAATGAAAGGATTATATATATATATATATATATATATATATATATATATATATATATATATATAGGCACTAGGGATTGAACTCAGGGGCACTCAAACACTGAGCTACATCCCTAGCCCTTTTTTAAATTTTATTTAGAGACAAGGTCTCACTGGGTTACTTAGGGCCTCATTAAGTTGCTGAGGCTGGCTTTGAACTTGTAATCCTCCTGCTTCAGCTTCTCAAATTGCTGGGATTACAGGTGTGCACCACCATGCCTGGCTTCATTCTTTTTTATTGTCTAATAGTATTCTATTTTTTATATGTAGCATGTTTTCTTTATCTGGTCATCAGATGATGGACACTTAGGTTGTTTCCAATTTCTTGTCTATTGTGCATAGTGCTACAGTAAACACTGAAGTGCAGATGCCTTTTCACCATACTGATTTTATTTCTTTTGGATATATAGCCAGTAGTTGGATGATATGCTAGTTCTATTTTTCCATTTGTGAGAAATTTCAAACTGTACTAATATACATTCCTAACAGCAGTGTGCAAGGTCCTCTTTTCTTCACATTATTGCCAGCACTTTCTATCTTGAGTCTTTTTTTTTTGGGGGGGGGGGTACCAGGGATTGAACCCAAGGGCACTTAACCACTGGGTCACATCCCCAGCCTTATTTTGTATTTCATTTTAGAGACAGGAACTCGCTGAATTGCTAAGGGCCTCGCTAAGTTGCTGAGGCTGGCTTTGAACTCATGATCCTCCTGCCTCAGCCTCCAGAGTTGGGGAATTACAACCGTGCACCACCATGCCCAGCTTCTTGAGTCATTTTGATAATAGCCATTCTTACTGAGATAGTGTATCTCACCATATTTTTGATTTACATTTCCCTAATGATTAGTGATGTTGAGCCTTTAAAAAAATTAGTTGTATATATGCACTCAATGCCTTTATTTGTTTTTATGTGGTCCTAGGATCAAACCCAGTGCCTCACACTTGAAAGGCAAGTGCTCTATCACTGAGCTCCAACTACAGCCTATGTTGAGCATTTTTATATATCTATTGTCCATTTGTAAGTCTTCTTTTGATAAATATATTATTTCAACTTAGAACACCCTATTTTGTTCATAGGCAAAATCATTTGCCCACAGCAAAGATGGGACTCAAGCTCAGGTGTATCTGGCTCCAAAGTTTATATTTTTATTTTTGCTGTACCATTGTGATTTTGGACAAGTCACACAACCTCTTTGAATGTTGGTGGTCTCATCTATAAAATGGGGCTCATAATACCTTCTTGATTGGACTGTTGTAAAAGCAAATAAGGTAATGCACATGAGAGCTCCTTAGACAGTACAAACTACTAGATAGGTAGAAGCTATTTATATATAAAGCTTTTAGTGGAGTATTTAAATTACAATTCATTCTTCTTCTATAAGCTTTCTTGTGCTGCTGAAGTAAATGTCATAGAGGTGCTGAATCAAATGTACATTTCATGGTGGGCTTCTTTTCTAAGCGCTTGGTAAGAGCAGTTTGACAGATATATTTTTTCCCTTAAAGAAGTTCAGCTTTGTAAATATGGATGGCTTTTAAATTAATGGTCATGTACATGACATCAAAATTTGTAAGGCTTTTTATCATGAGTTTTTGAAGGTATTTGAAATAGATTTTTGTCAAGGCAAGCAGCTTCTTCCATTGAATCCATTCTAATATCCAGCATGTCCTAACTTCTGGTGGACTTTCCTTGGTCCTTGAATCCCTTTATTGACTATGGGGGCATCCACTGTGGGATACAATCTTATATGTAAAGAGAGGGAAGGAGGAAGAAAAGGAAAGTGGTGGAAATATCGAATGATTTTAACAAAATTACATTTTATACATACATAAATGTACCAAAGAGAATTTCACCTTTACATATATGTAGAAAGTATCAATAAAAAAATGAGTGAAAGGAAGTTTGTTAGAGCAGAGGAAATACAGTAGGGGTAGGGAGGAGGAGAAGGAAATATAGTATGGAATAGGGATTGAAATAAAAAAAACCTTACATATATGATTTTGTAAAAATGAACCAAACTAATGTGTTTAACTGGAAATCTCTAATAATAAAAATAAATAAAGTTAGAATTAATGTTTATACCCTTGATATACCTGGGCCTTATTCTCTTCATTTTTTTTAAGTACAGAGGTTGGAAGAATGTGGGCTATATAATCACTTTATTTTCTTTCAGACATAGGATGATGCTACTCTCCTATTCAGAACCCTCCAAAGCGTTCTTAGTGCACTTAGGAAAAAAGATAATTTCTCATCATAGACTTCAGGTCCCCACATGTTCTCACTAATATGTCCCCCTCTCTCACTATATACAACTGTCCCTCTCACTCACCATACAATGGATGCATAAACCTTCTTCCCTGAACATACCCTGTTCATTTTCATCTTAGGACTACACTAGCCATATCCTCTTACCAGAAAGCATAGGCTTAGGGAGTCCTTCCCTGGCCACCTAGTCACTCAGTATTAAATCATCCTACTTTAATTCTTGCCATAGATTCAGGTCTATATTCTTTATTTATCTATATATGTATCTCAATTTTATTTGTATCACTAATACAAATCCAAGGTTCATGAGAGAAAACACATTTGTCTATTGTACATATCCATGGTGCCAACAACCATGTTTGCATAAAACAAAATGTGAGTCTAGAAAAACTGCTGGCTATTTTCTCCCAGTCTCTAGCTGAAGCCCAAATTTAATATCACCCCTAGTTCAGGTACCAACAAGAGACCTACAGCAGGAACAATTGAGCAACTCGATCCTTGCACTTATCATCTCTGCTTTGCTGGCCATTTTGTTCTGATCTTACCTCTATTTGGAATGCTAGAGTTTTTCTGGTTCCTCAATCCTGAATCCTCTTTTGTGTAGCCTTCTCAGTAACCCAGACCCTCTAGACAGAGGATACACTTTAGCCTTTGTGGTTCTTCTTTCTACTTCCATCCCCAAGACCTAATATCTGGCTCCTAAATACCAAGTAGGTAGTTCTATCTTTAGTTGACAGATTTCTCTAATGCTTAAGGATCCTCCTGAGCCTCTGCATTCCATATCTCATGTTGAGATATACCTTGTTATCTCATGTAACCTGATCCTCTAGCTAACTTCCTGCTAAACAATGACTACTAATGCATACTCTCTGGATTCCATGTCTTATCTGCTGAACTGGATCAGTCATAGCTGGGAATGACTCTCCTAATCTTGGTCCCTCTAAGTTGAGAGACTGATTACTAAGATGTCAAAAAACAGTATACTAATTTGGAGGACTTACCTTGGAGAGCTCTTGTCCAGGACCACACTGTTGGCATGTGACACACCGTCCCCATTGGTCCTGGTACTCATTTTCTTGGCAATCCATGGTAAGAAGGCTGTAGGTACAGAACACAAGAACTAGGAAGATAATGGGAAGGAATAGCAAGATAAGTTGTGGCTTCCATGATGCTTGACTTCTGGGTTATCTAATCTCATGTTCTTAGTTAGAGGGGCTAAGAAGGCCAGCACAAAACATCTAATGCTTATATAGCTCTAAATCTTCTAAATGCTTTATATGTAATAGCTCAATTCTTAAGTAATTGTATAAGAGATCATTATTTTCTCTATTTTTCAGATGAGAAAATTGAGGCACAGAGGCCAAAGAACTTTCCCAGAGTTTCACAGTTGTGATGTTACCAAGAACTGAACTGATAAATAGAATAACACAAGTAGTGGGCTTATGTCTGGGCAGGGGGACATAAGCACTGTAATCTATGATGTGTGTTTTAATAGTATGGAAAGTGTTTACATCTGTTATTATTATACTTTATTATTTAATCTGTACATTAATCCCTGTGAGTGAATCAGTATAAGGATTGTCATCTTTATTTTATGGATGGCAATCCTAAAACATGATCCTCCTTTGCCAACAGTGTCTTCAGTTCTTCTGAGGACCATTAGCTGCCATTGCTCCTGTCCTAGGTAGAAAGGGAGGGGAAGATGACCCATCATGCAAATATCCTTGTGTACTAAGGTGTAGAGAGAACAGAACATTATTTTAACAGAAATATGTTAGAAGAGAGATGAGAGATGGCCTGGGGCAATAGCACTTGAATTGTACTTACATTTGACATGTATGGATTCTAATCTTGTCTATAGGATAAGGATAACCCTTGTTTACCCAGAACTAAGAGGTTTCCCAGGACATGGGCTAAATTTATTTAGCACTAAAACGGAGATTCCCAAGCAAGGTGAAAAGGTCGATCAACATACTTGACTCTTTCATTTCGACCTATAATCTGAATGAATTATTTCATCTTTTCTGGCCTCAGTTACTTAATCTGAGTAAAAGGCACAGTATATTCCTTACCTCAATTAAATATCTCTTGAGGGGATTAAATGAGCTCAGGGTCATCAAAATATCCTGAAGGCCTTAAAGAACTATACAAAATAAGACACAGGTAAGTATTCAGACAGGTAATCTTCTACAAAGAGGAATTTTAATGAATGTGGGTAAAACTATTGATAAATGAGGATTTTCCTTCTTAAAGATCAAGGTGTTCTCAGGTCCCTTTGTGCACTCATTGAATACCATGGTGAATTTCAGGTGGTTTCTCAAATACTGAAAGTCCTGAATTTGTACTTCATCAGAAAAGACAGCACATGTGTACCTAAAAAAGGCCAACACTCCTCTAAGAGTCTTCAATGGAGGAGGGGTAAGACATCCTGACTAACATTTTTGCTTCAGTAAAACTTTTCTCTATGTAGAGTGAGCTATTCTTTCCCACTATTTCATTTAGAGGGAATTGGCCTACAAAATCCAATCCATTTTTGCACAAGATATCCTCTCCTGTTTTTGTTTGATAACTTTGCCCATAGTGTTAGCCTCTGGAGGCAAGCTCCCCTCTCCTTACTACCCACCTTTCTCATTGAGCACAAAAATCATCATTGGTCTCATATAGTCTTATGACAAGGTATTTCAGCACCATGGGAATAAAGCCATCATACTGGTCTGGAAATCTCTCCTGTATCCTTTTCTTGTCCAGAAAATCAGGAAAATATTGGCAGGAGCCCCCAAAACAACCCACTTTTTGAGATAAGCTCTCAAAACAGGCATCTGAAATCTTCATGGTAGCTGCTGCTGGCCTTGGAATGTCTGGGGCAAACTATTGGTTTGGTTTCAAGAGACCTACCTACCTAATAAACATGAACCTTAACACAGCCCTATAACCCTGGTTTTGGGATTCTCCCTAGGCAAAGTAGGCCTATTGCCAAATCCCCAAAGGAATTAGGGAATAAATAATAAGACTTATTTCCCTCTCCTTTTTGTCAAACAATTAATTCAAACCATATAAATTAATTTGTCTTGTGTTAGAAGCTTAAGAAATTGCCTTTATTAAAGAGAATAAAATCACATGGATCTTGGACAATTCTGAAGAAGTTAGTATATGGGTAAAACTACTTAATAAGGGTTAAATTTCACTATCCTGGGACAATGTGAGACTTTATATCAAGTTTTCCCCAGTGGTCAGCAGTATCTTGCAACAAATGTAACTGCCTTTTCATTTTAAGAAAAAGAACAAAGAATAAGTAGGTTTTGAAAAATCAGCTGCTCATGTATCTGTAGGTAGGTATTCTTCTAAAGTATCACCAAAGATGCAGCTAAATCCCAGAAACTTCTAAGTTGGCATTGTAGACAGACCTATAAAATTCCCAGAGTAGAGACCATTTCATGTCCAGTACCTGAAAGAGTGGTACCTCAACAGTCCTTATTATTTGTTAGCTTGTCAATGTGCTTTGTTTCTAGGACTATGGTAAAAGATGCACATGTGTTTAGTCACCTATATTATTTTTCTCACAGATAATTTGAAAATTAATCATTTTCAAACAATGATTAATAATTCTATCAAAAGAAAAAAGCAAAGATCTGAATTAGTGACATGCGGACTTGTGTTTGAATTCCAACTCTACAATTTAGTTGTCATGTGTCCTCAAAAAATGGTTCCGTCTTTCATGGCATCAGTTTCTTCATCTGTAAAAATGGCAATTTAAAATAATAGTTTCCACAAATAAAAAAAAGAATTTCAAAAGGTAAAAAATAAAATAAAATAATACCTTCCTTATAGATTATTTTAGAGGATTAAATGCAATAATGCATGTTAAAGGCCCTAGTATAGGGCTTGGTGCTTATGAGACAATTGATAATTAGTAGGTTCTCTTCCCAATCCTCCCTGGTTTAGAAGGGCCCTTTTCCCCATCCCCTTCAGAAGGGTGGGGTTACACTATGAGCAATGTACACTGGCCTCTCTTCAGATTTGTAGGGAAGAAAAGGGAAACAGGTCTCTTTCTTTTACATTGACCCACCCCAGCACAAAGCACGAAGCTGGAACATGAAGACCATGCCTAAGACACTAGTGTCATTACAGCATCTCCCTCCTTACTAACTGCTGCCATTAGTGACTTAAAGCTTAAGGACAAGATTCCCCATAATACCTTCAGTTACCTAAGTCACTTTGACTAAAAGGAACATTGTTCTCAGTATTTGCTGGATATTTTTGATCAAGATATTTTGTACAGGGTGAACTTGGTTGAAAAAAGTTTGAAAACCTTTCTGAGACAATTGCCTTTGAAATGAAAGTGCAAAAGAAATAAAATTTGATTTATGGATAAGTGAGGATGTCATTAGAGACTCTGTTGAACAGCGGATCATTTTCAACAGAACAATCCCTCCCACTTCTACAATCTGAGGCTCAAAATTTTTTTTTCACTCCAACTCTGACATCTGATTTTGTTCTCCTATTATTTCTATCACTACATTAGTGTGGGGCAGGGAAATAAGGTAAGGGTCAGGCATCAATTTTCTCCTCCCTTTGAGTATGATACATTCTAGAGTTCTTCTGTGAAGACTTCCACTCACTTAACTGTACTGTTTGCAGGTTACATCTTGAAAAACTGCCTCTAACTTGCCAACAACTCAAGAAAAGAACAGACAAAGGAAATGTATAGATAATGAACAAAGCCCAGATAGTTGCAGTGGACAAAAGTCTATGGTTTATGATAGGAATTCCAACTCTATCCTCAACAGAAATTCCCCACGGAAGTTTGGGAAGCTCAATCAATTTCTTCATCCATAAAATGGGGATATTTCTATCTTACCTGTGTAATGTTTAAGAGTAGTTTGGACATCACGGGTAATGTGGAAGTGCTCTAGAAACCTCATGTAGGTCACATACTGGGACTGTTTTTTATTAATGTACCACATATATCCATAAAATATGAAGCAAACTGATAAAATTTTACATATGCATATACTCATGGAAACACTACATAGATAAAGATACAGAACCTTTTCATTATCTCAGCCAGCCACCCTCAAGCCCCTTTTCCAGTCAACCCCATTCTCCAGGTAATCACTCCTCTGGGTTTCTGTCACTATGATTATTTTTACCTGAACTTGAACTCCATATAAATTAAATAGTACAAGAAACACCCTTATTTCTGGATTATAAAGCTTTTCTAATAAGAAACATTAAAAAATTCTGTAATTTTTAATTGTTTTCTTCTAAGAAAATATAAGTGTAAATATTTATGACCTTGGATTAGGTAATAGTTTCTTAGCTATAATACCAAAAGCACAAGAAAAAGAAGAAAAATAAATTTATGCTTAAATTTAGAATTCAAAAATTCAAAACTTTTCTGCTTCAAAGGACACTATAAAGAGATTAGGAACGAGGAGGGAAGATGACATAATGAGTGGCTGGATTTGATTAGTTGACACTGTTTACATGTGTTGAAATATCACACTGAACATCATTAATATTTATAGTTAATGCATTCTAATTAAAATACTAATAAAATGTTTAAAAAATTAAAAAGTGAAAAGAAATTAGAAGACAACTCACACAATGGGAAACAAAAATTTGCAAATCCTGTACCTGATAGGAGATTTGCAACTAGAATATACCAAGAACACTTACAACTAAAACACAGACAACACAATTTAAAGTGGGTAAAGTATTGAAACAGATGTTAATCCAAGAAATATAAAAATGCCAATGAGCCTATGAAAATGTGCTCAGTATCATTAATAATAAGGGGAATACAAATTAAAACTGCAAGAGGGCTAGGGTTGTGGCTCAGTGGTAGAGTGCTTGCCTCACACACATGAGGCCCTGGGTTCCAACCTCAGCACCACATAAAAATAAATAAATAAAGATTAAAAAATTAAAACTGCAAGAAAGTATCACTTTATGTGCACTAGGCTGGCTATAAAAAGATTGGACAAAGAAGTGTTGTTGTCAAGGATGTAGAGAAATTGGCACCCTGATATAAGGCTTGTGAGATGTAACATGGTGCTACCCCTTTAGAAAATGTATATTTTTTTCTTCCTCAAAGTGTTAAATATAGAGTTACTACATGACTCATCAATTCCATACCTAGGTATATACCCCAAAGAATTGAAAGCACATGTTAAATTCATATAGGAATATTCCTAGAAGCAATATTCATAATAGACAAAAGCAGACAAAAACCCCAAATGTCAATTAAAATGATAAGCAGATAGACAAAACTTGGTCTATCCATGCAATGAAAAATTATTCAGCAAAAGTGAAAATCCACAAAGCCAAGCACAGTAGCACATGCCTATAATCCCTGAGGCTCAGGAGGCTGAGGCAGGAAGATCAAAAATTCAAAGCCAGCCTCAGCAACTTAGTGAGGCCCTGTGTCAAATTCAAAACTAAAAAAAAAGGATGGGGATGTAGGTCAGTGGTTAAGCACCCCTGGGTTCATTCCCTGATACAACAAAACTAAACTAGACTAAACTAAACTAAACATAAAGTGCTTAATAGGTGCAATAATGTGGACGAACCTTGAAAACATTATGCTAATGACAGAAGTCATATACAAAAGGGCAAATATTATATGATTTCATTTATATAAAAAGTTCAGAATAGGCAATCCATAGAAAGGAAGCAGATTTAGTGTTTTCCAAGGGTTGGAGGAAGGAAGGAATGAGTGATTAATGGATGTGAATTTCTTATGTAGTGATAAAATGACCTGGGATTAGAGAGGAGTAATGGTTGTATGATGGTTGTATGAATTACCAAAACTCAGTAAACTGAGTAAACTCTATACACTTAAAAGGGATAATTTTTGTGATATGTGAATTATATCTCATTTTTTAGAAATGATGGTTCTTCCATTTTTTGTTTAATATTGTGAATTATCCTATACTATTCCAATACACCTTATCTAAGTTAGCCCCAAAATATAAAAAAAAGGAAAAAGAAAAAGAAAAAATGAAAGCTGCAATGAATATTCTTTTATATGCCTTTAAGTGTAATGTTTTGTTTAATCCAAACCTATCTGGTTAATTATATATATCAGGAGAGCTGACAAGTGGCCACATGACTAGTGTATCTTTATTTGGCCTTTGTCATGTGGATGCTGTCCCTGCCCATTACCTCTGTCCTGGTTCCCCAAAAGATAACCTAGAAGAGTAAGAATGTAGCAGACAGGAAAGAGGAGAAGCAATGAGGCTGACATTAATGATAATCCCCACATTAGCTCATTGTGCCCTGAATAATTGCTTCTGGCCAAGTTTCTGCTGGATGTGAGGTGCTCAGGCGCTGGGGGTGCAGCTGCCTCTGGCCACAGCTTGCGGCTGCTGCTCTTCTCAACTTGCACACATGCCTATGGAGTGAAACATGCCCTCTCTATCTAGGATGGGTAGGCAGAACAGGATGACAAATCTAAATTAAGAACTCAGGACTTCAGGATATTTGCTTTGCCTGGACAGTGCAGAAGGTCTGGGATTAGAAAGGGTGAGGAAGACAGCAGCTGGTCCATGCCCTGCCCATTCCTCTCCTGTGAGCCCACTCACCCACCCACATGCACAGGACTGGCAAAATCAAGGCAGTTGCTCCACCTGGCCTTGAGGATACTCCTTTCTTGAAAATCAAATTTCTTATCAGTACAATGCCTTCATCATTTTCAGATATTGGGCCTATCAGCCAGATGTTGCTTTACCATTTACTGGTGGCTGTCAGCCTTCCCCTTTCTGGGTTGGCCAACAGTCACTCCTATCCCAACCTTCTCTTGTTCATAAGCTACTTCCAAACTACCAAACATCTTCTTCCAGCCCCACTGTTTGTGAATTTTATATTTCCTGTTTCAAGTCAGTATGGTGAATGGTCCCAGGCCCAGCTCTGCCATCAGGAGCATATGACTACCCAATGCCAGGTCTGAGGTTCCTGTTTGTAACATGAGGGAGCTTGCTTAGCCAATCTCTTAAACCAGTGGTGCTTGCTATTGGCTGCATCTTGGGAGCTCCAGAATATACTTATACTTGGGACTCAACCCTGAGAATCTGATGTGATTAGTCTGGAGTGTGACCTGAAGATCTGGAATTTATACAGCTCCCCATGTGATTCTCATGTGTAGTTAAAGTTGAAACTATTATATTGATAAGGAGACTCTTTTGGGTCTGACCATGTCTGTTTGTCTGAATATAAGGTGCAGTCATAAAGGTTTACCCATCCCCCATATAACAGAAAGAATTCTATGGAGAAGTAACCTGTGTCATACCCATTTTTTTCGGGGGGGGGTGGGTGGTCCTAAGAAAAATAAGAAAGGTAAAGGGGATGGTGGTATGAATATTTTAAAATATGCCACATCATGTCATCTCCAACTTCTAATTCCATTAGCAACTCCTGCTTCCACTCATAAAAGTCAAGTGCCCCCAATGAATGTTGAGGCCTTAGACAATTTGCCTACCTTAACTTCCTCAATTACTTCTTTGGCCCCTGCTCTCCTTACTTTCTTCACTGCAGGCATGCTGGCCACCTTCCTATTCTTCAAATTTCCTAGGAATGCTCTCACCTTAGGCCCGTCACACTTGCTCAAGCCAGGAATATCCTTGCCCATGACCAGTGCCCTCAACCTCTTCAGTTCTTTGTCCTTGTAACATTATATTGGTAAGGCTTTTCTGACCACTATTTTAAAATTGCAACTTCCTACCATACTACTTATCCCCCTTTCCTGTTTTATTATCCCCTATAGCACTTATGACCTTCTGGCCTGTCAAATATTTTGATTATTTTTATTGTCTATGCTTTCCCTAACTAGAATGTAAACACCATGAGATGGGATGCCTGCCATGTTCACTACTTCATATTTGATGATTAGAACAGTGCATGGCATATAGAGCACTAAATAAATATTGGTTGATGAGCAAATGGTGGAAATCTACAGAATAAAGGTCACAATCTTCTGCCTGAGTGAAAGATTTCATAGTTCATTAGGGGTTTCATATTGATTTACTTAACAGACCTTCACAATTACCCAAGGAGGAAACTAAGGATTATTATCACCAATTAACATACTTACAAAGAGAGAAAAGATGAGGTTCAGAGAAAAAGTATTACTTTGAGTTTATTTAGTTAGTAAGAAGTATTCAAAGATAATTTAGGGCCTATGAATGAGACATGCTTTCCAAGGTAGTACTGAACTAAAATAGGGAATAGAGATCTTCCCAGCCTTCACTGAAATTTCATTTTTCTTCAGTGATATTTTGTGTGGGCCAAAAAAACCTCATTTTTGAATACTAATTTGCTTGTGCTTTAAATAATGGTTTGACAGGATTACTATCCAAGCCTTAGATAAGAGGGCCAGGACAAGGGTGGTAGCAATAGAAATAGAGAGGAAGTGGCATTAGGAGATATAGATCTTACAAAGTGAGCACCAAGAAAAAGATATTAGCTAGAGAAATTTCTGGGAGTTGCTGGATGGGAAACCATAAGAATCCCAGGGTCATGAAGATTGTGGGGGACTTGCTTGGTAGGAAAAAGGTAATACACTATTTTTAAATCTTACTAAGTATGAAGAGTTGGAGGGGACAGAAGAACATTGCAATGGTCATGTCCAGCAGGCAACAAAAGTATATAGAACATAGTTTGGAGTTACAGACAAGTCATGTGTATAAGACCAGAATAGTCATGCTTGCTCATGACTTCATATCAGAAATCAATTCTGTGAGACTTTTTAAAAAATACCAGTTTCCAAGACTTAATAAATCAAAACCTCTGGGGTTTAAGAACCACTGGCTTTGGGCTTGGGATATAGCTCAGTTGGTAGAATGCTTGCCTTGCATGCACAAAGCCCTGGGTTCAAACCCCAGCCCCCCCCCCCCCCCACACACACACACACACGAACCACTGGCCTACGTAAATTGTGGCAGAGGATCAGGTAGATAAAGAAGAACGCTAAGAACAAAACATTGAGTGACACCCATATTTGATTCTAGAAGAGGAATAACAACCATTGGTAAACAAGTAGGGTAAGCCAGGGAAGAAAGAACAGAAACGGGACAGGATAGTAAAGATAGTAAATGACAAACTTTGAAGAAATTAGGGTAAGAAATAGTGTCAGCTGTTGTGAATATAAGGAGGTGGAGGAGTGTTCAGGACTGGGGATGTGTTATTTTAAGTTTACTTCATGTGTGTGTGTGTGATGAAAGTAAATTGCATTTTTATGTTCAAGTATGCTAAAATATGTGCCTGGAATAGAAATAACTCAGAGGTGGTTACTACAGTTTTTAACAGGTTTCACTCTCTATTTCCAAAATGGCTGAAGAATTTTAACTGTTAGTGATAGTAACATCTGGTCCAGCTAAATCAGGATTAGCATAACAACAAGGGTAAATGAAGGGAGCTGGTGCAAAATTAAAGAAACCTCACCTGTTTGCTGTGTCTTTTATTCCAGTGTACAAAGTGAGAAGTAATGTCCCAGCTGGGGGAGAAAAGAAAAAAATAATCATATTAAAAGAAGTTGTCACAGTACAGAGAGAATTAATAACCAATTGAACTGTCCATTTTCACTCACCAAAGGCAAACACTAACCATATGAGTCAAGTGCTTCTTTTTCAAAATACACACACACACACACACACACACACACACACACTGCAAAGAAAGCACAAACCTCAAAAGACAAATGGAGCTTAGCACTGTAAATTAAGTAAAAGTAAAAGCTAAATATATATAAATATTTGGTTAGAGTCTGGCAATGAGTGAAAAAGACTTTTTAAAAGGAGGAAAAAGAATTGTGCAACTGAAAATAGAGACATAATTAACAAAACAAATGGGATGAAATTAAGACCAATAAACTTTGAGCTGATTATAAGGAGAAATATCCTTTTAATGATTGCTGAGACAATCTTCCCTAGTGGGAGCAAAGATACCAAAAATACCCTGGATGATGTTCCAGGGAAAAAATGAGATAATGTATGTGAGAGTACTCTGGAAACTCCTGATTGTGTTACACATGTGAGGAGTTGCTATGATTGTTGTTATTATCCCACCCAGAACTTGGGAGCAAAGGGCACTGGAGACAAGCTTCAGGCCAGACCAACATTTGGCCAAAACTCAAAGCCTCCACTTTGCTCTACTGTCACCCTAGCCAAAGTGAGTCACTTATTTGTGTACTGACCACCATAAGACACCATGAAATTATTGTATCATCAAAAATTAGTTACTCCACCAGCAGTACTGGGAGTGGAGATTCATTAACTTCCCAAGGAGGCTGTTGGCTGAGTTGTCCCAGCTGGGACTTGAATTCATTTCTTTGCAAAGCTGGGAACTGGACAAAATTCAGTCGAGTGTTCTAATTTCTGATTTCTATTAATTTTTTGGTCTTGCCCCACATTGTCTCCACCCTGTCTAATTTACCAAACAATCTAGAATAATTGTATCTCTCTGAATATAGCAATAAAACAATCCCTTTTCCCCCCTAACAATCCAAATTCATTTATTCCATACCTTCCTCATAGGCCAGGGAATGAAACATCCTAAAGAAGGAGGGTATTTGCATAAAACCCAGGGCAACAAACATCCTTATTGTAAGACATGGTGAATAAACCCATAGAATGAGACCTATTTGTACAGGATGTGATACTTCTGCCAAAATATTTATTGCCCTTTAAAAAGAAGTCTAAGAAAAGGAAGAAAGAAATACAACACAGTGAGTTTGAGAGGGTAAGGTGAAACTGAAAAGAAGAAACTTGTTGTTTCATATGTAAATACACATTCTCTGAAATAATTTCCAGCCTCTGACAATCTAGAGTCAAAGTGAGTTTAAAACTCATCTTAGTCCCAGCTGCTTGTCACCCAGTAAAGGAATTCCATCTATTTCTGCTTGAACTCCTTTAGTAACAGGCAGCTCAGTACTCACAAAACAGCACATTCTAATATATTTTTTCCTTCTCTTTGAAAACTGTTTAAACTTTTCAAACTGTTAAACAATTAGAAATATAGAGTCACAGAATTCTGAAAGGATTCTTCAGTGTAAACTAATTCAATTCCCTTATGGTCCAGATGAAGAAACTGAGGCTTAGAGAAGGAATAGAATTTTCCCAAAGTCACATAGTTGGTTAGTGGCAGAGTTGGGACTAAAATTCAAGTCTCCATGTTCAGGCCCAGTGGCTTGTTTATTTCCCATAAATAAAGAGAGAAATGGGCCTAGCTTCTGGATTGATTACTCAGTGACCATGTTACCAAGGCTTCAGCTTCTTGTCTTCACACCCACAACCTAACATTGGCTCATTTTACCCTAAACAGAACAAATCCAAAGGGTGGACTGGGTCAGGGAAAGGTGGCTCATGGAAGGGAAGCAGTGCTGCCCACTCTTTTGGCTCATCCACCATGGTGACTAACAACCTCCTGGAAGCAATGACATGTTACTGCTTAATTCCACCATATATTACATGGCAATTCTTTTATTTGTGAGAATGGTATGATGACTTTTGGGGATACTTGGGGGACATAATACCTGTTAACACTCCAGGATGGATTTTGAGTCACTCAAAACTCACTTGATAAGTGCCTTCTATGCTAGGAATTCTATTAGAACTTAGTAACAGGAGGGAAAACCAGAGGTTTCCACCTGTAGGAAATCATGTCTGGTGGGGAAATTGAGAATATATACTGTTAACTCTAATCCAAGACAGATTATGGCCATCTTCATATCTCCCAGGAGCACAGAATAGTTACGGTCCTTTTATAGACTGATGGCAAGAATAACCTATATCCTTCCTGTTAAGCTCCCAAAAGGAAAATACATGGATTTTCATAAAGAGAGCAAAGAAAAATATCTTCTGCTTCAAAATTAAGCGTTAGCTCTGAGAAATAGCTCCAAAAGATGTCTCACCATCTTCAGAAGGCATTCAAGTGGAGCAGGTCAATAAGACATCGAAGGAGAGTCATGTGGCCAGTCACAGGCCTTTCCCCTGGGTCTAGGAACTTTGTTCCCTGAATGGTTTCAAGAGAACTTTCAAAGGAATGTCTGGCATAAGGTGACTGGAGGATCTTACTTCCTCTTGCCTCCTTCTCTAGTGCCAGAGCTGATCTAATTGCTTAGCTGTCGCCATAAACCCAAATAGCTACTGAAAATCAAAAAACAAACAAACAAACTTGAAGTTAAAAAAAAAGTGATTCCAATCTTGGCTCAGACACATACTAACTATCTGGCAAGTTTCATTTCTCTGCCTTCCCTAGTTGGGTTGAGGTGTCATTGGGATTATGGTTCAAAAAATACATACACATTTTTTTCTCACATTCACCCATCATGTTACTTTCGCAGTGTTCCACATCATTATGAAGGTGTTACCACCCCAATTTAAATAGTTCAAAACCTCAGACACATATCTGATTCGACTCCATGTCATGTGAGAAATGGAAGCAATTTGAGTGTTTTGACCTAGGGACAGAAAATGTACGTAATCTGGCCTCTGGTCTCAGATCTTTGAAGACCTCTCAAGGAAGATAAAGAGCAGACTGCTCTGGGTGGTCCCAGAGAGAATAATTAGGACATCTAGGGTCAAGTCATAGGTAAACCAAGTCCAGATTACCAAAAGGGAAAACCTTTAACAGTCAAGGCTTTCCTTGAATGGAATGGGCTCTTTCAAAGAGCAGGGAAGAGAGCAGAATCCAAGAGATTGTGAATCTCACACTCTTCTTTTTTAAGCCCATATAATTTATCAACTTCAAATTTCTGAAGACTCAACTGATGTGATACCTTGTTAAATGAACTGCCTCCTTTCCAGTCCCACAGCCACCACCTCAGCTCCAAGGCCTTGTCCCCTCTCTGTATATAGTTTATCCACCTCTTGATTTCTTCTATTCCAATATGGCTGACTTATGTTCATAAGATTATTCTTCCTATAGTACATATCTGGGTTTATTTAGCTCAGAAACTCTTAATAGCTATCCACTGTCTGCCAAATCAAATTGAAACTGAAATATCCAAAGTCTTTTGTGGTTTACCACCAATCTAACATGGCAAATTTAACTTCCACTTTTCTCCTAATTGTAAGTTAAAATCCATCTCAGCTGGTGTTCTTTTCACGTGCTCCAAGCTTCCCTGTCTTCAAGCAGTTGTTCCTGTTGTTTTCTTTGCTTAAACTGCCTTCTCTCCTATTCTCCACCTGTTGAAATCCTATCTGTACTCCACGGTCTAGCTTAAATAATAATAGTTAACATTTATTGAGTGCTTATTTTGGGCCAGCCACTGTGCTAAGCATGTGCAAGTATTTTACATGGATTATCTCATTTAATCCTCACAACAACCCAATGAGGTAGGTGCTATTATTATCTCCACTTTAGCCTGGAGTTTACTAAAGCTCAGAGAGGGGGAAGTAATTCTGTTTGTTCAAGGGCACACCAGTTAATAAATGGTGGGGATGGAATCTGAATCCAAAGAGTTTGCCTCTGGAGTGCTGACAGGTGTTATTATTTCAAAAAACAATCCAAAAGGTTCTCAGATTTTTTCTAACTCAAGTTGATAGGATCCTTACTTGAGAACCTCAGAGCACTTTGCTCCTTAAAGATCTATCTTCTATTATATTTACTTGGGTTCTTGTACCCATGATGAGCCTGACAAGCCCCATTGGCCACAGCCTAGATTTTGCACTTCTCACTGTCTCAAACTTGATGGCCCAGAGTAAGTCCTTAATAAGGTCGTTAAGTTAAATTGGAGGAATATTGAAGTGAAGGAAAGGTCAGGAGAGTTATCTAGAGGAGATGGTCCACACCCCCGCTACCCTGTATGACATTGGCCAGTGCTACCAACACCTGTCCAAATCAGACCCTTCAGTCTATTTTCCCAGCCTGTTCTCTGGCGGGTCTCTTCTTGTCCCCCCAGTTCTCACAGCTGCCTGGGCTTTGGCCAGTGTTTGGGGTGAGGCAGGATCAAAATATCACTGCCCTGGGCTCAGCTTCCAGGAGTGAGGGATCAAGTGAAACACAGGCGCGCGGGTGAGGGGGTGGACTGAAAGCCCCCATACAGAGCCAGCATGCTCTTTACACAAGCCCTGACTTGCCCAGGGACCACGTGGGTGGGCCAGCAGTTTAGCTTCCCTCAGGGATGCTGCACATATCTGATCCACCCCCTCCTCCCTTCTGCTAACTCCCAGCCTCCTCCTCTTCCTTATCTCCCAAGCCCAGATGCTCAAGGTAGTTTGACAAGTTCGGGCATGTTCCCAGTGGCCATCCAGGTCCAGTAAGAAGGCTCTTACAGCGGGGTATTGGTTCGCTAGGGTTGTAAGAATATCAGCCTAGGTTCCTGGCACTTCAAATAGTGTTCCCTGTACAAACGGATGAACTGGTAGAGAGCCAGGGGATGCCTTTCCAGCCATTCTGACTTTGCAGCACCCAAGGAGGGAAATCCTGACCTGGTCCTGTACTTCCAAATCTAAATGCCACAGGTTCCAGCCGGCCTGCCACTCCAGGGTGTGCTCCCACACGTGCCCAGTAACGGAAGGATGGGTCTTACCATCACAACAATGAAATTCCCAGACACATGCACCTCAACACAGAGCAAACATTCCGCTCAGCCCCTGCCCCTCAGTCCCCAGCAAGCATATCGCACTCACAGTAGATGAAATCCGTTGCTATCAAAGCTCCGCTCCACTCATTTCATATCCACGTGTAGCAACAGCGGATCAAATCCACCCTCTATTCCTTTCATGCTAAGCCTACTTCCCCCGCCCCTGTGAGGTTTCCGGGGCAGCTATTGGATTACCTGATGTGTCTAGGCGTGGCTATGCAAAGAAACCCCGCCCCTGAAAAGGACACTGTGAGTCTGGGGGGTAAACAGTGACCCAGCCACTGATTGGGCTGGAGTTGCAAAGCTCCTGGGACTGAAGCGGGGGCGAGACGGCAGAGGGCCAGGGAGTTTGGTTCAGCCCAGTCTGTGGGAACGGAGGGAGGGTCAAGTGGTTGGAGGCAGCTAAATGGAGCTCTGCTCTTCAAAGTTTTGTGCATGAGTTAGCAAGGCTGGAGATTGACAGGCAAACTTAGTGTTGCAAAAGTAAGGATTTTTAGACACACGGAATAGCTACTTCCCAGCTCTGATCCTGCCTTAAAAAAAAAAAAAAAAAAAAAAAAAAAAAAAACGCTTCAGAAAACTTTTGACTGGAGGAGGAGAGGTAACATGAAGCTGGGGAAAGACCACTGAAAATTAAGGAAAACTGACTTCTGGACTTGGCTCTGAATTTCTGCACACCCTTCGCCTTTGTGGAGCCCTAGGTCTCCGTACAGGGAAGAGGGTGGACTACCTAGTCTCTAAGGGTCATTCTAATAATCACCCTTTGGGAGTTTATAAGTTTATGATTTCGCGGGCAGCAGTGGGGAAATCCTGGGATGTTGTCCCTGACCTTGAAGAACTTGAAGAGGGGTTAGACAGGACAGACTAGACACAGAGAACAATAAGCAGTATAAAATGCATGAAGCTATGCTTGTGTGGGGATAGGGAGTAAATAGAAAATTTCTGTAGATTCCTGTCAATTTTGTGTGAAACAAAAATTGCTTAAGAAAACTAAGTCTTTGATACAAAATAAAAAAAGGGCTTAACTATGGGATATAGGGTAGAAGGGCACTGGGGTGCAGTAAAAAGGAGAACTTAGAAAGGCTCTAAGCAACTTAGTGAGACCCTATCTCAAAATAAAAAGTAAAAAGGGCTAGGGATGAGGCTCAATGGTTAATCACCTATGGGTTCAACCCCAGTATCAAAAAATAAAAATCAGACCAGAATGTGGTCATCACTTAGACTGCTGTTATGGGCTCAGGCATAGAAAGAGAATTGCCAGAGTTGTAATTTCAAGTCTGTTCCTTACTTGTTGTGTGACCTCCAGCAAGTTACTTAACCATGTTGTATCTTAACATATTCATTTGTAAAATGGATACAATAATAATCTCTTCCTTGGGATTATTTTGGGGAGTGCATGAGTTTATATAAAAATAGGGTTAATAAATATAAGAAAATTAGAACAATGAGTGGGACATAGAATATAACATACACATGTTTATTAGATATAAATAACACACACACACACACACACATAAGCAATTTAGGGTCCTTATATCTGTGAGATTAAAATGAAAATAGTTGTGCTGTGTAACTATTAATTCTTCCCAGAGGAGGCAAATGAAGAGTTACAGGTAGAAAACTCAGCTTTATCTCCCAGAGAGTAGACTCTTTCACAAAAGGGGGGCCCTTTGCTTTTTCTCCATCTTGTGCTACCCAGATCTGGCTTACAGACAGCCCAAAGAACCCTGGCTTTGGATTTAGGAGTCTTGGCAAAATTAATTTCATGTGTAAAAATCAAGTGAGTGTCTTTCTCTCTCAGCCTTTGTAACCTAAAGAGATTCTTAGAATAGATGACCTTGAAATTCTAGAGCAGTGCTTTTTACATGTTAATATATACACAGAATCACTTAGGAAATTTTATTAAAACACAAATTCTGATTTAGTAGCTCTGCTGTGGGGGCCCAAATTTTGACTTTCTAACAGAGTTCCCAAGTGATGCAGATGCTCCTGGGACACAGAAAATTTCAAAATCAAGAGTCTAGAAGGTGGTCAGGGATAGCCTTTACTGAGCATCTGTTGTGTTCGTCAGCATTCCATTACTGAAACAAAATACCTGAGATAACAAATGTATATACAGGAAATATTTATTTTGGCTCACAGTTTTGGAGGTTTCAGTCCATGTTTTGTTGACCCTATTGCTTTTGGATCTGTGGCAAGGGAGGAGCGCATCATGACAGGGCGTGGAGATATAGTGGGGCAAATCCAATCACTTTATTGGCAGGATGCAAAAGAGAGAAAGAGGAAGAGATCTGGGTCCCATTGCCTCCCTTGAGGGCATATCCCCCAATGACCAGAAGGTCTCCCACAAGACCTTACCTTTTAGAAGTTCCACCACTTCTCAATTATGGCATAAGCTGGTGACCAATTCTTTAACACTCATCTATAAATCATGCAAATGTGCCCCTTTGTAACTTAAAAAAGTCCTATGAAATAGTGATTACTATTCCTTATGGATAAAGAGGATTCTTGTACTCATGACACTGCCTGGAATACTGAAATCAACCTGAGATGAAGGTACTAAGGAAACTTCAGAGGGTACTAGCTTTTGTCAGATTATTTTGAAAATGACTAAAAGCAAAAAATATGAAGCTAACACTGCCTTCTACCACATCTTGTCCAATAATACTATGATAGCTGGCCCTCACAGAGCACTTTTCAGGCACTGTTCCAACTGTTTTGCATGGATTAATTAATTTAACCTTAAAATAACCAATCAAGCTAAAGGCATTGGAATCATCCTTGACTCTTTTTTTTTCACCTCATATTCAATCCATCAGCACATCCAATCATCTCTGTCTCCAAAATATTTCCAATGCCACATCTTCTCAGTACCTTCACTGTAATTACTTTAGTGAAAATAATCATTACAGGACTTCTTGATCTTATAGTTACACTACTACAGTCAATTCTCAGTAGAGCAGCACAGTGACCCTTTGAAAACATAAATCAGTCCAAGTCTGTCCAAACCATTCTACTGTTTTGTTAGTCCTAGTATATGTCAAGGTCTTTGACTATCATCAATGAGAGTCTACAACCTGCCCCACTTAATCCCATGCTCATCAATCTTCCCATATATCTCTAATCTCATTCCTAGCACTCCCCTTGATGACCATACTCAACCATACTGGCCTCTTTGCTATTTATTCTAACACTCAAAGCATGCTGCAGGCTGGTCTGTGCACTTGCTCTCTTTCAGACTAGACATTTTTTTCCAAGCTATCTTCATGATTCCTTCCCTCACTTCCTCCATATTTATACTCAAATGTTGTCTTATAATTTCTTACAATACTTTCCCGAATACCCTAATATATGCTAAGGAAATTTCCAGAGACTTTTGGACTCCACTAGGTAGACTTTGCCTCAGGGTTAGCCCCAGGTATGTGTGGTGCAGTGTGGCAGTGGGTAGGATTAAGGCTCTCAGCTCTGAGTTATTCTAGCTTCATTGTCAATCAGAACTGAAGCTGGGTCAGCTCATTTCTTGGGGACTCCCTGCAACATTTCCTTTCATAATGGGAAGGAATTATTTTATTTACCCAAAACAGAGTAATCCCAAACAAAGGGTTTCTCTGACTTCACTGTTGTAACTTCCCTAATCTGACAGCAGCCCCCACCCCAACTATTTCTGGGGACAGAGAGGTTCTTCTGTAGCCCAGTGAGAGATCTGGGGCTCCCTGATGCTAAGTTTTAGCTCTTCTCAGAGGTTACCTAGGGTTGCATACAGTTTAGAGAAGACTGAATAGTCTCTAATTCTTAATCAGCTTCTCTTCCACTTGCCCTGAGTTACTGTTTCAGGCTCACTCCTCTTAATCAAGCACAAAACCAACCCTTAACCTCTTAGTAGATAACTTTATCTCCAGTTCTGCTGAGAAAATAAAAAAAGCTACAGGCTTCAACTCTCCAAACAACTTCTGATTTCTCCACCTTCAAAATCATTCTTGTCTCTATCTTGGAGCTTCTTTCTGTCCCAAACTAATCTCTCTATCTGTCCCAAACTAATCTCTCTATCTGTGTTACTACTTCCTGTCTGATCTACTTTCCTTTTCATGTATCTTTATAGTCTTTCTTTGCCTAGATCCTTCCCTTAACCTGTACCTTTCCATTCTGAACCAAGATTCTGGAAAGAGGTTTTCATAGTCCTTTCATATCCTCACATTCATCTCTCCATTTCTAAACTCATTACATTCTGCTCTCCTCAGGATCACTCATGAATTTCTTGATATCAAACCTATGGATTATTTCTGTATTCTCATTTGAATTCTCCAAAATATACATATTTTTGACTTTTTTTCCCCTCATTTTTCCTTTGACTTTCATGGAAGCTATTTATTCTATATTCAGGCCTTTAATTTTTTTTCTAGATTCTCCTTACCCACTTGCCCACCAAATGTTGGAGTATTTCAGAGCATTCCAGTTTGTCCCTCTTGCCTGATTCTAACTTCTCTCATTGGAGTGTGAACCTATGTGGTAGACACCTCCTATGTCATTTCACTAATTAATTCCCACATGCAAAATAACACCAAGGGCATCTTAGGCAATCAATATACTTTTATATATTTTATACTGTACATAAGTATATGTTGAATGAATTAATTAATAAATAACTGGATGAGTGAGCCCAAGGAGGTTAATGTTCACATTTGAACACACCCTTCTGTATGTGCTCCTAGGCCTCAAGTGTGTCACCATATTGGAGCCAAAAATATTGGAGCCATACACAAAGTAATAGGAATAGCCAAAACTTGATCATTACTTGATCAACTGTATATGTTAAGCCCTGTGCTAAATGTCTTACATGCAAGATCTCATTTAATCATCACAATACTCTTATGAAATAAATATCATTATATCATCCCTATTTTATAGATGAGGAAATTGAGGCACAGAAATGGCAACTAATTTTCTGTGGTACCATAACCAATAAGTGGGAATTGACATAGAACTCTTAAGGATTGTTAATTCCTGAAAAATTCACTGCCACACGCAAAAGTGAATCATTTCTTTCATTTTCTTTTTTTTTTTTAATTTTTTATTTGTTTTAATTAGTTATACATGACAGTAGAATGCACTTATATCCTTTGATATATCATACATAGATGGGATATAATTTCTTTTAACCCAGAAACTCTTTCCACCATCTCTTGGAGAACTATTCTAAACCTCCACCTTTTCCCTAAAAGTCCCTCCTTAGGCATCGAATTTGTAATCCAGAAAATGGACTTTTGTCCAGTTCATCAAGATAACAGATGCTATTAAGCAATTAATCTCTTTACCTCCTATCTATATACATGTAAGTTCATTCTCCCCATCCCACCGCCTACCATTCTCTGTCTTTCTCCACACCCAGCCTAGTTTTTCCTTTTGGAGAAGAGAAGGTAATGGACCAAGCTTCATGGAATATCTCCAGTCTTTCTGGTATCATTTTTTTCTCAGCATTTTTTTGGTTCTTTTTAGATATAAATGCAGTAGAAGATATTTTTAAAAAAATAATTTTTAGTACTAGATGGACATAATACATTTATTTTATATTTATGTGGTGCTAAGGATTGAACCCAGGGCTTTCCACATGCGAGGTGAGCACTCTACCACTGAGCTGCAACCCTGGCCTAGTAGACAGTATTTTGACATATTATACATACATGGAGTTTCTGGTATCATTTTTACTTACCTTCCCTCTGGTGCTCACTCTCTCTATGAATACATTCAAATCCCTCCCACTATAAAATTAAGTCAATCGTACCTCTACACTTCCTCCTCCTTAACTAGAAGTCTCATTTCTCTTCCTTTCTCAGTTAAAGTTTTATGCAGAATAGTCTGCTATTCCATGACTAGTCATTATTTCCATGTCTTCACTTTCCACTAGCTCCCCAATCTGTTGCAATCTGGCTTCTAGCCCCATGTGTTCTCCCTCAGGCCACAAGGGACCTCTTTACTGCCAAATTTTAGGGAATATTTTCTCTCATTTTCTTATTTATCCACAGCTTTTTCCAGTGTTGGTTTCTCACTCTTTTCTTTGGAAAAAATTCTTTCTTGTGTTGGGGAAAGGAAAAAAAAAACTCTTGCCTGGTTTCCTTCTAATTCTTAAACTCTTCCTTTTTAGATTGTGTCTCAGCATAGTCTCCTTTGTCTCATGCCATGAATGATTGGTGAGTCTGGGTCCCTCACCACATTTTATTTAAATGAACTCATTTACCTCATAGAACAACACTTTAAAGTAGTGTGGTAGTCAGTTTTTCATCACTATGACCAAAATATCTTACAACAAAGAACTTAGAGAGGGGAGATTTATTTTGGCTCACAGTTTTATATGTTTTAGTCCATAGTCTGCTGGCTCCATTTCTTTGAGCCTGAGATCAGGCTGAACATTAAGACCTAATGACATGGTGGAGGAAAACTTCTCACCTCATGGCAACTACAAAGCAGAGTGAGAAGAAAGAGAGGAAGGGGCTGGGGAAAAGATAAACCCTCTAGGGCATACCACTATGATCTACTTCCTCCAACTAGGTCCCCTCCCAGTATTATATTTAAATTATTAATCAATCAAATAGATTAATCCACTGATGATGCTAGAGCACTCATAATTCAATCATTTCTTAAAAGTCCCACCTCTGTACATTGCTGCATTTGCATTGGGGAACAAGTCTTCAACATATGAGCATTTGAGGAACATTTTAGATCTAATAACAACTATAAGAGTTAGGTATTATTTTCTTCACCCAGAAGAAAGCAAATCAAAATTAGAGAAGTGGGCTGAAATGTCTAGGGATATATGGTAAGTACACACTCAATCTAGAATGAAAGCCAGGATCTGATTCTCAGCATGTCATATCATATTACCTTTCTTCAATAAGTAAGGGCATAACATAGCAGTAAAGTGATGTTGGATTCTGAGTTGGTATTCCAGATTTATCACATACTGGCTTATATACTATTATTTTTGAACAAGTAATCTAACATGTCTGAACCTCAGTGTCCACATCTACAAAGAGAAAAGAAACAGGATTTCTAGAAAGATTGAAGAGAAACATTTAGAGAATTCCTAACCCAGTTTCAGACACCGGAACTGAGATCCATTAGGATGATGGTGATAATTATGGCTATAGTTATTTACATCCCCCCACTACTGTCTGAATGTTTGTGTTGTCCCAGAATTCATATGTTTATACCTAACTCCCCATGGAAGAGTATTCAGAAATTGGGTTTTGGGGGGTGATTAGATCATGAGAGGGCAGAGATTTCATAAATGGGACTAATTCCCTTGTAAGAAAATTAATAAAAACTACAAAGATCCCTTGGCTCTTCTACCTCATGGAAATACAACAAGAAGAGTAATCTAGGGAGTGAACCCTCACCAGACCCTGAATGTACTAGCTGAGGTAGGAGGATCATGAGTTCAAAGCCAGCACCTTAGTCTTGGATTTCCCAGCTTACAGAAGTGTGTGGAATAAGTCTATTTTCATAAGCCATCCCAATTTATGTTATTTTGTTTTAGAAGCCAGAATGAACTAAGACACAACCTCCACAACTAAGTTTTCTCTTCTTAGTCAAATCTTATTGGGCTACATTTTTCTCATTATATACTATCTGTGCCTGATTCAAACTCCATCTTAAAGAATGTAATTTTGACTGAGATAAGTGGCTAAAGCCCTGTTTTCTCTGAAATTACTTCAGCAGGCCCAGGTCCAGAAGCTTGGCATATATTTTCCAGAATGTCCCCAAATCCTGAGTCTTCTATATAAGCATTTATTAATAATATTACTTAAATTAATGTGGAGGCATAACATTTGATCTTTATAATCATGAGAAAGTATATTACTATTATAATGCCAATTTACTAATTAGGAAGTGCAGAATTGTTATCTATTAAATGAGTACTATATATACGTACTGTTCTAAGGAGTTTATAATTATGTAAGTTATTTCTCTACCCACTTTAGAGCTTCATTTCATGATTAGCTTCATTTCAAAAACTAAAAAAAAATGAACATGTAAAATATTAATTGGAGTAATATCAGTAAGATGGTGGAATAGTGGCCGGGCTGAGGCAGGAGGATCATGAATTCAAAGCCAGCCTCAACAACTTAATGTTCCCCTAACCAACCAGTGAGACCCTGTCTCTAAAACAATACAAAAACGGGCTGGAGACATGGCTCCCAGTGGTTAAGTGCTCCTGAGTGAAATTCCAGGTAACTAAATAAATAAATAAAGATGGTGAAATAAGACCCTCCAGAACTTGTCCCTTGCAGAAACATCAATTTGAAAAACTGTCCATATACAAAAACACCTTCACAAGAACTAAATAATCCATGTGATAGATTATTGTGCGTGGCATAGCAAAGAAAGCAGAGGACTAACATCCCAGGGGCTCAAGAGGCTGAGGCAGGGGGATCTCATGTATTGGCCAGCATCAGCAACTTAGTGTGACCCTGTATCAAAATAAAAAAAAAAAAAATTAAAAAGGGCCGAGAATGTAGTATAGTGGTAAAGAGTCTCTGGGTACAAACCTCAGCAAAAACAAAAAAGCAACCCCAAAACCAAACAAATGTAAAAGAAGAAATAAAAAAAAGAAGTATTAGGAATTTTCACATTATCCACATTACCCCTTCCTCAGCCAGGCAGCAGTGGTGAAGAGAGACACAGCCTCCATATGGAGGAAAGAGAGTGAAGTACGTACTACAGTTTGCAAAGGACCATGGCACCCACCATGATGGCTCCTACAAAAGGTGTCTATTCCTTCAAATGTATAGACATCAATATAAGGCAACAGAGATCCCAATTCATCTGGTAAACATGTTACTACCAAAGAAACAAAATTAAGCACCAAAAACCAACTCTAAAGAAATGGAGACTTATGAACTGTCTGACAAAAAATTCAAGACAATCATCTTTTTCACATTTTTATTGGTGCATTATAGTTGTCCATAATTGTGGTATTTGTGTTACATATTTGTGCATGCATACAATATAATAATTTGACCAATATCATTCCCAAGTAGTTTCCCTTTCTCTCCTGTCATACTTCTCCCTGATCCCTTTCCTCTACTCTACTATTTTCTCTCGAATTTCTTAAGATCCCCCTACCTTTCTTTTCCTTTGTCCTCTTTAGTTCCTACACAGGAGAGAAAAAATGCGACCTTGGACTTTGTGAGTTTGACTTATTTTGCTTATCATAATGTTCTCAAATCCCATCCATTTTCCTGCAAGTGACTAAACTTCATTCTTATGTGTGGCTGAATAAAACTTAATTGTGGGGACTGGGGTTGTGGCTCAGCAGTAGAGTGCTTGCCTAGCACGTGTGAGGCCCTGGGTTCAATCCTCAGCATCACATGAAATAAATAAATAAAATAAAGGTATTTTGTCCAACTACAACTAAAAATTAAATATTAAAAAAAACCTTAATTGTGAAAAAACCTTCAATTGTGTATATATATACCACATTTCCTTTATCCAATTTATAATCCCACTAATTTATAATCCCACCAACAGTTTAAAGGTGTTCTTTTTCTCAACATCCTCTCAGCATTTTTTATTGTTTGTGTTCTTAATAAGTGCATTTCTAACTGGGATGAGATGAAATTTCAGTACAGTTTTAATTACTATTTCCTTAATTATGAATGGTGTTGAACATTTATTCATATAATTCTTGGCCATTTGTATTTCTTCATTTGTTAAGTGCTTGTTTAGTTAATTTGCCCATTTATTAATGGGGCTGTTTATTTTTGGTGTTAAGTTTTTTGAGTTCTTTATATATTCTGGATATTAAGCTTCTGTCATAACAGTCGCTAGCAAAGATTTTCTCCCATTCTGTAGGTTTTATCTTCATATTCTTGTTTCATTTGCTGTGCAGAAGCGTTTTAATTTGATGTCATCCCATTTAATAACTCTTGGCATTATTTCCTGATCTTTAGGCGTCCCATTGAGAAAGTCATTTCCTGTGGCTACAAGTTGGAGTGTTGACCCTATAATTTCTTCTAGGACTTTGCATAGGTCTTTGATCCATTTTGAGTTGGCTTTTGTGCAGGGTGAGGGATAAGAATCTATTCTATTCCTACTATATATGGATAAAAAGTTTCCCCAATACTGTTTGTTTAAAAGGCTGTCTTTTTAATATATACTTTTGGTACATTTGTCAAAGATCAAATTACTGTATATGTGTGGGTTTCTTGTTGTATTTTCTACTCTGCTCCATTTGTTTCTGTATTTCTTTTTAAGCCTATACTATGCAGTTTTTGTTGTTATACTTCTGTAGTATAATTTGAAATCAGGTGTTGTGATGCTTCCAGCATTACTTTTTTTGAGGGGGTACCAGGGATTGAGCTCAGGGGCACATTCAACCACTGAGTCACATCCCCAGCCCTATGTTGTATTTTATTTAGAGACAGGGTCTCATTGAGTTGCTTAGTGCCTCGCTTTTGCTGAGGCTGGCTTTGAACTCGCAATCCTCTGGTCTCAGCCAGATATAAACTGAGGAAAAGAAAAAAAGAATAAAATGTGGTGAGTGGCAACATTAAAATGTACATAATTACCTAAAAGATTCATACACATCTAAGAGATTTATCTAGTGTCCAAAGAGCAGGTATTAAATTTCTTATTCTCCTTAATATTGATGGAATACTCAGACACCAATTGCACTGTCACCCCACTTCCACTGTATTTGGTTTGAGAAGACTCAGCAGGACTTGGTCACTTTCTGCCAATATATGAGGGGCAGCCACAGGGTAGAAGGAGCAGATGAGTGATTTCAGGGGACAACATGAGGACCTGCAGATAAAATGTAAAAGCAGAAAGATTTGGGCACAATATTAGGGATGGTTTTCTAACAATCAGAGTGAAGGTACAGGTCAGTTTCTAGGGCTCCAGAGAACTGTCTCCTCCATTTATCTTCACTAATATAACATTACCAGCTTGAAGTGGGGCAGCCAGGGTCATTCTCTTTAGTGTATGCCTCCAGCCTGTCTGGATTCAGAATAATTCCTTCAGAGAAGACTTTATATCTTGGACTACTCTACAGCTACATTTTCAGATTCACAATTTCTTTCCAAGACTGGGACTCTACTCAGTAAAATGCAAGTTGACTCCTAAAAGGAAAGCTTGAGGTTAACCAGACAGGCTGGGGCCTTCACAGACTGCTCTGGAATATTTATAATGGACAATATAAGGAGGAAGTGAATGCAGGCTAAAATGTAGAGGCCACAGATAGAATTGCTACTGAGCATCAAGGATCAGGTCTCTCCAGAGATATCCCTAGAAACCAGTCAGCACAAAGTCAATGAGGATGAGGCCATTTAAAAGATTGGACTTTGGGATAGAATAAGGCAGAGAAGAGAGTTTGCCATAAAAAAAGGCTTCCCAATTCTGTGGGATTTTAACTCTTCTTGATCACTCAACATTACTGCCAAGCCACTATCAGGTCCTGTTCTAAATGGTTCATATATCTAATTGTTTACAGAGGTCTTCTGATATAGGTGCTTTGATCATCATCCTTATTTTTCAGATGAAAATCAAGATACAGACAGGCCAAGGATCTTATTCATGTAGCGGAAAAATGATAATGGATCCAAGAATCTCAGGCAGATCTCTTTGATGCTGGTGTGCCTTGTTCCTACATGCTATAGCAGTGGCCCTAAAAATGTATGGTTTTAACCATCAGCAGAAGCATTGCCTGGAAACTTGTTTTAAATGTAAATTTTCTAGTTCAAACCTGGACCTCCTGAATCAGAAAATTCCAGAGGTAGGTAGACCCAAAAGTGTTTTATCAAGCGCTTCAAGTGCTTCTGATACCCATTCAAGTTTGAGTAGTATATTCTCTTCTCTCCTTCCCAAGAAGAGGTTCCTCCTAAACTCTGCAGAAAGGTAAAAAAAAAATGTGTACCTTTAGGGGGAAAATCCCTACTTTGGCACCCTAATAAATTTCTTATTTGGCACCCAATTATCAGTCCATAAATATTGATGCTTATCCTTTTCATCAAGAAAGCAGATGATTTTATGCATTTACTCCCTCTACTTCCTCCTTTTATACTTGAGTCATTCTGTCTTCACTCATCCAAACCTTTCTTCTTGGAAGTGAAGAGAATGAGCCTCTACTCTTCTCCTATCCTATATGGACCACACTCCATCAATTATCCCTACCCTTTTGTTATCATTATTATTTATCTTTCCTCTATGCCCACCCCTCAAATTCCAAACATATTCAAATTCTTCCCAGTGAGTGGAGGGGAATGCTTCCCTCTACTTTGAGTCCTTCTCGAATTATTGTGCCTCTGATTTTATTTCAAGAGATTTTAAGATTTCTTCAACAGCAAACCCATGCATACTTTTCATTTCCCTCTGATAAATTCATCTCCCTCACCCTAGTCCTTCGCTTATGGAAAAACCAGCCTCACTAGCTAATCATTCTTCCAGGCCCACCTAAAAATCAGTCTTCAACATCCACACACTACTAGTTGACATGTTGCCCCTGTTGAGGAATTCCTGAAATTAAGAATTGAGAACAGCACTTACCCTCTTTGACCACCACTAGTCCCAGGAACCAGTGTACCAGCTTCCTACTCTATATGACATTAATCTTAAAGTCTTTTTCATTGCATACTCCTGACAATAAAACTTTCAATGCTTTCCCTGAATTTTCTGAGCCTCAGGGAAATCTTAAGTTATACCTATCTACAGACCTAGTTAAAATAATCAAATTAAGGCTCAGAAAGGCTAAGTAATTTACCCAACGCCATGCAGTTAGAGCAGTGGCAAGATTTAAGAACAGCCTCTGTTCTGACAAAAAAAAAATAAACCCTTAATAAGATTAACTACCATTTAGTCATTTATTCTAATATAAACTATGCATTATAATAGGTATTTATATATTCCTTAAAATGTACCAAGACAATTCATACACACCACCAGTGAAAACTACTAAAAACTTCAACATTATTTACTATCTTTGTCCATTTGTGCTGCTATAACAGAATACCACAGACTGGGTGACTTATAAAAAACATGTTTTTATTTCCCACAGTTCTATAAGCTGGGAAGTCTGAAATTAAGGCACTGACTTCTAATGTGTGTTGAGGACTTTCTTGTTATATAGAAGGGCAAGCCAGCTAGCTAACTGGAGAACACTGCATGAAGCCTCTTTTATAATCACCTTAATTCATGAGGAAGAAGCCCTTATGGCCACATCACCTCTTAAAGGTCTCATGTACTAATAAACTTTTCATTACTAAAAAAAAATACATGATAAAGGCTACTTATAAAAAATAGGTTTATTTAGCTCATAGTTTCTGAGGTTCAAGGGCATGTCACTGCCTCAACTTAGTTTTAAGCTCCATCATATCATAGCACACAACAATGATATAAACAAGCAAGTGATTACATCTTGAATCAGGAGTAGAGAGCTAGATGGATTCAAACTCAAGCTTTAATAAGAACCCTATTGCAAGAACTACTAAGGCGTTCCACAAGAAGTATCTTCTGAGAACACATCCCCAATAAACTAAGAACTTCCTACTAGTTCCCACCAGTCATGTAAATCAAACATGGGTGAGACTTAAGGCATGATCAATTCAGCAGAGACAAATTACTGTCCATCTGTGAACTTGTTTAATTAAATAAATTATGTGCACCAAAATGCAACATGAGACAGGCACAAGATAAATATATTCATTCCAAACTGAGCAATAAGAAAGGAGGAGGGGCTGGGATTGTAGCTCAGTGGTAGAGCACTCATCTGGCATGTGTGAGGCACTAGGTTTGATCCACAGTGCCACATATAAATAAATAAATAAATATATTGTGTCCATCTACAACTAAAAATAATATTTAAAATAAAGAAAGAAGGAAAAAGCCCCAAGTGTGTCAAAACTAACAAACAAACAAAACACTAAAAAGTCTCTCTGATCATATTCTTTCTACCTAGTTTTCTCTTAAGGAATATGGAGTTGTATCTTAAGAATAATGAAGCCCCTCTACTTGATTGGGTTTGCTGATCTTGTTTTTTCCACTCTAGGAGGCTAGAAACACCTCATTTGCAGGGCTTACAAGGTGGATGTTCAAGAGTAACAAGGATGCCCATCTTTTTTTAATATTTATTTTTTAGTTATAGGTCGACACAATGTCTTTATTTTACTTTATGTGGTGCGGAGGATCAAACCCAGTGCCTTGTGCATGCTAGGTGAACGCTCTATGTCTGAGCCACAACCCCAGCCCAAGGATGCCCATCTTATGAATGGAGGTCAGAGTTTGGAAGATGGTATATTATATAGGGCCTTATATATTATAGGCCATGCAAAGGATATGGTTTTTAGTGTGAGAGTATTTATAAGATACTGTAGGACTTTGGTCAGAGAAGGGACATCATCCAACTTCCACTTTAAAAGTATTATTCTTGTTTATATGTAAATAATAAATTTTAGGGGGCAAGAATGAACAGGAGAAGATAAACTGGGAGGCTATCACAATATTACAAGCAACAGATAATATTGGTTTGGACTCATATGAAAGTAGTAGTAAATGGGTGGATTCTATATTTGCTTTGGAGGTAAGGTTAAGAGGATTTGCTAATGTAATGGGTATTAGATTCAAGGGAAAAATAGGAAAGAAGAATGACTCCTAGGTTTTAGCCTTGAGTAAGTGGATGAATTGTAATTTCCATTTATTCATATGGAAAGGCTGGAGGAGAAGCAAGTTTTGTAGGAGTGGGAAATAAAGTGTCTGGTTTTGCACATATTAATTAATCTACCTATTAGATTTTCCAGAGGGTCAGCACTCACTGATTCAGAAATTGTGACTACTGACTGAGTAACTGGAATCAGGAAGCAGCAGTAGTCAAAGAGATAAGAACTCCCCCAAAATCAGAAATTGACTGATGTGATCCTTCTTGTACAGGGAGTTTAAAAAGTAAAAAGGGGACATTAGAATGACATGTGATAGTTAGAACCATCAAATCATATTGTTTGGATGAGAAGCAAAGGAAGAACATCTGATACTCCTGCCATTTGATGTTGGAATCCTATCTACATGTCCCTCCAAATTAATCCAGTTTTTAATCATCTCAACTAATGAGATTAATAATGGGCTTCTGAAGCCACCTATTTGCATTACCTAAAAAACTACACTGAATTCATATGGCAGCCCCTTACTATTGTGTCCCTATTAACCAAGTTTTTTCCTACTGCCTACATAATATCTTCCCATTTCTCCTGTAATCTCTCCAATGTAGACTTCTGAGACATCAGTAAGATAATGTTAAGTTAGCTTATCCCCCCTGCAAAAAAAAAAAAAAAAAAAAAAAAAAAAAAACCAAAAAAACAAATGCCAAATTTTTTAAACTGATATAAGGAGGCTGATTCATAGTGGGGTAGGGAAGGGGAGCATGGAAGGAATAGATGAATTCTAGATAGTGCAGAGGGGTGGGAGGGAAAGAGAGGGGACAGGGGATTAGCAAGGATGGTGGAATGTGATGGACATCATTATCCAAAGTACATGTATGAAGACATGAATTGGTATCAACATAATTTATATACAACTAGAGATATGAAAAATTGTGCTGTATATGTGTAATAAGAATTGTAATGCATTCTGCTGTCATTTATTTTTTAAAAAAATAAATAAAAAGAATTTCCTGTCTTAATTGCCATATTATAAGGATATATCAATATCAATGCTTATCTATAATATATCCAAAGTGGAAACTCCCCTAAACATTATCTAGTGTATTACATCAGATCTGGAATGCCATACTTTGATTTCTTTTTTAAAATTTGTTTCTTTTACTCTACTCCTCTCCTCTTCCCCTTTCTCTTTCCCCTTTTCTTACTCCATGCCCACTTATTTTTTTTTTTTTTTCGTGTTGGGGTCTTGTTGTGTTCCACAGGTTGTTCTGAACTCCTGGACTTAAGAGATCCTCCTGCCTCAGCTTCCCAAGTGTTGGAACTATGGATATGTATTACCATGCCCAGCTCTGTAATGTAGTACCTTGAATCTCCATTGACAAATTAGGATGTGTTATAAGAGTAAAGTTTCAATTAGGGAATAAACCTGAATTTATTTACTATTAGAAATTACTACAGTCACTGGGAATATTAAGCCAACAGAAGAGAAGACCCAAGAGGCAGGTGGTATAAGAAACAAATCAATTTCTATCTTCATGGATCAGAGGAACTATTAGAAAAATGGGGAAAATAAGACTGGTTTAGTGTTGCCTTAGGTAAAAGAATGAGGTAAAGGAATGTCTCTAAAATGTATAGAGATAAAAATGTATAAAATTTTTAAAAAAGCCACCCACATGATTTTCACTGGCAATGCAGTGGAGGAAGAGAGTGTGGGGAGACCCATCAGCATGGGGAGTATGGGTAGTAGTTAAATTCCAGACTCTTCATTTAACCTTCTCTAAAAATACAAACAGTGGGGGAGGAAGTTGGGGGTACCACTTCAAAGCCTGGAAAGTATGTTAATTGATCCTGGAAAGGGTGAAAGTCCAAGCTATCCATATGGTCTTTGCTGGCATATATGAGGGTGCGGACTTTTTTTTTCTGTTCTGTTTGGTCACAGTACACCTAAAATCGTTTAAAACTTTTCTGTCTTGCTGAGATGCTTCTTTCTGAATCCTTTGGTTGTCTGTTCTTGAGGCTTTTTTCTGTGCCCTTTGACACATTTTGATTGTCAGCTTCTGCAGAATCCAATCTGGGCATTGTGAGGCAAAAACAAAGCACAAGGAACACACCACTTTGTTATTCCTTGGGTCCAAAAAATTTGATCTAGTTTTCTTTCGCCAATTTTTTAAAATGTCTGCTTGTACTTGTTTTATGTATAAAGTGTAGAGTTTTAAAGTTGTGATTAAGAGGAGGAATAGGGAAAATTAGGTCTATTTCATCTAATCTTGTCACAAAGTTGTCCTTGGCTGCTATGACTGTTTGTGGCAGCCCAGAGATGTAAAAATTCCCTTTTGTGTTGATATTCAACCAATCAGAAATAATTGACTTGTGTAATAATGCAAGGATGTGAAGTAAATATTACATAGGGAGTTAAACCAAAAGATTTGAAAGTTTTTTTTCCTAATCCATAGATTTTGTGCTAGTATGATTTTATATGCATTTCATCCTTTTAGTCAACAAGTATTTATTGAGTGCCTTCTATATGGCGATCCCTGTGCTTTGTGCTGAGGATACATTGGTGAATAAGGACACATAAAAAAGTTTATGATTCTTCATGGAGTTTATGTTCTAGAGAGGGGAGACTGATAAACATTATATATATTATCAAGAAAATAAATATTATCAAGTATTCTCATAAATATTATCAAGAAAATTTCAAATATTAGTTTTGGAAAGAAGGAGCCATAGGGGCCATTTCATATTACTTTTTGTTGTTGTTTGTCTATGCTGCTGTGGAATTAACCCAGAGCCTTTTGCATTCTAGGCAAGTGCTCTACCCCTGACCTACAAAGCCCTGAAGTGGCCATTTTAGATTGGATGATTCACAAATACCTCTCCCATGAACTGATATCTTAATGATAAGGATATAGCTCTGAGATCTGAGGAAGAAGACTGCAGACAAACAAAATAGCAATTGTCAAATGAAACAAATCAGTTGGGCTAACTGAACCAAAGAAAACCAGTGTCATAGTGGAATAATGGATAAAGAGTTGAGAGATCATGTTGGACCTTCATAAGGAATTCTTATTTTATTCTGGGTGAAATGGGAGGCATGTGTAGGTTTTTAAGAAAGGAAAATGATTGTACATATGCAACAGATTTGAACAATGTCACTCAGCAGGGTATAAGTGGGAAGAAGTTTTGCTTTTCCTCAGTACCATTTTGGGCTATGTCAAATCCTACTCTCTGCTGAGTAGCAAATCTCTTAAAGTCTTCTTGGGCAGATTGCATAACTATATTGTCACATTTCTTATTAAATTTGACCTAATCTACATTTTAGGGAAAATAAGACAGACCCAGATAAACAAGTGTCCTATGTTTTCTCTCACATGTGGAAGCTAAAGGGGAAAAGAGAGTGGGTGAAGAGATATCATGAAATAGAAGGCAGACCATTGACTAGAAGAAAGGGAATATGAGGAGGGAGGAGGGAAAGACAGGGAATGTATTGGGGAGTGACATTGATCGAATTTTATGCATATAGAAATATGCCACATTGAAACCTACTATTTTGTATAATTAATATGCTCCCTTTTGAATCAAAGGCTAGGTTTGTAGCTTGAAAGGCCAAAATTATGACAATAATTTGGAATGCTACTTCCCTCCTCCTCCTTCTCCAGTATTTTGGAATTGATGTGTGTGTGTGTGTGTGTGTATGTGTGTGTGTAGGGAAGTGTCAAGCTCTAGAGACACTATCTATCTCTGATTCACCTTTAAAGACCTAAATACTTTGGTTTTAGGAGAATAGAGGGGAACAGGGAAGTAAGAACAAACATCTCTTAACTGCTCCCACTTGTGATCCTCTCTGTTGGGTGTCTAGTCTTCTCAGGATAACATTAGCTGGATACAGATGCCCTTTCCATTTATAGGTTCCACCCTTTAGAAGAACCTAAACTAACCCTTCTGGTTAGTTTCTGGATGTGGGAGATTCAGCTCCAGCTTATCCTCTTCTAACCTGACTCAAGCTGCTACTCCCACCTGTCAACCCTAAAGCCTTTTTCCAATAGGTAACATTGGCTCACCTCAGGTCAGGCTCCCCTTTGTGAGGTGAGGTGAAAAATGATCCCATGATGCTGCAGCACCACCAAGAAGGTTCAATAATCAGACGGTTCAATTCCCTCTGATGTGTATGTCCCATGAAAACAGACTCCCTGCTTACTATCATTCTGCCTAGTTTTCTCTTAAGGCTTATAGAGTTGTCTCTTATTATCCTGAAGCTTCTCTCCTCAAGGAGAAGGGCTTTGCTGATCTTTTTTTTCCACTCTAGGAGACTAGAAACACCTTAAATGTAGGGCTAGGTTCTGAATTGACAAGCCTATTTCATTTACCAGAAAACATGGGAGGTCTATTCTATGTAGTTTAGGAGGCTAGGTAGTTGTGGCAAGGGGAAACTATCTTTTTTTCAAGATGGATTAGGGAAGTTTCAGTGGCTTGCTTGTCAAGCCCAAGCTGCTAAGATATTCTGTCATTCTGACTGGTGAGTCCAGGGTCTGATTTATAGGGCAGGGTTCTGTCAGGTTTATTACTCTCATGAGTCATCCAAAAACATCTAAGAAGCTAGGAGTTATAAAGGTTTTCCCTGCCTGCAGATCAGCAGGCCTATTAGAACTTGTCATTGGGGAAGTCAACTCACGTTTTCTGAGCATATATTGATTGCATACTGCACTGTGACTATTTTATGTTTCTATTGTATCTGCTTTTCACAACTCTATTATGTAGTTACTATTGTCCAAGTATTACAGAGGTGGAAACTGAGGCCATGGTGACATGATGTAAATTGCCAAAGGTCATAGAGTTAGGAAATAGAATACTCATTTGATACCAGGTGTATCAGATTTCAAATCTGTAGTCTATTTGGAGCAGGATTCTTTTGGTTATAAGCAATAAAAAAACCAACTTGGTATATGTTGGGCAAAAATGAACTAAATAAAAAAGGTATTATTGGCTTTCTTTGAGGAAGAAATTACCAAAATAATCTTGAAGGTACTTCAACTTAAGGAATTCAAATAAAAGTTGCAAGAATCGTGACTTCTTTGCCTAGAACCAGGAACTCTGTTTTTGTTTTTTCTCTGATTTCTCTTTCTTTTTTTCTTATCTATACAAATTCCTTTTATGATGTCTTACTTTAAACCGACTTTGTCCACATAGCAAGAACTATGACTGCCAAGAGCTTTGATTTAACAACATCAATGAAAAAAAGCTTTTTCCTAGAATCTATGTATCTCAGAGAAGAACTCTGGCCTTGTTTGGAATGTACCAATCACTGTTGTCTGAAAAAAATGCCATATTTAATATGGCAAGCCTACCAAGGCTAAAAAGAACCTGTTACTAGAAGAAGGGGAATAAGAAAGTATTTAAACAAGTAACATGGCCATTGACTAACTACTATATATGCTTTCCTCACTAAACTGGAAACTGGTGCAGAGTTTGGCAAACTTTTTTGTCAGGGGCTAGACAGTAAGTATATTCAAGCTTTGTGTGCCCCATTCTGTCTTTTACTTCTTCCTCATATTCTTTTTTGTACAACCCACTAAACATCTAAAAACCATTTTTAGCTCATGAGCCATACCACAAAAGGCCTCTGGCTGGACACAACACAGCTGACCATAGGGATTCAAGCCTGGGTCATTCTGAAACCAAGCATCTTAGGATTCACTTAACTGCATACTGAGAGTTAAAACTTTCATCTAACTTCATTCACTGGAGTGGGGTAGACACTTTAGTGAGCAAGGCAAAAAGGAAATAATACTGGAGTCCCTAATTAGTGTGAAGTGTGATGCTACAAGTTTTATACACTTTGATCTTATTAATTTCTCACAATGACTTTGTGAATTAGATGTGGTTATTATTCCAGTGTGAGAGATGAGGAAACAGATGAGAGAGGAAGTGACATGCCCAAGCCTACCCAGTCAGAAAGTGTAATAGTCAGGGTTCAAACAAGTCTCTCTGAGGTCTTTCTTTACCAAAGACCTTTACATTATATTACATTACAAACCAAAGTTCTTTACATTAATTTTAGCATATCATCTGTAGAGTCTGGATGTTTGATGAGGGGGTTCAGTCCAACAGGCACAACATCACCACCAACAGCTGATACCTGAGGTCACAAAAGAAAGGTAGCCATAATTATCTTTTGGGTGTCACATCAGTTTCAATGAAGTCACCTGGTATTTTTATAGTTTCTTATATTACACTGACTTTTAATAACTAGCATGGGAATACCATTTTACTAAACTATATTAGCTAAAGGAGATATCATGCTATTTTAATATATACCAAATGGTGTTTGCTTCAATGTTATTAGTATTTTATTACTTTAAGTTCATATAGTTGTGTCCCACATTGAATTGAAGGTAGGGAGAATTTACCCAAAGTAGATTTTGACATGACAGAATATAATTTTGGTGAAGGTACACAGCCAGGGAGATCTCTATTTTCCTGTTCTTTCATTCAATAGAGAACTTGAACCAGATGGCAGATTGATATTGTGTTTCCAGGAGTGTCTTCATCTTTTGACAATGATAAATTTGTAGGCTTTGAAGTATGTCCTTCTAAAAATAAACTAGCACATATCCTCTCAAGTCATCTGACATTGAGTTTTCTGTTTTATCTTCTAAGGTCTGGCAGAGGTCACAGAGTAATAAAATGAAGGAACCATTTATTTACTGTGCATCTATTATGTACTAGCTGCTTTCCTAAAACAACTCTGTGAATTCATTTTAATTTTGTTGATTGTTAAGTGTCTTCTAAGCCATTCATTACTCTGGCTTATGAGAAATCAGACTTAGAAAGGAAGTACTTTGCTCAAAATTACAGTTTGGCCAAAACCAAGGAGGTATTGACTCAAGTCAGTGTTCTTTTTTCAATAATATTGGCAGGAATCAGTCTGTGGTTCCTAAAACTCCTGGATTAGAGCAGATAATAGGGGTTTATACACATGAAGTTTCAACATTGGCATTTTGGCCTCTTTGGGGGTTTCTAGAGTTCTTCATTATAGGGATTTGGAGTATACTGAATCATGAGATATATTTCCATGTGAAACATGCTTTATTGAAAACCTACTTGTTCCTTGGAACTCAGTTTTTGCACACAGTAGGGCCATACAGAATAACTGTCTCTATCCCACCCCTCTATCTTACCTAGGTTCTCTCACAGACCTCCTGGCTGTACTTGGGGTAGGGACATCCAAAGGTGAAGCCTGTAAAATTGCTCACAGAAAAGTCACAGGCCTTTCCTTAGGACTTGTAGGGATAAATTTTTATTTTGAGTTATATTACACACAAACAAAAGAAACAGGGAGGGAAGAAAGAAATGTGAACAAGAATGTACAAGAATAAATGGTAAATTTTTGCCCATCTCTAAATATAAATACTATAGTTTTGCTTATACTTAGATTTATATGAATGGTATTTCATGGTATGTTTTCTTTTCTGCCTTGCTTCTCTCACTCAGTACTATGTGAGATTCATGAGAGATACTGAGTATATCAGTCATCTTTTCATTCCTGTTACTGGTCATCATTTTCTTGTACAAATATAGAAAATAAAGTGCATTTTATGAATTTATGTATCCTCCTCACGTAAGGAACCTGTTAAGTCTATCCATTGCTCCAATTTTAGTTTATGTGCTGCAGAAATGATCATAGGCCTTGATTTCTTAATATGCAATTCTTTTAACAGAATTAGCTGATTCATCTGTTGTGAGAATTAAATAAGACAGAGATGCAGGTTTAGCATGCATAGAACCTGATTAATGTTCTCTTTCTTCAACAATGAAAATCTTTAATTCACAGAGCATGTGGCTTTGGAGTCAGTGATACTTAGCATTGGTTTCTAGTTTTATAATTTATCTCACTGTTTTAAAATCTGATGGCTTATTTCTGTGTTATTGAGGATTGAATACACAAACTCTACTACTGAACTACATCCCCAGCTCTTTTTATTTATTTTGAGACAGAGTCTCCTTAAGTTTCCCAGACTTCAAACTTACAAACCTCCTGCCTCAGCCTCCCAAAGTTGCTGGGATTTCAGGTGTTCAACACTGCACTGGGATTAAAAACTAATATATATATATATATATATATATATATATATATATATATATATATACACATATATATACACTCTGGCCAAGTTTCAGATTTAAAAATGTATAATACTTAGCACATGTTAGGTGCTTGACATTGTTTGTTCATTTTTATTTTATTTTTTAGATATTGTAAGCATTGGTGTCTTAAAACCAGACCTATGTGAAAGAGTATCAATCTCCCAGTTTAGCATACAGAGGCAGCACTGGATGTGTGTGTGTGTGTGTGTGTGTGTGTGTGTGAGAGAGAGAGAGAGAGAGAGAGAGAGAGAGAGAGAGAGAGAGAGAGAGAGAGAGAAGGGTGGGGTGGAGAATTAAATAGCAAAGTGATTCAGAAAGAAATAGTGAGGTTGTTTTGCTGTGTCATCACAGTCAGAAACTTTGCCTAGAAGCAGGGAGGGAGGACCTTTTGAAGTAGAGCCTACAAAGAAGAAGAAGGAGAAGACGAGGAAGAGAAAAAGACTAAGTCAAAGTATAGCTTTTTTTCTCAGATGAAGGGTTCTGATAAGTGATCTGAGCAAGGAAAGCGTAATTTTTGTTTATATTTATCTCACTGAGACAACCAGTTATAAACTGTACAACACTGAATCCAGAGGGTTACTCTAGTAATTCATGCTGGGCAATCAGAAATAATTTTTCCAGATGTTATTAATAATTACATAAAAGCCCCCCCTTCCTCCTTAGGAAGTTGACTCAACCCTTTCAGCACTTTCTGTTTGCCTTGATGACTGATAAGAAGGGTGAGGTCTGTACTGCTTTTTTATCTCTCCTCCCAAATGATTTTTTTCCAGTGGAGTGTTTTTTTTATTAGGTCTTTCGTGTCCTAGAAGTCAGGGCCTGAACCTTCTCCATGGAACTGGGTGATTATATTCCATGTTTGTATAAATATATCATAACAGATTCTATTGTCATGTAAACCTAAAAGAACAAACAAAAATAAAAGAAAAAAATCAGATGCTAAAGACAGTTCTGGCTTTCTCTCAACATTTTCCCCTCCTATATCTACCTCCCCCAACCTTGATGTACATCATCTAGCACTATCTCACAGACATTAATAAAATTTCTGAGTATAAGGGGCAAACTGAAAAAAAAGGTAAACTGATGGTCAAGGAAAGGCTTGACTCTTCTATTATCTTTCCTTTGATAAGTCACTGCCTTTCTCTGAGCCTCAGTTTTACTATCTGTCAAATGGGAATATTAATCCCTTCCCTGCTCTCATAGGATTACTGAGGATATTTTCAATGAGTTCTTCAAAATGAAAGTGCTCATTATATGTTAGACATAATAGAAGCAGTTGATATTTATTAAGTGTTTAACTAAGCATTTATTATAAACTAGGCACTCATATACCATTTATGTACAATATGTTATTTAATCTTTTCAAAACAAGGCAAACATGCCTATCATCTTAAATATATGGAAGAAGTAGCTGAGGCTCAGAGATATAAAATTACTTGCCAAAAGTCATGCAGCTAATAAATGGGAGAGCTGGATTTAAAATCAGAGAGTTGGACTATAGGGAAATATACTTAACCAGTTTGCTATAGTACCTCCTTACTAATATTACTACATGACTCCTACCTTTGATTCTGCTAAAGATCAATGCAAGTCTGATCCCTCCCAGGAAGCCTTATCTACCACTTCCAGTATTAGTCAATTTAATTTCTGCTCCTCTGAGTTCTTATTTATGCTGTATGATTAATTTGATGTGTAGCTCTATTGCCTTTATCACTACAAATGTATTGTTATTTAAGTTTTGGATAAACATTAAACTAATGTATTATTATTAAGGTTTTTAATAGACTCATATCCTCAAATAAATTTTAAGCTCAGTAGGAGTGCACATCCTATCTCATACTTTAGTATTCACCACTGTATTGAAGAAAAGGTAGAATCACAAAATCTCGGAAATGGAAGGCATCTAGAAGATCTTATAATCTGAGTTCCTCTTTATATAGTGGTCTGACTATGGCAAATTTTTTTAAAAAATTAAGAACAGCACAATCATCTTCTCTCTTCCTAAAGGTGAACCTTTTCTATTAATAGAGTTCATGATTTTTTTGTTAATTCTTTTATTCATTTGATCATTAGTGTTGTGGTATTAAATGTCAACGACAAGCAGCAAGTAAAAACAGTCAAAATCTAGAAGAACCTAAACAAAGTCCCTGTCTTCAAGAAGCTTACAACTAAATAGGAGAAGCTATATATGCATATTAATATGTAATACAAAGTACTTAAGGAAGTATTTCATTTTTAAGTAAATATTTGGCAGAGGGGCAAAAGAAAAAAGAAATTGATTTTAACTAGAGCAAGGGGTTAAGCAGTCATGGAAATGTTCCTGGAGGAGGTGAACATAGAACTAACCTCTGGCCATTGATTATATGCTTATTAGAAGGCCAAAGTAAAGGAGCATTTCAGCAGAGAAACAATATATGCTATTTGACATTGGAAGTGTGAAATCACTGAGTACCCTATATACCATGTTAAATAATTTAAACTTTATATGGTAAGTGTTATGGGGCCAGTAGTGGATCATTATGGCAGCAGTTTAGAGAATAAAAAAAGGTTGCAGGAAAGAGGGAAAGTGTTTAAAAGACTATGAGGATGAAGGGAGAACAAATTTGAAGACAATGTAGATAAAGCACTTAATCAAGGCAACGACAGGGTAGATGGTAGAGAAAGGCACACACAGGACAGATATTAGCAAGAGAAAAAGGGTTCAGTTACTAGTTGGCCATGTGGCAGATGGGCAAAATGGATAAATATGAGTATGCATGTGCGGGTTTATGTTACAGGTTAGGTGACGAGATCCATGGTGGTTTTATTCAGCAAGACTGAGAACACAAGATGAAAAATAAAATTAGAGAAAACAACTTTAATAGTGGGTTTCAATAGAGTGAGTTTGAGTTGCCTGAGGATATGCAGAGAATTATGTCAGTAAGTTACATAGAAGTGAACTCAGGAGAGAAAACTGAGCCATAAATTATGAATTATTATTTTTTTTAATTTATTGAGTACATGTATGATCATCACTACACAAGAATTTTCTTAGTTAATGTGCACAAAGACTTTATGATTTAGGAAGCATACTACTCTACTTTATACTAATGAGGAAACAAAGGCTTAGAAGAGGTTAAGTAACTCACTCAGTTAGCTATCTGGCAGAGCCAGGATTTAAGTCCAGGTCAGCCTTGATTTAGTGCCTGCATGCTTAATCATTGTAGGAAATGAAGTATTGACAGTAGATGGAATTGTCCCATGGACACGTGTAAACTAAGAAAAAAAGAGGGTCAACAGGTGAAAATTTTAGCTACAGGAATCTTTTAGTTCTATGAAAAAAAAAAGCCTAAAGACAAAGGATTGAGAAGGAATTATCAAAGAAATAAAGAGAAACAAACTAGAAAGGAATGGCAGAAACCAAAAGAATGTATAACAGAGTTAAAGGCAATGGGACCAAGGTCAAGTAAGCAAGGTTGCTGCAAAGAGACCTCTGGTTCCAGCAGTAAGGAAGTTGTTGATGATCCCAAACAGAACACTCTCAGGGGAGTGGTAAAGTGTGAGCTGGAATGCAGTGGGTTGTACAGTGAAGAAACAGATGGCTGAAGAGAGACTTGTTGAGATATTTAACCAGTGGAGGGGAAGGGAGAGACAGTGGGCAGTTTGAGAGAGACATATGGTAAAAGGATTTTTTTCCCAACTCATACATGGTGTGGTAGCATGGGATAGATGGCTTGAGAAGTGGGTGAAGATATGGAATATCTGATGTGGGGAACTAGAAATGGGGACAAGCAGGAACATATTAAAAATACTACCAAGTGCAGTACTGAAAGCCTAGCTGAGGATGGAGTACATGAATCCACATGTGCCCTAATGTACCTTGCTGAATGGTAGTTATAGCTTTACTCAACAACTTTAATGTGTGGGAGGTAAGCACACCAAAACAGTTCTCAAACTTCCTACCCCACTGCTCCTGAAACGTAATACGAGAACTACAACAATTTCTGAGCATTTACCATCTCTGAGGCACTGCACTAAATGCTTTATATAGGTTCATTCATTTAATATTTTCATCAACCCTAGAGTTTAAGAGTCCATTTCATTCTCAATTTACAGATAAAGAAACTTATATGCAGAGGTTAGCTATACTGCTAGCAAACAGAGGAACCAGGATTCAAACATAGGTAGTTTGAATAAGATTTCATGCTTATAACCACTATGCTCTATCTGTGGCTTACTGTAGGGCAATAATTATCTATCCGGACTGGAGTGAGTATGGAACAGAATCTCTTTGAAGGAATTACATAGAGTTTGGACACCATTAATCCCTTGCCTCTGCTCTACCTTGCTGGACATTCTGAGATGACACTTGGTTGGAAATCATTTATCATGGCAGGTGTGAGTATAATACAAGGGGAATGCAACACTAAAGTTACAGCTAAGAAGATTCACTTGTGGGCTTTAGGATGCATGGGGGAAAATGGAGTCATTTGTGGGTAATGGACTAGGGCAAAAGGTCAGGGTAATCAGACTGGAGGTGTCAAATAGAAAGAATATATATTGAGTTGGAGCAAAGGAAAAAGATAGAAGGATTTAAAATCATGGTCCACATAGGATAATGCTAAGATCTCATGAGTAGATCGATTCCAGGTAACGACAGGTCCCAGGCATACATTTGAGTCAATATGATTTTCAAAGTGAGCTTCCAGACAACTAAAACTCTTAACTAAAAGTTTTCCATGCCATTTTCAGCCTCAACTTGGATAATTTTAATTTTGGACTTGGATAAAGTACTTTGCATTTATAAACATGATATTTGTCTTAATTATGTCTGCCTGTGGAATTTTGTTTTGTTTTGTTTTTTGGTACTAGAGATTTAACCCAGGGGCACTTTACCTCTGAGCTACATCACAGCTCCTTTTCGTTTGTTTTTGAGATAGAGTGTCACTAAGTTGCTTATGGCCTCAGTAAGTTGTTGAGGCTGGTCTTGAACTAGTCATCCTCCTGTCTCAGCCTCCTGAGCTGTTGGGATTATAGGCATGCACAACGGCATCCAGCTGCCTGTAGAGATTTTACGGATCCTCCCTTTCTCATCAAGCTTATTTGCTTTCTCTTCAGACCTCATAAAATACCAACATTGAACATACACACCTTCCAGTTATGCCTCCAGGTAGAAATTAAATAAATATTGAGCAAGTTAATTAAAAAAATCTAGCCTTAATCTTCCAAGCCCTATAATAACCACACGCAAAACCAGACTGGTGAAAAAACTAAATATTTGATCCAGTAATTAATAAATTTTGTGGTAAGCTACCCTTTGGAGGAAATGCAAAGATATAAATCATTTATTTCTATATAGTGCCTATATGGGCTGGGCAGTAAACCAGACAGGTTGTTGATGATATTTATTTTATTGTTGCAGTAATATGTCTATTTTGAAGATGTTTAAACTAACACTTACAAGGGGTTAAACAGTTAATCAAAATGCGAAGATGGCCGCGAATAGAGTGCATAACACCCCGTGTACCGTGCCACTGCGCAGGTGAATAACGAGTTAGAACGACAAAAAACTATCTTGTTAGGAACTTACAGCAAAATGGGGGTGCACCTAAACCTAGAGGAAGGATTTCCAGCACCGAGGTCCGGTAATTGAGTCTCAAACACGAGCCAACTGTGCGACCGGAGATCCGGGCTGACTGATCCGCGCAGCCCGCCCCGCTGCTACAGACGGCGGGGCACCGCCGAGAAGCGACCAGCAAGCAGGGAGAAACGTTGCTGCAGATTCTGTGGAATCCTGCCGGCTGAGCCCTCACAGAGCCCCGGGCTGAGTTCGGGATTTCAGACGGGGAAGGAAGCAGTACAGTTTTATCCCCCACAATGGAAACTTCACCAAGGAAACCAGCGGCCACCATCTTAGAGAGCTGAAGTAACCACCGCCACTCTCCCACAGATTGCAACAATAAAACAGGTGTGTGTTACTCAGCTCATATCCCATACAGCAGGGAATTCACATAAAATCTCTCCTAGGCTTTCCGGGGGAGGGATTATCAGAGCGAGCCTGCATAAAGACGCGGGAAAACTAGAGACACCTGGCCTTCAACTCCCCCTTCCATCAGCGGCAAAAACGAAACCTGTCTTGCCAGCACTGGGGGAGGGGCAAGCGGAAAAAATCAAAACAATAGAGTGCCAGGGTTCCCAATAGCCACCCTCCACACCCAACAAACAGCAGGCCCAGAGTACAGTTTGAACTGCCGAGAGGCATCACTCAGGGGAAATCTGGTCTAGCAGGAGAAACCAGGACTAGCAGGAGAAACGAGGGGACTAGAGGCCAGGCCCTCGCGACTGGGCGGCTAGAGATTGCCTGCCCGCTGGCGACAGCCCACCCGCTGCCCGCGCGACTGGGCGGCTGGAGACCCCACGACCACCAGCGACCGATCACCCGCCTGCTGCCTGTGCGACTGTGCGGCTAGAGATCGCCCCCCCGCAGGCGACAGCCCACCCGCTGCCCACGCGACTGGGCGGCTGGACACCGCCCACCCGCCGGTGACCGACCACGTGACTGGGCGGCTAGAGATCGCCCGCACGCCGGCGACAGATTGCCCGCCGGCTGCCCACGCGACTGGGCGGCTAGAGTCTGCCTGCCTGCTGGTGACCGATCGCCCGCCGGCTGCCGGCGCGACTGGAGACCGCCCGCCGGCTGCCGGCGCGACTGGAGACCGCCCGCCCACCGGCGACCGGGAGCTGAAACCAACCAGAGACAGTCCAGTCCCACCACCCCATTCGGACACCCCGGCAAGGAGCCTGGGGCCCGCCATAGCAGAGAGGTGACGTCACTGGAGCTCGGCCGTCGGAATTCCTTCCCAGCAGAATCCACTTTAGCAGGCATAGTCTACCAACACAAAGGAGAGACAACAGAGATATACAAAACCAAAACAAATCTATAGAAGAGAGCAGAAACACAGCAATCAAATAGAGCTGGAAAGTAATGTGAACATCATGATAAAACAAGGGAAAAAAGGAGTACAAACAATGCAGGACAACTTAAATCTACAGGAGGACCTAGAAGCATCAGAAACATGGATAGGGAAAGAACTCAAGGCATACCTAATTCAGATAGAAAGGAATATTAGAGAAGACATGAGACAGCAAGTCCAAGCAATGAAAGTATATTTTGAAAACAAATTAAACAAACAAATTCAAATGGCAAAGAATGAGCTTTACCAGGAGATAGAGATCTTAAAAAAAAATCAAACAGTAATCCTAGAAATGCAGGAAACTATAAACCAAATTAAAAACTCAAACGAGAATATTACAAATAGACTAGATCAAGTAGAAGTCAGAACATCAGATAATGAAGACAAAGTTTATCAACTTGAAAAGAATATAGTCAACACAGAAAAGATGCTTAAATCCCACCAGCAATCTATTCAAGAGATATGGGATGTCATAAAAAACCAAATCTGAGAGTCATTGGGATAGAAGAAGGCATAGAGATTCAAACCAAAGGAATGGACAACATATTAAATGAAATAATTCTAAAAAACTTCCCAGAGATGAAAGATGGAATGGATTGCCAAATCCTGGAAGCCTACAGGACCCCAAACATTCAAAACCGTAGTAGACCAACTTCAAGACATATAATTATGAAGATAGCCAACATACAGAACAAGGAGAGAATATTAAAAGCTACGAGAGAAAGGAGGCAGATTACATTCAGGGGTAAACCAATTAGGTAAACGACTGATTTTTCATCACAGACTTTGAAAGCGAGAAGATCCTGGAACAATGTATTTCAAACACTGAAAGACAATGGATTCCAACCAAGAATACTGTATCCAGCAAAATTAAGCTTCAGATTTGACAATGAAATTAAAATATTTCACGATAAACAAAAGCTAAAAGAATTCGCAGCCAGAAAACCAGCACTGCAAAGCATTTTGAGCAAAATACTACAAGAAGAGTAATTGAAAAATAGTGCCCAAAACTAACAGCGGGAGGTATCTCAGTAAAGGGGGAGGAAAATAACCAAAAAGTAAAAACTAGCCAAACTAAAATAAATAAATAAATAAATATGACTGGAAGTACAAATCATATTTCAATTGTAACCTTAAATGTTAATGGCCTAAACTCACCAATCAAGAGACATAGGCTAGTAACCTGGATCAAAAAAACAAATCCAACAATATGCTGCCTTCAGGAGACTTATATGATAGGAAAAGACATACACAGGCTGAAGGTAAAAGGTTTGGAAAAATCATACCACTCACATGGCCCTCGGAAGCAAGCAGGAGTGGCCATACTCATATCGAATAAAATCAACTTCAAACCTAAGTTAATCAAAAGGGATAAAGAAGAACACTATATACTGTTAAAAGGAACCATCCACCAACAAGACATAACAATTATCAATTTGTGTGCACCAAACAATGGAGCTGCAACGTTCATAAAACAATCTCTCCTCAAGTTCAAGAGTCAAATAGACTACAACACAATAATTATGGGTGACTTCAACACACCGCTCTCACCATTAGACAGATCCTCTAGACAAAAGCTGAATAAAGAAACTATTAAACTCAATAGCACAATCAATAACCTAGACTTAACCGACATATATAGAATATATCAACCATCATCAAGTGGATACACGTTCTTCTCAGCAGCACATGGATCCTACTCAAAGATAGACCATATACTATGCCATAGGGCAACTCTTAGTAAATATAAAGGCATGGAGATAATACCATGCACCATATCTGATCATAATGGAATGAAACTGGAAATCAATGATAAAAGAAGGAAGGAAAAATCCTACATCACATGGAAAATGAACAATATGTTACTGAATGATCAATGGGTTACAGAAGAAATAAAGGAGGAGATAAAAAAATTCATAGAGACAAATGACAATACAGACACAACATACCGGAATCTATGGGACACAATGAAAGCAGTTTTAAGAGGGAAATTCATTTTTTGGAGTTCTTTCCTCAAAAAAAGAAAAAACAACAAATAAATGAACTCACACTACACCTCGAAAACCTAGAAAAGGAAGAGCAAAATAACAGCAAATGTAGTAGAAGACAAGAAATAATTAAAATTAGAGCAGAAATCAACGAAATTGAAACAAAAAAAAACCATTGAAAAAACTAAAAGTTGGTTCTTTGAAAAAATAAATAAGATCGACAGGCCCTTAGCCATGCTAACGAAGAGAAGAAGAGAGAGAACTCAAATTACTAACATACGGGATAAAAAAGGCAATATCACAACAGACACTACAGAAATACAGAAGATAATTAGAAAGTATTTTGAAACCCTATATTCCAATAAAATAGAAGATAGTGAAGATATCGATAAATTTCTTAAGTCATATGATCTGCCCAGATTGAGTCAGGAAGACACACACAATTTAAACAGACCAATAACAAAGGAAGAAATAGAAGAAGCCATCAAAAGACTACCAACCAAGAAAAGCCCTGGACCGGATGGGTATACAGCGGAGTTTTACAAAACCTTCAAAGAAGAATTAATACCAATACTTTTCAAGCTATTTCAAGAAATAGAAAAAGAAGGAGCTCTTCCAAATTCATTCTATGAGGCCAAAATCACCCTGATCCCGAAACCAAACAAAGACACTTCAAAGAAAGAAAACTACAGACCAATATCTCTAATGAACTTGGATGCAAAAATTCTCAATAAAATTCTGGCGAATCGAATACAAAAGCATATCAAAAAAATTGTGCATCATGATCAAGTAGGATTCATCCCTGGGATGCAAGGCTGGTTCAATATACAGAAATCAATAAATGTAATCCACCACATCAATAGAATTAAAGACAAGAACCATATAATCATCTCGATAGATGCAGAAAAAGCATTCGACAAAGTACAGCATCCCTTTATGTTCAAAACACTAGAAAAACTAGGGATAACAGGAACTTACCTCAACATTGTAAAAGCTATATGTGCTAAACCTCAGGCTAGCATCATCCTAAATGGAGAAAAACTGAAGGCTTTCCTTCTAAAATCTGGAACAAGACAGGGATGCCCTCTATCACCACTTCTATTCAATTTAGTTCTTGAAATACTAGCCAGAGCAATTAGAAAGACAAAAGAAATTAAAGGCATAAAAATAGGCAAAGAAGAACTTAAATTATCACTATTTGCAGGTGACATGATATTATATTTAACAGACCCAAAAGGGTCTACAAAGAAACTGCTAGAGTTAATAAATGAATTCAGCAAAGTGGCAGGATATAAAATCAACACGCATAAATCAAAGGCATTCCTGTATATCAGCGACAAATCCTCTGAAATGGAAATGAGGACAACCACTCCATTCACAATATCTTCAAAAAAAATAAAATACTTGGGAATCAACCTAACAAAAGAGGTGAAAGACTTATACAATGAAAACTACAGAACCCTAAAGAGAGAGATAGAATAAGATCTTAGAAGATGGAAAAATGTACCCTGTTCATGGATAGGCAGAACTAACATCATCAAAATGGCGATATTACCCAAAGTTCTCTACAGGTTTAATGCGATGCGAATCAAAATCCCAATGGCATTTCTTGTAGAAATAGAGAAAGCAATCATGAAATTCATATGGAAAAACAAAAGACCCAGAATAGCAAAAGCAATTCTAAGCAGGAAGTGTGAATCTGGAGGTATAGCGATACCAGAGTTCAAACTGTACTACAAAGCAATAGTAAAAAAAAAAAAAACAGCGTGGTACTGGTACCAAAACAGGCAGGTGGACCAATGGTACAGAATAGAGGACACAGAAACCAATCCACAAAATTACAACTTTCTTATATTTGATAAAGGGGCTAAAAGCATGCAATGGAGAAAGGATAGCATCTTCAACAAATGGTGCTGGGAAAATTGGAAATCCATATGCAACAAAATGAAACTGAATCCCTTTCTCTCGCCATGCACAAAAGTTAACTCAAAATGGATCAAGGAGCTAGACATCAAATCAGAGACACTGCGTCTGATGGAAGAAAAAGTTGGCTACAATCTATATACTGTGGGGTCGGGCTCCAAATTACTTAATAGGATGCCCATAGCTCAAGAGTTAATAACAAGAATAAACAAATGGGACTTACTTAAACTAAAAAGTTTTTTCTCAGCAAGAGAAACAATAAGAGAGGTAAATAGAGAGCCTACATCCTGGGAACAAATTTTTACCCCTCACACTTCAGATAGAGCCCTAATATCCAGAGTATACAGAGAACTCAAAAAATTAGACAATAAAATAACAAACAACCCAATCAACAAATGGGCCAAGGACCTGAACAGACACTTCTCAGAGGAGGACATACAATCAATCAATAAGTACATGAAAAAATGCTCACCATCTCTAGCAGTCAGAGAAATGCAAATCAAAACCACCCTAAGATACTATCTCACTCCAGTAAGATTGGCAGCCATTATGAATTCAAACAACAACAAGTGTTGGCGAGGATGTGGGGAAAAGGGTACACTTGTACACTGCTGGTGGGACTGCAAATTGGTGCAGCCAATTTGGAAAGCAGTATGGAGATTCCTGGGAAAGCTGGGAATGGATCCACCATTTGACCCAGCTATCGCCCTTCTCGGACAATTCCCTGAGGATCTTAAAAGAGCATACTATAGGGATACTGCCACATCAATGATCATAGCGGCACAATTCACAATAGCTAGACTGTGGAACCAACCTAGATGCCCTTCAATAGATGAATGGATAAAAAAAAAAATGTGACATCTATACACAATGGAGTTTTACGCAGCACTAAAAAATGACAAAATCATAGAATTTGCAGGGAAATGGATGGCATTAGAGCAGATTATGCTAAGCAAAGCTAGCCAATCCTTAAAAAACAAATGCCAAATGTCTTCTTTGATATAAGGAGAGCAACTAAGAACAGAACAGGGAGGAAGAGCATGAGGAAAAGATTAACATTAAACAAAGACGAGTGGGGGGAGAGAAAGGGCGAGAGAAGGGAAAGCATATGGAAATGGTAGGAGACCCTCAATGTTACACAAAATTACATATAAGAGGTTGTGAGGGGAAAGGGGAGGAAACAAGGGAGAGAATTGAGCAACAGCAGATGTGGTAGAGAGGGAAGATGGGAGGGGAGGGGAGGGGGGGTAGTAGGGGATAGGAAAGGTAGCAGAATACAACAGTCACTAATATGCCATTATGTAAAAATGTGAGTGTGTAACCGATGTGATTCTGCAATTTGTATTTGGGGTAAAAATGGGAGTTCATAACCCAATTGAGTCAAAAGTATGAAAGATGATATATCATGAGCTTTGTAATGTTTTGAACAACCAATAAAAAAAAACAACAACAACAACAAAAAAAAAAAACAATTAATCAAAGTCACAGAGAAACCTAAGTCAGCACAGGCATTAGAAATTAGTTCTCTCTGGCTCTAAAGTCCATTTTTACATTACAGTGTGGGATAGAAAATAAAATCTGCACTTGTACAGCTCAGAGCCTTGTTGAAATGATAATTGTTCTCTAGTTGTTTCATGTAAAAATCTTAAGACATAAATTGCCTCTGCCCCAAGGGAAGTGACACCCATATTTGCCAACTAGGAGAGAGAAGTGTAGTGATTCCGCACTCTGACTATGGAATCAGAGAGTGTTGGATGTTTCATCCATCCTTCTGTACAACCATCAGATATATGATAAGTGCTGACCATGCATTAGGAACAATACAGATATATGAACAAATATATGAAATCACAATCTCTGAGGAACTTACAGTCTGGTGGGGGAGAAAAGCAATAAATAAACCAACAAATTCAGACACTTGTATGAAATGATAGTGACTATGAACAAAAATAAAGCAGGACCAGGCAGAAGAGAGTGTTAAGAGTATGTTATATGCATGCTATTTGGTATAAGATGGTCAGGGAAAACCTCAAAACAACATGAGAGACTTGAATGATATGAAGGATTCATCCATGAAACTAAATATAAGAGAACAGAGTTCTTGGAAGAGGAAATAGCACATGTAATGACCATGAAGTGGAAACAAACTTGATCCATCTGAGGAACACCAAAAAAAGCCACTGTGACTAGGGCAGGTGAAAGACGGGGGAGGCATACTAGATGAGATTTCTGTTATAAGCAAGAGCTAATTTTCTTCTGGAAAATGAGGATAAGAGTAATATTTATAGGACTTGAGTAAGAAATAAATGAGATAATGTACGTCAAGACCTTGATATAAGTCTGGCACATGGTAAGTGCTCAAAAACTGATATATGCCATCATTGTTATTATTATCAGGCTGATCATGCCAAGTTTTGCCACACAAGTGGCAGAGTTTGAATTAGAGGCATGAGTCAGAGCAGGAGACTCTTGGTGGAGCAGGCAGAGACAAGAGCATTAGCAGAGAAGAGTCAGCCTGAAATAAGAAGCAAGATTCACATCCTTCACTGGCAGAGATAGACCAGGGTGGTATTGCAGAGTGACTGATATTAATATGGGGAGAAAGAATGGAACATTGACTTCAGGGCAGAAAACCACTAAATCATCCTTGTCACATGAGGAAGGGCATTGGTCTCAAAATTAGCAGGCTTTGTCTTCTCATTTGTAAAATAGGAGTAATAACTGCTTCAGAAAGTTGATAATATTAATGAAAGCACCTAGTGCAGAACTGGCTCAGAAGAAAGAAAACATTTTTGTTCTCTTCTTGCTTACTCTCATTCTCATGATGAAAAAAAGCTAGCTGGATATTGTTAAGAACTAGGGTGCATAAAGAAGCATCTTGTGATAGATAACTCTGTTATCCATGCCATATCTGACCCACAGATGCACATCACAGTTTCTAGATGGCATTCATGATGAATGTTTCAGACTTACTCTTTGCTCATTCTCATTTATTTGAGAATCTCACGACTCTCTACTCTGACTCCAATCCACTGAACTGACCCCACCAGAATTCAGAATTCTTACATAGTTTCTCTTCCTGCATTTTGGCCCCTGACTTGCCTAACATTTTGATTTTGCATACATCTCTGTTCCCTTGTGTTATCCTATTGTTCAGGGAGAGGAAACCTACCCTGACCCTTCCTTCCATAATAGGTCAAGGAAGGGACTGGGATGCAGGCATCTGTCCACACAGGGTCCCCACTATCAGCACAGAACCTCCATTCCCTGAATATTTGCTGCCTTTGGATCCATCCAACAAGGAGTGACTCTACACTGAGCCCCCACTCTCTATGCCTACTCCCCACACATAAATTTAATTTATTTTAAAAATTCTTCTTTGGTATTTGTTTCAAACCAAAATTTTTCTGCATTATAGGCAGTGTTCAGCCGAAATATGAAGACATTTATAGGACAAGCTATCACCCATGTTAAAAGAGTAGAGCTGAGACATGTCATTTTAAACTACTCTCTGGAAATAAGTGAGGCATAAATAATAAATAATTAGAAAGTATTTTGTATTAGGTGATTTAGTTTGTGTCTAACCTCTGATCAAACCTCCTTTTTGCCCTCCAGGTCAAAGTTAATCTGATCTTGGCTTAACATGAAACCCGTGGAAAAAGAAATTAACCAGCTGGGTCACTGGTGCTTGGGAATATATTATGACAAGAACCAGAATAATTGAGAAGAATGCATCAGCCACATCATTTTGGGAGGGCTTCCATTTGTGGTTTGAAAGTTTTATGAAAACAGTAACCAGTGGACTCTGGGCTCTGACAAACAGACTCTCAGTACATCATACAAAACTGAGGAAACTATCTAGCATTTTGAGGCTGAATAAGAAAAAGAATTTCTGTAAACTCATTTTTCTTATTTTCCTGTTCTCCACTTAGGCTGTTTATGTATAAGGTTGATGTGTGTAACTTTAGCTTGGATGGTCAAAAGTGTTTATAAGTAACGTTCACTTCGATATGGAATTCATGTCAATATGAAGCAAATGGTTGGCTATGTGTCATTTTGTGAAGAGAGACAGGACTGGAAATTCAGAAAATGATGGAATGAATGGGATTCTTAAACAAGAGGGGAAATGTAAATATAAGTGATTTTAAATTCCATTAAGAACTGACTGGAATTCAAAATACACTAGAAATCAGTCAACAGTTTCGAGTTACATATAACATAATCTGCCTAGTAATTTCAAAAAGTAACAATTCATGGTATAGCTAATACTTGGGAAAATATAAAATGCTGTCTCCTTTCCCTTGCACTATTTCTGATCCTTCCTCCAAATTTAGACCCTTTGAGTAGAAGAGTAATTTTTCCAGGTTTCAGAAGTGACTGTGATTCAAACATCTCACTTTATTACAAAGCAATATTGCCAGCACCCATTTTCTGGAAGGCAATTTTGTAATATGTAATGAAAATCTTAGCAACGATCATGGTCTTTGAACTAATAATCCCCATTTTGAAAACATATAGTAAGAAAACTTAAGAAAGATAAAGAGAACAGGAGGAAACTTTTGGGGGTGATGGGTATGTTTATGGCATTGATCGTGGTGAGAGTTTCATGGATATATACTCATCTGCAAGCTCATAAAGTTGTATACATTAAAAGTGTACAGCTTTTTGGATGTCAATCAGACTTCAATAAAGTGAAAGTAAACATTTACAAGCATGACTTTATGCATAAAATTGTTAATTACAATGGTGAAATTTATCACAGTAACATAATATACATGATCTCATTGTCTAATAATTGGACATAAATAATAATTATTTAAATAAACCATGGCATGATGAGATATACAGTCAGCTAAATGTTCACATGAAGTTTAAAACCAAAATTAGACCATTTTTCTGATGTAAGGTTAAATAAAAATTACTCCATTATAGTATGAAGTCAATAACATAAACACATTTATGTGTGAAAAACAGATCACAAGGAAACAGACATAATTGTTAATGGTGATTATTATTAATACGATTATGAATGATTTTTATTTTCTTCTTTGCTTTTTGTATATTTCAAGTATTCTATAGTGCATATATACATATGCATATATATGTGTGTGCATATATATACTGATGTTTTATATATTGATGTTTAGGAAAAATTTGTATGAGTTTTCATGTAAGTAATGAGCCATTAACATTTTCTTTTTAAAATTGGGTATGGAAAAATCTGAAATGGAAAATAGGTGTTCATAGGAAAGAAGATTCTAAAATGGAACTGGTTAATAGCTATAATCTTTCCCAATGAATGGAGACCTCAGCCTGCACATATAAGGAGGCACATATAAGGACCTGAAAACACTGGCACAAGTTGTATATGTACCACTTCAGCTTTTCCGTTGTGAAGAAGGAAGGAAAAAAAAAGACTTGTTCCTTGTGAAGTTTGAAGAAGACACAATTTAATTCATTGGTTATCTATTCTAGCTATTATGAATATGTATTAGAGGATCCATGTATCATTCAAATGAAACTCAGGTGTTTGTCCTGAGATTAAACGGCTCATGACTCATATAAGCAGTATGAGAGACTGATTTTTCTTACATGTCAAGCACCAGAGCATAAGATTTATACTATAAAGAGTCCTGATTCTGTTTTACTCTCAGAGTGAATGAACTAGAAAACTGCTGTATCCTGACCAAGTATTATAACTGGCCAAAGAATCATTGTGCCCGTGTTATGATCATGATGACCATCTTCCCCGATCCTTTTTAAAAAAAAAAAAAAATTAGCTGTCAATGGACCTTTATTTTATTTATTTATATGTAGTGCTGATAATCAAACCCAGTGTCTCATGCATGGTAGGGCAAGTGCTCTACCACTGAGCCACAACCCCAGCATCCCCCCATCCTTTTTTATAGCTAGAGCATGACTAGATAAAACAGCCTAGTCAAGTTATGGGTAGAATTTTAGCACAATCTGTTAACCATGCACCCTATGACCTTCTGGTTTTGAGCTCCATGGTCATTGCCAAAACTCAAGGTGCAATATTATCTCTGCCTATGTAAATATTTGTAGACTTCTGACCCTAAAAGAACTTTATTCATCAGACTCTAATCATTTAAGAATATATTATGCCACCTGTCCTAAAATGGAAACAGTAATAAAACAAAGATCAATAATGTTCAGATGAACATCCTTTGATGGTTGGATCAATGAACAAAATACCTCATTCCCTTAAGATCTGGGTGGGCAGGTAGGTAAATATGTTCACTTTTAAATCACATAATTGGAATGGGATGAGAAAGGAAGGTTTTCTTTTTCTGTAAACAGAAAAATACACTAATAAATAAAAAAATATAGAATTAGAAAATAACCACCACAATCACCATAGTACTAACTGCATAATCAATAGATGCTAAAATCACTGGGTGGCAGGCTATTGAAAAAGTTAGTTATACAACCTTAAATTACATATTATTTATTAATTATATATGGGGTGGGAGAAGAAGAAGGACATGGTGAATACAACCATAAGGTACAATTCTGTGAATTCTAAGAGGACCTCTAATGCCTCTTGCCTTTGTTTAATGCCTTCTCCTTATGTGAGGGAAGAGTCTATGAATAATATGAGACAGAATTATGTTACTGCCAAATGATATGGTAATTTCACCTGTAGGCATATATCTAAAAGAAATAAAAATCAGTATGTGAAATAGATATCTGCACTCCCATGTTCACAGCAACACTATTCACAATAGCCAATAAAGGGAATCAACTTACATGCCCATAAATAGATAAAATAATACAAATTATGGTGCATGTATACACAATGAAATATGTTCAGCCTTTAAAAGAGAGAGAAAATCCTGTTGTTTAAAACAATATGGAGGGCTGGGGTTGTGGCTCAGTGGTAGAGCGCTTGTCTCGCATGCGTGAGGCACTGGATTCAATCCTCAGCACCACATAAATAAATAAAATAAAGGTATTGTGCCCATCTACAACTAAAAAAAGTCCTCAAAACAATATGGATAAATTTGGAGGATGTTATATTAAGTGAAATTAGCTCAACACACAAAGACAAATGATAACATGGTATCACTTATATGCAAAATCTAAAAGAGTCAAATTCATAGAAGCAGAAAGTAGGATGGTGTTTCTCAGGGGTCAGGGGTGGATACTGGGAAGATGTTTCTCAAAGGTTTCAGCATTTCTATTAGGAAAAGTAAGTTCAAGAAAGCTATTGTACAACTTGGCTATTAAAACTAATAACAATGTATTGTAAACTTGAAAGTTGCTTAACAGTAGATGTTAAGTGTTCTCACTACAAATAATTGATGAGTATTTGAATTAATGCATATGGTAATAAGCAGAATCTAGCCATTCAACAATGTGTACACAATTCAAAGCATCATGTTGTACAACGTAACTATATACATTTTAAATTACTGTTTTAAAAATAAGAAATATTAAACATTGCTACTAATATAATCTCATGAATATATTATGTTTTTATCAATATAAGTAATATCTCAAATCAGTTGATTCTTAGTTATTCAAAAGGGACATTATTCTCAGTGGGCTTACCATAATTAAGAGAGCTCTATCAAAGTAGGAAATATGAATAGGATGTGGGTCAGTTATGTTTGAGTTTGAAAAACAAAACATAACAGACCCTTAGTTCTAATGAACTGCAGGTGAGAGCTTGTCACATTCAGGAGAGTCATGAGGGCACAGTGCTTGCAGATAGACAGGCATCTGGCAGAAACCCAGGTATGACAGTGAAAGAAGAATTACAGGAGGAAAACAACCGTAGCTGCAAACAGAACATCCATCCTGCAGGGAATGAGCCTAAATTTGATTTCTTACTCTTCTATACACATGCTGTATGACCTTAGGTACATGAAGCAACCCGTCTCAGCCTGTGTTCTCATCTTTAAATTGACACAATAATGCCTGTCCTAATTAATTCACAGGATAATGTGACCAGTCTAGATTAGAATGAAATGCTAACAAAATACTATACAATATTTTAAAAAGTAGCAAGTGTTCTTCTTTGTTTTTGGAGGAAGAAACAAACCCCTTTCATGTGAATGGCTTAAGGAAAGGAAGCTTTGTGTACACATAATAAGAATAGGACATCTGCTTTGCTGAACATTGAGGACTCATTGCTTAGGGCTATGTTACAGAAATATTATAGCCTTTGACATTCCAACTCCAACTACCCCTGTCCATAAATCATCCATCATGTCCCCTGAACCATCAAGTCCTTGTCTTTAACCTCAAAGAATTGTGCCCAGCCCTACCAACACAAAATGGAACAGTAGAGTACAAAGTATATTCCTTTCCATTTCTATCATTTCCTCAGTTCCTGATTCTTGGTTTCTATATGCCAGATCTAAAACTAGACTAGCCTTCTTCAGTTTTATATAACTCTTGGACCCTGATATTCCTACAATCTTTTGGCTTTGGTCACATCTTCACTTGTTATTTCTAATTTTATTCACTTTTATTTATATGAGGAACATATTAATTAATTTGTGTTATGTTTTGGATAATGCAAGTCTCCCCAAAAGCTTATGTTAATGCAGAAATATTCAGGGTAAAATTATTATATTGTGAAAGCTGTTACCTAATCATTCCATCCAGGTTTAAATGGACTGATTGGGTTGGAAGTGCAGGCAGGTGAGGTAAGGTTGAAGGAGGTAGGTCACTGGGGTATGCCTTGGAAGGGTTGTTCTTCCACGTGGTCCTTTCTCCCCTACCTTTCTGACCAGTCACAGAGACGAAAAAGCTGACTAAAACACCTTCATTTAAAAAATTCAAACATTTAAAATATACTCCTCTTTAACCACCAACTCAATGCCAGTCCCCTCTCCAGAAAATAATACTATAACACTTAAGAAATGTAAATATTTGGCAAGAGTCCTTCCAGACCTCTCTCTGTGCATTTACATGCATGCATACACACATACCCACTCTCCTTGTTTCTCATGGAAAATTTGTAATTGTGTAAATATTTATATAAATGGCAGCATTCTCAACATATTGCTTTTCAACTTTTCTATTATCCTCCTTACTATGTCTTACTACAGGCACTACACATTACTTTTATATTTTCCATAGGTCCCAGAATATGAATGTACCAAAGTTTGTTTAGCCTTTTTATCATCTATGAACATTTAGATTGTTTTTACTTTTTCATTATTTCAAACGTGTTATAGTGAAAGAACATCCACATCGACATCTCATTGTGTACATCTTTTAGTTATGCTCTAGGGAAGATATTAAGAACTGAATCTAATCTGTCACAGAGAATATTACTTAAAATACTAATAGACAATGCTGAACTGTTTCCCCAAATATGGCTATAGCAATTTTTATACTCACCATAGTGTATCAGAGTATGTATTCCCAGACTCTTCCTTTACATAATATTGTCAAACTTTAAAAATTTTTTCAGCTATGAATAAAGATTGGTATCTTATTTTAGCCTTTATTACTCTTAATATTAGTGAGGTTGGATATATTTTCAAATGTTTATTAGGCTTCTTTATTTCCCCTTCTCTGAATTATCTATTCATTTCATTTGTATTGTTACTATCTGTTTGTAAATTTGCTGATTTGTTGATAAAGAGTTAAACATTGGTATAACAATGTTTCTAATTTCCAGCAACATTGAACCATATATATATGATGGTGGTTCCATAATATAGTATCACCTAGTGATGCAGTAGCCATTTTAGTTTGTGAAAGTGAACTCTATGATGTTCTCATGACAACAAAATCACTTAACAATGTATGTATATGAAGCAGATCATCTCCCTGTGGTTAAATGATGCATGACTGTCTCTCTGTGTGTAATATATATAATACACATACATGTATGCATATTATGAGCATTAATATTTAATATTTTATGTTTGCTGAAGATACTTTTCCTAGTCTGTTATTTGTCACTTGTATTTTATATTCATTTATGGTGCATTATTATTTTTGTTTGCAGTATTGGAGATCAAATCCAGAATTTGCTAAAAAATTCTGAACCACATGTCCAGTCCTTTATAAAAACACTTTGAGACAGGGTCTTGCCTAGTTACCCAAGTTGGCCTAGAACTTGTAACCCTCCTGATTACTGGTGTGCACCACCACGCACAGCTGCTTATGGTGTCATTAAACACACATGACTTTAATGATCATTTATATAATCAAGAGTTGGGAATGTGTATATACACAATGGAGTTTTATCCAGCCACAAAGAAAATTGAAATTATGTCATTTGCCGGAAAATGGATGGAACCAAGAACATTATATTAAGTGAAATAAACCACATTCAGAAGGTCCAGGGTCATATGTTTTCTCTTATAGGTGTAAGCTAGAGAGGAAAAAGAAAAGTGGGGGGATCTTATGAAAATTGAAGGGAGATCAGTAAAATAGACAAAAGGGACGGGGGGGGGTGGAGGAGGGAAGGGAAGGGGAGCAATATTAACCAAATTATATTGTTATATTGTGTGCATGTATAAATGTGTAACAACAGATTCCACCATTGTGTACAACTATAATGCACCAATAAATATATGTGGAAAAACTAAAAAAAAAAAGAGTTGGGTGTCGGGCGGGGGTTGTGACTCAGTGGTAGAGAGCTTGCCTAGCATGTGTGAGGCACTGTGTTAGATTCTTGGCACCACATATAAACAAACAAATAAATAAAGGTCCATCGATAACTAATAAAAATATTTTAAAAAAGAGTTGGATGTGGTCAAATTGGTGGCTTATCCCAGACCAGTAATGGGGCTGAATCCCATTCTTTCCTCAGCTACCCCTGCGGGGTTCTGCACCTTCTCCCTGAAGAGGTGGAACAAGGGTACACTCCTCTCTTTTCCTTGGGTGGGTAAGTCTGGTTTGTTAGAACCTTTGGGTCCTAGTCACCACAGCTAATGGCTGTAAGGGATTGAGAGAGGATATCAGAAAGAAATTCAAGTACTTAATGAAGTCACAAGACATCAGCCAAGGTCCACTTTAGTTATGGGAATCCAACAAAGAAACAGACAAATCAGAGAATTATGAGAAGAGAAAAAATAATGCATACATCCCTGAAAGAATATCAGTGTTCCTTAGAACTTACAATAAAAGGGTATCAAGAAAAAATATTTAGATGCTAGGGTTATATTTCAGTGGTAGAGCGCTTGCCTAGCACACAAGATGCGCTGGGTTTGATCCCCAGCAACACATTAAAAAAAAACAACAACAACAAAAAAAGAAAACTAAACAAAAAAGTAAAGGTATTATTATTTTTATTTAAAAAAAGAACAAATGTTTAGATTTTTCATGGCTAGCAATAAAGATGATCTCGGTATAGTAATGAAACTAAAGGAGCAGCAATCCAAGAAGTTATAAACATATGTTGACCAGATAACTGAAATGACAGCAGTCATAAGGAAAGTTATTGAAATTGATGAAAGTGATTCTCAAGTTATTCGAAGAATCTCTTTCCAGTCTTTGTTTTCTTGTAGAAATATTTGTTCCTTTTCCATGTAATCCATTATCCCAACTTCGAAATATAAGTTTTTCCCATGGTTTTCGGAATGGAAGATCCTCAGACTGCATTTAATCCTTCCTGTTTGGTGTCAGTCTTAACAAATAGCTTATATAATACAAGACTTCAGTTTTCGAGATTGCCTACTTTCCCACTAATTTAAAATTTTTGTCAAAGAAATTCTACAAAGAGGAACAGTAGAAATATTTTAAGTGCATGACCACAAATAAAGGAAACAATTTAAGTATAGTTAACTTATCATAACAGATACTTAGTTCACAATTGTTAATAATTTGCTAAAGTGTATGTTGTATCATTTCAGAAATGAAAGAGAAGGAATATTACTTTCTAATAAAGATCTTATAATAGACATATTTAGTAGGTTCAAGTACTCCTCTGAAAGAACAAATTTTTGTTCTCAGCCAATAATTAAAACTTTTTTCTCTTTTTCCAGTTGATATTTAAGGATATCATATACTTTATTTAGCTAATAGAGCTGAAAAGTTTGATATAGTAAGATAGGTATGATAACTCTTTTTTTGGGGGGGAGGGAGGTATCAGGGATTGAACTCAGGGGCACTCAACCTCTGAGCCACATCCCTAGTGCTATTTTGTATTTTATTAGAGATAGGGTCTTGCTGAGTTTCTTAGTGCCTCACTAAATTTCTGAGGCTGGCTTTGAACTGATGATCCTCCTGCCTCCACCTCCTGAGCCACTGGGATTACATTTTCAAGTAAATTAAAAATTCCTCTGGCTTATATAACTCTGTTTTTAAGCAATTACTCTCGAGGTGTGAAAAAAGTAGACTCAAATTTCAAAAAAAAAAAATTCTGTATCTATTTTTAAGCTCCATCTGGTCTTCATAACCTGAAAGATTTTTCTTATTACCTTTAATTTGGACAAGGGCTTGGAAATATAGAGATTTATAAGTACTAGGTTTTTTAATATTAAATAAATAATACATAAATTTTCCAAAAGCCACCAGATAGAGAAATTAACTTTACAACCTATTGAAACCTATTTTTCTTATTTTGTAGTGATTATAGACTAACAGGAGAAGAGTTTCAGATATGATTAAATGTATTATACTCATTTACATTAAATAAACATTATATATAGCATACATAGAAATTCGTACTCTCTCTCTCTTTTTTTTTTTTTTTTTTTTTGGTACCAGGATTGAACTCAGGGGCACTTGACCACTAAGCTACATCCTCAGCCCTATTTTTTTTTTGTATTTTATTTAGAGACAGGGTCTCACTGAGTTGTTTAGTGTCTCAATTTTGCTGAGGCTGACTTTGAACTCATGATCCACCTGCCTCAGCCTCCCAAGCCACTGCGATTACAGATATGTGTGACTGTGTCTGGCTTCGTGGAGTAATTTTTATGTATAATTCCATATATTGGTAATAGTAAAAACTACTTTTCACTTCAGAAATTTTCTTCCTTAAGTTAGAGGGTGAATGAAGCTGATTAGAAAAGGGCTATTGGCCCAAAACATTAAATAGATTTCATCAGAGGCCTTAATTGATATTTTATAAGTAAATGGTATATTTTTACTTTTTAATTTTTCTATGGTTTTATGAAATTAGACCTTCCTTCAATGGCACATTCATTCAAATATTTATGTACAACCACAAGAATGGGATCCTAATTAGAATAAGTTATACACCATGTATGTATAATATGTCAAAATAGACTTTACTGTCATGTATATCTAAAAAGAAAAAGAAAAAAAATACAAAATAAGCTACATAATTGAGATTAAGTCTGAGGCAATTCATTCAGTATTTCTAATTATAAAACAGTACTTGATAAATATTTTTGTAAACAAAAAATTGAGTAAATTCATTCTTGGTCTTCTTGTTTGGATAAAATTTTAAGGTTTTAGGTATTGTAAAACATTATTTTTTTTAATGGCAGCCCCCTCTCCAATTTTTAAGAACTTTAAGTTTATGTCTGAGAGTACATATTGCATAGGAGACTATTTTATCAATAAAGATAAGTGATTAAAGTTGGAAAAATATTTATATAATCAAATTTCTCAATCTTTTCACCTATTACTTTTTGTGTTTGTTCCTTATGAAATTCTTCTCTACTCCAAACTTATAAATATGTTATAATATATATTCTATCAGTATTTTATAAGTTTTAATTTTTACATTTGTGGTGCATATGTAGTTTATTTTTGTGAATGATATGAGGGGGAGAGGGAGAGATTGAACTCTTTTTTCCTAATATAGATGATCAATTGTCTCAACAAAATTTAATGAAGTGGAAAATATACACTAAGTCATATAATTAATAAAATCAAATATTATTATTATTATTATTATTATTATAAAATCCTGTTTTATACAGGCTATCTTTTCTTCATTGATTTGAACTTCCATCTTATTCTAATTGTCTAGAAACACATGGATCTATATCTTGACTTTGTATTCTGTTTCCTAACACATTAAAAAATCTCCTTTGTGTTTGTACCCATGTCTATCTAGTATGTTGTTACAAATTCTGTTTATCTCTATCTTCTCCTTTTATTTCTTGAACATTCCTGTCAGAGCCTTGTGTATTTTAAAATTTTTTAATTTGTTCTTTTTAGTTATACATGACAGTTGAATATATTTTTTTATATTTTCAGTTGTAGATGGACACAATATCTTTATTTTGTTTATTTAGTTTTATGTGGGGCTGGGGACTGAACCCAAGGCTTTACATGTGTTAGGCAAGTGCTCTACCACTGAGCTACAACCCCAGCCCGAGCCTTGTGTATTTTGTTAGTCTGTTAAAAATGCAACTCTCTTAGACTTTTTGTGCTGCTATAGTGGAATATCACAGATAGGGAAATTAGTAATGAGTAGGAATTTATGTTTCACAGTTCTGGATCTAGAAAGTCCAAGATTAAGGCACTGTTATCTGATGAGGGCCTTTGTGCTGTGTCATTCCATAGCATAAGGATGAAAAGAGAACAGAAGAGGGTTGGATGCTAGGTAACAGGAATAAAGGACCCAAACTAATCCTAAAGAACTTACTCCTATGATAACACCATTAGTCCAATTATGAGGGCAGAGCTCTCTTGGCCTAATCACCACTTAAAAAGCTCATTTTTAAATACTGTTACAATGGCAATTAAATTTTATATGATTTTGGGAGGTGACAAACACTTGAGCAATAATAATAACGTTTAATTTTAATAATTGTATGACTTAATGTATGCTTTTAAATTCATTAATTTCTGCCAAATATAATTCTTCTTTTGTTCTTTTATCCTCATTCAGTTTTTAAAATTTCCTGTTACATAGGGTTAATAGTCCCTGTTCCCAAACCTAAATTCAATAAAACTCTCTCTCAAAAGCAGGAAAAATCAAATAAATGCTGTAACATTTCAAAACTATTGGCAGGCTTTTAGTAGTTGAGTGATATACTCAATTCTTGGAAAGCCATACATTATCTACCAAAATATCTAACTCATAAATTAACAGAAGGTTGTTGAGGAGACACCAAGACAAAAATTATTTTTGAAAGAACATGATGTTCAGGGTTCATTTTCCATTGCAGCTAGATTTGAGTTAGAAGAATCTGTAGGCCCCAATATCTCCTGTACTGTAGGTTCTGTGGTGGAAAATTATGGGGTTAAGAGAAAAGGAAAAAGTTCAAGGAGCTGCAGATCATGAAGAAGATTACAGATGTGTTATAAAGTCAATATGTCCCCTCTGTGAGACTCTTCTCTATCTGATAAATAAATTATTTTTTTCTATTCTCAAGTAGAGGTAAGGTATAAGCTCCCAAAGGGAAATAATAACTTGTCTGCTAAATAAGTGTCTTATCAATTATTTATAGTATATTGGCTGGCACACAATAAGTTTTCAATGATTAACTACTTAATGAATGAATAAATGAAATACTTGTTGAGATGATACAACAGTATGAAAAAAAAAAACCAGTATGGTGATGAGGGAAAACAATTAGACTTTATATCCCTTATAAAACCTAGTAGTGTGCCTGACACATCATAGGATCCTAACAAATTTGTTGATTGAGTGAATTAGTGAATTAATTATAAAAGATTCAGGACAATAATTCACATTTCCTGGTTCCAATATTTTAATGATAACAACATTGGGAAATTCAAATTCGATAGTTCTCCCCCCAACCCTGCTCCGTACAAACACACAATGCATACACAGTGTAATACTATTCCTTATGGTCATTTTAGATATAATGTAGTTCATTTAATTTGGACACTAACACTCTCCATAAACACAATTACATTTGGAATATAATAGAATTGTCCATAAAAATAAATAAGTACACAATGAAAGGAAAATGTGGCCTTCTTAGATCTTGGACTTTTCAACTGGTATGTGGAGTGTTTGGAAGCTGGAATGCTTTAATGGGGGTAGATTTAGGAGAAACAGGACAATGTAGTATTTGACCTTGTAGGACATAAGGATAGGTAGTGTAATGGTTAATTTTAGCTTTCTACTTGACTGCATTAAGAACACCTAGAAAATTGGTAAAGCAGTATGTTGAGGTATATCTATGAGTTTTTTTTTTTTTCAGGTGAGATTAGCATATAAGTGGAGTGTGTTGGGAAGATGAACCCTCAATCTGCAGGCATCATCAAATCAATAAGGGGCCCAGGGATAACAAAACAGAGGAAGGAAAAATATGTTTAGATGTCTCCTGAAGTGGGAAACACTTATTCTTCTGAATATTGAAATCAGAACATAAGGCTTGTCAGCCTTTAAATTCCAGGAATTACACCAGAATCTCCATGAGTTCTCATGCCTTTGACTATGGACTAACAGTTAAATCACTGACTTCCCTAGTTCTGAGGCCTTCAGACATAGACTGAGCCACGATACTGGTATTTTAGGGTCTCCAGCTTGTGCGGGACTTCTCAACTTCCATAATGGTGGATGTCATGTCCCTTAATAAATCTCTTCTCCTATACCTATATCTGTTGTTTTGATTCTCTTTGGACAACCTTGACTAATACAAATGGTGAATATCACTCTAGAAAAATTGGTATTTAACTCCAGAAGGAGGACGGTTTCACAGAGTTTAGGGAAATCTTAGGTGCTTTAGGGAAACTAAAAGCACTGGAAGTGGCACCTGTCTCTGGTGAGACAGCAGGAGACAAGAGGCTAATGAGAGAAAGGATGAGAAAAGGGGAAGAGACTTTAGAATTCCTCTCTGATGGGATGTGGCTCAAGCGGTAACGCGCTTGCCTGGTATGTGCGGAGCGCTGGGTTCGATCCTCAGCACCACATAAAAATAAAATAAAGATGTTGTGTCCACTGAAAACAAAAAAAAATATTAAAAAATTCTCTCTATTTAAAAAAATTCCTCTCTGAGAATTACTATATATTATACAGTTTACCTCATTTAATTTAAATATTGATATATTTAAACTTCATAATCATTTCCTCTGTGGAAATTTTTGTGTCTTGAAAAATAGTTTTTTTTCCTTGTCAGTACACTTACTATAGGCTAAGCACAGTGTGTGGCACTCACCATCTGCTAAGGGTGACAAACATACCAGCAAATAATTACATTATAGTATATTTGATATAAATATAGAAATTTGTACAAAACACAGAAATAGTAGAGCAAGGTAATAAAATGTCTAAGGGATTTTGAAAAGTTTTTTTTTCTTTCTTTCTTATTTATTTATTTTTGTACTGAAGATTGAATCCAGGGGTGCTTTTAAAACTGAGCTAAATGCCCAGCTCTTTGTATGTTTTATTTTGAGACAGGATCTCACTGAGTTGCTTAGTGCCTCACTAAATTGTTGAGGCTGGCTTTGAACTCGCCATCCTCCTGTCTCAGTCTCCTGAGTCACTGGGATTACAGGCTTGCGGCACTGTGTCCAGCTTGAAAATGTTTCAAAAAGGAGGTGATGGCCTGAAAAGGGAAGAAAAAGGAATTTATTAGGCAAACTAGGTGAGAACACGGCATTATAAGAAGAAGGAAAAAGTAGGTTGAAGGCAAATAAACAAAATAGCCTGGTGTTTTCACAGAATTGCAAAAGGCAAGGGCAGGCATGATGCTGAGAAAAGGTCCAAGAGTTAAAGATCAAGAATATTCCTACATTTTGTATTGCTATCCCTTTTGAACCTCATGTTTAGATTTAACTGTCATTATTATAGTATTAAGAGGTGGCTTTTGTGAGGTAATTAGATTATAGGAGATCACGAGGTTGGGGGACTCATGATTGCATTACTGGCTTTATAAGAAGAGGAAGAAAGACCCGAGGAAGAAAGCTTGCTCTGGATTGCCATGTGATGCCTTCAGAATGTATGGAGTCCCCAACAAATATATGTCCCTTACCAGATGTGATCCCACAACATTGGACATCCTCAACTGTGAGTTGAATAAACCTTTATTCTCTATAAACTACCCAGTTTGGGGTATTCAGTTATAGCCCAGGAAATGGGATAAAATAGGTATTGTCTTGCATATGCTGCAGAATCATTCAAAGATATAATGTAAGGGAGTTACATGGACAGGTCTGGGTTTTAGACAGACTATTCTGGCACCAGTATGAAGAATAGATCAGGAAAGGCAGATCCATAGAATCTGCAGAGAATGCTGTTACAATTGTTCAGGCAACAGCAATGAGGGCCTGAACCTATGTAGTTGCAATCAAGTCTCAGAGAAAATGATAAATTTAAGGAAGCTCATTAGAAAGTAAAATCAGGATTCCATATCTCCCTCTGAAATCTTCCATTTTTTCCTCTGGTTTTCAAACCTACAATTTTTTTTGTTAAATACTTATTTTTTAGTTATAGTTACACACAATACCTTTATTTTATTTATATATGCTGCTGAGGATCAAACCCAGGGTCCCGCACGTACTAGGCAAGCACTCTACCACTGAGCCCCAACCCAGCCCGTACACCTACAATTTTTAATAAACTATCTATACTTGGTAGATGTACTTCCCTACTTTTCATGTCCTTTTCACTTTCCTAATATGACTTTGCCTCCGAAGCATATCTAATTTCAGTTATTGAAAACTATCCAATGATTTCCATGTCAATAAAGCCACTGGACTTGTTTTTAGTCATTTTAGTTGAACAGTCTTTCTTCTTAGAATACTCCCTTCTCTTGGCTTCTGTGATATTAGACATTCCTAGATTTCTCCTATCTCTCTTCCTGCTTTTCCTCAATCTCCTTTGCCAGTTCACATCCCTCTACCGGATGTTTAAATTTGAATAATCCTCAAGTCTCAGGCCTTGGATTCCATCTCTTCTAAATCTATATTCTTTCTTTGGATAAGCTCCTGGTTTCCACAAGCAAACTTAACTAAAATTAATGTCCCATTCATTTAAATAAGCACAATTTTTATGTAGTAACAAGAAAGCAAAAAAATATTTCAATTAAATTGCAATATTTCAAATTGCATTAATCATTTCATTGCACTTCACACTTGTTCCTCTTTATAGTGTTCCAATTCAAAATAGCACTACCACCATTCACTTAATGGTTCAAGCTAGAATCCAGTAACCTGGCACAACCTTTATTGTCCACCTCACATACTTCCTACTCTTTGTATCTAATCAGTCTGTGTCCTTCTGCTTTACCTCTTAAATAACCCCTGAATATCCCCAATTCTCTGTTAGGAACCTAATAGGGGCCATAATCTCTTTCCTGATTCACTTCAAATCTATCCAAACTGGTCTAATTAGTCCTCTGATTAGATGTACAGTAGGTTGAATGATCTTTTCAATACCCAAATTTGACCAACTCATGTCCCTGATGAAAACCCTTCAGGGGGCTGGGATTGTGGCTCAGTGGTAGACCACTTGCTTAGCACATCAGAGGCCCTGGGTTCAATCCTCAGTTCCACATAAAAACAAATAAACAAAATAAAGGTATTGTGTACAACTAAAAAATAAACATTTTTTTTTTAAAAAACTCCTTCAGTAGTTCCCCATTATTTTAAATCAAAAGTCCAAATTATTGTTATGGTCTACAAATTCCTGCCCACCTCTCTAGCCTTGCCTCATGACACTGTGTTCTGTAATCTGCAAATGGCAACCACACACTGGTCTTCTTCTCCTTCCTCAAATGTGGCTGCCTCCCCACTGCTTCAGGATACTCTGCACATACTGTCTCCTTTGCCAGGGCTCTTCTATTTCTCATTATTTGGTTATTTCCCATTAAATCCTCAGCCCTTAACTTAAACATTACCTCCTGAGAGAAGCCTTCCATGATTCCAAAGAAGGTCAAAGTCTCTGCTATTAGTTATATCATAGCACACTACTTTTATCATTTTTAGAATTTTAAATTGTAATTAATTAGCCCAAGAAATTGCATATTAAAACAACAATGAGATCCTACTACAAACTTGGTAGAACGGAAAAAAGCCCCAAACAGTGACAATAGAAAATGCTGATGAGGATGTGGAACAAAAAGAACCTTCACTTCTCATTTGATGTGAAAAGGCATACCCCACACAGAAATGACATATCTGGGGAATATAGTTTGGAAGTCTCTTAAAAAACTAAACATTGTCTTATCACATAATCCAGCAATCATGTTATTAGATATTTACCCAAACGAATAAAAACCTTATGCCCACACAAAACTTTATGTGAATAAATGATTATATTTATTCACAATCACCAAAAATTGGTGGTAATCCAGATATCCTTCAATAGATGAATGTAGAAACAAGCTGATACACCCATATAAAGAAATGTTATTCACAGATGAAAGCAATGAGTTACCAAGCCACAAAAGACAATAAAACAATCTTAATTGCATATTGCTAAGTAAAATAACTCAGTTTGAAAATGCTACATATTGTATGATTCCATATATGTAACATACTGGGAAAGAGAGAACCTACACTGACTGAAAAAAGATCAGTAGTTGCCAGGGGTAGAGGGACAAATAAGTGTAACACAGGATTTTTAAGGCAACAAAACTATTCTGTATTATAATGTAATGGTAGATATGTGACATTATACATTTGGCAAATCCCATAGAACACTATAATGAAAACACATGAACCCTAATGCTTACTTAAGTTAAAATAATATATCAGAGCTGGGGTTGTGGCTCAGCAGTAGAGTGCTTGCCTAGCATGTTCGAGGCCCTGAGTTCGATCCTTAGCACCACATAAAAATATATAAATAAAATAAAGATAATGTATCCAATGACAACTAATAAATTATATATCAATTCTTATATATCAGTTATAACAAGTATACCTCAATAATGAAAGATGTTAATGATAAGAGACCTTAAAGGTATTGGGCAGGACAAGGTATATATACTGGAAGTCACTGTATCTTCTACTTAATATTTTTATAACATAAAGCTGGTCTAAAAAAAGTCTATTAATTAAAATACTATTTACAACTGAAAATGTAACTAATTTAGCATTTAATATTGGCTTGGTGCTGGGATAAAAGTTTCATGAAGGCAAGAACTGAGCTAGGGAGTGAGCTCAGTCCTGTATCTCATCACCTAGTATAATACTGAGAATAAAATAAGTTCTCAGTTAGCATTTGGTAAATAAATAGATAAATCAATGAATGATGGGATATAGGAGTTAAGGGAGAAGAAGGAATCAAGAATTAGAGTCAAGGGAGAGGGGAGGGGGAAGCACTGGGGAATGAAAATATGCCAAATTATGTTATGTCCATGTATGAATATACCAGAATGAATGTCGGTGTTCTCTCTCTCTCTCTCTCTCTCTCTCTATATATATATATATATATATATATATATATATAGAGAGAGAGAGAGTATATATATAATATATATATAGCATATATATAATATATACAGTATATATACTCTATATATTATATATGTATATATATAATCTGTATACATATCTATAACATATATATGTAATATATATGTATGTGTATGTATGTGTGTGTGTGTATATATATATATATATATATATATATATATATATATATATATCACTAAGAACAAAAAAGACAACAGATATCAGTAGAGTACAGTAAGCAGATGGAGGATGGAGGAGGAGATGGAAAGGGAAGGTACTAGGAAATGAGCTTGGTCAAATTTGCTTGTACAAATATGGCATAACGAATGCCATTATTATGTATAAGTATTATGCACCAATACAAACTTAAAATTAAAAAAATACTGCCAACTTTCAGGCTTTGTTAACTAAGTTGGATACTAGCACCTCAGATCTGAGGCAAGGGGAAAATGATAAATTCAATTTTAAGAGGAATGATAAATTCAATTTTAGGAGGAGTTAAAGGTGTTTGTGAGACATACGGTAGGCAGTTTGATATGTGGGTCTGGAGCTGGGAAAAGAAGCCTGGGCTGTGGACATAAATTTAATAGCCATTAGCTCCAGGTGTTGGTTGAAGCTGAGTGAGGGGATGAGATCATCCAGGGATTGAGTGTAACATTAGAAGGAGAGAGAGCCAAGGACATATCTTTGTAAAACATCAACACTTAAAGGATAGGCAGAGGAAAATAAACCACCGAGGGAAAGGGAGAAAGAAAGGACAGAGAAACTAAAGAAAAGTGAAAACAGTATGATACTTTAGAGGCCAAGGGTCAACAGGGTTAAAGTAATAGATGGTTCAAATAAGACAAGCACTGAATAATGTCAACTGGTTTTGTAAATAAGAGGACACACTTACAAGATTCTTGGAAGCAAGCTGATAGGAGAAGCAGAACTGAAGGTTTTGAAACCGTGAATAAACAATCCTCTTTCTCAAAGCTTGCTGAGAAGGGTAGGAGAGCAGGGCTGGATATGAATATCAGTGTTAAGGGAAAACTTTTCTTTGAACATGCAAAAAACTTGAACAAGTCTGAATGTTTACAGGGCACATCATAATGAAATTACCATTCTATAAATTGTATTGGATTGTCTCAATACACAATTTGCTCCCTGTCACATGTGTTTAAGTCCAGGCTGGATACAGAACAAACTGAGGATGTTTTTTTCTCAACTATAAAATAAGAGTCAGGGTTAGAAGACTTTAAGTTTCCATAAGTTGATTGCTCCAGTGACCCATGGTAAAATGGAAAGAGCTCTGGGCCAAGAATCTGGCAAACCTGTTTCTAGAATCCCACTTTGTCACTGAGTAGCTGGATGATTTCATAATATTTATTTAGCCTGTCTCTGCATCAACTTTCCTTATATGTAAACCAAGTTTATGAAATCATATCTAACATCAAAGCAGATAATGGATCTTAGAGTGTTTGTAACAATATGAGATATTACAATGCTGCCAAGGGTTGCTGTACTCTTTGGGAAGTCTTTAGATTATTTTTAGCTAATAAGCACTTACAATAATTTTTACTTAAACTCATTTTGTAATAACTATGTGAGGTATGAATTGCTATTATTCCCATTTTATAGATGAGGAAAGTGACTCACAGACAAGTTTGGAGACTTGCCTAACATCACATAGCTAGGGATTAGTGAAATAAAGACAGGAAACCAGATAGTATGGTTCTAGAATTCTGTACAATAAATATGCAGCATTATCCTTGGCACAAATCCCTGTCTCCTAATGTAAACAGTCATCAAATCCTTTGGGAAAAATCTGATGAACGGTATAGACTATATCTTCTCCAAAATGCACAGAAATTCTAATTCCAATGTGCGTTTTTACGTAGTATTTGAAGAAATTCATTTCCTGATATTCACCACTACCTAAAACCTTTGCCATTGGGCTCACCCAGGGATCTCAGATTAAAAATCTTATGTCTAAAGTTCAATTCCACCATCCCAAATTTCTGACTCTATTTCAAAACATTGAAAATTCTAGAAAATTGCAAGTGGCTTCCACTCTCATGCTGCCCTCTACTGCCGCCTGCTGGACTGTCCGCAGTAATGACAACAACACCGTCATACCTTTCCCTTAGACTTCTCACTTTCGGAACCACTTTCACAAGAAGGTGTTCTCATGACTCCGAGAATTGAAACCCCAAACAGCGATCACGGTAGTGACTAGCCCTAATTTCGTGCCCTAAATTTTCCCGTCATGCTCTTCGGCACAGCTTGTGGGGCGTCGCCGCCATTTTAGGTTTTTTTCCTCGGATTGTGTGAGTCACCAGAACTAGGGAGACGACAGCCTTTGGAATTCAGCAGAGGGCGTTGGAGTACATCTTTTCCTGTAAGAGGCTGTGCTCGGGGCCAAATATGCCAGACATTCAACTTTCTGACCTATTCTTTCAGGGGCACTAAACAGCGTGTTTCCTTCCTAGACTGGACACACTTGAGCATGCACGTCTTCCAACCATTTAAACATTCACTGTTCCTTGGTTTTCTAACTTTTTTTTTTTTTTTTTGGAGGGGGGGGTTTCAACTGTAAGGTTTACAAAACTTTGTCATTACACATGTAGGGTGAAAAAAGAGTCCTCCCACCCCAGTTTAAAATCCCTTCTTTTAAAACTTCAGTATTTTGCTGTTCGCATTTGCCACCTTCCCTGTAGTCCTTGCTGACCTCCTTCCAGTTCCAAACAGGGAAGTGGTAATCATAGAACTACTGGAAATCAGAACAGACCTGCATTAGATTTAAAGGTTTACCACTTTATCAGTTGTATGACAAGTTACTTTACCTCTTTGGTGGTGTCCGTCTATAAAATTAGAAAGGAGTTGGTTAATATTGGAGGATCTCTATGGGCCTTTTCTGTTTTGGTGTGCTAGAATTTTAGATGTATTTTCTTTTCTTTACAATCCACCCATAATCTAGTCCAGTATATATATTTTTTTTTTACCAGAACCATCTCTATTGGATCACACACCTTTAGTTAAATCTCATAAAGGCATCCTTTTGCCTGTAGTAAAGAGCTGAAACTCACTGTTGTGACACCAAGGACCTTCACACTCTGAGCCCCTCTTTCTCTGATCTGTACCCATGCCATTTTACTCCCAAATGCAACATAGTTTTGGTAACATAGGTCCCATCACCAAGTTAGATGGGTTAAATGCGGATTTAATCTCCATCTCTGCTTTGTCAAAAATGTACTATTAATTGTCTATTTAGTTATCTTTCTCCCAGTCTTTGCTGTGAACTGTTTGAGAGCAAAAACCACCATTGAATCTGCACTTCCTAGAAAAATGCATGGCACTTTGTCCTTGCTCAATAAATATTTTGACTGGATAAATGATTCTATGATATTGTTTTCCCAAATGCCCATCATCATGCCTGGCATATAGCATATGTTTAATAACTATTGAGTGAGTAAATAAATGTATTTGCAAAGTCTCATCAACTTCTCAAATTTGCATCCTTTCCTTCCTTCTTCAGTACTTTGCCAAATCCTGATCATTTTTATCTGAAAATTGGGAAATATCTTAAACTAGTTTTTCACACATATTATTTCTCCCATTATATCAGTTTTTCTTAAAATACAATTCTGCACTATTATTCTCTGTTCCAAAAGTGTCCAGGACTCACAATTGTCTATAGGATCAAGTCTGAACAGCTTTAGCAGGAATTTAAGACACTTCTCAAATCTGATCCTTAATTAACCTAATGTCCCAAGCAAACACATTTACTTCCTATTCCTCAATCCTTGTCCCATTCCATGTGCAAAACAACGAGATGAAATATAAGAAGGGCTAGCAGAAAGTCTGTTGTAGTGGGGATGAAGAGAAGAGGGTGGATTTCAAGGTGTACGCACTAAAAAGGTAAGTTTACTTTAGTAGTGTCTGACTCCTTCCTTTCCATAGTCATTGACAAATTTCTTTAATTCTTCTCTTAGTTCTAGAAATAATAATCCTATTCAAAATGGTTGCTTTATTCTTGTGGGAGACACATTTTTACTTAAGTGTGTTGTATGCATTGATGTATTGAATCCTCTCAATAGACTTTGGGTAGGTACTATTGTCCTCTCTTTAAAGACATACACTGAGGCACATATAGGAAGAAGTAACTTTCTCACTGTTATATAACCAGTTAAAAAAGCAGACTTAGGTAGGGCTTAACACAGGTAGACTCACCTGGGACCTGTGACTTAAATTATATAGTACATTACAGTTCCCTCTCTTGTCTACCATGATATTATTTCTACTCCTCTATTGGTTTGGTGTGATAACATTGTATAAGTTCTTCTTTATTGACTCTATTCATTCCCAAATATAGAAATCCCACAAAATTCTGTACTTTGTTTTTCTTTCTCTAGCTGTTTGAATAGGTAATATTTTTTGAGCACAGCATGTATTAGAGATAGCCTTTAACATACTTATATACTTTACTTCATTGCCTCTTTCAACATCCATTTGAGTTATGCATTTTTTTTGATTTCACAGGTGAAGAAAACAAGGCACAGAGAAGTAAGGTTACTTGAGCAATATCACACAGCTGCCAAATGGAAGAGTTTGAATTGGAACCCAGGAGGTTTGACTTAGAGGCCACACTTTGTGGTTCACTCATTTGTGCTGTTTTGTTTTGTGATTAAAAGCCAGATTCTAGAATTGGACTGCAGGGTTCAAATCCCAACTTAACTTCTTTTTATCTGTATGACCTAAGGCAAATTTCTCATTTCAGACCCTCACTTCCCTCATTTCTAAAATGGAAGAATATTAGTAAGGCTGAAGTGATGATTAAATGAATTCATTTCTGTGAAACACTTAAAATAGTGTCTGCACCAGATAAGAAGTATGTAAATATTACCGATCAACCTTTCCAGTTTCCCAAACTGTTGATGGCAAATCCAAATTCATATTTTGTTGTTGTTTTCCTTGGCTGATTTCTAAGATTACACAGGACTGTTTAATTTAAGCAGTACAGAAAAATAAAAGATGAGGCATGTAGTCTTCACTAGTTCCTCATGGCTGCCCTCTGATGCTTCCTGCTCCCCATCCCAAGTGTTCCATTATAAGACTTGACAATTTTCCTCTGATGACAAGCACCAAATAGAAGCTCACACTCATTTACAATGCTATACTGCCCCCTTCCGTGGAATGTAGGTAATAAGCTAACTATGGGCTTTACAGGCTGAACATGCGAAATACATGGTAGTGATTTTGTTATATTCCGTCCTCACCTGGATGAGGATGACTCCCAACCCTAATTGTCACCATGAGGATCTGGAACAGAAGGAATAAGTATAGTACTCAAGGACACATAGATAATGATCTATGAAAGTATGGATTTAAACCTAAGCCTTTGTAATTTTTACATTCCTAGTCTTTTTCTTTTATGCTTCTTTTTTATCCTTATGAATATGTTTAGGGAAATTACTGCCTATTGCCTACTTAAAAATCTGTTTCTCCTTCAGAAATTTCCTTGTATCCTAACATATGGTGCATTTCTAAGTTGTATATATTTTTATGTTGTTTGTTGAGGCATGTATTATCCTCCTTATGAAAGATTTAAAGTACCTAATATAAGGAATGGATTTTCCAATTCGTTATTGAATTGACTTCTAGGAAAGTTATTATTTAGTATGATCTTCTAAAATTCAAGTAATTTAGTTAAAAGGAGAGTGAAGTAGAGATCTAAGATAAATAAATCATAGTCCTGAGTAAAGAATACTTCCTAACAATAGATGTTTAAGAAAGTCAACATCTCAGGATCAGGATATGCTTTATTATAAAGCATTAGATTTTTTGCAACCTAGGTCAGAGCCTGAAGGACTCAGTAAATATTTATTGAATTACTTGCTGATGGCCTTTAGTCACTTCATCAAGTAATAATACATTCCCCTCGTATATCCAAGAAAGGAAATGTTCTACTAAGTGCAATTTGCATGTCATGAAAATTTAACCATTTCAATGCTACATGCTAAAGTGTATTTTGATATTTGCAATGAGAATTATTTACTAATTATTTATTAATAATACAGTTCCCTATGTTAATTTACTTAAAGATCTGTGTAATTTGATGTTTCTTAATAAATTTCTGATCATCTATAAGAATCACATTGTAGTATGCTGCTATAAACAAAACCAAAGTTGTTGTACATGTGTACATCATAGTGCTAATCAGATAATCAGCCTGAATTATGTAGCTTATTTCATTTTTTAAATGTTTTGCTTTAAATAAAATATACAGTATTATGTTAACTTTGTGTTCGAGTATAATACACAGTAACATGATTGCTTTTTTTGAATCTTAATGTGCAAACCAAAAGCAAAGACAGCTGTCTACAAAGTGATAATTTCATTTAGAATATCTATACTAATATCAGATGCTAAGTAGTGTAGTGAATAAAACCACTAAACTCAAAGTCAAAAGTACTCCATACCCCTCCCAGTTCAACTGCACAGTTGTGTAATACCTGACTAATTCTATGATACTCTCTGAATTTTAGTTTTCCAATTGTAAATGCAGATTATAATCGCAAACCCATAAGGTTATCATGAGAATTAATGAAGGAGTTTTGGTAAATATCCAGTGCTATACAAATTAGCAATACTGTGTTAAGGTATCATTAGTGTTCTTTTTCTCATCAGGAGTACTCCTGATGTTATCAGTTATGTTAATATCAGTAATATAAGTCACCACATTGGTCTCTTTGTCATCTTTAATCTACTCTTTAATTACATCTGCAGTAAGTTGAATAATGGGGGATGAAGGAACAATATCCTTTACCACTTCAAGGAATTGTGTCAGTATGTAGTAGAGAGTGCTCGCTCCTATCCTCCAAATTCATCTTTGTTGATGAATATCTGCAAACACTACACTGAGTCATTTATTTCACCCTATTTATATGCTTTTATCACTTTTCTCCTAACTCCACTCTTAAGTTTGGATCTTATTTTTAAATAAATGAAGAGTTACTAAAGAATTTTGAATGATTAGTGTGCTAACAGATCATTCTGGTTGCCATAAAGACATTGGTTAGGGAAAATTGAGAGCAGAGGCAAGGAAACAACATAGAAGGCTGGTGCATTAATCCAGGTAAGAAATGACAAAGTGCTGTACTATCAAAGTGGCAGTAAGAATGGTAGAACTGACCAGATATAGCAAAAGGTCAAATGTGAGGGCCATTCCCAGGTTTATGACTTTTAGTGTCATGTATTTTATCTAGTACTCACCATTTTCATATAAATGGTCTCCAGCTGTGCTTCATGTAGCTTGATAATTGAGAACCAACTTGAGGGCACATGAGTCACTCGAAGATTTCAGGTGGTTTCTCCATTTTTCTCAGCATAATTCTCCAGAGATTTATGAAAGTTATCTTGCGTACTACTAAATGATTGAAAGGAAAGTCTAGTTCATTCCTTCTTATTGCTGAGTAGTATTCCAAGGTATATGTGCACCACAGTTTGTTTAAACAATTCACCACTTGAAAAATATCTAGGCTGGGTTGGGGTTGTGGCTCAATGGTTGAGTGTTTGCCTGGCACCTGCGAGGCACTGGGTCCAACTCTCAGCACCACATAAAAATAAATTATACATTTTTTAAAAGAAAAAATATCTAGGCTATTTCCAGTTTGGGGCCATTACAAACAAAACTGATATGAACATTCATATACAAGTTTCAGCATTGGCATAAATTTTCTTTTTCCTGGGATAAAATCCTGTGAGTGCATTTAACGTCATGTGGTGTTATGGTTTGGATGTGAAGTGTCCCCCAAATGCTCACCTGTGAGATAACACAAGAAGGTTCAGAGAAGAAATGATTGGGTTGTGAGAGTCTTAACTCAATCAGTGAATTAATCCCCTGATTGGCTTAACTGAGTGGTAACTGAAGGTGGATTGGATGTGGCTGGAGGAGGTGGGTCATTGGGGACATGCCTTTGGGGTATATATTTTGTATCTGGAAAGTGGAGTCTCTCTATCTGCTTCCTGATCATCCTGTGAACCACTTTCCTCCACTATACTCTTCTGCCATGATATCCTGCCCCATCTTGAGCCCCAGGAATGGAGCCTGATGTCTGTGGACTGAGACCTGGAAACTGTGAGTCTCCAACAAACTTTTCCTCCTCTACAATTGTTCTGGTCAAGTCTTTTAGTCACAGCAGTGAAAAAAAAAACTGACTAAAACATATGGTAAGTGTATGTTTGTATTTCTAACTGTCAGACTGTTTCTAGTGGGGGTTTATCATTTCACATTCACATTGCAGTGTATAAATGATTGCTTTTTTACTTGCCAGCATGCCACTGTTATTTTTTCTTGTTTGCCTTCTGTTACGTGTGTAGTAATATCATATTTCACTTCTAATTTGTATTTACCTGTTGCCCAATTTGCTAAACATCTTTCTCTATGTTCATTTTTTTCATCTGTACATTCTCTTCATTAAAATGTCTCTTCAGGACTTTTGCCCATTTTTGAATTGGAATTATACTTTCACTGTTGAGTTTGGGGGGTACTTCATAAATACTAGTCCTTTGTTATGTATGTCATTTACAAACATTGTCTCCCAGTTTCTCTTTCAATTCTGTTCACATGATCTTACACGAAGCATAAGTTTTAAATTTTAGTGGTGTCCAATTAATCAAATTTCATTTTATGAACTGAATTATTCACATCAATATCAAAAACTCTTCCTAGTTCTAAATTCAGAAAAAAACTTTTTCTATGATATTTCTAAATGTTTTATAATTTTACATTTCCATTTCCATCCTTTATCTATTTTCAATTAATTCTTAAATAATGTGTGAATATGGGTGTAAGTTCAGGTTTAAACTATATATGTTCAGATTATTCCAGCACTATTTGTTGATTTTGTTATTTGGTTTTAATCGTCCATGAAACAGCTTTTGAATTTTCATAAAAAATCAATTTTGCATTCTTGTGCCTATTTCTAAATACTCTATTCCACTGATCCATGTGTCTGTCAACAAGTACCACACTGTTTTGACTATCGTGGATATATATTAAGCCTCTATATCAAGTGGAATGATCCTCTTACACATTTTATTTTTCATTGTCAACATTCTTAAAGTTCATTGTCACAAATCTTAATACATTGTTTTAAGTATTCTGGAACTTGTGTTTTCCTGTATACATTTTATAATAAACTTGTCTGTAAACAGAAAATCTTCCAGCGATTCTAATGCATTAAGTCTATTGATTAATTTGAAGATAACTGATATTTTTATCCATGAATACAGTATGTCTCTTGTTATTTTGGGATATGAAGTGTTCCCACAAAAATTGATGTTAGACAATGCAGGAATATTCAGAGATTAAATAATTAGTTTATGAAAGCTGTAACATCTTTAGTGTATTAATTAATGTGCTGGATTAATAATTTGAAAGAATTCCTGGGTGTTAATTGAAGACATGAGCATTATGCCTGGAGGAACTAGGTCACTGGGGGCATACCTTAGGGGATTGTGTCTTGTTCCTGGCTCCTCACTTGCTTCACATGATTTCTGGTTGCCATAAATGGAGCTGTGGTCCTCCACCACACTCTTCCACCATGATTTTCTACCTCAGCTTCAGTCCAGTGCAATGGAGTGAGTTAAACATGGACTTAACCTCTGAAACTGTGAGGTCAAAATAAATTCTTCCTCCGCTAAGTTGCTCTTGACAGTTATTTTGGTCACAGCAATTGGAAGCTGACTAACACATCCAATTATTTAGATATTCTCAGATGTCTGTCAACAGCCTTTTGCAATCTTCAGCAAACAGATTCTGTACATAAGTTGTTTAGTGTATACTGAAGTATTTTATTTTAATTAATTGAAAATGTAATTTTGCTTTTATTATCTCTTCAACCATATTTGTGAATTTGTTTCTTTTTCATTTTAGTTGTATCAATTTCGGTTTCATACATTTTGAAACCATTATTATTACATATACACTTAAAATTGCTATGGTTTCTTGGTAGTTAATCATTTTGTCATTATATTATGTGTCTCTTTTTCTCTTTTTCATTTCTCTTTTGCCTACTCTCTGGTATTAATATATTTCTTCCTACTTTATTATGATTAATGTTTGTCTGGCATACATCTTTCCATCTCTTTATTTTCAATCTACACAAATCATTATATTTAAAATTATTCTTTTGTGAAATATTGTGTTTCATGTTTTTACAAATGTTCTGCCAATCTTTGTCTTTTGAATAATGTATTTTGATCATTTACATTCAAGGAAAATATTGGTAACTTCAGATGCCATTTTAAAATTTGAGTTAATTTTTCACTGTTTTTATTAGAATTATTGTTTTTTTTAGTTCTAATACTCCCGTTTTATTCTCCTTTATATCTTATGTTTTTGCTGACAATTATTATTTTTAATTTGTTGCAAGAATGGTTTTGCCTGTGGAAATATTAAAAGGATGGCTATTTTAAAATCTTTGTCAGATAATGCTGATATCCATGTCATATTTGTGTTGGTAAATTAGTTTTCTAAAGATACCATCGATTGCTAAAATACCATATATTGAGTGGATTAAACAAAAATAATTTTCTTGCAATTTTGAAGGCTAGATCTCCAAGATTATGGTGTCAATAGATTGTTTCTTTTGAGACTTTCTCCCTTTGGGTTGCAGTTAGCCAGTATTTTCCTGTTTCCTCCCATGTTCTCCTCTTACTCTGTGTTGTCTTTGTTCTAAATAACTTTTAATTTAATAAGGACACCAGTCATATTGGACTATGGCCTACCATAAAACCTCATTTCATCTTAATTGCTACTATATATTAATAATTATTAATTAATTAATAATATATAATTAATAATATATATAATTATATATAATACTATTATATATTAGTATATAATTAATTATATATATATATATATATATATATATATATGTATATATATATATTCAAATACAGTTACATTTTGGTTTACTGGCCATCAGTAATTTAGCATATGAATTTTGGGGGAAACACAATTGAGACTAAAACAGTTAGATTATTTGGTTGCCTTTTCTCATTCTATTTAAGATTTTTGGGACAGATTTATTGAGTTACTCACATAGCATATAATTTAGCCATTTAAAGTGTACAAGTTCAATGAATTTTAGTAAAATCACAGATTTGTAAATACATAACCACCTCAATACCCTATCCTTTTTTAGCAAGTATCCCTAAATTCAACCAGCCTAAAGCAATTGCTAATCTATTTCCATCTCTATTGATTGGCCTCTTCTGGATATTTCATGTATACAATTATGTGGTCTTTTGTGATGAGTTTCTTTCATTAGGCATAATGTTTTCAAGGATCATCCTTGACTGCTTTGATTTTGTAGCCAGTTTTAAAATTGGGAAAATCCTCCATTTTTTTTTTTCAAACTTGTTTTGGATATTCTGGCTCCCTTTTATTTTCATATGAACTTTATTTTAAACTTTACTGGCATATAATTGACAAAACTGTACATTTTTTATGTATACATTTTGATGAGTTTGGGTATGTGAATATACACTTATGATATCACCATAGTTAAGGTATTAAACATATCCATCATCTCCCCCAAATTTTTGTGTTCTTTATGTTTGTGTCTGTAAGTTAAGACCTCTTAACATGAGATCTACTCTACTATGCATTTTAAAGTGTGCAATACCATATCACATAGTATAGGTACTAAATTTATAGCAGATTTCTAGAAATTATTTATAATGAATAAAACTTTGTATACACACTGAATAAAAATTTTTGTTATTGAACCTCTGTATTACATTTTGAAATTTGGTATTGTGATACCTCCAGCACTGCTCATTTTGATCAGGATTTCTTAGTCTATTCTGGGTTGTTTTGCTTCCATATGAATTTTATGATTTAAAAAATAATTTTGTAAAGAATTCCATTGGTACTTCGTTGGGATTTCATGAAGTCTGTAGATCGCTTTTGGTCAGATTACCATTTTAACAATATTAATGCTGCTAATCCATGCACATGGGAGGTCTTTCCATGTTGTAGTGGCTTCTTCAATTTCTTTCTTCTGTGTTTTTAATGTTCATTACAGTTTTCAACTCATTGATTAGGTTCACTTCTAGATATTTTATTTGATTTTAAGCTATTATGACTCTATTTGTTTTCTTTCTCAGTGGTTTGGTCATTAATGCATAAAAAAAAACAATTATTGCCTGGGATTCTGGCTTGGTGGTGCAGTGCTTGCCTAGCATGTGTGAAGCACTGGGTTTGATCCTCAGCACCACATAAAAATAAATATAAATAAAGGTATTGTATCCATCTATGGAGATCCAAGATGGCAGGTCAGAGGAAAGCAGCATTCTGTGTTGCTCTGTGACCCAGGTCTCAACTAGTGGGAATACTGCTTTTCTGAGAGTGATAGAGGACCCCTATACAGCTGCTTTCACATGGAAATCACTGGTGCTGTGGCCCTGCACAGGGCTCTGGGCCTCAGCTTTTGAGCAGGACTCCCACTTCCCGACACCCAACTCCCCAGGTTCTAGCCCACACACAGAGCTCAAGCACCATAGCAGGGTCACCTGTCAGTACCGCTGCAGATCTCTCAGATGCTGCTCCACTCCCATGCAGGGCACTCAGTTGCTACCTACCCACAGGAATTTTGGCCCCCACTCCCCTGTGGACCCTCATGTACCAATGAGGAGATTCCCCTGTTCGCCTTCATCTTGCGACTCAACTCAGCAGCTACAGCCATAGTCCTCTACAAGGTAATCTACCTGTACCTGGGAGCATCTCACAGGCTCTGGAGGCAAAGCTGCAGTGCTGAATGTTATGGAGCTCATCTCTGAACACATCACACAATGCCATCGCCTGGCTCCCCTCCCCCCTGGGTTGGAAACAGAGTGCCTCCATCTTGACTCACTTTCCACGTCATATTTGGTGGGGGCAGCTCCCAGATTGGAACTCCAGCTGGCCATGTACCTGGTTTCCAACTCCCCCCACCCCCTAGCAGCAGTAACCCAGCACAGTAACTTTTGAACACAAAACAGATCTCAGAGGGACGGGTGTGCACTGCAACTAGGGAGCCACCCATGGGAGCCCAGGGGAGAGAGGTCCCTCAATTGGGAACTGCTAAGGGAGAGGGAAATGGGGCAAAAGTTTGGGGACTAACAGAGAGACCAGAAACTGGGAAATCTTTAGGCAAGATAAGGGAGAGAGAACCGGGTGCTCAAGTCATACAAGCGGACCCAAAAAGAGAACCTTGATGTGCAGTCTCCCTTCAGGGACTGGGGGGTGCCACACCTCACTTCCAAGCACCCTGCACCAGGACCAGCCTACCCACCCTGGTTACCTTCACCAACCTGAGGGCAGAGACACCAGCTTACAACAGACAACCCCACCTATTGGATGAGAAGGGAACAAGGAAAGATACTGATCTCTAAAACTATCAATAATCCTGGTTTCTTCTTTCAAGATTTTTTTCTCTTTCTCTTCTCCCCCTGTATCCTCATGCCCTCACATCCCCAACATATGTAAAACCAAGAACTTTGCATGAATTAGGATTTTGAGGACTGGGACATCTGAATAGTATATTATAGGTGTGTTGTATATGACATTTTTTCTTTTCTTCTTCAATTTGTCTTTTCACCTCCAATTTTTACTATTTTAATATCCTTAATTTTTTTTGAATAGATTTTTGTGTTTGTTCTATGTACTCTACTGTCTTCCCACTTACTTGTATACCCAAAATTACTTCCTGTCTATTCTGTTGCTACTAACCCTCTTCATTAGATTTCTTTTTCACACTTCCTAAGATATATTAATTCTATATCCTCACATCCTACCTCCTCAGCATATCATCCTACGCCTCACCACCAGATCATTGTCCACTGCCAGAAACTGTAAACCCTTTTACAAACCTACTGATTATATTATAGATAATAATTGAATTCAACATTTCTGTACATTGTGGCCAAACTATAAATGTCTTAATAGCAATGAATTGTTCATAGATGTTATATTGTTGATATTGAGATTTGTTAACATTAACCTTTCCCACAAGAAAAGGTATTGGAACCCTACAGGAGCACTACAAACCTATAGGGTAAAAACAATTACACCCCAGGCCCACAGAGCTAGAGGAGAAGACACATGAGCAACATGAAAAGACAAGGTAAGAAAGTGCCCCAAACAAATCAAGATATCACATTATTAGAATCCATGGCAACCACAGCAGAAGAAATTACAGAGAAGGAGTTCAGGATATACATGATTAAAATGTTCTGTGAATTATAAGAGCAAATACAGGCAGCAAAAGATTATTTCGACAAGGAGCTACATAAACAAATACAGGAAGCAAAAGATCACTTTAACAGGGAGATAGAGGTTCTAAAAAATCACACAGAAATCCTATAGATGAAAATGAAAATAAACCAAATTAAAAGTTGAATTGAAAGCATCACCAACAGAGTAGACCACTTTGAAGACAGGACATCAGTCAATGAAGACAAAATATATAATCCTGAAAAGAATGTAGACCACACAGTTAAAATGGCAAGAAACCATGAGCAGAACATTCAAGAAATATGGGATAGCATAAAAAGACCAACTTTAAGAGTTATTGGGATAGAGGAAGGCATAGAGTTCCAAACCAAAGGAATGAACAATCTATTCAATGAAATAATATCAGAAAACTTTCCAAACATGAAGAATGAATTGGAAATCCAATTTCAGGAAGCCTACAGGATGCCAAATGTACAAAATCAAAACAGATCCACACCAAGGCACATTATAAGGAAAATGCCCAACATACAGAATAAGGAGAGAATATTAAAAGCCATGAGAGAAAGGAGTCAGATAACATATGGGGGAAAACAATTAGGATAATGGCAGATTTTTCAACATAGACCCTGAAAGCTCAAAGATCCTGGAACAACATATATCAAGCTCTGAAAGAAAATGGATGCCAACTAAGAATCTTATATCCAACAAAATTATACTTTACATTTGATGATGAAATAAAAACATTCCATGATAAACAAAAGTTAAAAGAATTTTTTAGCTAGAAAACCGGCACTAGAAAACATTCTTGGCAAAATATTCCATGAAGAGGAAACAAAAAACAATAATGAAAATTAGCAGAGAGGCAAAACTAAAGGCAAAACTAATCAAAGAAGAAAAGAAGTCAAGTTAAATAACAAAAATAAATAAATATGGCTGGGAACACAAACCATGTCACAATAATAACCCTAAATGTTAATGGCCTAAACTCACCAATCAAAAGACATAGGCTAGCATATTGGATTTTAAAAAAAGACCCAATAATATGCTGCTTCCAGGAGACTCATCTGATAGGAAAACACAGATAAACTGAAGGTGAAAGGTTGGTAAAAATCATACCACTCACATGGACTGCAAAAACAAGCAGAGATTTCCATCCTCATATCAAATTTAGTAGACTTCAAGCCAAAGTTAATCAAAAGGGATAAAGAAGGACATTGCATACTGCTCAAGGGAACCATACATCAACAAGACATAAAAATTATAAATTTATATGCCCCTAACAATAGAGCATCTATGTTCATCAAACAATTTTTTTTTCAAGTTCAAGAGTCAAATTGACCACAACACAATACACATGGGTGACTTTAACACACCTCTCTCATCACTGGATAGATCTTCCAAACAAAAGTTGAATAAAGAAACTGCAGATCTCAATAATACAATCAATAACTTTGACTTAACTGATATATATATAGAATATTTCATCTTTCATCAAGCAAATACACTTTCTTCTTAGCAGCACATGGATCCTTCTCTAAAATAGACCATATAATATGCCACAAAGCAACTCTTAGTAAATATCAAAAGTAGATATACTACCCTGCATTTTATCAGATCATAATGGAATGAAATTAGAAATCAATGACAAAATAAAAAATAAAAATTACTCCAACACCTGGAGACTAAACAATATGCTACTGAATGAACAATGGGTTACAAAAGGCATCAAGGAAAATATTTAAAAATTCTTAGAGGTAAATGAGAACATGGTCACAACATATGGAAATTTCTGGGACACTATGAAAGCAATACTAAGAGGAAAGTTCATTGCATGGAGTTCATTCCTTAAAAGAAGAAAAAGTCAAAAACAAATGACATAAAATTACATCTAAAAGCCTTAGAAAAAGAACAAATCAACACAAAAAGCAGAAGGCAGGACAAAATTAAAATTGGAGCTGAAGTCAATTAAATTGAAACAAAGGAAACAATTGAAAAAATTGACAGAACAAAAAGTTGGTTCTTTGAAAAAATAAATAAAATTGACAGAACTTTAGGTATACTAATAAAGAGAAGGAGAGAGAAAACTCAGATTACTAACATACATGATGAAACAAGGAATATCACAACAGACACTACAGAAATAGAATAATTACAAATTATTTTGAAAACTTGTACTCCAATAAAAGATATTGATGGCATTGACAAATTTCTTAAGACATATGATTTGCCCAAATAGAATCATGATGATATGCACAACTTAAACAGACCAATTTCAAGTGATGAAATAGAAGACAGCATCAGAAGCCTACCTACCAAGAACAGCTCAGCACTGGCTGGATACACAGCCAAGTTCTACAAGACCTTTAAATAAGAACTAATGCCAATACTCTTTAACTTATTTCAGGAAATAGAAAAAGAGGGAGCAATTCCAAACTCATTCTATGAGGCCAATATCACCCTGATTCCAAAACCAGGCAAAGACACATCAAAGAAAGAAACCTTCAGACCAATATCTCTAATGAACATAGATGCAAAAATTCTCAATAAAATTATGGCAAATCAAACACAAAACATACCAAAAAGATTGTGCACCATGATCAAGTGGGATTCATCCCAGGGATGCAAGGTTGGTTCAACATACAGAAATCAATAAATGTAATTCATCATAACAGTAGACTTAAAGATAAGAATCATATGATCATCTCAATAGATGCAGAAAAAGCATTTGACAAAATACAGCAACCATTTAATGTTCAAAACACTAGAAAAACTAGGGATAACAGGAACATATCTCAACATCGTAAAGGCTATCTACACTAAGCCTCAGGCCAACATCATTCTAAATGGAGAAAAATTGAAGGAATTCCTTCTAAAAACTGGAACAAGACAGGGATGCCCTCTTTCACCACATCTATTCAACATAGTTCTTGAAACACTGGCCAGAGCAATTAGACAGATGAAAGAAAATTAAACGGATACATATAAGAAAAGAAGAACTTAAATTAGCATTATTTGCTGATTATATGATTCTATACCCAGAAGACCCTAAAAGTTCCACCAGAAAACTTCTAGAACTAGTAAATGAATTCAGCAAAGTAGCAGGATATATAATCAACACCCATAAATCAAAGGCATTTCTGTATATCAGTGACAAGTCCTCTGAAAGGGAAATGAGAAAAACTACCCCATGTACAATAGCCTCAAAAAAAAAAAAAAAAAAAAAAAAACTTGGGAAATCAACTTAACAAAAGAAGTCAAAGATTTATACAATGTAAACTACAGAATCCTAAATAAAGAAATCAAAGAAGACATTAGAAGGTGGAAAGAATTACCTTGCTCTTGGAATGGCAGAATTAATATTATCAAAATGACCATACTACCAAAAGCACTATACAGATTTAATGCAATTCAGATTAAAATCCCAATGGCATTCCATATAGAAATAGAAAAAAGCAATCATGAAATTTATCTGGAAAAATAAGAGACCCAGAATAGCTAAAGCAATCTTAGCAAGAAGAGTGAAGCAGGTGGCATCACTATACCAGGCCTTAAACTATACTACAGAGCAATAGTAACAAAAACAGCATGGTATTGGCACCAAAACAGACTGGTAGACCAATGGTACAGAATAGAGGACACAGAGACTAAGCCACAAAATTACACTTATCTTATATTAAACAAAGGTGCCAAAAACACACATTGGAGAAAAGATAGCCTCTTCAACAAAAGATAGCCAGGAAAACTAGAAATCCATATGCAACAAAATGAAATTAAACTCCTATCTCTCACCATGCACAAAACTCAACTCAAAGTGGATCAAGGAACTAGGAATAAAACCAGAGACCATGCATCTAATAGAAGAAAAAGTAGTTCCTAATCTTCATCATGTGAGATTAGGACCCAACTTCCTTAGAAAGACTCATATAGCACAAGAATTAAATTCAAGAATCAATAAATGGGTTAGTTTCAAACTAAAATATTTGTTCTCAGCAAAAGAAACAATCTGTGAGGTGAATAGAGATCCTACATCTTTGGAGAAAAATTTTACCCCTCACACGTCAAATAGAGCACAATCTCCAAGGTATATAAAGAACTCAAAAAGCTAAACACCAATAAATAAATAAATAATAAATAAATAAAACCCAGTCAATAAATGGGACAAGGACCTGAACAGATACTTCTTAGAAGAGGATATACAATCAATCAACAAATATATGAAAAAATGTTTATCATCTCTAGCAATTAGAGTAATGCAAATCAAAACTACTCTAAGATTTCATCTCACTCCTGTCAAAATGGCAGCTATCATGAAAACAAACAACAATAAGTGTTGGCGAGGAGTTGGGGGAAAAGGTACACTCATACATTGCAAATTGGTTGGACTGCAAATTGGTGCAGCCAAAATGGAAAGCAGTATGGAGATTCTTTGGAAAGCTTGAATGGAACCACCATTTGACACAGCTATCCCATATGTTGGTCTATACCCAAAGGACTTAAAAACAGCATACTACAAGGACATAGCCACATCAATGTTTATGGCAACACAATGCACAATAGCTAAACTGTGGAACCAACCTTCATGTCCTTCAGTAGATGAATGGATAAAAAAATTAGCAAATATACACAATGGAATATTACTCAGCACTAAAAGAGATAAAATCATGTCATTTGCAGGTAAATGGATGGTGTTGGAGAAGATAATGCTAAGTGAAGTTAGCCAATCCAAAAAAACAAATGCTGAATGTTTTCTCTGATATAGGGAGGCTGATTCATAGTGGGGTAGCAAGGGGGAGCTTGGGAGGAATAGATGAACTCTAGATAGGGCGGAGGTGTGGGAGGGGAGGGGAGGGGGCAGGGATTAGAAATAATGGTGGAATGTGATGGACATCATTATCCAAAGTACATGTTTGAAGATACAATTTGGTGTCAATACACTTTGTATACAACCAGAGATATGAAAAATTAAGCTCTGTATGTGTAATAAGAATTGTAAAACATTCTGTTGTCATATATAACAAATTAACAAAAAATTTAAAAAATGTTTCCATGTACAACCAATCAAATTAAAAAAAAAAAACTATTGACCTTTTTATGTTGATTTTGTGTCATGCTACTTTGCTTAATCAGATATAAGTGTCTAAGATTATGCAAGCATGGAGTATATCTTATTCTTATTAGGACCAAATTCTTGTGGGTGAGAGTGATGATGGGATTCATTTAAGTATTGTCATATGTGTACATAGAAAAATTATGTTGACAAGATGGCCGCTGCGCATGGGGGTTGCTGAAGTGCTGAGCGTGGTGCTCAGAGCAGCGGCTTTAATCGAGTTTTCGTGCAGCATGTAAGAGTTCCTTTCACTGTTAATCTGTAGCGGACCACTTTGCCAAGCAGCAGGAAGAACAAAGAGATCGAAAAAGAGACGCTTGGCTCCCGGACGCTTTGCCGCCCAGAGCCGCGGGAGCTTTGCTCCCATCTGCTTCCGCTTTCGCTTCACTCCGGGCAGAGAAGGTGAATGTGTAATCAGCAGTGGATTGTAAGTACCCTAGGCAAAGAAAGCTCAGTGCGCCCTGCCTTTTTTTTTTTTTTTTGAATATTTTTTATACAGGGAGAGTTTGTGGATTGGGATTGTTGGCTGGGCTGTGGTTTCTGTGCCGAAAATCCACTCCGCGGGAGCCGCCATATGCTCTCAGCTTGCTGTCTTGATGGCTATGTCTACAGTGTCCGGCAGCCGCACCTAGAGGTTGGAGCTGGGCTGCGTGCCGAGCCCTGTCCTCCGAAGGCTGGACCGCAGCCTTGAGCGCCTGGGTCGCCTGTTCGCCGCTGCACCCTCGGGCAGAGCCTGCTCTGGGGTCGTTTTGCATCCCCCTGCGAGGGGACCCGTGCTCCAGAGGAGGGGGCTGGAGAGCCGCGGCGGCAGCCGCTTGGGCCCCGGGGGCCAGGCACCGGGCAGCGGCGCAGCTACGGTCGTGGATGAGCGCGGCGCCCCGAGCGTGGCCCTGGGGAAGAGGCGACGGTGGCAGGGTTTAATTTCTAGAAATCTGGACTGGAAACAGAAGCAGCAGTTTGTATAATCCCAAGAACTTGCTTATGCCAGGAAGCTGTAAGGGCAACATGAATATCATTGAGGAGATCTAACATGGCAGCGGGCGGGGAGAGATCAAGTCTCTGACCTCTTCAACTGTGCGGGCATAGGGAGCTGTAAATTGTATAAATGCTGTTTGCTCAGGATCACTAGGCAATTCTGAGCTGACGTGGATCTGGGGCGTACAGTCTGGGCCCCTCAGAACACACACACCGAGCCCGGATCGGCTGCATTCAAGCTCCAGTTCGCCTGCTTCTCGTGACTCAGCACTAACAATCCCACTGAAATAACTGGTTGGCCCTTATGAACTTACAGAGGTAAAAACTAACCGAGCCTTCATAGGCAGTGGCCACAGGATTGAAACGGGGATTGGGAAAGACAGTCAGGACCCACCCGTTGCATTGGTCACCCGGCAAAGGGAACGAACGGTCACCATTTGCATGGGATACCACCTTGGCAGAGAACTGACGTCACGGGCGGAGGAGATAACTGCATTGAAACCAGCGCGACAGGGCTCCCAGGAGCAGCAGACATGGCGTGTAGCCAGTATTGTGGTGAGCGTCACAGGTGAGAGCGGCCTGGCTTGAGGAAACACAAGAGAAGGCCCTAGGCACTCAGGATTGGAGACCCGCCCAGTCTGTGAGGAAGAGCTGCTGCACAGTGATTGGTTCCCACCTAGTGAGAGGAGAAGCTTGACCCAGTGGGCACAGCTCCACCTACTGGAAGAGAAATTAATCGAACTCTATGACTGCATTTATTATTATTATTATTGTCATTTTTTTTCTTTCATTTTCAATTTTTTGTTGTTGTTCTTTAACTTTTTTTAATGTTTTTAATTTTTTTTATTTTATTATTATTATTTTTTTGATTTTAATTTTCATTATTTTTATTATCATTATTATTTTTGTAAAAAATTGTTTCTTCTTTTCTTTCTTTCTTTATTTTCTAACTTTTTTGTGTGTGTTTTGTTTTTGTTTCTTTTGTCTTTTCATTTCTTTTCAATTTTCTTATTCCCCCTTCCTTGAATTCTACCTGCCTACTCTCATTCTCTTTAGTGACTTCTTCCCTTCCCTTCTAATATCTTTCCTCCCAAGCATCAAATAAATTTATAAGAGTAAACAGTAACTCAGCAGTCAAACAGAACAAGAAGTAACATGAGCAGCATAAAAAAGCAAGGAAGAAAAGGGGTACAAACAATGAAGGACAGCCTAAATATTCAGGAGGACCTAGGTCAGCAGAAAAATGGTCATATAAAGAACTCAAGGAATACGTTAGACAGATGGTATGGAACCTTAAAGAGGATACAAGACAGCAAATCCAAACAGTGAAAGAACACTTTGAAAATGAATTACATAAACAGACAAAAGAAGAAGTTAAGCATCTTTATCAGGAGATAGAGATTATAAAAAAAAAAATCAACAATAATTCTAGAAATGAAGGAAACGATAAACCAAATTAAAAACTCAATTGAGAGTATCACTAACAGAGTGGAGCAAGTAGAAGCCAGAACGTCAGATAATGAAGACAAAATATATCATCTTGAAAAGAGCCTAGCCAACTCAGAAAGGCTGGTTAAAAATCACGAGAGAAACATTCAAGAGATATGGGATAACATAAAAAAACCAAACCTACGAGTCATCAGGATAGAAGAAGGTACAGAGATTCAAACCAAGGGAATGAGTAGCCTGCTGAATGAAATAATTACAGAAAACTTTACAGAAATAAAAAAGGAAATGGATATACAAATTTTAGATGCATACAGGAAACCGAGCACACAAAATCACAGTAGACAAACGCCAAGACACATTGTTATGAAGATATCCAATATACAGAACAAAACTCTAGAAAAACTAGGGATAACAGGAACATACCTCAATATTGTAAAAGCAATCTATGCTAAGCCTCAGGCTAGCATCATTCTGAATGGAGAAAAACTGAAGACATTCCCTCTAAAATCTGGAACAAGACAGGGATGCCCTCTCTCTCCACTTCTGTTCAACATAGTTCTCGAAACACTGGCCAGAGCAATTAGACGAAAGAAATTAAAGGCATAAAAATAGGAAAGGAAGAACTTAAATTATCACTATTTGCAGATGATATGATTCTATACCTAGAAGACCCAAAAGGGTCTACAAAAAAATTCTAGAACTAATAAATGAATTCAGCAAAGTGGCAGGATATAAAATCAACACGCATAAATCAAAGGCATTTCTGTATATCAGCGACAAAACTTCTGAAACGGAAATGAGGAAAAACACTCCATTCACAATATCCTCAAAAAAAATAAAATACTTGGGAATCAACCTAACAAAAGAGGTGAAGGATTTATACAATGAAAACTACAAAACCCTAAAAAGAGAAGTAGAAGAAGATCTTAGAAGATGGAAAAATATACCCTGTTCATGGATAGGCAGAACTAACATCATCAAAATGGCGATATTACCAAAAGTTCTCTATAGGTTTAATGCAATGCCAAACAAAATCCCAATGGCATTTCTTGTAGAAATAGAGAAAGCAATCATGAAATTCATATGGAAAAATAAAAGACCCAGAATAGCAAAAGCAATTCTAAGCAGGAAGTGTGAATCAGGTGGTATAGCGATACCAGATTTAAAACTATATTACAGAGCAATAGTAACAAAAACAGCATGGTACTGGTACCAAAACAGGCGGGTGGACCAATGGTACAGAATAGAGGACACAGAGACTAAACCACAAAGCTACAACTATCTTATATTTGATAAAGGAGCTAAAAGCATGCAATGGAGGAAGGATAGCATCTTCAACAAATGGTGTTGGGAAAACTGGAAATCCATATGCAACAAAATTAAACTGAATCCCCTCCTCTCGCCATGCACAAAAGTTAACTCAAAGTGGATCAAGGAGCTAGATATCAAATCAGAGACTCTGCGTCTGATAGAAGAAAAAGTTGGCTCCGATCTACATATTGTGGGGTCGGGCTCCAAATTCCTTAATAGGACACCCATAGCACAAAAGTTAATAACAAGAATCAACAAATGGGACTTACTTAAACTGAAAAGTTTTTTCTCAGCAAGAGAAACAATAAGAGAGATAAATAGGGAGCCTACATCATGGGAACAAATTTTTACTCCTCACACTTCAGATAGAGCCCTAATATCCAGAGTATACAAAGAACTCAAAAAATTAAACAATAAGAAAACAAATAACCCAATCAACAAATGGGCCAAAGACCTGAACAGACACTTCTCAGAGAAGAACATACAATCAATCAACAAGTACATGAAAAAATGCTCACCATCACTAGCAGTCAGAGAAATGCAAATCAAAACCACCCTAAGATACCATCTCACTCCAGTAAGATTGGCAGCCATTATGAAGTCAAACAACAACAAGTGCTGGCGAGGATGTGGGGAAAAGGGTACTCGTGTAAATTGCTGGTGGGACTGAAAACTGGTGCGGCCAATTTGGAAAGCAGTATGGAGATTCCTGGGAAAGCTGGGAATGGAATCACCATTTGACCCAGCTATTGCACTTCTCGGACTATTCCCTGAAGACCTTAAAAGAGCGTACTACAGGGATACTGCTACATCAATGTTCATAGCAGCACAATTCACAATTGCTAAACTGTGGAACCAACACAGATGCCCTTCAATAGATGAATGGATAAAAAAATGTGGCATTTATACACAATGGAGTATTATACAGCCCTAAAAAATGACAAAATCATGGAATTTGTAGGGAAATGGATGGCACTAGAGCAGATTATGCTTAGTGAAGCTAGCCAATCCCTAAAAAACAAATACCAAATGTCTTCTTTGATATAATGAGAGCAACTAAGAACAAAGCAGGGAGGAAGAGCAGGAAGAAAAGATTAACATTAAACAGATACATGAGGTGGGAGGGAAAGGGAGAGAAAAGGGAAATTGCATGGTAATGGAGGGAGACCCGCATGGTTATACAAAATTACATATAAGAGGTTGTGAGGGGAATGGGAAAATAAACAAGGAGAGAAATGAATTACAGTAGATGGGGTAGAGAGAGAAGATGGGAGGGGAGGGGAGGGGAGATAGTGGAGGATAGGAAAGGTAGCAGAATACAACAGTTACTAATAGGGCATTATGTAAAAATGTGGATGTGTAACCGACGTGATTCTGCAATCTGTATTTGGGGTAAAATTGGGAGTTCAAAACCCACTTGAATCAAATGTATGAAATATGATATGTCAAGAGCTTTGTAATGTTTTGAACAACCAATAAAAAAAGAAGAAAAAAAATAAACAGTTTGATAAAAAAAAAAGAAAAATTATGTTGAATTATTCTACTGTCTTTCCTATTATAGTCCCTCCTTCACTTCATTCCCCTTTGTATACTCTTTATTATGCTGAGTAATATCATTTTATATTTATGTTCTTCAAGCTTTAATTATGAAAGGATGTTTAAATTTGTAGAAACCTTTTCCTGCATCTATTGAACTGACTATGTGATTTTTATGCTTGATTCTATTTATGTAGTATATATTTATTTATTTTGTATGTTGAACCATTCCTGCATTGCTAGAATGAACCAGCTTGACCATGGTATATGACCTTGTTAATGTGCTTTAAAATTTGTTTTGCAAATATTTTATTGTTTTAATATCAGTTTTCATCAGCAATATTGTTTTGTAGACTTCTGATTTTGGTTTTTTTCTTATCTGTTTTTGACGTAAAGGTAATACTGGTTTGTATTTGAAGCAATCTTTCCCTTTATTTTTCCTGGAATAGTTTGAGAAGCATTAGTGTTAATTCTTCTTTAAAAGTCTAGTAAAATTCAACAGTGTATCAGTTTGGTCCTGGGCTTTTCTTTTTGGTAGACATTTTATATGCTTGTTGTTGTTTAGCATTATAAATATCCTGTTGGCTCAACTTAGGTCTTTAGGTGTATAAATTGTCCAATTTATTGAAATATGTGTTTTCAAAATAGTCCTTAATAATTCTCTGGATTTCAATTAGTTATGCTGTAATCTCCATGTTTTTGTGTTAAATTTTTATTAATCTGGGTATTTTCTTTTGGTTATTTTTGCTGAAGTCTTATCAATCTTGTTTCATGTTTTCATGGACACAATACCTTTACTTTATTTATTTCTATGTGGTGCTGAGGATTGAACCCAGTGCCTCACATGTGCTAGACAAGCACTCTACCACTGAGCTACAATCTCGGTCCCTTATCTTTTTATGGAACCAACCATTTGTCTCATTGATCTTTTCTATAGTTCTTTTAGTTTCTATTCAATTAGTTTTAGCTCTGATTTTATTAACTTTCCTTCTATTGCTTTTGGGTGTGATTTCTTTTTGCTTTTGTTTTTTTTTTAGATATTGGAATATGTGGGTGAAGTCACCCAAGTACAATTATTGGGTGTTCTGATATTCAGTGTCTATATAGTTACAACTCTTTGATTATTCCTTTTACCTATATGTAGTGATCTTCTTTGTCTGTTATGACTAATATTGGTTGGAAGTATGCTTCGTCATATATGACTATAACTTTACCATGGTTGCTTTCAGATTCAATTTTTATGGAATGCTATTTTTTATTATTTCACATTTAGTCTGTGTATGTCTTTCTTGCAGGCAAGAAACCATTGGATGGCGTTTTTAAATCCAATCTGCCATATATCTTTCAATTTGAAAATTAAGTTCATTTACACTTAGAAATATTACTGAAAGGTATGTACTAATTCCTGTCATTTCATTCTTTTTTATTGTTTGATTCTTTCCTAATTCTCATTTGCTGATGTATTGTAGTAAGATTTATTCCTTCCCATGGTCTCATAGTTGTGTTTATAGTCCTCTTCTGTGTGTAGGATTCCTTTAAGTTTCTTCTGCAATGCTGACTTAGTTACCATGAATTCCTTTAGTTATGCTTATCTTGGTGGGTCTTTAAAGTCTCCTTTGATTTTGAAGAATATTTTTGCTCGCTATAGTAATCTTGTTTGACTGTTATTTTCTTTCAGAGCTTGAAATTCATCTTCTTATGTCCTCTTGGCATTCATAACTTGTGTTGAGGAATCTGCTGTTATTTTGATGGGTTTACTTTTATGAATGATTTAGTGTTTCTCTCTTGCAACTTTTAATATTAATTATTTTTAGAATATGACATAATTTTATTGAGTTGTTTCTAACATGTGTTGATGTGGTGTGAACTGAAAAGAGTAAGCATTCACCGTTGTCTGCAATAGAGGTAAGGCACGCAAACACACAGGGCTACAGAGAGACACATAATGGGTCTCTTTCACATTGGAGCACATTTGTGTATCATCAGTTTAATATTTTGTTAATAAATACGTGAAGAAAATAAAATAGCATCATAAATTATTCAAAATGGCTTGGTCAAATACCTTTTTGCTAGAATTATGCATTCTATAAAATTATGCATTTTAGTCCAATTTAAGAAAAGAAGCAAGATTTTCCCTTCATAAAGAACTAGAATATTTTATGGATCTACAAAGTGAGAAAGACTAAAGACATTGAACAGTGTAATGGCAATAAATAATGTTTTCCAACAAGCTATTTTAACTATTATAACACTATTTTTTTCATTCATTTATTTAAAACACATTCAAAATATTTTTAAAATCAGAAAATACATAAGGAAAAAATGAACTCTCTATAGTATACCTCCTGGAAGCTCATTTCTCTGGAAAGAGGCATCTGTACTTCAGTCTCTTTTCTGTTATGCAAATGCTCATATGCAGACAACAGCCAATTAAATGTTTTGCATTCCTTTCTAAATCACAATTAGTTTACATTGCTTTTTTAGTGAATTTTAAATATACCTTCCTTATATACCAGTACATATGAACTCAGTTTGGACTCACCCATTCTTTAACAAGTTCAGTTAAATCCAATGGGATGGATGTAAATATCTTTTTTAAAAATATATTTAAATAACAAGTAAAATGGCCCCTTTACTGGGCATTTTGTCTGTTTTTAAAATAACCTTGGAATCTAAAATATTTTTATTCTGTATTTGACATGAGCTTTTATATCAGCAACATAATGTCTTACACATAAAGTTACTGGTCAAGGGTGAACATGTAAGTAGTTTTGATAAATTTGCCAGAACAATTTTCTGATTCTTACTAGCAGAAGTGGTGGTATGAAAGAGCCATCTTACATGCATGAGAACATCAGCCCCTTCCTGAAAAATAGTAGGAAGGAGAATGGGATGGTGGCTGTGTGCCTCCAGCTTCTGATGAACTGTGTCAGCTCAAGACTGACAGCAAGTTTATGGTATGAGGATGCACCTCTGTATGATTCACCCATTATTACTGGATTTTGCGTCACATACAGCAACACAAAACTAACATAATTTCAAACTTACCAAAAGAATCAATGAAATAGATAAAGTTTTCATATCTTTCTCTGTTACTGAGCATGACAACATGCAGCCAGATGTCCACCTCTGTGAATCAGCACAAATGGGCTGAGCATTGCATAGCCAAGGGTCAGAAAATCTTGTGCACTTATTGCTATGGAATCCTTCTTTAAGGAGAAAACTGAACATAAAGAAATAAAACTATCTGTACAATAAAAGAATAGAAAACAGAATATCAGTGTATCTCTGTTGAAAGCACTTCACTTCAGCAATTTTGAGAATCTGGATGGATAGTAGAGCTGACTCCATCCAATTATAGGAACTATTCCTATTCCTTCTTCTGTGACATCCTTTCTGTTTCATTCCATGGGCTCTGAAATGTCACCTTAAAGGTTGTATTCAAAGTTCTGAGCACCCCTTGATTCTTAAGCTTTGCCTGAGCTCACAGCCACATCTGCACCAGAACTATGGTGCACGGAATCCCAATCTTTAGAAGATTTAGGGCAGAGGTTCGGTGACTGGGGGAAGTTTTGCAACAGGTATGTAAGGATATCACTGTTTGGAGCCCTCAGGGCAGGAATCGTCAAATTGAATATGCAATGGAAGCTGTTAAACAGGATTCAGTCAAACTTGGTCTGAAATACAAAACCCATGCAGTGTTGGTTACACTGAAGAGGGCACAGTCAGAGTTTGCAGCTCATCAGAAAGAAATTCTCCATATTAATAACCATAGTGGTATCTCAATTTATTCTTTGTTTGGAAATTTTACCATCTTAACTCCATTATCTAGTTAAAAGTTTGTTTTCTGGTTATGTTTACTTGGGTTACTAAATGCCTCCAGTATTGAATGTCCTTTACATGACTAAGATTTGGGGGGGGGGGGTTTCTGATAATATTTCACTGAATGTGTTTTCTATGCCATATTAGGCATCTACTTCTTACTCAATACCTATGAGACTTGTTAGGTCTTCTAATGTTTTCCAGAGATTTTGTACATTTTGTTCATAGTTTCTTATTTTTTATTACTATCTGAATGTTTTAGTTCATCCACCTTATCTTTATGAAATTCTGTCATTTGATTTTTCTGGTGTATTGCTTAGGCTTTCCACTGAGCTTTTCTTTGACTTATTAAGTTTTTTATTTCCAAGTTTTCTGTTTGGTTCTTTTTCAAAATATCTATCTCTTTATTGAATTTCTCATTCATATTCTGTATTGTCTTAATACATTCACTTGCTTTTCTTTGTTCTCTTGAAATTCATTGATGTTTTTATAATCATTCTTGTGAATTCTTTTCCCAGATTTCATCATCTTTATTACTGTTATGGTTTGGATGTGAGGTGTCCTTCAGAGCTTAAGTGTGACAAAACACAAGAAGGTTCAGGGGTAAATGATTGGGTTACAAGAGCCTTAAACCAATCAGTGATCAATCTCCTGATAGAATTAAAGAAGGTGGGGTGTGGCTGGAGGAGGTGGGTCATTGGGTGCATGCCTTTCGGGTATATATCTTGTGTCTGGCAAGTGGAGTCTCACCTTCTTTGCTTTCTTATCATCATGTGAGCATCTTCCCTGTACCATACTCTTCCACCATGATGTCCTGCCTTATCTGTGCCCTGAAGAATGGAGCCAGGTGTCTATGGACTAAGACCTCTGAAACAGTAAGCACCCCAAAAAACTTTTCTTCCTCTACATTTTTTCTTGTAGTTACATGAGTGAAAAATCTGACTAAAAAAAGTAACTTTGGAGTCAATTGATAGAGAATTATAAACTTTAGGATCAAACATGTTGCCATTTTTAAATTTTTTTTCAGATTTCTTATAATTCTATGTTGAGATTTGCATATCTGTTAAGTTGAATTTCTCTTTCACATTTATGTGAGGACCTTTTGGAAGGCACAGCCTTCTCTTGATGTTGTGTCCTGGCATATTAGATTGTTGGGAAGTATTTAACATACCTCTTAGTAGCTTTTGTAGCATAGTTTTCACGTTACTTCTTTGGTGGTGATAAGTGTATTTTGACAGTGCACATTGTATCAGAGCCTGAGGAGCCCTCATTCTCAGTTGGTCTCACAGGAGTGGGGTCCTTCTAGTTTATCAGGTAAATGGGTTGTAGAAAACAGTGTCTATGAAGTATACCCTCTGTAAATATTCTTCTGGTATGGTCAACCTTATGTTCTGGCAAGGGATGGGAGTGATCTTTGCTGAGGTCCCCTGCCCCAAATGTGTTGTGCCTAGAGTTTTTTTTTTTTTTTTTTTTTTTTTTTTTTCTCTCTGTTTTTGCTGTACGAATGGATGTGTGGGAGTGGATCTTGAGGTCCCACCCTAGCTCTACTTACTAGGGGCCTGAACTCATCTGAGCATTTTTTTCCTCCCCTATTCTTTGTGTTAAAGTTGTTGCTGAAATTCAAGCCATGCAGGGTTGTATATGGAACAAGGTGTATTGATTTTTAGATAGGCTGTGAGTGTAGCTTCACATAAGTGTATCTACCTGGCAAATTCAAAGGGTCATACTTGATCCCCAGTACCTCACAGAGAGGGAGAAATAATTAACAGCAATAAAAACAAATGGCACACGAATTGGTGTGAGTATACTATGTATACATTCTGTTGTCATATATAAATATAAACAAACAAATAAATTAATAAGTTGGCATTTTATATTTGTTGTGCATGTGGTTGGGAAAATAACTTTTGTTTTGTTTTAGGAAATAATTCTATGAAAGAGTAAACATCATTAAATTTAGTTTTCAAATGGTAAAAAATTAAAAACAATAGCAGTTATCAGATGCAACATTAATATAAAAACAGGTACCAACTAGAACATTCACAATATTAACAAAACTGTAATTGTAGGGAAAATTATATAAACAAATGAGTTTTAAAAGATGATAAAATATGCTGAAAATGGTGGCACGTGCCAGTCATCCCAGCAGCTTGGGAGGCTGAGGCAGGAGAATTGCAAGTTTAAAGCCAACCTCAGCAAAAGCGAGGCACTAAGCAACTCAGTGAGACCCTGTCTCTAAATAAAATACAGAATAGGGCTGGGAAATGTGGCTCAGTGGTTGAGTCCCCCTTAGTTCAATCCTTGGTACTCTGCCCCCCCCCCCCAGAAAGATACAATTTGAATCATTAAGGAATAAAAAAAGAGAAAAGAATAAAAAGTTAGAATATTCAAAAAGTTAAAAGGAAGAAGCTAGAAGAAAAGTAGAAAGTAAAGGCCACAAAGAAAAAAAAGGAGAGAAAGAGTATTTGACTATTAAAAGGAGAAGAAAAGAAAGGAAAATTAACTAAAAAGAAAGAAGAAAAAGGGACAGTAAAGAGAAAAACATATAGAGGCATGTGTGTGTCTTTGTCAGTGTGTGTACACAGAAATCATTAACTCCTAAGAAAGTCTTAATGAAAAAATAAAGAATTGTCTGCTGAGGTGGTCAAAACTGTATACCAGACTGGATATTCACTTTGTCAATTTAAATTTTTGTCACTGTCTTCTTGGGCTATGCAACACATAGAGCAAGGGCTGTGGGTTACTTACTCTTTAATCCTCTAGGGTTGCTTACCAGTTGCCACTGGGACTTATTTGGGATTGTAGCTCTTTAGAATAATTCTCAGCTTTCTTGCTCACCAATAAAAATATAGCATAGAATGGAAAGTCCTTTCTGTTGGAGTTCACTACAAATGGATTAGATCAGTACACTCTTAGGGCTGGGCTGGTGCTGATCTCTGCTGCACAACAGGTTATAGGGCACCCCCACCAGAGGTCCAATTGGAAAGTGGGGTACACTGACCACCCTGGGTGGAGGGAGCATGGGAGGTACTACTCAATCATCTGACCATGTCTATGACCTTCCAAGGTCCATTCTCTGCATGTAAATCATGGGTGCCTGTTCAGTTTCCCAACTCTCTTCATCTGGTTGTCGAAGCTGACAGACTCAAAGGGAAAGCAGTCCCTATTCTCTTCTGTATCTCTCATCTGAATCTTACTGCATATATTCTTCTGTGCCTGCTTCAGTGGTATCTCACAAGGGCCACACTGAGACACAAAATATGCACTGGCCATGAGAACATGGCAATGTTTGCTGCAATCTCCAGGGTAAGAAAAAGGTAGGGATTTACATTTCCTAAAGAAACAAGTTCAGGGGTTATCTCCACAAGATGGCTTCCCTCCACAGCACCTCACTTGTAAGAGGAGAAATGAGCAGCTTTTCTCAAATGCCAGCCTATTATGTAGTTCTCAGTTTAGCTATGTTCAAACTACCTTTCTGATCTACAGCTATTTCCACACTGATTTTGTCTGCTATATCTCTGTCTCCCTTTTGCCTTGCATTTCTCTTCCCCTCTGGTATCCTGGCACCATCTCTGCAGGCTTGGTGCTAATACACGTTCTTGCCATCTGTTATGAAAATCAGAATCTCTGGGTCTTTCCAAGTCTCTGACTGTCCAAATTTAATTCCACTAAATTTCCATGATTTAGCACACCTTGATGAGTAGCTGTCCCACAGCTGCTCCAATTCTGAATTGCAGAGAATCTGGAAAGTGCTACTTACAGTCTACTCCACCATCTTTCTTTCTGTTTATTTGTCTTTGGTTTTAGAAACAAGTGCATAGTCTTACATGTGTATTTCAATTAAATTTCTTTTTCTTGATTTTGGTCCATCATCCTGACTCCTTCAGAACTTTTTTAGTTACTTAATCCTATCCAAACCCTTTGTTTCACCATGAACTCTACAAAGTGGGTGCTTAATAAATGATACTTAATTGAATGAGTTTGGATGGGATAGGGAAGAGTTTCATGTCTATCGCAGCTGAGATGACATCAGCTAGTTCCTTCTTTGGGAGTACAGTGAATATTTGATTGATGATGCTAATAGTGACCGTTAGGTACAGATCTAGTAGCTAGTTAGAAAGAACCTCTCTGGGGCCTTGGAGGTGCAATTAATAAACTTCTTAAGACTCATGTCAAGCTAAGGATTCTGTAAGATTGAGGCTATAATCTAAAATAATGATAATAGCAATACTTTTCCAAGCTGTTACATTTGCACTGCCCTTGACAATTTTCAAAGCATTTTTACATTGATTTCTAATTTGATCTTAAGAACAACCAGTGAAACAGACAGAGTTGATTACAATTGGGATGGATATTGGATAACACTTTTTCCTCTTGAATACTCAAATTAGATGAGTCCTATATTGGTTATTTGGATCAAACCCCTGCCTTTGTGTTGGACCCACTCAATCGTAACACACATGGGTATAAAGTAGTAATTGATAACATTAGCTCTGCTTCATTTAATTATTTTAACCAAACAGTGGTTATTTAGTACAACAATTGAGATTGACTGCATCTGTTTTTGTACCACCTCTCCTAGTCCATATTTTTTAATAGTAGAGTTTGTGATCTGAGCCTTTCCTCTTTCTCTGATCCTTTGTTTCATATTCATCATAAGTATGAATTCCAGAATAATTTGTTATATAAATCTTAACGAGTCACTTTAGCCATTTGGACTTATGTTTCTGCATATAATGTCATTGGAAGTATGAATAGCAGGGAATTAGACTCGTCACAGAACATGGATGATCTTGGTGGAAATATTAGGGAGCAATTGGAGGCTGACAAGGTGAAATTCTGAGTGCTCCCTTGACCCACTTAAACCCAAGCAGAAATGCTTTTTAAAATCTATTTTTCAAAAGGGGGTTCCATTTCTTGAAAACAATAAGAAACAAATACTCAAATTCGACACTAGACAATTTTATAAATTCTGTTCACCTTTGACCTTTTGTGATTTTATGATCTAGAATCTAGATGAAAAGTAATTGAGTGGAAAGAAAATGGATTTTAATATCTACCGAGTTTGTGTTCAGACACTGTTATGGTTTAGATTTGAGGTGTCCCCCCAAAACTCAAATGTGTGAGACAATGTAAAAATATTTAGAGTTGATATGATTGTATTATGAGAGTCTTAACATAATCAGTGCATTAATCTATGATAGGGGTTAATTGGGTGGTAACTATAGGCAGGTAAGTTGTGGTTGGTGGAGGTGGGTTCCTGGGGGCATACTTCTGAGTTATACAGTTTGTCCTGGTTGAGCGGAGGTCTCTCTCTTCTTCCTGGGTGCCATGTTCCCTACTCCTTTTCTCTGCCACACACTTCGACCATGATGTTCTGCCTCACCTCATTCTCCAAGGAATGGAGCAGGCTGTTTATGGACTATGGACCAAGACTTCTGAAACTATGAGCCCCAAATAAACTTTTCCTCTGTGAAACTATTCTTTTCAGGTCTTTTAGTCACACCAGTGAAAAAGCTCACTAAAACAGATAATAGAATTTATAGTTGTGTGTTCTTAAGCAAGTTATTTAACTCACTGACTTCAGTTTTTTATCTGTAAAATGGGTTGTTGTGAGGTGGTGTCTGTTGTTCATTTAATCCTTATTAATGTCAGTGTACCAATTGAGTCACACAAACTGCATAATTTTTCTTCATAGCATTCAACACTACTTGACATTTTATTACATATACTTATATTTTCCACTATCTCATTCAATGAATTAATATTGAATTAATATGTACTTTAAATTTATTTAGCATTATCATCTCTTTAAATAAAGAGATATATAAAATGAGGGGTACAATAATGTTTTTCCAAATGACACAATTGGTAAATAGGGGACATGGGATTCAAACTCATGGCTGCATGACTCCAAAGCAATACTTTTAACCTTCATGTTTGTTTTTTTCTCTACCTAATGGTGCTAAAACTGTCTTTTTTGTAACTTATGTAAAATCTGTCCCATGATCCTATTCCCAAGTCTCATTGGAACTCTTTGCATGTCTATCTAGTAACAAAGTCCTCTCCCCCCGTTTTTTTTTCTTCTACTCTGTGTATATGTTGCCTGCTTGAGATTTTTCCCCTCATTTTAGAACACCAGTGTAATTAAAAGGCTTCTTTTACACAAGTTGTTGAAGATTTTGGATTATGGTGGACAATGATTTCAGTACCAAGAATAACCTAAATGACTGCCTTTCAAAATTTGGCTGGGGCACCTGGAATTTAAATTTATTCCACTGGGCGGGGACCTTTAACTAGTTTTCATGTGATTTGTTGTATCACTGGTGGGATTTCTCCCAGCATAGATCTAAATAAATTGTGGATGACTGAGGGAAAGCTGTAAAAAGGAAAGAGTAAGATTGATAACACTTAGGAATGTTCTTAATACCAGGGAGGTCGGAAACACCAGAAAGTTCAATAAAAATGATGAAAGACTTTGATGGTGGTATGTTCTTTTTTTTAACTTTTTTATTAGTTGCTCAAAACATTACAATGATCTTGACATATCATACATTTGATTCAAATGGGGTACATAATCGTATTTTTCCACGTGTACAGATTGCAGGATCACATTGATTATACAGCCGCGTTTATACATAGGGCCATACTAGTGTATATTGTATTCTGCTGCCTTTCCTATCCCCCCTCCCTTCCCCTCCCCTCCCATCACATCTTTCTACCCAATCTTCTGTGAATCATTTCTCTCTCTCTTTTTTTCTTCCCCCTCACACCATCTTATATGTGATTTTGCGTAACAGTGAGGGTCTCCTACCATCTTCCGTGCAATTCCCCTTCTCTCTCCCATTCCCACGCACCTCTCGTCCCTATTTAATGGTAATATTCTTCTCATGCTCTTCCTCCCTGCTCTGTTTTGAGTCGCCCCCCTTATATCAAAGAAGACATTCTGCATTGGTTTTTAGGGATTGGCTAGCTTCACTTAGCATAATCTGCTCAAATGCCATGATATTGCTATTTTTTTAGTGCTGAGTAATATTCCATTGTGTATAAATTCCACATTTTTTAATCCATTCATCTATTGAAGGGCATCTGGGTTGGTTCCACAGTCTAGCTATTGTGAATTGTGCTGCTATGAACATTGATGTAGCTGTGTCCCTGTTGTATGCTCTTTTTAGGTCTTTTGGGTATAGTCCGAGAAGGGGAATAGCTGGGTCAAATGGTGGTTCCATTCCCAGCTTTCCAAGGAATCTCCATACTGCTTTCCAAATTGGCCGCACCAATTTGCAGTCCCACCAGCAATGTACAAGTGTACCCTTTTCCCCACATCCTCGCCAGCACTTGTTATTGTTTGACTTCATAATGGCTGCCATTCTTACTGGAGTGAGATGGTATCTTAGAGTGGTTTTAATTTGCATTTCTCTGATAGCTAGAGATGGTGAGCATTTTTTCATGTATTTATTGATTGATTGTATATCCTCTTCTGAGAAGTGTCTGTTCAGATCCTTGGCCCATTTGTTGATTTATTTGTTTTCTTATTGTTTATTTTTTTTAGTTCTTTGTATACTCTGGAGATTAGAGCTCTATCTGAAGTGTGAGGGGTAAATATTTGTTCCCAGGATGTAGGCTCCCTATTTCCCTCTCTTATTGTTTCTCTTGCTGAGAAAAAACTTTTTAGTTTGAATATGTCCCATTTGTTGATTCTTGATTTTAACTCTTGTGCTATAGGTGTCCTATTAAGGAATTTGGAGCCCGACCCCACAAGATGGAGATTAGGGCCAACTTTTTCTTCTATTAGACACAGAGTTTCTGGTTTGATTCCTAGCTCCTTGATCCATTTTGAGTTAACTTTTGTGCAAGGTGAGAGAAAGGGATTCAATTTCATTTTGTTGCATATGTATTTCCAGTTCTCCCAGCAGTATTTGTTGAAGATGCTATCCTTTCTCCATTGCATGCTTTGGCAACTTTGTCTAATATAAGGTAGTTGTAATTTTGTGGATTGGTCTCTGTGTCCTCTATTCTGTACCATTGGTCTACCCCCCTGTTTTGGTACCAGTACCATGCTGTTTTTGTTACTATTGCTCTGTAGTATAGTTTAAAATCTGGTATCACTATACCGCCTGTTTCACTCTTCCTGCTTATAATTGCTTTTGTTATTCTGGGTCTTTTATTTTTCCAGATGAATTTCATGATTGCTTTTTCTATTACTGCGAGGAATGCCATTGGGATTTTGATGGACATTGCATTAAATCTTTAGAGTACTTTTGGTAATATGGCCATTTTAATGATATTAGTTCTGCCTATCCATGAACAAGGTGTATCTTTCCATCTTCTAAGGTCTTCTTCTATTTCTCTTTAGGGTTCTGTAGTTTTCTTGTATAGTTCTTTCACCTCTTTTGTTAGGTTGATTACCAAGTATTTTTTTTTTTTTTTGAGGATATTGTGAATGGGGTGGTTGTTTTCATTACCATTTCAGAGGATTTGTCATTGATATACAGGAATGCCTTTGACCTCATCTAACAATAGAAACTCATTTACATCTTAATGTAGTATAGTTGAATTTAGACTTGAGTAACTTAACTGTCTGCACAGTATTTCACTAGAGTCTAAAGGCTTGACCTTATTGAAAAGATAGCTATTGATATATGTATAAGTTTTTTTTTTTTTTTTAGGGTGGGGGGACACAGAACCTTAAGGTCAATGATGTGTTTCTAATTTTAACAATGGGAAGAGAGACAGGGCAATAAGGCTTGAAACTGGATATAACAGAAAATCTATTGCTTTATGAAGGGTAGAAAATACTGGGAATGGACCTGGTTTTAGGCTATTCAGTGAATGTAAATCTAACCTGTTTTGAAAGAATTAAGGAAAGGCTACTGAATGGCCAGTGCTGGGATGAAGAGCCTATAGCCTATATGGCATTATTCATGTGATACTGGAATGCTATGGGTGCCTAAGGCTTCTCCAAACTACTCACACCTGAACCACTGTGCCTAAAATTTAAATCATTAATTTTTTTAGATGAAAAATTCATTCTGTATTATAGCACACTCACCTCTGATATACCATTTACTTTCAGATGCACTTGTTTCAAACAAACCATTAATCATTTTTACTGTTTTTTTTTTTTATTCTCACTTCATTGGTGCATTATGGTTGTACACATTTTTTTTCTAGTTGTCAATGGACCTTTATTTTATTTATTTGTATGTGGTGCTGAGACTCGAACCCAGTGACACACACATACTAGGCAAGCAGTCTACCACTGAGCCACAACCCCAGCCCCTGGTTGTACATATTGATAGATTTGTTTCTACATATTTGTACATGCACAAAATATAACAATATAATTTGGCCAATATTAATTCTCAGCATTCCTCCCTGTCTCCCACCTGTGGGTTCCTTTCCTCTACATATTTCCCTTTAATTTTCATGAGATACACCCCTATCTTTTTCCTCTCCAGCTTCTGCATATTAGAAAAAAAAACTTAAGACACTTAACCTTCTGAGTTTGACTTATTTTGCTTAACATAATAGTCTCTACTTCCATCCACTTTCCTGCAAATGATATGATTTTGCTTTATGGTTGAATAAAACTGTGTTGCATATATATATATCACATTTTCTTTATACATTTCTCTGGTGATGGACACTTAGGCTGGTTCCATAGTTTTGCTATTGTGAATTATGCTGCTATAACAGTATTTCTACAATCTCTCTCTTCAAGGTGCTGAGTACAAGGGGCATGGAGTAGAACAACAATTTGAGGAATATCTGAATGGGCAGGATCTGCCACCTATCCAATAATGGGCAAAGACTGGATCTTGAATAATGGCTTCAGGAGTGTAACTTGTTTCCTGGATTATAAATGCTTCATTTTCTTGTATCTGGTTTGAATGTGGATATACTTTTGCCTCTAGAAGCTCAAGGAGACAGATCTTGGATTAATACCAGAAATAAATTTCAAACTCCTGTAGTAGATTAAAGAAAGCTACAGATTTCTGATACTCTTTCAATTGAGAGATGAAGTCTATGTCCCCTTTGCATCTGGGTAGGCTCTAAGATACTTCAATGATGATGAAAATGATGAAAGCATTTCTATGTCAATTTTAGGAACTAGGTCCTAATAGACAGGCAGCTTTCAATTCATGTCCCTTGAATACTTTCTAGGAATCCTGATGAAAATCAGGATTTCATGTAAGAAATTTAATTAGCCTGAGATCACCATACTGGAAAGACTTCATGTAGGCAATCTAACTTATCATCCAGCTGAGTCCAGCCTTCTAGCATTCCCAGACATGGAACCAGATGAATAAAGTCATCTCAGCCCTTCTGCACAAGTCCATGTCACATCTGAATATTACCAGATTATCTCAGACAGTACCGAGGGTAAAAGAATGAATCCCAATCAATAACAACCACAAACTATAATAAATTGGTTGTGTTTTAAGCTGCAAAGTTTTAGGGAGTAGTTTGTTATACACCACTACATAACTGGAAACTTCAGTGATATGAAAAGTTAAACGGGACTGCCTTTGGCCCCTGAAAGTGATGAGATTCCTGTTCCTAGAAAAGTCAGGCAGGGTTTGGATAGCTACTGGAGGAAATGTTTAATAAGGGATGTGAGCAACAGAAAAATACTACTTGACTATGTTGTTAAATTCTAATCACGATTTCCTCTTAGACTCTCCTGTAATGTTTGTTAGAAGGCAGCTTTTGGTTTCCCTATATTTGTCAGGATTCTCCATAGAAAAAAATATATGATTTTTGTTTGTTATTTTACTTGCATGCTTTATGGAATTGGTTCATGTGATTGTGAAGACTCGACCAGTCCAGAATCTGTTGCAGGAGCCTGGCACACTTGATAATCAGGAAAGAGTTGCAGTCTGAGTTCAAAGGCACTCTACTCTAGAACACAGAAGGGCTGATATTGCAGATGAAATCCCAGGAACTGATGTTGAAGTTGACATCCAATAGCAGTCTACTAGAGATTTTCCTCTTGTGTGATAAAGGTCAGCATTCAAGCCTTCAATGGATTGGGTGAGGCCCACCCACAGTATGGACAGCAATTTTTCTTACTTAAAGGCAACCAATATAAATGTAAATATCATTAAAAAACATCCTCACAAAACATCCAGAATAATGTTTAACCAAATATCAGCACAATGGGCCAGGCAAAGTTGACATGTAAAATTAAGCATCATATCCTTTTCCCTCTCTCCACAAATTCTAATTCAGTAGGCATGGAGTTGGCTTCTACAATCTGTATTTATGTGGTGCTAAGGATTAAACTCAAGTACTTTTACATGCTAGGAAAGCATTCTACCATTGAGATACATCTTTAGCCCAGTAATATGTATTTTTAACAAGCTCTTTAGATGATTCTGATCCTAGCCATGTTTGGCACCCAGTACAGAAACCAAACTCTAGGGTTTTTTTTCCAACTCTGAGCCCATGAATGTATAAAAAGTTTTATCTAACTCCAGTTGGAATGACAATTATCAAAAATCCACGCAACAATAAGTGTTGGCAGGATGTGGGGAAAAGGTACACTCTTATACATTGCTGGTAAGAATTGCAAATTGGTTCACCCACTCTGGAAAGCAGCATAGAGATTCCTTGGAAAACTTAGAATGGAACTACTATTTGACCCAGATATCCCACTCCTCGGTTTATACCCAAAGGACTTAAAATCAGCATACTATAGTGACACAGCCACATCAATGTTTATAGCAGCACAATTCACAATAGCTAAACTGTGGAACCAACCTATATGTCCTTCAGTGGATGAATGGATAAAGAAAATGTGGCATATATTCACAATGAGATATTACTTAGCAATAAAAGAGAATAAAATTAAATTTAAAATAAAATTTGCAGGCAAAGAGATGGAGTTGGAGAATATCATGCTAAGTGAAGTAAGCCAATCCCCAAAAAACAAAGGCTGAATGTTTTCTCTGATATGTGGATGCTGATCCATAATGGTGTGTGGGGGGGGAATGGAGGAACTTTGGATTTAGCAGAAGGAAGTAAGGGGAGAGGAGGGGATATGGGGGCAGGAAAGATGGTGGAATGAGACAGACGTTATTACCCTATGTACATGTATGATTGCATGAATGACGTTACTCTGCATCATGTACAACCAGAGAAATGAAAAGCTGTGCTCCATTTGTGTACAATGAGTTGAAATGCATTCTGCTGTTATGTATAACTAATTAGAACAAATAATTAGGAGGATTGTGAGTTCAAAGTCAGCTTCAGCAATGGCAAGGCGCTAAGCAATTCAATGAGACACTGTCTCTAAATAAAATACAAAATAAGGCTGGGGATATAGCTAAGTGGTTGAGTACCCCAGGGTTCAATCCCCAGTGCCCCTCCAAAAAAAATTGGTGCAGAAGTAATCTGGTTCAATTTCATTGCCATTCCTACCGGGTTATTTCTTGGTAAGGCTATTGCTACAAAATGTTGGTCCATGCTCAACCTTGGGGAAAATCCTTCAGGGATACTCACTCAGTCCCTGTGATGTGATTCTCCAGAGCTATTATTTCAGATGGACATCTGGGCCAACTGATCACCTCTTTGGCCAGTTCTTCAGACATGGGACTTGGGACTTTACTGTGAAGTACTTATTTCATACATTCCTCTGTTTATAGAGAAAACTTCATTGTAGCCCTCAGAAAATGTATAGCCTTCATCCAATGAGAAATATGACTTTCTGTTAACTCAAGCTATGATGGTCTGTGCATTAGTCTTCTCTCCTGAATACCAGCTGAATGTCTTTACTGAACCTTCCTATTCAAAGAATTGGAGATCATAGTTAAAATATCAATTTTAAAAGCTAACACTTCTTATATATTTAATATATGGTAAGCAGTTTCAGAATTTACTTAACATGACATTAGTGTGATATATGTACTCATCACTCCCATTTTTCACTTTAGGAAACTGAGGCACAAATAAGCAATGTAATTTTCCATAATCACACAGCAAGTGAGTGATGAAATTGAGATTGGCATCCAGGCAATGAATATCAGAAGTCTGTGTTTTTCGTTAAAGTCATTTCTGGTTTCAGATTCCCACTTCTGAAGGTAGATCTCCCTAAGGAATTAACCAGGCTAAGTTGATTTCCATCAGCTTTACTTCACCAGCTTCTGTTTCCTGGAAGAATTCACAGGTCCTTGTGACTCTTAGCCTCTCCTGTTTTAGATTTCTTTGGAATTCTTATTGACCATACCCACTAAAAGCCAGAAAATCGTAGACTCTTTAATGCTAAATTCATCCAGTCCAGTGACTCCAAGCCAGAATGACTATAAAAATGAAACAGGTTAAAATGATGGTTCCTGGACAATGCTGTAAGCATCAAGAATATTTGCAGATAAGGATCAAGAGCTTGTACTTTTAGCAAGTTACTCTGATGATCTATAAGTTCTAGGAAATGACATACTTCAATGTTCTCTCCTTTAATCCTCTGTACAATATTCCTAGTGCATATTATTTCAGCTCCTGTTTGTGCCCTTTGCTCTTTACCACCCCCCAACCACCAAAATACATGTGTTCTTACAAACACACGAGAAATGTGAGTAATCGGAGATCAGCAATGCTAGCAGGGATCACCTTTCTTTGTTAATCTGAAATCGCCCTCTTTATAACATTTATATTGGTAGTCCTCATTCTGCCATCAAAAGTCAGAGTTAGCAGGTAATACATCTTGAATTAAATAGTTTTTTTCTCTCTCTATGTAACTATATGTATATATATATATATATATATATATCTACATAGAGAGCTATATATGTATAAAACTATTATAGAAATATTTAACTTTTATTGTTGTGGTTGCAGTACTGGGGCTTAAAACCAGGGTTCCATGAAAGATAGGTAGGCTAGCACTATATCCCTTAGCTACACCTATACCTGTTCCAGTCCTCTATTATTTTTTTGAGGAGTGCAACCAAATTTTCACTAAGTGTTCTGTTATCTGGGAGTGAATATTCTCAGTTTACTCACTGTTTCTCATATGAAAGTTTGAATTCTTGCATCTGTCTCATCTTCTCTAGGCATGTTACATCTTACAGTTTGGTCCCACTTAGAATATGAAATCCTTATCAAGACAAAGTAATTCAGATATAGTATTACCATTGCTGACAACTGTTTCCTCCTACATTCTGAATATTCTATATCTATAAATACAGCCTAAAGTGGTGTTAATATTTGGAGCAACCCTCTGCATTTATAAGGGCTAGAAAATATCTGCCACCTCCTTTATGTCTTTCTCACATTAAGACATAAGTGTTGCTGGGTACCATGGCACATGCCTGGGATCCCAGTGACTCAGCTGGCTGAGGCTGGAGGATTGCTATTTCAAAACCAGCCTCAACAACTTAGCAAGGTGCTAAGCAACTCAGTGAGATTCTGTCTCTAAGCAAAATACAAAAATAAAGGGGCGGGGTGCTGGGGATGTGGCTCAGTGTTTAAGTGCCCCTGGGTTCAATCCTCAGTACAAAAAACAAACAAACAAACAAACAAACAAACAAAAAACAGAAACAAACAAAAAAGACATAAATGTCATCTTCATATGTAAAAATGTAGTAGGATGAATAATGATCCTCCAATGATATGTATATCCTGATTTCTTGAAACTTTGAATGTTACTTTATATGGCAAAAAGCATTTTTATTAACTTAAGTATCTTAAAATGGGAATATTCTCTTGTATTACCTGGGTGGTCTTACTGTAATCACAAGGGGGAGACAAAAGCATTTGGAGGAGAGAGATTTGAAGATTCTATTCTGTTAACTTTAAAGATGAAAGAAGGGGAAACATGCCAAGAAAAGTTGATGACCTTTCAAAACTAGAAAAGGTAAGGAAACAGATTCTCCCACAGAACCTCCAGAAAGTAAATGAACCCTGACAACACCTTGATTTTAGTACAGTGAGCTTTCTGTTGAACTTCTGATTTCTAGAACTATAAGATAATATATTTTGTTATTTTAAGCCATTGCATTTGTGATAATTTGTTACAGCAGCAACAGGAAAGTAAATAAAGGTCACTTATTTTGTAGGAATTTTAGAATGACTGAGAAGGAAGATGAGATCATCTAGTTCAACCAGCAGGGACACAGAGACTAAGAGAGAGTCAGATACTTACCTGAAGTCACACAACAAGTTATTGGTAGGCCTGAGACTAGAATCATATCCTACATTTTTGGCTGGGGAAATTTCCCCCATCCATTTTGTTATGTAAGTATCTGCTTTCATGGAACAGGACAGAGTTTAAAGGGCCCTTACAGAGAAATATGGCATTGAAAATCCAACACTTCCAGAGCATGAACCTGTGGCAAAATTAGGGAACAGAACTAGCAAGGAGTGGCAGTGAGTCAGTGCCAAAGCCAAGTATATGACCCAGGTCTTTAGATTCTTGTATCTCTCCAATACACCATGTCGCCTGCCACCTATCTTTGGACACATGTCTCATTTCCTTTAACTACTTACAGCCACTTCCCCACTCTAGCTCCCTATGTAGCTCTGAGTTAGTGACAGGAGATTATTGAGAACAGAAATCACTCATGGTTTCTGTGCCAACACAAGCAGGGAATTTGACAGTTTGAAATATTTCACTTTGCAGTCAACATTTGTAAATGTCTATTTTGTGCTGGTTTTGTTTAATAGGAAATTAAAAATCTAATTTTAAACTCCAAAGTTTATTTTTGATCACATTTTGTCTGTAAGAAATGAATGTAAATATTGTTATTATTTGCTCATTTTCCATACTACTGGCTCCATCAGAAATGGAGAAAATTTAAGTTAGTGGGGGCTTATGATAATTTTCAAATGATGTAGAGATGGGGAAAGAGGGCAGGACTCTCAGGACTTCTATTGAGGATTCTATAACAGGCCCTGAATTGAAACAGACCTAGGTTCAAATCCTAACTCCATGGCTTTTTAGGCATGTCTGTTTTAATAAGTCACTTCACTTATGATGAGTTTCCTCATCTTTTACAGGTGATAATAGCAACAGTATTTATCTTTTATAGTTGAAGAAAATGTTAAATAATTTATTACAGATAAAATGTTTAGTGGAGTATTTGGTACAGAGGAAACACTCGAGAAATGGTTCTGGTTATAATTTTGGTAATAGTATTATTTTAACATTGCAGGAATGAAGTTTGGGATAGCCAGAGAAACCTGGTGAGACTAAGGAAGCCACTTTATTCTTTCCTGAGATCAAGAAAATGGTGAGTTCTCTGGGCCTGGACTCACTAGATATTTGCTCCAATGCTTGGCCCAGAGTTAGAAGATATAGTAGATAGTAGATAAACAGAACTCTGGTCTGGGGATCATAAACCCTAGGTTCTAGTCTCATATACACCATTGACTTTCTTGATGACCATGAACAAATTACTACCTTTCCTAGGCTTCAATTACCTCATCAATGAAATAGAAGAACAAATTTGGTTATTAGTTCATTCATTCATTTATTCTAGCACTAACAAGTGATACCACACCCTGGTTGATAATATATAAGCAATGAGAAGCCCCTTATCAGGTGAGTGAAATGGTCAGCTTTAGATTTCCTAGACAGGACACTCAGTGAAAAGTGGAAAATAGTCTGAAAAAGGAGAAAATGTACCATAATGGTGAGCCCTTGAACGAGGGCAAAAGCAGCACCACAAAATAGCCTTCTAACAACCGTTTGAACTCTTTAAATCATGGCAGCACTAGACTATGCTTTCAATTCTTCAAGAGGTATTTTCAGATCGTGTTGACCTCATTGTATATATCTCATATATTACCATGTCGCTTTTGCACATTTAAAAAATGACGTCAGTGATGTGACACACACTGGGAGGTCTGGTCTCAGGAGTGTGAAAAGCACGGAGCATTTCAGCTTGCAGCCAGCTGTCATCCTGGCTTCTACTCAGAGGAAGCCAAAAAGTACTGCAGTTCAAAAAAGATTTTTCTTTTTTTTTTTTTGTACAAGGCCAATGTGTGCAGGGTTGGTGCAGGATGGGTGGTGTAGGAGTAATGAGGAGAACTTCAAAGGTTACTACAATTATTGTCTATGTGAATGAAAACTAAGTCCCATTTTTCACACCAGTATTTAGTATTGTCTGTGCTCTACCTCAAGGCTATAATGTAGTGTGATACATTTTAAAATTTATTTTTAAGATTTAAAAATTTCTACTCATTATTAAAGAAATGCACTTTCATTGTGGAAAATTTATAAGTACAGAATGCTAAACATTTATAACAAAATTTATTGAATCTCACAATGTGACACTGTGCTAAGGAAATTGCATGCATTATCTAATGTAACCCCATAAGAGTCCTGTGAGGAAGATACTCTTAAGTTGTCTTTTTTTACGTTATAAAACTTGTCAAGTTCATAATGCTAACACATGAATGGTTAGGATGTGAGACTCATTTTGTCTGACTCTAGAGTTTCTATTTTTGATGTTCATTTTAACTAAAAACACACACACAGAAAACCCATTTACTATCATAGTATCCATAGTCTAGCATTCCTAATTTTCTGGCATATTAAAAAAATACATATTTGAGAGACAGCAGACTTTAAAGGAAGTGTGAATTCTTACCTATCAATTTGATAAATGAAATTATAAGGTTGTGGAATTACTCTAGTGGGTGAAACATTATTATAAAAGTAAATAAGTAATTCCAGAAAATATGAAGATAAACATAAAAAATATATAAATTCCATCATTTGAACTATAGTATTCCATCATTTGAACTACTATAGTATTTGGGCACAGTGACATTCTTTTAAAGACATGTATTTGTAAAAAAAAAAAAAAAATATATATATATATATATATATATATATATATATATATATATATATATATATGTGCTTGTTAATATATTTATAATCAGAAACTTTTTTATTAGTTTCTATTTATGCCATAAGCTTTAAAAATGGCAGCAAAATATTCTATTAAATATGCTATTGCATCATTTGAACTACTATAGTATTTGGGCACAGTGACATTCTTTTAAAGACATGTATTTGTAAAAAATATATATATATAAATATGTGCTTGTTAATATATTTATAATCAGAAACTTTTTTATTAGTTTCTATTTATGCCATAAGCTTTAAAAATGGCAGCAAAATATTCTATTAAATATGCTATTGTTTGACATTTATATTATTTTCCATTTTCTAGCATCTTAAAGAATGCCACAGTGAATAGCTTTTTGCACACAGACATATTGGTTCCATAGAATTTCATGCGTACTTATCATTTTCTAAGAATTAATCATATAGTTCTAGATGATGAAACACAAAGTTATTTAGAGCAATGATGTCTTCTGAGATTGAGTTGACTGTGAGGAAGACATCCCAGCAAAATGTCTTTAACATGTTGTCATTGATGTCCTGATTGCTATAGACAAGATCTTATTGATCAAAAAAGAAAATAAAAATTTGGCTGAGCACAGTGTTGCAAGCCTGTAATCTCAGAGGCTCAGGAGGCTAAGGACAGAGGATCACAAGTTCAAAGCCACTCTCAGCAATTTGGCAAGGCCTTAAGCAACTTAGAGAGATCCTATCTCAAAATTTAAAAAAAAGAAAAGAAAAGAAAAAGAAAAAAGATCTGGAGATGTGGCTTAGTGGTTAAGTGCCTCTGGGTTCAATCCCGAGTTGAAGAGAGGAGGGGGAAATTCTAAGACTGTCCTTTGGTACTCTGACAAAGACATTTTAGTGTTTTCAAAGTAAATTTGGAGGAAGTTCACAGGATCCAAAATAATTCCATTATTCATAAATGATGCAAATATTATAAACACTTTTTAAAAATATATAATTAATCCCCATGTCAAAACCTGGACAAATATTCACTAAAATTTGGTTCTTCTCTTTTTTCTGAGCACATATCTATTTCCCAGCTTCTTTTGAAGTTAAATTGCGGCAAAAAGACTGAGCATTAAGAGAATGTGAATGAAAATGGTAGGCTCCATATCCAGATCTTACCTAAAATATTTTCCACATTTTCTCTTTCCACTGTTTTGGTACATATGGTCACAATAACTTTGAAAGTTATGAATTGAAGATGGTAGAGTCGAATACAGAGAGAGTTGAGGTCTCTAAGTTATTACTTGGAGGAAAGCCATTCACTAATAACAACACCCATTTTGCATATTTTTGGGAATAAGTAATAAACTTCTACCGTGTTTGAGCCATTAAACATTTTGGGTTTATTTGTTACTGTAGATAGCATTGCCTTAACTAATATATGATCTTTAATACAATGCATTAAAAATTCTTGTAATGCCAAATATCTTAGCTAAAAGCTAATAAGTCACATTAAATACTGAAAAAGTACAAAAATTAAAGCAGAATTTTAGTTGAAAGAATCATTAGATAAATTTGCCTGGTACTGAAATCAATGGTGGTGAGGAAGCAGGGAAATTTCCCACTACTTTTAGAGAGAGAAAATAGTTTAGTTAAGAGGATTTCAAATGGAAAAAAAAAAAAAAAAAAACTAAAGTTAATAACTAGATAAAAAGATTTCAAATATATTTAAATTCTATCTTACAGACAAATAAAGGGGAGTAAGAAGGAGGGAAGAAGTCAAGGAATGGAGAAGACATAAGAGACAAATACAAAGAAATTGGAATGGAGACACAGACAAGTTATGAGTAAAACTTCTATTCTAATGATCATGCCACTTTAGCCCACCTTTGCCCACAGCAGGCCTTTTCTAAGAAGATTTTCCTTGGCTTTAGCTTCTTGTTTGGAAATTAAGCCAGAAGTCTTCACCATAGTTTGTTCCCATGAGACCTTGGCATCACATCTACAGATAATTAGATCCAGAATTTGAGCCACTTGAAGCATAGGTACCCATTCACATGCTATTCATGGGCAATGACATAACCTGATAAGAGAACTTCATCTAATCCAGGTATTCTAACCCTGGTTTATAGCTGCCAAACCACTAATATCTTATTCTTGGGACGTTTGAATTTAAGACAGGGAAAGTTCAGCAATCCTATCAAGATTGGTAGAATTAGAAACATTGTCTCCTTATGGCAGGATACCAGATCAGAAACAATGTACATCACTGAGTCATCTTCTGTCCTGACAAATGGGGTGGTTCCTATTCTACTTTATACTCCATATGTCCTTAAAATAACTTTCCATTACCTGAAGTAAGGCAAACATATCTCTATGCCTTGTTAACCAAAACAACTACTAAAATATCCATTTCAGCATTTAAAAATGCTAAATGATCTTTAGAGTGAAAGCTGGGATTTTTAACTTGGACTGTTATTATATAATGTAAACAATATGACTTATATGGAATACTTCCCTCAAAATGAAATGGATGTCAATAAAAAAATGGGTTTATGCTTCATGTGTGCCATATTCCATACAATAAAAACTCCCAAGAGTTATCTCCAAGTAGCACCTCTTCCCTGAACTTTAGACTTATATATACAACTACCTATTTCACAACTCAATTCACATATACATTAAACATCCCAAACTGACTATATCTCAAACTGAACTCAAATCTCTTCTACTCAAGATTATTCCTACCACAAGTTCCCCATCTCAATGAATAAAAACCGCATACGTCTAGTTGCTTAAGACAAAAGCCTGAAATCCATGATTCCTCTCACACCAACCACAGCCAATTTTCCAGTAAGACCTATTTGCTTCACTTTCAAATATATCCAGAATCTGACCACCTCTAATCACCTCCAGTGCTACCACCCTGCTTCAAGCCATCATTGTCTCCTACATGAATTTATGCATTAGCCTCCTTATTAATGTCCAAAATTTAATACTTTTCTTTTCACAATATCATTTTTTGCAGAGTAGCCAGAAGATAAGTTGGTCCAGAATGATGTATTTGCTTCTCCTGGTCAAGTACAAAAATAAATGCTAGATATAAAGAGACTTATAAAGGGAACTGGGATAGGCGGAAAGAGGAAGCAACCCAGTTAGCATTGAATCATGGTATCTTAATATACCCCCTTATCCAATAGAAGAAGGTAACCCAGTCCAAGTTTTTCCAGCCCCAATAGATACATATGTTTGTCTCCCTAATCGAAAGGAACTCCACCAATAATGCACAGAGAGTTTGGTAGCACTAGTATGAGGAAATTATGAGGAATTTGGTGGAAATAAGTGCCAAAAAGAAAATCTTTCCTTTCCCATCAGGCTTGAACTTTCCCTCCTCCATCAGGAGACACCAAACAATTGGGAGGCACTGAAATGACACCTCTTGATGCAACTGGTCCAGCCTCAGAAGTTCTTTCTCCCTGAGGTCCAGAGACCCTTGCCCTCAAACTAGATATTCTAGGTGTGTTGACCTGGAGAAAGTATCTTCTTCTCCTCAGCACCAACAGAAATCAATGGGAGCTTTTCAGCACCAGATAAATAAAGCAAATAAAAATAAAAGCACAAAGGTCCTGGAAATTTAATTATCACAGGAATCAGTCCACAAAAGTAGGCCAGGACTTGTGGGCTAAACCTAAATGGGATAATTGCGTGCTAAAAATGATTTTCATAGAACCCAGAGGTTCGTAACATAATGGACAAAATGTACAGGATGCAATAAAAAATTATCTGTCAAACCAACTAAGAAAATCAAAATTTGAATGGGAAAAATAAGCTGGCATCAATATCAAATTAACCAGATGTTGGAATTATCTGATAGGGATTTTGAAGTAGCTACCATAAAATGTTCCAATAGTCAAATACAAAATTTCATGAAATTTATGAAAAAAATAGAAAATCTCAATGAAGAAATAGAAGTTATAAAAATGAACCTAATGAAAATTATAGATGAAAAGATACAATAAATTAAAAACCAGTTGGATGATGAACTTAGAGTAAAACAAGAGCTAACAAGAAATAGAATTAATAAACTTTGGGGCATATTAATAGAATTTACCCAATAAGAAGAACAGACGGAATTTAAAAAGAGGACTGAAAAAATTGAACATAGTATCAGAAACCTATAGGACATTAACAAAATGTCCAATATTTGTATCATTGAAGCCCAATAAAGAGAGAAAAAAAGATAATGGAACTCAAGAATTTTTAAAGAAATATGCCAGATAATTGGTGAAAGACCATCAAATTTAAGAGATTCAGGCAACCTCAAGAAAATGTGCAACATGGCACCAAAATTAAACTTCTGAAAATTAAAGGCAACCAAAGTCTTGAAGGTAGTGAGATAATCAACACCTGATGCATAGAGGAACACCAAATTAGACTGATTAAATTTTTCATCAGAAACTATGGAAATAAAACAGATGTGGCACAACAAGTTCTGAAGTAAAGGAACTTTCAAAAGGAAATTCTACGTCTGACAAAACTATCCCTTGGGAATAAAGTAGGAATAGACATTTTCACATAAGGGAAAACTAAAGGAGTTTGCTGCTAGTAGACTTCTCCTTAAACAACGGCAAGAGGAAGTTCTTAAGACAGAAAGAAATAATAGAAGGAATCTTAGATAATCAGAATAAAGGAAAAATAATATAAATATATGTATAGACAATGGATTACAATTCTCTTTATGAATTTTGTAAATCGTATCTGATGACCGAAACAAAAATGTAACACTCTCTGATTCTCAAAGGCCCATATAACCTTGTGCCCCTGTCGCATTATCACTTACCCTTCCCACATTGTCTTCCTACCACTCTTCATGATATTCACTTACTCCACTCACATTGACCTCCTTACTTTTTTCTCAAATATATCAGGCATGCTCCTGTCTTATGATTTTGGAACTCACAGTCCCTTATGCTTGGAATGCTCTTCCTTTAAACATCCACATGGTCTTTGCTTAAAAGTCACTTATTCAGTGAGTTTTTCCTGAAATTTTCTTTAAATTCATCTCCTATTTCTAGTCCTCTGTATCCTCATTTCATGCTTTTGATTCCCTTGCAAGAATGACATTTTCATGAACACAGAGATTATTGTTTTCTTTATATTTGGTTTAGAAGTACCCAAAGTAGTGTGTTACAAAGAGTAGAGACTTATATGTTTGCATGAATTAATAAATTAGTTAGCAAATTCAAGACATTTTTTTCTCTTGGGTACTCTGAGAATGACATAATGCCACATTTTGAAAAGCATTCAGGTCACCATTTTTTTAAGACTGAGAGATATATTATCAAAGTCTAGAGGGCATAAGCAAAGGGAAAGAATTTAAAACTATAAATGTTTTTCAACTCATGATCTTTTCACTTTCCAACCTGCTGATTTAATTAGTTATGTACTGATCACCTACTACACATTATTTTATATAAAAGGTCATTTAATATTTGCAATAGCTTATAAAGTAAACATTGTCATTTTCTTTATTCTAAGATGCTACAGATTGAAAATTTCCCTATTAATTTAATAAACACTTGTTAGAAGAAAGAAAAAGTTAGAAAGGCAGGCAGAAAGTAAATATAGCCAGGAACCTAAAGAAAATATACATATAGATTGTAGGATACTTTTCATTTTCAGAAGCTTGATTTCAGAAATTGATTGTTACATTTGAGGCAATAGGTTATTAGTTCCTTTTCACAGTCAAATGAACTGAATATCAGAGAGGTTAAGTAATAACCTTGAATCAAATAGCCATATAAATAGTATAAATTAAATACAGTACTACTTGATTCCAAAGCCTGTACTGTTTCCATTGTACTTCCCTGTCTCTGCTCAGAGGTTATCCCAGTGTTGCTCAAGCAGGTTGTTACCAGTCCATAAAGATGTTTTAGAGGGTGGGTGATACTGTAATAACTTAGAAATACCACTGGTATTTACAAGACAGGGCCCAATAAGACTAAACACTCATACAATGCATCAAACCAGTTCCATTTTAACAAAAACTACACCAGGAAAAAGTCAGATGATGAGTTATTAACATCTACTGATAGCCCACCACATGCTAGTGCTAGGCTGTGAATAGTGTTGCAAATATGAAAAAGACACTATTCATCCTCTCAGGAAACTCACTGGCTAGTGAGAGATACATAATTGTCTCCCATACAGCATAAGTAATTTATCAAAATTATGGAAAATTGTATAAGGATCAGAAAAAGAGTAAGGATAATTCAAGAAAGACTCCCTGGAGGACATGGAATTTGAGTTGGGTCTTGAAAAACAAGTATAATGTTAAAAAAAGAAAAACACATGTATATATATATATATATAAAACATGTATATATGTATATGTATACATAACTTTATTTTGAAATGACTAATAATTGTACATATTCATGAGTACAGTGTGATATTTCAATATTTATATACAATGTGTTATCATCATATACCTCATCTGAAATACTTATTGTTTGGGGAACACTCAAAATCCTCCCTAATATGTATTTCAAAATATGCAGTTATTTGTTATCAGCAATAATTATGCTATTAAGTGCGACTTTCTAAATTAGAGAAAGGGAAGTGTATACTTCAGTCGCAAAAGGCAGCATATATGAAGGCATTAGATGTAGAAGGAAATGTCTGTAAAACTAGTTATAGGTACTATCTGATGTTACAGCCCTAGTGCTTAGTTGCATTCATATTCAGCCTCTGCTAGTTATTAGTTATAAATGCAAAGGAAAACTACCTAACCTGCGTCTGCCTCACTTTCCTGCTATATAAAATTGGAATAGAATCTCGTAGGATTGGTGGGAGAATACATGTATTAAAGCACATGAAATATTTAGAATGGTATCAAGTACAAAATTATAATCCTTCAGTTTACATTAACTTGGTTATTTGAAAAACAGACTTGTTTGTTTTTTTGTTTATACTCTGTTCCAGCATGGATTTAAGATAAATGCCTGATAAATATACATATTAGATAGATAGATGGGTAGAAATAGATACAGATGTATAGCTATAGAGAGAGGTATTATAATTTTGGGAAACTTTATGATTTCCAGTTTAAAAAGCTTGAGTTGTGATACGTAAAATATAAAGGTAGGGCATAGATCAGGTCATAAACATCACTGTATTTATACCTGATATAATATTTTATCTTATATAAGAAATGGGGAATAATAGGTGGATCTTAAACAGAGGGTTAGCATCATCTGATTTGTGTCCTTAGACGGACTACTCTTGAGTCTCCTGTGAAAGATGGACTGGAGAGGAAACACTGCAATCAGGGACACCACCAGAAAATGGTTAAAAAGTTCCATGATAGAAGTGATAATATCTAAGTTAAGAAAGTGTTAGAGTGACAGAAAATGAGATAGATTTGTGAAAGAATCACTATCTACAAGACTTGGTTATTGATTGATTGGGTATAAGTGGGATTGGAAAAGTGTGAAGGAAGAGTGGCACTTAACAACTTAGATCTAGAAATCTCCTGACTCTTGTCCAGTGCTCTTACCATTTCTCTAAGTTATTTACTTTTCCCTGCTGCTGCTATTAGCTTGTGTTGGACCTCTTCCATGGCACAGGAGCCTGCTCTTTTAGTGGAGTATCCTGTGTATTCTGCTTGTCTCCATTATTATACTAAGGGGCTCTAAACTGAGAGTAAAACTTCTATCTTTCCTTTATGTCCAGAGATGCTCATTTATAGAGCCATTCCTGGAGGTTGGCCATCCCCTACACAGGAGCTCCTATGGCCCTTGGGTGGCCTGGACATGGGCACAGGAATTGAGGAAGGTGCCTAGAGCCCTCTGTTGTTTAATGCACAGTTCTCTGGGATTCACTTCTGAGTCTCCGTGGGAAATCTTCACAAATACTATGATTCCAGCCACCCTGGGGGCTTTGCCCAAGCAGAGAGTGCTCTTGGCTGAGCCTGCACTCCTTCCATTTCTAAACTTTGTGTATTTCAAGGGAAATCTGATCTGGACCCTTCTGATTCATTTACACTTAAATCATCCAAGGGCTCTGTTGTAAGAGTGAACTCAGCTCCAAAAATGTCTTATAAGCTTTGGTTATAAAACTCCCTAAGATTTTGTGAGCTAGAGTTTTTTTTAACTCCCCTTTTCTTTGAAACAAGATGTTGTGACTTTGCCAAGAGTAAATGGATTTCCAACCTCAAAGGGGTCATGTTTGGTTCAAGAGTCAGAAATCATGAAGCTCAAAGGCCCAAATGCATTCTTCAAGATTTGGCAATAATGAACCCCAGGAGGATGGGATAAAATGATAAATATAGGAGAAGCTGGGTGAGGGGGTGACAGGAAGCATACATTCTACCCTTTTGGCTCAATGCCCAAAAGCCTTAGGATTTTTGTCCCTTAACTGAGAAATGTGACCATGAGGCAGCACACTCCTATAAGGCACCAGCAAATTAGACAGACAATTCCCATTTTGAACAAGTGCCTGAAAATTTAGAGTGCTTTTTACAATCTTTCCTTTCACTTAGTTCTGCAACAGCTTTGTGAGCTATGAACAATCATCCCCATTTTTCAGCAGAACAGAATGAGTCTAAAGAGAGGTGAGGTGATATATTCAAGGCATTGGCATTGAACTTATAGTAAAATTAGTAATTCTTTTAAATTAACTCATATTGCATTAGTATTGGAGAAATAAGAGGTGGCAACTTGCTGTTGTGCTGGCACATACCTGTAATCCTGGCAATTTGGGAAGTTGAGCAGTAGGATCCCAAGTTTGAGGCCAACATAAGCAACTTAGCAAGACCCTGTCTTAACAAAAGGTAGGAGATGGGGACATAGCTCATAAGTAAAGTGCCTCTGGATTTAATTCCCAATCAACCGCTCCCTGCCCCCCGCCCAAAACAGGAAAAAACAATAACAATGATATAACAACTTACCTTGTTCTGCTGCCAGACATGAAACAACAATGACAGAGTTCCTATCCAGGGAGTTCTCTTTGAAGCTTCCCTGCTAAGAGTTGTCCCTCATCCTGTTGGAGCCCCATGGAAAGTTTACCCATGCACCTTTTACCTTTTGTTTTCCAGTTTTCTGTGTATTTATCTTATAATATTCCTTCTCATTATTCTTCACACTTCCCTGAAATATGAACATCTCAAAGGCTGAAATGTGTGCTACTCATTTTGGGGCTCAGTGTGTAGTTCAGTGTCAGACACCGGATGGGGTAATCTCTTAATAAGTGTTGAATTATGTGTGGAAGGTGGATCTGCGAGCATGTGCAGGCTTGCATGTGTGCAAATGATTGGGTATGAGATACATGCATTTTAGAGGCATATATATCTTGATAGGGGTAAGTGGTATTGATGTGCACTGGAAAAGTGAAAAGTTATAAATGCATGTACTGTGTGTGCACTGGAAAGGTGCAATTCTGTGAGTGGTTTAGAAGTGAGGTCTGTCTAAATTTTACTCTGGAACTACATAGGAAAGGAGATTATGCTTGTTGAAAAAATTCATTGACAAGTGCATGGCTTTTATGGCTACAGCTCAGCACTGAAGGTTACAAAGTCCAGAACTAAAGGCATTCTAACATGTCTTCCGGTACTGTACCACAGGGGAATGGGTCACAAATCCAGGAATCAGAAAAAAAAATGAAGTCAGAAAAGTTCACAGTTGAAGCCCTCAACTTCCCCTTTCTGTGGCCTTTTGTGCCCTTTCTCTCCACACCCAGCCCTTAGGGCCCTCAAGTTAGGGCAGGTCTCCTTTGAACAAGGAAGATGTATGTTAAGTAGGGTTGAGCAAGAGAACCACAAGGCCTTCCTTTCAGAACCTAAGTCTCCCAGGGTCTTCTTGGCTGCCTGCTGCCACCATTCATATAATCCAGGAGCATGTAGAGATTTTCTAAAACCTCTGTACTCTGGTACATACATCAATTGGACTGGAAGATAGAATCCATTAAACAGAAATGTCCTTCTTTCTGCATAACTAAATCTATAAATGTATTTGTGATTGGACCTAGTTTTTACACCTTCTATTACAATGAGGATATTATTCTCTTATATGAGGCCAATTTTTCTACCTACATTTTAGATCCCAAACCCTCTCATTTTTTCAATGACATCATCTCGATTTCCATTCTTGCCCCCTCCTACATTTTTTTTCTAATGGATCATCCTACAAACATGCTGTAGTATCTCTCCATTACAAAAACTTTCTTCCTTGATCTCACAGTCCCCTTTATTTACCTCTGTGGCTATTTCTGTGTTCAACTTGAAGAAACTTTAAAAAGGGTCATTTAGAAATACTGTCCTTTTCTTTCATCTGTAAGTCACTCCAAACTGGATTCTGTTAAAAATACTTAGCCATAAAGAATGGAATTGAGGAATTTACTGCTAAATGGATGGAATTGGAGAACATCATGCTAATTAAAACAAATCAGACTCAGAAAATCAATTGTTGAATTTTTTTCCCATATGTGGATGTTGTAAAAAATAAGGCAAAAGTGGGAGGAATCCCATGAAAATAAAAGAGAGATCAGTGGAATTGAGTAACGGGGTTGAAGGGGAGGGAGGAGGGACAGGAAAAGGGAAGATCAGTAGAATGAATCTGTTAAAACTTTCCTATGTACATATATAAATATACCACAGTGAACTTCACCTTTATGCTATTATAATGCATTGATTAAAATATATATAAATAAATAGAAAAAAGAAAAAATGAAATTACAGTACATAATGTAGAAGAGTTGGACAATTTTCTGTGTTGCCCAATCATATACTTCCATGTAATACAAAAAAAATATTTGCCATTCTGGTAGAAATAACTAGCCAAATGCAAAATGGGCCCTTTCTATAATGTTCCTATTTTTTTTTTTTAAACTGGAGTAGAACAGAGATTTTGAATATGCATCCTTAAGTATGCTTTTGTTGAACACATTTATCCATTTTGTTAAATGGTTTTTTATGAGTTTGGGGGATTGCATAGAATCCCAGCTCTGCCAACTTAGTTTGGCCAAATTATTCATCTCCCTTGGCCATATTTTCTTCATCTTGTATGTGGCAAAAATAATAGTCCCTGCCTTACAGATCACTGTGAGAATGAAATGACATAACATGTAGAGCACTTTTCATGTTAATATTAATTAAAAAATAAAGTCTGCTTATTATAAATACTCTCATTCAGATCATCAATGATCTTCATGTTGTCAAATCCAATGGATATTTTTTGACATCAAATTTCCTGTCACAACTTTTAAATTTTGATCACTTTATTTTCTAAAATTATATTGCTATAGAACACTTACCATGAAATTTATTTTACAATATATTATTGTTTACTATAAGTACAATGCTGTCCAGCAGATCTATGGAATTTATTCATTTTGCTAAACTGAAACTTTAACTTTATGCCTGATGATTAGCAACTTCCTGTTTCTGCCCTCCCATGGTGACCTCCATTTTATTTTTTGATTCTATGGTTATTTAAGTAACTCTGATAAATGGAATCATTCAATATCTATGGGACTGGCTTTTTCATTTAGTATAATGCTCACAAGATTCATCCATATTGTTGCATATTTCAGAATTTGTTTCTTCTCTAAAGGGTAAATAGAATTACATTGTACATATAGAACAACCTTTTAAAAAGTCTATTCATCTGTAGATCAACATGTTGGTTGTTTCCATATCTTAGCAATTATGAATTGTACTGAAGTGAAATAGGAGTAGTGTTACTCATTAAGGTCCTGATTTCAGGACTGGGGATATAGCTCAGTTGGTAGAGTATGTTCCTTGCATGCATAAGGCTCTGGGTTCAATCCCCAGCACCACAAACACACACACACACAAACACACACAAAACCCCACAAGATCTCGATTTCAATTTTTTCAGATAAAAACTTGCATAAGTGGAATTATTGGATTTTTTTTTTTTTTTGTATTGGGGATTGAACCCAGAGACACACTAAACCACCGAGATGCATCCCCAGCCTTTAATTTTTTTTTTTTTAATTTTGAGGCAGGATCTTGCTAAGTTGCTTAGGGTCTCATTAAATTGCTGAGGCTGACTTTGAACTTGAGATCCTTTTGCCTCAGCCTCCAGAGCTGCTGGGATTATAGGCATGTGCCACTGTGCCTTGCTGAATTTTTAATTTTTTGAGAAACCTCCACCCTGTTTTCTTTAGTGTTTGTACCATTTTCCAGTCTATCAACAGAGTTCAAGGGTTCCATTGTCCCACATCCTCTCCTATATTTGTTTACCTTTTGTGTATGGCTAATCTCACATATCATAATGTCTTCCAGATTCACCATTTTTGTCACAAATGACAAAAATTCCTTATTTTTTTAAGCCAAATAGTATTCCTTTGTGTATATGTTCCATATATTTTTTATCCATTGATATACTGATGGATACTTAGGTTGATTCTATTGGCTATTGTGAATAATGCTGCAATGATGATGGAAATGCAGATATAGCTTTAACATGTTGATTTCATTTTCTTTGGATATATATATCTAGTAATGAGATTGCTATATCATATGTATTATGTGGTTGTTTTAGTTTTAAATTTTTGAGGAAACCTCCATATTGTCTTCCACAATGGTTATATTATCTAATTTTATTCCTTTGCATGTGGTTTTCTTGTTAGCCATACATCGTTTGTTGAAGTACCTATACTTTTTCCAATTTTTTAAAATATTTATTTTTTTAGTTTTTTTAGGTGAACACAATATCTTTATTTTACATTTATGTGATGCTGAGAATCGAACCTAGTGCCTCACACATGCTAGGCGAGCGCACTACCACTTGAGCCACATCCCCAGCCCCTACTTTTTCCAATTTTTATTGCTACCACATTTGTTGAAGATCAGTTAATCTTATATGCATGGATTAATTTCTAGGCTTTGTGTTATGTTCCATTGGCCTATATCCCTGCCTTCTGCCAATATTATTCTGTTTTTTAAAATGATTTTTTTTTGGTACCATGGATTGAACTCAGGGGAACTAGACCATTGAGTCACATCCCCAGCCTATTTGGTATTTTGTTTAGAGACAGGGTCTCACTAAGTTGCTTAACAACAACTTGCTTTTGCTGAGGCTGACTTTGAACTCACGATCCTTCTGTCTCAGCCTCTGGAGCCACTTTCATGCTGGTTTGCTAATTTGTATCTTTGTAAAATATTTTACATCAAGAAGTGGACACTTCTTAACTCTATGAGGACAGCATTATCTTCATAACAAAGCCAGAAAAACCCATCACAGGAAAAAAACCTACTGCTCAGTATCCTTAGTGAAATTACATACAAAAATTCTTTAAAAAGAATCTACCCTGCTTTGTGAGGATCATCAATATCCATGTTGGATTTATCCCTGGCATACAAAGGTGGTTCAACATGAAAATTAATATCATATGCCATGTTAACAGTATGAAATCTAAAAATCATGTGGTGATCTCAATAGATGAATAAAAAAGAATTTGACAAGTTTCAATACACTTTTATGATACAAACTCTATAAAAATTAAAAATAGTGGGACATTACCTCAACAAAATAAAATAATATTTTACAAACACACAGCAAACATCATACTCAAGGGTGAAAACCAAACTTTTCCTCTAAGATGAGGAATAAGATTAGGATGTCCACTCCCATCACGCCTATTCAACGTAGTACTGAATGTCCTAGTCAGAGAAACCAGCAAGAAAATAAATCACGAAATAAAAGGCATCAAAATCAGAAAAGAACATGGAAAATCATTTGCTTGTATGTGACATGCTTTCAAATGTAGACTACTTTAAAGATTCCACCAAAATTGTTATGACAAACAAAGATAATTTCAGGATCAAAATCAACATAGAAAAGTCGTTTTTATTCTCTCTTTTTTTAAATACACCAATGACAAGCCATACCAAAAAAGAAATTAGGGAAACAATCCCATTTACAACAACATTAAAAAGAATGAAATGCTTAAGTATAAAGTTAACCAAGAAGCTGAAAGGGATGTATATTGAAAGCTACAAATTAATAAAAAAATAAAGAGTATACAAACCAAGAGGTCTTACATCCCATGACCATCTACTGGACAAATTAATATTTAAATATCCTGGGTCTGGGGTTGTGGCTCAGAGGTAACACACTTGCCTATCACACTGCGAGACTTTGGGTTTGATCCTTAGCACCACATAAAAATAATTAAATAAAATAAAGGTATTGTGTCTAAGTACAAATAAAAAAAATAAATATTTAAAAAAATATGTAAATGTCCTTACTAACTAAACAGATCTGCAGATTTGATACCTTTGCTATCAAAATATCAAATGGAAATTTTATAGAAATAGAAAGAAAGTTTTAAAATTCATATTGAACCACACAGGACCATGATTTACCAAAACAATTTTGAGGAAGTACAACTCCATTGTTTTTTCGTTGTTTCTTCTTTCACCTTCCATGATGCTGCATTATCTTGGTTTTCTTTAACTTTCAATTATTGTTCCTTAGAATTATTCTTAGCATATTGGTTCTCCTTAAACTCTGGGCTAATACAGAACATGTACATGAATCTGCTTCTTTTGTTTCTTCCTAGTTGATGATTTCCATGGTTTCAAGATTCATCTGCATTTGCAACTCACAAATATATATATCTTCAAATTTAACTTTGCCCTGAGATCCAGATTTAAATATTTCACTAAGTACTTGTCACCTAAATATAGATATCTCAAAGACATCTCATATACAAACCTGGCAAAATAAAATCTCAATCCCCTCCCTAAACCTGTTCTGCAAAGTATTCATCATCAGAGTAAATAGCACATATCTATCTATTTGTGTAAGCTAAAGAAATATATTTCATCCTTTAATGCTCTCTTTTCCTCATCTCAAACATCCAGTCCTTTAGCATGTTCTATTCATTGTACCTCCAAATATAAAGTTCAAATCACTCCAATTCTCTGTGTATCCATTTTCATTATATCTTTTATCTGGATTACTGCAATGGCTTTCATCCATCTTTTAGTTTGGCCCACTCCTCCTCAAAAAGTCCACTCTCAACAGAGTAGGATGTAAAACAGACATCAAACTTTGGTGTAAAACACTTTAAAATATCTGAACATATTTGCCGCAGTCCAGCTGCAGCAAAATAGCCGGGGGGTGACGAACAACTTGTGTACGTTGATACAGCAGGAGTAGGAGCCATTTATTGCAGGACAGGAGCAGTATTTATACATTCCACACAGCTTATCTAATTAGCATAAACTAGATACAGCAGTCAACCAATCAGGAATCTCCACACTTAATGGCTTGCTTTTGTTACTTCTCAAACCACTCCCTCTGGCATTTTGCCAGGCACCATCCAGACTTGTTTACGAACTCTAACATTCCCCTGGCAAAATGCCAGGTGTTATTTTGACTTGTTTACAGACTCTAACACATATTCAAAATAAAATCAGAATTCCTCATTAAGGTCTCTGACCTACTTCTTAAATATCTTCCCATCCTACTCTATAACATTCACTGCTACAGCCAAAATGTTCTCCTGACATTTCTGACATGTCTAGAAAGCTTTTTACCCTTGATATTTACTATTCTTGGAATGCTATTCCTCCACCTTAGCATGGTTGACTCCTTTTCATCCAAATGTCCCATCTTATATGTACTCCTTAGAATAAGGCTTCTCTGGGATATTTATTTAAAATCTTAGCTCAGCCTCCACCATGACTGCCTCTCATATCACTCTTTATTTCCTTCATAGTCGTTACTGTAATGTATGTATGCTACCATTTTAATATGTCCCTGAGAAGCTGATGCATTGGAATATTAATCTTTATATTTATATATTAATGGTATTTAGAGGTGGGGCCTTTGGAAGCAATTAAGATTATATGAAATCACGAGGGAGGGTTGGGACCACTTGATAGAACTGATGGATTTTTAAGAAAAGCAAGAGACTGGAGCTAGCACACACGTGGTGTCTTATCATATGTTATGGTTTAGATATGAAATGTCCCCCAAAAGCTCATGTGTGAGAAAATGAAAGAATATTCGGAGATAAAATGATTAGATTGTAAGTGGTATAGCTTAATCAGTAGATGAATTCATTGATATGGATTACCAGCATGGTAACTATAGGAAGACAGGGTGTGGCTGGAAGAAGTAGGTCAATAGGGGCATGCCTTTGGGATTAATATTTTGTGCCTGGTGAGCACAGCTCCCTATCTACTTACTGGTTGTCATGCCCTTAGCTGCTTTCTTCTATCCTGCTCTTCTGCCATGATCTTCTGTATTACTTTATGAATATATGGAGTTGACCCACAGTGGACTGAAACTCTGAAAGTGTGAGCCAAAATAAATTTTTCTTTTTGGGTCTTTTGGTCACAGACATGCAAAGCTAACTAAAATCTATTATGCCTTCTATCATGTTATCATACAACAGGAAAGTTCTCAGCAGGGGCCAGGACCATGCTTTGGAACTTCTCAGTATCCAGAGCCATGAACTAAGTGAATGTCTATTCTTTATAAAATTTTGATTGGCACATAATAATTATACATATTCGTGTAATACAAGATACTGTTTTGATACATGTTGACACTGTGCAATGATCAAATTCTATCATTTCAGCACACATTTGTGCATTATGTAATTATCAAATAGCATATCCATCATTTCAAATATTATCATTTTTTGTAGTAACATTCAAAGAGAGGATTCAAAATCCTCTCTTCCAGTTATGTTGCTTATTTTTTCCTCCAAATATTTCATTATTTATAAAACAATATAAGTGACAAAGATGTGGGAAGAGCAACATAAATTTACACATCACAAATAATATTTTAAAATATTTTTATTAGTGTATTATAGTTCTGCATAATAGTGGGGTTCATTTTGACATGATCATACATGCATTAAATATAATTTGCTTCACTTCACTCCCTAGTTCTATGTCTTTATCTCGCTTTCTCCAACCCATTGTTCTCCTCACTCTGTTATACTGGTCTTCTATTATTTATTGCTTTTTACTTGACACATTATAGATATACATAAAGGTAAAATTCAATGTGGTATATTCATATGCATACATAGCATAATTTGGTCAATTTCATTCTGTATTTCCTCCTTTTTTCCATTCATCCCCTTAATCTTCTATGCCCTTCTTCTACTCCCTTCTATTTTCTATTTTTATGATATATCTCACCCCCTTTTTGCTTATATTGTTCTAACTTCCACATATGAGAGAAGACATTTGACCTTTGACTTTCTGAATAGCTTATTTTATTTACCATGATTTTGTCCACATCCATATATTTCTCAGCACAGGCCAAAATATCACTCATTTTTATGGCTGGGTAAAACTCTTTTGTGTATATATCCATATTTTCTTTATGCATTCATCTGTCAATGGGTACCCAGTCTGTTTCTATAACTTGTCTCCTTTGAACTGTACTGCTATAAACTTTTAAGATCCTGTGCCATTATATTATGCTGATTTTAGTTATTTTGGATAAATACCAATGAGTGGTATAGCTGGGTGATATGGTGATTCCATTCCTAGTCTTGAAGAATAATGCTTTCCAATGTGGTTGTACCAAATTTATGCCCTTCCAGCAATGTGTAAGTGTACCCTTTTCTGCACATCTTCACCAACATGTATTATTATTTGTAATTTTATTTTATATCTGATTTAGATTATATGTTAAGTACACCTTGGATTTCAGACTTTTAAGTTGTTGCTGGTGTGTAAGTTAGAACTTATGGAGCTATTGGAATGAAATTAATGTATTTCACATGTAAGGTCATGCATGTTTGGAGCCATGATTTATGGCCTAAATATTTTGAATCCTCAAAATTGGAATTAGTACCCATATGAAAGAGATCCCTGAGATCTATCCTGACCCATCTACCATGTGAGGACACAACAATAAAGATGACCATTTATGGTCTAGTAAGCAAACTTCATCAGGCACCAAATTTTCTAGCATCTTGTCCTTGCACTTTCTAGTATTTAGAACTGTGAGAAATGAATTTCTATTGTTTATAAGTCACCCAGTCTATCATATTTTTAACAGCTCAAGCAGAGTGAGACAGTGTCAATAGATATTTGCCCACCTACTTCCAGAAAAAGCCTTGGTTTTTTCACACTTCAGGGCACCATATTTACTTGGACATCCAAACACATATTTTTAGCATTCCTGTGCATGAGAGTCACACTCACAGAATCACAGTCTCAGATAGAGGGGACTTTGGAGTCCAACTGAGTATATGACCTCATTATAGAGGGAAAATTAAGTCAAAATAAGAAAAGTACCTTGTCCACAGGAAGTTAGAGGAAATACAGAAAGACTGTGGTAGTTGAAGATTTAAGGATTGCCTACTGCTTGGAGGATTAAGTTTAAGTTGGGGTAGGTGAGTATTGAGAATGTTGGGCTTGAAGATAGCCAGAACACCAGAGTATCAAAGTAGTTATAGAGATATTGCTACCTAGATGGAAGAATCAAGCAAATCACATAATTAATCCATTCAACCTACCTCATATTCAATAAGCATTAACTGAGACTTAAATGCTATTCTAGTGTTATGTTGTGATATGTGAGGCACACACAAAAAAAAAAACCAGCATAAACTCTGTTCCCTGGGAGTTCATAATTCATAAGACCATACAAAATCTATATGCAACAATGATGTTATAGAAAAGAAAGTGACCATATTTTAAAGTTCTGATGTGAATTAACTTACACATATAGGTTGGTCAAAAAAAAGTCTTCAGAGTAGAGATGCCATTTTAATTGAGTTTTAATGGGTGAATAGGGTTTTGACATGCATAAAAAAGCATTCCATGCAAAAGAAACAGCATTGAAAAATGAAAGAAAGAAAATGTATTAAGTTTGGTAGTTTGGCTAAAGCATAGGACTTTAGAGAAAATATTTGGACTTTGTTTTTCTATAACTGATTAGAACAAATAAAAATGTAAGTATAAAAAAGAAATAAACCTAATAACTATTATCTATATATCAATTTATTTCATACTCATGACATCCCTTTCAGATAGGTAACATAATTGCTTATGCTTTACAGATGAGGAAATTGAGGCTCAGAGATGGTAATTTACCTGATGTCTCACAGGTAAAAACAGTGGTGAAATTAGAATCTGAACCAAGGAGGATAGTTTTATATAACATGTCTTTAACAGATGATAAATGTCTGCACTGCACTTTGAGCTAGAGGGCCAATCAGAGAGTGTTCAATAATGAATTGTATCAAACTAAATTAGCATTTTGGTAGCTTTCCCTCGTAACTAGATGAGGTTGGATTGGAGGGAAATTGGAAATAGTTTGATAATTAGGAGGTTGCAGTAATGTGGGTAGCCTCAATAAGGCAAATGGAAGAAAAGATGAAAACAAATAGATGAGCTTGTGAGACAATTAAGTATTCAATAGAGACTCAAGTTTGAATGATAGATTGAAGATTAATACATTAAGGCCAACGCAGTTGAAGTCTTCAAAGTCTCTGTATGTAAAATCATTTTTTTATAGACTGCACTCTTCATTTTCTTCAGAATTTAGGCAAACAAACTCGGAAGTCCAGGACAGAAATAGTTTACACTCCAGATATGATGGGTTTTTTTCTCCATTTGCTTTCCTACATCCATTCTATATACCCTCCACCAGGTTGCTAGTGTCCTGGGACTCTCACTACTATGGACTGCATTGCCTAGGATCCCCTGTTTTTTCACTTCTGTTTTGGAAAAAATCTATATATTATGTTAGAAGCCTAATATAATAGCATCTGCTGCTATTTATTATGCATTTAGTACATAGTCCTAATTAGATACTAGATACTTTCTATATACTGTCACATTAATCACACAAATTTTTGTAAGTTGTTTTGGTTTGTATGTGAGTTGCCCCCCAAGAGTTCACATGTGAGAAAATGCAACAAGTTTTGGAGAAAAAAATGAGTGTGTTATGGCCTTAACATAATGAAAGAATTAATCTCTCATGGGATTAACTGAGTGGTAACTGGAGGTGGGTAGGATGTGGCTAGAGGAAGTGGTTCATTGGGGGTGTGGCTATGGGCTATATATTGTGTATCTAGAGAGTGGAGTCTCTCTCTCTCTCTCTCTCTCTCTCTCTCTCTCTCTCTTTTCTGATCATCATGTGAGCTGCTTCCCTCAGCCACACTCTTCCGCCATGATGTCCAGTCTCACCTTGATCCCCAAGGAATGAAGTCTGCTGTCTATGGCTTTAGACCTCTGAAACTATGAGCCCCCAAATAAATTTTCCTCCTCTACTGTTGCTCTGGTTGGGTACATTTAGTCACAACGGCACAAAAGCTGACTAAAATATAAGGTAAATATTATAATCTATTTTACTTATGTGGGATCTGAGTCTCAGATAATTCTTCCAGCTAGAAAGAGTCTGGTTTGAATGTGTCTCTCAAATTTCATGTGATGGAGACTTAATCTCAATGCAACAGTGTTGAGAGTTTGGATCTTTGAGAGGTGACTGGATCTTTGATAGGTGATTGGTAATGGGTGTTTGGGATTAAATTACCATGGAACTAGATTTTTGATTGCAAAAGTAGGTTTGTATCTGGGAGGGTGGTGCACACCTGTACTTACAGAAACTTGGGAGGCTGAGGCAGGAGGATCTCAAGTTAAAGGTCACTCTCAGCAACTTAGTGAGGCCCTAAGCAACTTAATGAGACCCTATCTCAAAATTAATAATGAAAAGGAATTGGGATGTAGCTTAGTGGTAATGTACCTCTGGGCTCAATTCTCACTCCCGCCCCCCCAGTAGATTTGTTACAACAGTGATTTCGGCCCTCAGTTGAGCTCTTGCCCTTTTTCACTCTCTCACGTTTTACCATAGGATGCCACAGAAAGAACACTCTTGCCAGATTCCGACACCTTAATTTTGGACTTCCCAGCCTCCAGAACTGTGAGGAATAAATTTATTTTCTTTAAATATCATCCAGTATGTGGTATTCTGTTGTAGCAACAGAAAACAGATTATGGCAATTGCGAAATCATTATTTAAATTAACATTAAATCACTCTTTCAACCCACACACTTTCTACTACCTTGCATAGCAAATTACAGTATGTAAGTATGGATGACAACACAAATCTGAGCCAACAATTCTGGACTTCAGTTCTGGAACTGCTGAGTGAGATCAAACAAGTAATTTAAACACTGTAAGCTTCATTTACCTCACTGAAGGAGTGAAAATGGTACTATATACTTAAATAGGGTTTTAAAAAATCTTTTTAAATATTTATTTATTTTAGTTGTACACAGTGCCTTTATTTTTATTTATTTATTTTTATGTGGTGCTGAGAATCGGACCCAGGGCCTTGGATGCACCAGGCGAGTGCTCTACCACTGAGCCACAACCCCAGCCCCCCTTAAATGGGTTTTATTTAGCTAAAGATCAACAGAAACAAAATAAATGCATGTCATATGCAAAGCACAAGGCATAAAACACACCCATGGGTTTAAGATAATTAGGATGTAGTAAAGACTCTGAGTTCCTAGCCCCTTCCATGGGTTTAGAGTCTGGTGATTTTCTATTTTTTTCTTTTATCCCTGTGTATTAGTCATCTTTTCGCCACTGTGACCAAAATACCTAAGAACAACTTAAAGGAGGAAAAGTTTATTTTGGCTCACAGTTTCAGAGGTTGCCTGACTCAATTGCTCTGGGCCAAAGGTGAGGCAAAATATCATGGTGGAAAGGTATGGTGGAGGAAAGCCACTCACCTCATGGGAACCAAGAAGCAGAGAGAATGAAAAGAGCCAGGGACAATGTATAATCCCTAAGGGCACAGCCATAGTGACCTACTTATTTTAGCCATGCCTCACTTGCCTACCATTACCACTCAGTAATCAATTTCAGTGATCACACAATCAAGTGAATTAATGCACTGATTTTGTTTTGTTTCACTTCAATGGGTGTATTTTTTTATATGTGTGTATGTGTGTGTTTGTGTGTGTGTGTTAGGTCAAATGTAAAGTGTATATTATAGTTATAGGGTATGAGCATTTGAAGATAATTTATCTTGGGAACTCTACTGAATTATGTTTTTAAACCATGTCTTAATAGATGAAGGAAGAGTAGTATATAAGCAGCTATAACACAAAGGGAATAATTACAAATTTAATATAGTGACCTAGCATAAATCTTTCAAAGCACACAGGAGAGTGTTATTAGCCTGGAGATAGGTTTGACCTCAACCTTGAGAAATAAGTAGGGGCATCCTGGAGAAAGGTGGTCAGGGGTAGAAGATGAGGGCAGCATTCTTGCCATCAGGGCAGAATGATATGAGATTATACAGAGCATGAGGAACAGGTGATGGATCTCATGAGAACCTGCATAATTTTTCTGTGATATCCCACTTGGAACCTAAGGCTATGTCAGAGATGTTCTTATCACAGCAATCAATAAAAAATCCTTTCTTTTCTCATGTTCCTGTGTGTTTCCCTGGCCCTGTAATAGAGGATTATGAGAGGAGAGGATACAGTCCTGCCTTCAGAAACCTCATACCAACCCTTGTGGTTGACAACAGACCTCTCCAGTAGGTACAAAAGCAGGGTATTACATTTCAAGGACACAAACTTAAACCCCAAATGATTGCTTCACTTAAACCACAATGATTGCTTTACTTAAATCTCAATGGTTGCTTTACTTTCTTTGTGTAAATTCAGCCTTGTTGCTGAAGAGATATAGAGATTATGGATATGAAGGTGGAGCCAGACTCATATGCCCTCCCATTAGGAGAAGCCATGTGGTGACCTGGATATCTCCAGTCTCAAGAACCAGGAGACACAGACTCTAGGGGATTTGGGAAAACACTTTTGGAGTTGGGTCCTGGTTAATTTATCCTATCGCCCTGAATCTGAGTTTCATCAAATACATGAGCTGTTATTTATTGAAGACTTGCTATCTACCAGGTAGTGTTCTAATTTACTTTCCTACATTTTCTCAATGAATCTGTACAATGATCCATTTAATAGATGAGAAATATTGGTGATTTTACAGATGATAAAGTGGTGACATGGAGGAGTTAAGAGGCCCAAGTTATACAACACTAGATAGAGGGTTTGAACCAAGATGAGCTACAAAGAGGATGGAAATTCTTTATCTGGATGCAGATTGAACCCAACCATGTTTATTACAGGGAATTAAACACGTTTGGCCAATATGTAAGGTGGACCTGGTAATAATGTATTTGTATGAAAGACATGGAGGAACTTCCCGAGAAGTCACATTCCAAGAGAAAAGATACTAAATATCCCCCCTTTATTGGTGGAAAGGATATCATTTTCCTATTTCCACACAGTAGTGCCAAATATATACTTTATTGTTATCTAAATGGCAAGTTTTTTTTTTATTTTTATTTTTATGATACAGCTTATGTGGTTACAAAATTATATTTTTTCATATTATTATAAGATATATACTGTTTTCTATAACATCATAGCATACAGAAATGTGTATCAAAATAATTTGTTAGAGGGTGGGAGGGGCAAGGATGGTTTATGAGGTTAGAAATAATGGTAGAATATCATGGACATTATTATCAATAGTACATGTATAAAGACACGGATTTGTGTAAATATACTTTGTATACAACCAGAGACATGAAAAAATGTGCTATATATGTGTAATAAGAATTGTAATGCTGTCTGCCATCACATATAAATAAAAAATAATTTAAAAAATTTTAAAAAAGAAGACAGTTTTGGCCTATTCACAAAACATTCCTTGAGCCTTTAACATAATACCACAACATCTAGAGATTGAAGAAATTTCTAGTTAAAATTTTTGGCTGTTAACACTATTCAGAGAGCCATGGTAGCAATATTTGCAATCATGAAACATTTGCAGTTAGGTGACTTCACTAAATGATGTTGGAGGGAAAGAGAAGAAGAATGGTAGTTTGCTACATAACTGAGAATAGAGGTATTTATAAACTGGTATGAAACTATTTTAACATTTGTGTGTGTGAATTGGTACAGTGTTGCTAAAAGGGCATGAGTTTAAGTGTCCAGATGATGTAATCAATAGAGGTAAGTGCCCTCTGCAGAGGAAGATAAGGAAAAGAGTGATTCTAGGAGAGCTAATATAGAATAATTAGCACAATGGAAGTGCAAACCTTTTCATCCTAGAACTCCTGATCTGTTTGATCTGAGGTGGAGGAATAAAAAGAGAAAATAGTTTATAGAAGGGTTTTATGGAAGTGCTGCATATTTTTTGGCCAAGTCTTAGTCACACAATGACACCTAACCATAAGAGAAGGTTTAAAATGTAGAAAAGATATGTGATCAAGAGGAAAATAAAATATTTTTGGTGAACAGCTATCCAGTCCCTGGCATAGCAGCCTTCTCAATAAATTACATGTACTATCTAGTCCAGTGATACATGTATAACCATGTTTACAGCAGGAGAATTCACAATATCCAAGTTATAGAACCAGCACATTTGCCTATCAATAGCTGAATGAATAAAGAAAATGTGGCATATATATAAATGGAGTTTTATTCAGTTATAAAGAAGAATGAAATTATCTCATTTGCTGGAACAAGAGAACAATATACCAACTGAAACAAGACAGACTCAAAGTCAAGGATTGAAAGTTTAATATGCAGAATCTAAAGAAATAAAAAAAATAAAGGGGATCTCCAATAATTGTTCTGAGCTGAGTACTATTATTATCCCCATAGTACACATGACTAAACTGAGAAAATTCAGAAATTTGATCAAGATCAATCAGCTAGTACATGGTGTTATGGTGTGAATACAACATATTCCTCCAAAGCTCCTCCTGTGTTCATGCAGGAATGCTGAAAGTTGAAATGATTGGATTGTGAAAGCCATAATCTAATCAGTCCATAGTAATTAGAAAGGACTGAATGATAACTTAAGGAGACGGATCACTGGGGGATGCCCACGTTAAAGTTGTATCTTTCCTAAGACTTCTTTACTCTTCTCTCTAGAATTTCCAATGTCATTTAAAATGAGTTATGAAAGTTGTTGATCTTTGCTTTATTCCCAAAGATGAAAGCATCTAATCTTTCCTTAAAGTATGAGGTTAGTTGGAGGATTATGGAACTATTCTTTATCACATTCTAGCCAGTGCTATTCTTGTTGAGAGTTTTTATTATGAGACAGTTTTAGATTTTGTTAAATGCCTTTTCTGCATTCATTGATATCATCATACACTATTTTTCTTTATTCTCTTGATATGGTGCATCACACTTATTAACTTTTAAAAATTCAACCAACCTTGGCTGCCAGTAATGAATCCATTTGGTCACATTGTTGTATGTAGTTAGTTTATATTTTTATGTACATTATTGTCTACATTCACGAGAAATATAGCCGTGTGGTCTCCCTTCCTCCCTTCTTTCTTCCTTTCCATTCATTTCCCCTTCCTTCCTTTCTTCCTCCCTTCCTTCCTTCCTTCTTCCCTTTTTAACTTACTTTTTTATACATTATCTGTCTAATTTTGGTATCAGTGTAATTCAGGACTCATAAAGTAAGTTGAACTATGTTTTCCAGTCTTCTATTTTTTGGAAAAGTATATGAAGAATTATTTCTCATTCTTTTTCATTGTTTGCTAATAATTTTACAGTGTAACCACCTATATGAGGAGATTTTTGCTTTCAGAGATTTTAAATTATTAAATTAAATTAATTTAATAATTGTACAGCATTGAAAATACCTACTTCATCTTTGTAGAGATTTTATAGTTTGTTATTTTCAAGAAGTTGATTCACTATTTTCTAAGCTGTCAAATATTCAAATGGTGCTTTATTCATAACATTTCCTTATCATACTTTTAATAGTTGCAATATATATACTGATATTGCCTGTTTCATTCCTAATATTGATGACTTAGTCTTCTTTTTTAAGTTTGTCAGTCTTGTTAGAAGTTTAGTGATTTTATTGATGTTTTTCCAAAAAAACTTTTTTTATACCTTTGATTTTGTCTATTGGTTTCCCAACTTTAATTTCATTGGTTTCCTTTCTTTATTATTATACTTTTTCTCTTTTCCCTAGGTTCTTCATATAGGATTTAGGTTAGTGCTTTGAGACTTTATATTGTTTCTAATGTAGGCATTTATCATTTTGAATCTTCTCAGCATTGACATGTGCACATCACACACATTTTTAAAATTTTTATTTATTTATTTTACATGAGCTCTCTTATTATTATTATTATGTGATTTTGGTGTCAACATCACACACATTTTGTTATGTTGTATTTTTATTTTAAATCATTCCACTATATTTGTTATGTCCTTTGAGACTTTCTTTTACATCTATGGATTGTGCAGAAGTATGCTATTTATGCTTACATAACTTCCTCTTGTCTTTCTATTATTCATTTTTAGTTTGCTTTTATGCAGATCAGAAAACAATTTCTTACAAGTTCAAGTCTATTATATCTTTGAGGTTTTTGTTGTGGTGAGATATATGGTCTATATTAGGGAATATTACATGGGAGCTTGAAAAAAGCATATTCTGCTAATTTGGGGTAGATTCTTCTCAATATGTCCATAACATCCTGCTGATTGTGTTGTTCAGAACTGTTTTTGCTGGCTTTATTCTCTATCATTTCTATCAGTTCCTTAGAGGGGTTTTGAAGTTTCAATTATAAGCGTGGATTTGTCTATCTCTCCTTTCAGCTCTATAAGGTGTTGTTTCATTTTTCTTGAGGATCTGCTGTTTGAGGTACACATATCTATGATAATTTATCTGCCTTGTGACCAATCATTTTATCTTTTTTATTATTATGTAAGACTATTCATTGTTTCTATTCATTTTCTTTACTTTGAAGATGAGATAACAGGTATTGCTGGATATCACTTCAGCTGCTCCTGCTTTTATACAATTAATGTCTGGTATATCTCGTTCCATTCTTTTATACTTGACTTACATATTTCTTTGTTTTCATTGATTTTTTTAGTAAAGAGCAAAGAATTAGGTCATGTTTTTAAACTAGTATGAAAATCTTTGTCTTTAAATTAGTATATGTAGGCCATTTCCATTTTCTGTTATCACATTTCTTATTCCCATCTTTCTTCTTGTTTTCCTGTGGGTTACTTGAACATTTTTAGGATTTCATATTGGCTGATTTGTGGTAGTCATGTTTTAGTGTAATGTCTTTGTTTTTAGTCAACTTTTGTGCCGTTAAAAAAAAAAAAACACAGAAGAGGAAAAGTTCATTTGAGAATTGTAGTTTCAGAGGTCTCAGTATATATGACTGACTCCCCTGCTCTGAGTCTAAGGTGAGGCAGCACATTATGGGGGAAGGACCCAGCAGAAGAAAGCTTCTCAGTTCATGTTGGAATTAGAAAGGAGAAAGAGAGAGAGAGAGAGAGAGAGAGAGAGAGAGAGAGAGAGAGAGAGAGAGACAGGCCACCCGGAAGATGCACCTACCAGGGCATGACCCCAGTGATCTACTCCCTCTAACCATGCCCTACCTACCTACAATTACCAGTCAGTCCTTTCAAATTAGAATGCAGTGATTAGATTACAGCTCTCAAAATTTAATTTTACCTCCGAACTTTCCTGCAGTTCAGAGCGTTTGGGGGACACCTCACATCCAGTAGCCTTGTATATTTTTTTTATAATTTCTTCTATATATTACTATAAGTCTATCAGTGTACTGATTTTATGAGTGTTAACATTTCACCACTTAAAGTGTAGAAAGTTTTAATTTAGGTCTCTTTACTTCTTTTTTATTTTTAATTGTCGATTGACCTTTATTTTATTTATTTTTATGTATGCTGAGAATCAAACCCAGTGCCTCACACATGTTGGCAAGCACTCTACCACTGAGCTACAACCCCAGCCCCCCATTTACCTCTTATATTATTGAATATTAATATGTTGAATACCAGATGGTTTTATAATTTTTTGTTTCAATGATCAATTATGATTTTAAAATTAATGAAGTGAAGGATAATATAATGTCTAAACTAAAATTTCTCAGGTTTCTGTGTCATTTCTTTACTGATATCTTAGGATTAAAAAAATTTCCATTATGTTTGAAGAATTTTATTCATAAAAAACTTTAGGGGTATGTATGTTACTGCCAAAATGATTTAGTTTTCCTTTGCTGAGCATATCCTAATTTTTCCTTTTATTCCTGAAGGATAGTTTCACCAGAGGTAGAATTCACAATTGATATTATTTTCCTTCATCACTTGAAATGTTATGCTACTTTTCTCTCCTCTCCATGATTTCAGATAAGAAATATGATGTTTTCCAATTGGCCTTTCCCAAATTCTTTATTTCTGTCAAGCTGTTTCTCAAGCTGTTTTCATCTTTTCTTTAATTTTCAGATATTTAATTATTTTATCATATATTTCTTTGGGTTTCTCCTGAGTTATGTCATCATCTTTTTTTCTTAAAATGTAACTGTAGTCAAATTTATGAAATTTTGAATCTTTACTTCTTTTTTGTTGTTATTGATATATGATAATTGTCCATATTTATGGGTACAATATGATGTTAGGTACATGTATATATTGCATAATAATCAAATAAGAGCAATTAGAGTATCCATCACCTTAATGATTTATCATTTCTCTATTCTGAGAACATACTAAATCCTCTCTTTTCCTCAGAAAACTTGGAATAAAACTATCATCTGACTCAGCTATCCCACTCCTCATTATATACTCAAAGGCCTTACCTTAAATACTATAGAGACATGGCCGCATCAGTGTTTATAGCAGCTTAATTCACAATACCTAAGCTTTGGAATCAACCTAGGTGTATTTCAAAAGATGAATGTGTAAAGAAAATCTGGTACATATTCAGCCATAATGAAGAATGAAATTATGCCAGTATATGAATGCAACTGGAGACTATCATGCTAAGTGAAATAAATTAATCCCTCCAAACCAAAGGCCAAATGTTCTCTCTGATATGCAGATGGTGACTCACAATAGGTGCTAGGGGCTGGTGTGAGAAGGGGAGGTTCTCCAGATTGGACAGGGTGGAGTGGGAAAAAGAGAGGGGGATGGGCAGACAGTAGAGGGAATTGGACTTAACTTTCCTATGTTCATATATGAATACATGACCAGTATGACTACAAATCATGCGGAACCACAAAAATGGGAAGTTATACTTCATGTATGTATGATATGTGAAAATACATTCTACTATCATGTATAACTTAAAAGAACAAATAAAAAAGTTTAAAAGACTTTTCTCATCTAGCTATTTAAAATATACAATAAATATTATTAGCTATAGTCACTTTAGTGCATAACAGAGTACCAGAACATTTTCTTCCTATCTGAACTGACTGTAACATTTTATACATATACCATTGTGTGTGTGTGTGTGTGTGTGTGTGTGTGTGTGTGTGTGTGTATATATATATATATATATATATATATATATATATATATATATATATTCACATTTTCTTTATCTGTTCATCCATTTGTAGACACATAGTTTATTTCTATCTCTTGGCTATTGTGAATAGTGCTGCAATAAACATGGGAGTGCAGATGTCTCTTTGATATACTGATCAAATTTCTTTCAGAAATATACCAGTAGTGGTATTACTGGATCATATGGTTATTCCATTTAAATTTTAAATTTTAATACCTACAAAATCTTCATACTTTTTTCCCAGAATGAGAGTAATAATTTATATTCCCACCAATACTGTATAAGAATTCACCTTTCTTTGTATCCTCATAAGTATTTATTTTTTCTTTGTCTTGATTGTAGTCATTCTAAATGAAGTATGATGATCATAACAAACTACTGTGAATGATTATATACCAACACATTGGAAAACCTTGGTGAAATGGATAAATTCTTGAACACATAAAACCTGCTAACTTTCAATCAAGAAGAAATAGCCATTTAAACAAACTTTAATTGAAAAAGTTGATATCCATATATAGAAGAATAAAAGTTGGTGCTTACCTCTGTGCACAATATTCAACTCAAAGTGAATTGAAGATCTAGGAATTAGACCAGAATCTTTGCAACTGCTAGAAGAAAATACAAGGTCAATACTCTAACACATTTGTGCAGGAGCCCATTCCTTTAAAAGATACCAGAGGAACAATAAATAAAACCAAGAATGAATAAGTGGAAAGGCATCAAATTTTAAAGGTTTCTGTACAGCAAAGGAAACAAATAAGAACATGAAGAAAGAGCCTACAGAATGGGAGAACATTTTCCCCATCTGTTCCTCCAGCAGGAAATTAATATATAGAATATACAAATAACTCAAAAATTTAATATTCCAAACCCCAATAATCTTAATAAATGGGAATAAGAACTAAACTGACAATTCTGAAAAGGAGAAATATACATAGTCAACAAACTTACGAAAAATGTATGACATCCTTTAGACATCAGGGAAATGCAAATCAAAAATACATTAAAATTCTGTCTCACTCCAGGTAGAATGGAAGTTCTCAAGAATTTAAATCATAATGCTAGTGAGGATGAAGGGGAAAAGGTACACTCATACACTGTTGGTAGAAATGCAAATTAGTACAAACCACTCTGCAAAACACTATTGAGATTCCTCAAAAGCCTAGGAATGGAATCACCATGTGACCCAGCTACACCACTACTTGGTATTTATCCTGAAGAACTAAAAGAAACAGTCTGTAGTGATAGGCACATCAATATTTATACCAGTGCAATTCATAATATTCTAGTTATGGAATCAGCCCAGATGCCCATGAAAAAATGAATGGATCAAGAAAATGTAATATATATACACAATGGAGTTTTACTCAGCCATAAAGATGAATGAAGTTATGGTATTTACTGATAAATGGATGGAACTGGTGGACATCACACGAAATGAAGTAAGCCAGACTAAGAAAGTAAAGGGTAAAATGTTTTCTCTCATATACAGACCAAAATAAGTAAAAAAAAAAAAAAAAAAAAAAAAAAAAAAAACATGGGGTACCAGATGTCATGAGGATAGATGGAAGATCAGTGGAGAAGAAGAAGGAGATTAAGAGGCAGGGAGGGGGGACAGAAAAGGGAAAAGATGGGGAATTAATATGACAAAATTATGCCATGTGCATGTGTAAATATATCACAATGAATTCTGCCTTCATGTATATCTATAAATTACCAATTGAAAATAAATAATAGAAGAAAGACCAGTAGAGTAGAATAAAGGGAATGAGAGGTTGAAGAAAGAGAGGAAAAGAGGAGGTTCCAGAGCCTAAAATGGAGCAAATCACATTTTATGTACATATGATTATGTAAAAATGGCAACTATTATTATAACTATAATACACCAATATAAACATTTTAAATGTAAAGATAAAAATATATAAAAGAAGAAATAGAAAATCTCAAGACATGAATAATGGATGACAAAATTGAAGCAGTAATAAGAATTCTACTGTCAAAGAAAATTCCAGGACCTGAAGGTTTCTTTGCTGAATTCTACGTTATTTCTAGTAATACTTTATAAGTCTCATTCTCTTTTTATTCTGTTTTATTTATAAAATAATTAGATATCTTGTGCTTTTTGCTATTATTCCACAAGTCATTTAGAGTTTGCTCATTGTTTTTTATTTCCTCTCCATTAAGATTGAATATCTTCAATTGATCTTTCTTCAGATTAACCACTTTGATTCTCTGTTCTCTTCATCCCACTATTAGCTAGTTGAGAATTCTTTTTAATTCTCTTATGGGATTCTTTTTAGTCCTTTAATATGTGTGTGGATCTTGAGCATAGTATGTCATTTTATTCCTTGTTTCCTGTTCTCTATTTCTATAGTTCATGTTTCTATATTCTCATTGTTTCAAGAGAAGTTTTAATTGTTTATCGAAACAATTTAATGATGGCTACTTTAAAATCCTTGTTAAAAGAGAAAAGTGAAGCAGGGGGCATCACAAAATCAACATGGTGTTGGCACCAAAACAGACATAAAGACCAAAGGAGCAGAACAGAAGATACACACACACACACACACACACAGTTATCTCATATTACACAAAGGTGCCATATACATTGGAGCAAAGATACCATCTTCAACAAGTGGTGCTGGGAAAACTGGAAATCCATATATAGTAGAATGAAATTGAACCCCTTTCTCTCACTCTGCACATACTCAACTCAAAGTGGATCAAGGACCTAAGCATTAGACCAGAGGTTCTACATATACTGTAATAAAAAGTAAACCCAACTCCTCATCATGTTGGTTTAGGACCTAACTTTCTCAACAAGACTCCTAAAGCATAAGAAGTAAAATCAAGAATCAATAAATGGGATGGTGTCAAACTAAGAAGCTTCTTCACAGCAAAGGAAACAATCAAGAACATGAAGAAAGAGCCTAAAGAATGGGTAAAAATTGTTGCTGCTTACACCTTTAATAGAACATTAATCTCTAGGATATACAAAGAACTCAAAAAACTTAACACCAAAAAATGAAATAACTTAGCTGGGTATGGTGGCACACACCTCTAATCCCAGATGCTTGGGAGGCTGAGGCAGGAGGATCTCAATTTCAAAGCCAGACTCAGCAACAGCAAGACACTAAGGAACTCAGTGAGACTCTTGTCTTTAAATAAAATACAATATAGGGCTAGGGATGTGGCTCAGTGATTGAGTGCCCTTGGGTTCAAGACCCAATAACTCCCCCAAATAAAAACCCAAGTAACCCTATCAATAAATGGGTAGAGAAACTGAACAGACACTTCACAGAAGAAGAAATAAAAATGGTCAACAAATATATGAAAAATGTTCAACATCTCTTGTAATTAGAGAAATTTAATTAAAACTACACAGAGATTCATCTCACTCTAGTCAATATGGCAATTATCAAGACAACAAGTAACATTAAATGTTCACAAAGATGTGGGGAAAAGGGTACATTGCTGGTAGGACTGTAAATTGGTACAACCAGTCTGAAAAGTAGTATGGAAATTCGTCAGAAAACCTGGAATGCAAACACAAATTGACCCAGTTATCTCACTCCTTGGCTTGTACTGAAAAGACTTAAAATCAGCATACTATAGGGACATGGCAACATCAGTGTTTAATTGCAGCTTAATTCACAATAGCAAAGCTATGGAATCAACCTAGGTGCTCTTCAACAGATGAATGTCATGTGTCAAAATGACAACAACTATTATTATAACTATAATACACTAATATAAACATTTTAAATATAAAGATAAAAATATATAAAAGAAGAAATAAAAAACAAAATAACCTATTTCTAGATTCTATATACAATGTAATATTACTCATCCATAAAGACGAATGAAATTATGTCATTTGCCAGTAAGTGGATGGAACTCAGAATGGCATGCTAAGTGAAAGTCAATCCTCCAAAAGCCAAAGCCTGGATGTACTGTCTGATATGTGGATATTAACATGCAACAGGGGGATGGAAAGAAAGAATAGAAATTTATTGGATTAGACAAAGGGGAATGAAGACAGGAGATGAGGATGGGTTTGGGAAAGACAAGTAAGGGTTTGGGAAAGACAGTAAGGTTTTGGGAAAGACAGTAAAATGAGTCAGACATAACTTTCCTATGTTCATATATGAATACATGACCAGTGAAACTCCATATCATGTACAACCACAAGAATGGGATTTTAGGGGCTGGGGTTGTGGCTCACTGATAGAAGTGCTCGCCAAGCACATGCGAGGCCCTAGGTTCAATCCTCAGCACCACATAAAATTAAATAAATAATATAAAGGTATTGTGTCCAACTACAACTAAAAAATAAATACTAAAAAAGAATGGAATGTTTATTAGAATAAGCAATATTCTATGTATGCATATGTCAAAATACACTCTACTGTCATGTATTTCTAAAAATAACAAATAAAAATATCCTTGCTAAATAATTTCAATATTCACTTCATCTTTGTTTTATCATCAGTGGGTTATATTTTCTTATTCAAATTGTCATTGTTTTAATGACATGATTTTTAATTGAATTTTGGACATTTTGGATACTATTTTAGGACACTCTGGGTCTTCTTTAAATCTTTGTGTTAGCAGGCACTGGCTGTTTAGCTTCTGCAAACAAATCTGGTCTTAGTGTTGTCTGTGATTTCAATGTTAGCTTAATTTTCAGAGCCTTTGCCTGCTATTTTGTTGATAGGTTTCATTTGTTCCCTTTATTTCTGACAAAGGGTGGTGGAATGTGTTTTTCCAGACAGCATCATTTATTCCCTCTCTTTGGGTGAAAAAAGTGTCAGGGACAGAAAATTGCAGAAACAAAGAGGCTTTTTTAGGGGGAGGGTAGGGAACCTCAGACTCTGAATGCAGATAGTATTTTCCAGGCTCATGTTTGTTGTAGCAATGTTCCTATTTCTAGATGCCAGGATGGTCTGGTAAGTCCTGTAGGGAAAAGAACTTCTCAGGCTGGGCTTCTCTTATGGCAGGGTGGGCGTGAAGAGCTTGCCAATTTCTTACTCCACACTTTATCCTTAGGAGTTTTTTGATATGCAATCATGGCTAATGACCCCTAGACTACGATCTCTGAGACTCTTCCATTTGTGATTACCTGAAAGTTTATGAAGGAAACATTGACCTTAATAGAGGATTTGGGGAATTAGAAGAAGACTTTATGTGTGATCACCTATTTCTCTGTGTTTAGGAGCAAATAGCAGGAACTCACAGGCTCTCACGTGATGGAAGCTGTCACTTTGTGATCTGCACTGTAGACTGAGAATGGTTCTTCATAAATCATAAGACAGATATTTATACTGCTTTGAAAACAGTTATGAGGTTGAATTAAGATCAAGGATTATGAAACCACTCTGTAAATGTTCACAACTTAAGAAATAGCAAATTGAAAAACAGGAATATTAAATTCTATATTACAGGGTGGCAATGAGAATGAAGTTGAATCATAAAAAAGTGGAGGGCAGGAATTGGATTCATGTAGATTGCATAACAGGATTGTTGGCACATATCACACAATAGTGAGTGAGGTGTCTACCATGCATTTATATCTCAATTAATATTGTCCTCAGATTTAGGGATTCCTAAATATCTCCCTTGAAATGTAAAATGGATAGCAAGCAATAAATTTGCCAATTGTACATGGAATCAGAGCTAGAGAAATTCCATAAATTTATGTAATGTTGCTAAAGCTGCTATTGACAAAATTAGAATTATTTTCCAAATGAAACCAAAATATGTAAAATTCTTGGACATGCACATATGCATGGACATAATGAAGGGGTCTTACTAGAAGATAGCCAACTTATGTTTGGAAACACTCTCTCATATTACCTCCATTCTCTGTCACCATCACTTTTGTTTTTTGTCTCAAGGTTTATTACTCCTTCCTCTATGATCATTCTTTTCTTTAGTTTCTAGGACACCACATACTCCTGATATTGCTTCTGCTTCTCTCACCAGTTGTTCTCAGTTTTCTTTTGTTGGTTCTTTTTTTATTATCCAAACCTCTTAATGGTAAAATATCCCAGGATTCAGTCAGTCTTCACATCTTTTCTTTTTGCCTATGCTCCTTTCATTGAAAAACCACCACTTGAAATTTCAAATAGTAATTTTATTTCCTCCCATCTAGTATTCTCAGGAAGTTCTTAAACAATGTCCAAAGTCACATAGCTAAGAAACAAGAATTGGAGGTTTAAACTCAACTGTCATGGTGTTAAATGAAGTTCAGGAATGATTCTTGGGGAAAAAACTCAGGTCACTTTCACAAAATGCTATTCTAGAATGATATAAGGGCATCTTGCCAGCTGCTGGCTCATCTTTATCCTTCCTCATATAGGGTTAGGCCTGAGCAGCCCCAGACTTTTATGTTGCTCAAATTGAAATGTTCTCACAAATACTGATCATCTCACCAAGTTATATATCCCGGAATTTTTTAGAACATTGTTAAGTCTATTTCCACTGTCACCAACTGTACAGGTTGAAATGTCAGACATTTTCTAAAATTTTCTCTGGATGCATCCAAAAACACCAAATGCTCCTAGTTTATGTTGTTTTCCTATGAGTTTAGCACTTCCTTTGAATCTTAGAATGCCAGAACCAAGGAGGGCCTACGCCTTTGCCATCTGATAGGCAGAGGTAGGAAGATACTTACCCGGGGTCATGGAGTGTGGCAGTGGCACACCAACCAGAAACAAGGCTCTTTTACTCCCAGTCAAATCATTATAACCAGGAGAAGGAAGATGGCGGTGAGGGGAGTGCATTGCCCCCGTGTGCTGCTTCACTGTGTGGGAGTATGACAAGTCAGGACGGCTAAAGGCTATCTTGTTAGGAATTTCCAGCAATAGTGGGGTGCTCCGGAACCTGGAGGAAGGATTTCCATCGCACGAGGATCGGCTACGGGGACTCAAACGCGAGAGGTTTGTCGCACGGAGGGTAACACTGCTTATTCAGCAAATCGCCCCGCGGCTAGAGTCTGCATCGCGCGCTGGGAAACGAGGAGATAGCAACGCAGGGATACAGCGCTGCAGTTTCTGCCAGCCGTGCAAGCACCGTAATCAGGGCTGAATTCTGGGTTTGAGACGGGGGAAGGAAGCGGTCCATCTCGGTTCTCCACACCGGTCAGACCACAGAGGAGGCCAGCAGCCACCATGTTAGAAAGCTGACGTCACCATCCCTGTTTTCGACTGACCGCAGCTCATTCAGCCATAGAACAGGTAATTTCAGGCTGCAATTCGCCTGCGGCTTGCAGACAGATTGCTAGGGTTCAGTGCCTGGGTGCTTCTTAGAACCTGATCTTATTGGAGCGAACACCGAGCGCGGGGCGGCCGAGTTCCGGCTCTCGGAACCGTCCCGGAACCGCCCTGGCCCAGGGCTGCGGAGCCTGCGGAGGCTGCTTCTTGGACCCTGCTCCTATCAGAGCATACACCAAGCACTAAGCGGCCGAATTCCGGCTCCCGGAACTGAGCCCGCGGGGACTGCTTCTTGGAGCTTACACTTATAGGAGCTTACACCGAGCACGGAGCGGCCGAGTTCCGGCTCCCGGAACTTCCCTGGCCCGGGGCTAGGAGCCCGCGGAAACTACTACTCGGTCCGGGTCCTGCTGAGGGCCGGTCAGGACTCACCCGTTGCTTTGGTTGCCCGGCAAGGGGAACGAAATGCTGCCATTCGCATAGGATACCAACATGGCAGAGATCTGATGTCATCAGAAAGCGGCGGAGGAGAGAACTTCTACAATACCAGCGGCGACATAAACAGTTGGTCTCCTGGTAGGGGGGGTGAGGCACAGACACCCGAGTCTCCTCAATATGTCGTCGAGCCACAGGGGAGGAGCCGGGCCGCTGCCAGCACCCGGAGCAGGCCCAGCGGCTCGCCAGTGTGGTGACCGCGTGACCCCAATTGGAGAGGGGGCGGATCGGAGCCGCCACCTGCACCCGCAAGGTGGGCAGACCCGCGACCCAGTGGTACATGGGCGTGGTAGGGGGGGCAGGGCAGAGCCGCCGTTCGCGCTTGCAAGGTAAACAGACCTGTGACAGCCTAGCGGGTCAGGCCCAGTGGCCTGCCAGTGTGGTACACACGTCACCCCAACTGGAGTAGGGGCAGAGCAGATCCTTCTCCCACGCCCGGATCAGGCCCTGCCGGTGTGGTGGTCACGTGACCCCAATTGGAGTGGGGGCGGAGTGGAACCGCCACCCGTGCCCGCAGGGTGAGCAGACCTGTGACCAACCTGCAGATCAGGCCCAGGGGTCCGCAGGCGTGGTAGGAGGGGCAGGGCAGATCCGCCGCCTGCGCCTCCAAGGTAGGCAGACGTGCAACAGACCGGCGGATCAGGCCCAGGAGCCTGCCGGCGTGGTACACACACCACCCTAATTGGAGTAGGGGCAGAGCAGAGTCGCCGCCCGTGCCAGGAACAGGCCCAGCGTCCTGCAGGCGGGGTAGTCACGACACCCCAATTGGAGTAGGGGCAGAGCAGAGCCTCCACCCGTGCCCGAAAGGTGGGCAGATCTGCGACCGACCAGCGGGACAGGCCCAGTGGCCTGCCGGTACGACAGACACATCACCCCATTTGGAGTAGGGGCAGAGTAGAGCCGCCGCCCGCGCCTGCAGGGTAGGCAAACCTGCAACCGACCGGCGGATCAGGCAGGTGGCCTGCCGGCGTGGTACACTCGTCACCCCAATTGGAGTAGGGGCAGAACAGAGCCGCCGCCAGCGCCCAGAACAGGCCCAGTGACCTGCCGGCGTGGTAGCCACGACACCCCAATTGGAATAAGGAGAGAGCAGAGCCGCCACCCGCGCCTGCAGGAAAGATACGCAAGCAGTATGAAAAGACAAGGAAAGAAAGGACCACAAGCAATGCAGGTCAACGCAACTTTAGAAGAGGTAACAGCTGCAGCAGATGGAATGTCAGATAAAGAATTCAGGATATACATGCTTCAGATGATCTGGAGTATCAAGGAAGACATTAAACAGCAAAATCAGACAATGAAAGATCACTTCGACAATGAATTACACAAACAAATCCAGGAAGCAAAGGATCAACTATACAGGGAGATAGAGGTTATAAAAAACAAACAAACAGAAATCCTAGAAATGCAGGAAGCAATAAACCAACTTAAAAACTCAATGGAGAATACTACCAGCAGAGTAGAACACTTAGAAGATAGAACATCAGACAATGAAGACAAAGTATTTCAACTGGAAAAGAACATAGACAGCTCAGCAAGACTGTTAAGAAACCATGAGCAGAACATCCAAGAAATATGGGATAACATTAAGAGACCAAACTTAAGAGTCATTGGGATACAGGAAGGTACAGAACTCCAAACCAAAGGAATGAGCAATCTATTCAATGAAATAATACGAGAAAACTTCTCAGACTTGAAGAATGAGACAGAATCCCAAATCCTAGAAGCCTACAGGACGCCGAATGTGCAAAATCATAAGAGATCCACACCTAGGCACATTATAATGAAGATGCCCAACATACAGAATAAGGAGAGAATTTTAAAAGCTACAAGAGAAAGGAAGCAGATTACATTTAGGGGTAAGCCAATCAGGATAACAGCTGATCTTTCAACACAGACTCTGAAAGCTAGAAGATCCTGGAATAACATATTTCAAACACTGAAAGAAAATGGGTTCCAACCAAGAATTGTGTATCCAGCGAAATTAAGCTTCAGGATGGAAGATGAAATTAAAACCTTCCACGATAAACAAAAGTTTAAAGAATTCGCAGCTAGAAAACCATCTCTTCAAAACATCCTCGCCAAAGCATTACAGGAAGAGGAAATGGAAAATAACAATGAAAACCAACAGTGGGAGGTAGGACAGTAAAGGGGGGGGAAATAATCAAAGAGGCAAACAAACCATGTTTAGTAACAGAAATAAACAAATATGGCTGGAAGAACAACCCATATCTCAATAATAACCCTAAATGTTAATGGCTTAAACTCACCAATTAAGAGACACAGGCTAGTAGAATGGATCACAAAACAAGACCCAACAATATGCTGCCTACAGGAGATGCATTTGTTAGGAAAAGACATACATAGGCTGAAGGTGAAAGGTTGGGAAAAATCATATCACTCATATGGACTTCGGAAACAAGCAGGAGTGTCCATACTCATATCAAATAAAATAGATTTCAAACCAAAGTTAATCAAAAGGGATAAAGAGGGACACTACATACTGCTTAAGGGAACCATACACCAACAAGACATAACAATCATAAATATTTATGCCCCAAACAATGGTGCAGCTATGTTCGTCAAACAAACTCTTCTCAAGTTCAAGAGTCTAATAGACCACCATACCATAATCATGGGAGACTTCAACACACCTCTCTCGCCACTGGACAGATCTTCCAAACAAAAGTTGAATAAGGAAACTATAGAACCCAATAACACAATTAATAACCTAGACTTAATTGACATATATAGAGTATACCACCCAACATCAAGCAGTTACACTTTTTTCTCAGCAGCACATGGATCCTTCTCAAAAATAGATCATATATTATGTCACAGGGCAACTCTTAGACAATATAAAGGAGTAGAGATAATACCATGCATCTTATCTGATCATAATGGAATGAAACTGAAAATCAATGATAAAAGAAGGAAGGAAAAAGCATACATCACTTGGAGAATCAACAATAGGTTACTGAATGATCAATGGGTTATAGAAGACATCAAGGAGGAAATTAAAAAATTCTTAGAGATAAATGAAAACACAGACACAACATATCGGAATCTATGGGACACATTGAAAGCAGTTCTAAGAGGAAAATTCATTGCTTGGAGTTCATTCCTTAAAAAAAGAAAAAACCAACAAATAAATGATCTCATACTTCATCTCAAAATCCTTGAAAAAGAAGAGCAAAACAACTGCAAAAGAAGTAGAAGGCAAGAAATAATTAAAATCAGAGCTGAAATTAATGAAATCGAAACAAAAGAAACAATTGAAAAAATTGACAAAACTAAAAGTTGGTTCTTTGAAAAAATAAACAAAATCGACAGACCCTTAGCGATGCTAGTGAAGAGAAGAAGAGAGAGAACTCAAATTACTAGCATACGGGATGAAAAAGGCAATATCACAACAGACACTTCAGAAATACAGAAGATAATCAAAAACTATTTTGAATCCTTATACTCCAATAAATTAGAAGATAGTGAAGGCATAGATAAATTTCTTAAGTCATATGATCTGCCCAGATTGAGTCAGGAGGATATAGAAAACCTAAACAGACCAATACCAATTGAGGAAATAGAAGAAACCATCAAAAGACTACCAACTAAGAAAAGCCCAGGACCGGATGGGTATACAGCAGAATTTTACAAAACCTTTAAAGAAGAACTAATACTAATACTTTTCAAGCTACTTCAGGAAATAGAAAAGGAGGGAGAACTTCCAAATTCATTCTATGAGGCCAATATCACCCTGATACCTAAACCAGACAAAGACACTTCAAAGAAAGAAAACTACAGACCAATATCTCTAATGAACCTAGATGCAAAAATCCTCAATAAAATTCTGGCGAATCGGATACAAAAACATATCAAAAAAATTGTACACCATGATCAAGTAGGATTCATCCCTGGGATGCAAGGCTGGTTCAATATACGGAAATCAATAAATGTTATTCACCACATCAATAGACTTAAAAATAAGAACCATATGATCATCTCGATAGATGCGGAAAAAGCATTCGACAAAGTACAGCATCCCTTTATGTTCAAAACTCTAGAAAAACTAGGGATAACAGGAACATACCTCAATATTGTAAAAGCAATCTATGCTAAGCCTCAGGCTAGCATCATTCTGAATGGAGAAAAACTGAAGGCATTCCCTCTAAAATCTGGAACAAGACAGGGATGCCCTCTATCTCCACTTCTGTTCAACATAGTTCTCGAAACACTGGCCAGAGCAATTAGACGAAAGAAATTAAAGGCATAAAAATAGGAAAAGAAGAACTTAAATTATCACTATTTGCAGATGATATGATTCTATACCTAGCAGACCCAAAAGGCTCTACAAAGAAACTATTAGAGCTAATAAATGAATTCAGCAAAGTGGCAGGATATAAAATCAACACGCATAAATCAAAGGCATTCCTGTATATCAGCGACAAATCCTCTGAAATGGAAATGAGGACAACCACTCCATTCACAATATCTTAAAAAAAAAATAAAATACTTGGGAATCAACCTAACAAAAGAGGTGAAAGACTTATACAATGAAAACTACAGAACCCTAAAGAGAGAAATAGAAGAAGATCTTAGAAGATGGAAAAATATACCCTGTTCATGGATAGGCAGAACTAACATCATCAAAATGGCGATATTACCAAAAGTTCTCTATAGGTTTAATGCAATGCCAATCAAAATCCCAAAGGCATTTCTTGTAGAAATAGAGAAAGCAATCATGAAATTCATACGGAAAAATAAAAGACCCAGAATAGCAAAAACAATGCTAAGCAGGAAGTGTGAATCAGGTGGTATAGCGATACCAGACTTCAAACTATACTACAGAGCAATAGTAACAAAAACAGCATGGTACTCGTACCAAAACAGGCGGGTGGACCAATGGTACAGAATAGAGGACACAGAAACCAATCCACAAAACTACAACTATCTTATATTTGATAAAGGGGCTAAAAGCATGCAATGGAGGAAGGATAGCATCTTCAACAAATGGTGCTGGGAAAACTGGAAATCCATATGCAACAAAATGAAACTGAATCCCTTTCTCTCGCCATGCACAAAAGTGAATTCAAAATGGATCAAGGAGCTTGATATCAAATCAGAGACGCGCCGTCTGATAGAAGAAAAAGTTGGCTACGATCTACAGTCGGTGGGGTCGGGCTCCACATTCCTCAATAGGACACCCATAGCACAAAAGTTAATAACTAGAATCAACAAATGGGACTTACTCAAACTAAAAAGTTTTTTCTCAGCAAAAGAAACAATAAGAGAGGTAAATAGGGAGCCTACACCCTGGGAACAAATCTTTACTCCTCATACTTCAGATAGAGCCCTAATATCCAGAGTATACAAAGAACTCAAAAAATTAGACAATAAGAGAACAAACAACCCAATCAACAAATGGGCCAAGAACCTGAACAGACACTTCTCAGAGGAGGACATACAGTCAATCAACAAGTACATGAAAAAATGCTCAACATCTCTAGCTGTCAGAGAAATGCAAATCAAAACCACCCTAAGATACCATCTCACTCCAGTAAGATTGGCAGCCATTATGAAGTCAAACAACAACAAGTGCTGGCGAGGATGTGGGGAAAAGGGTACACTTGTACATTGCTGGTGGGACTGCAGATTGGTGCAGCCAATTTGGAAAGCAGTATGGAGATTTCTTGGAAAGCTGGGAATGGAGCCACCATTTGACCCAGCTATTCCCCTTCTCGGTCTATTCCCTAAAGACCTAAAAAGAGCATGCTACAGGGACACTGCTACATCGATGTTCATAGCAGCACAGTTCACAATAGCAAGACTGTGGAACCAACCTAGATGCCCTTCAATAGACGAATGGATAAAAAAAATGTGGCATTTATACACAATGGAGTATTACTCTGCATTAAAAAATGACAAAATCATAGAATTTACAGGGAAATGGATGGCATTAGAGCAGATTATGCTAAGTGAAGCTAGCCAATCCCTAAAAAACAAATGCCAAATGTCTTCTTTGATATAAGGAGAGTAACTAAGATCAGAGTAGGGACGAAGAGCAGGAGAAGAAGATTAACATTTAGCAGGGATGAGAGGTGGGAGGGAAAGGGAGAGAGAAGGGAAATTGCATGGTAATGGAAGGAGACGCTCAGGGTTATACAGTGGAGGGGGTAGAGAGAGAGGAGGGGAGGGGAGGGGAGAGGTGGGGAGGGGGTATGGTGGAGGATGGGAAAGGCAGTGGAGCACAACAGACACTAGTATGGCAATATGTAAATCAATGGATGTGTAACTGATGTGATTCTGCAATCTGTGTATGGGGTGAAGGTGGGAGTTCATAACCCACTTGAATCAAAGTGTGGAATATGATATGTCAAGAAATTTGTAATGTTTTGAACAACCCACAATAAAAAATTAAAAATAAAAAAAATAAAATAAAAAATAAATGAGGTTGTCTTGAAATGTTAGACTTTGTCTTCTGAGACTTGACTTCAACTCATCTAAACTTGAAAATGTAAAAATTAAAAATGATTTGATTATGTGAATGTAGAAGGCATTGTCAGTTTTTCTGTTTTAAATTAAAGTTGCTTTTGCAGTTAAAAAAAAAAAAAGAAATAAAGTTGTACTGGAACACACACACACAAAAAAAAAAATCATTATAACCAGTTAAACATTAATCAAAGGATTGGTGGCATAGCCTCTTATTAACTTTTCTCTCTATCCTCTGTCCACCTTCTAATCCCCCAGGGTCCTATGATTTTTGCCAGTTTAGAGTGTGTTTATGGGAAAGGAAAAGATAACAATAATTAGCATACTATGTATTGGTCAAGAAAGGGGTCACTTTCTGGTCAGTAGGCTTTTTGGGCTATCAGGCCCATAGCTGTCTCTCAGGACTCCCTGGGACACTCTGACCTTAGTATACCTTAGTGTGACCATGCTTAGATCAGTAGGACATTTAGACAGTCATTTTCAGGATTGGGAGAATGTAGTCTCTCAGTCCAGATGTCTATGAAAAACTCTGGGGGCAAAAAAGTGGGCAGGGTAGTAATAATTTATAACTATTAGCATACCTATTATGTGCTGGGTTATGTGAGAGGTGCAGTAAATATATTTAGCTCATTATTTTTCCTATACCTAAATATTATTAATATATCAATAAGGATAATGACCTCCTAATTTACCCAATTTGGCTTTAGTGATTTACTTAAACCTGATTTACTCAAAAGTTACATAGCAAGTAGAAGCCCATATTAGAACTGAACTTGAAAAGACTCACTGCAATTTGCATGCACTTTTCTAGGAATAAGTGCAACCATGGATAAATTTTTGTACTATATTCCAGATACTATGCTAGGTTTTGGGTGTAGTATTAAACTAATTGCAACATACCTGTGAGTTAGTTATTATTCCCATTTTACAGGACAGAAAATAAAGGCTCAGAGACTATATGTGATTTAATTAAGGTCCTATATGTAGCAAGCCATTGTGTCAGTATTTCAAGCCAGCTATGTCTGATTTCATAGCATGCAATTCTCTGCCAAGCTGTCTCTTTCAGAGATTGGGAGATAATACAGAGAGGATGAATGAAGCTTTCAAAGGAGAGGTATTCTTGATGGCTTTAAAGACAACTTATAAATCTTACATATTAAATCTCTGATATTATAATTCTAGGAGGAAAGGACAAATTCAAGGTGTATGGTTAGGTTGCCATAGTATTTGAATCCCAGAGAACAGATTAGCCTTCCATTTTTAACCTCATTCTAAAAAAATTTGGATGCAATGAAGTTGATACTGATTGGAAAACGGAAGGTGCTCCCACAGGTGTCAAACTGAGTGAGCCTCTGTAAGGAAAGTAAAGATTAACCCTTCCCTTAGAGAGGTACACTCCATTATGCATCCAGAACCCCTGGAATGACTTGTCATTAGGAAGGAAATTTGGTGGTTTTCTACTACTTACATTCAGCTGCTTCTTTCCAGTATGTAAAAAGCACCATCTATCACTCCAACTGGCACAGTATAAGTCCAAATCAGACAGGTGTCAGCTGTGCTCTATCTGTAATAGATTGAAAATGAACAAGAGAGAGTTGCATCTGTGCTGCAGTTCTATAGACTTTTATCCTTCTGGTAAGTCCGGCCTTTTAAAACGTTGTAGGAATCTTTGGTTTCAGTATGATCCTCTATAAAAGTATTGGTGATGAGTTCCTGGCCTCATTATTAGCTTCATGTTTGGATCTTGTATTTTCACATATGTGCCCTAGGAGCTTAAGGTAGTTTCCAGCACCAAATCATGCCCAAGAGGTGTTAGATAAATGAATAAAATCAAATTCACAAAGAAGTTCCGCGTCCTTTGTCCAGTAGGCAGGACAGAAAAAAAAAAAGAAGAAGCTAAAAGCTTGGCAAAGCCTACAAAGTCAGCTAATCTAATCCTTGACCTGATTTCTTTTACATGTTTCTACCCAACTTCTCTTTCAAGCCCTGCTTGCACACTTCCAGTTACAGGAGATCATGAGTATGTAACTCACTTATAATTGTTTTCCTTGTGCTGAGTGAAATATATTTCTCCACAGCTTCCACCTCTGTGTTTTAGCTCTTTTTCCTGGGCCCTCACAGACCCAATCTTTTTCTCCATCTTCCTTGTCATAAAGTCTGAGCTTCAGCACATTCAATGATTCCACATGAAACCTGGACTCTTGCCTATTCTTCACCCTATCAACCTCTCCTCTACACCCATCCTATTTTCTCCATGTCAGTTGAGAGATATGGACAGACCCGAACACAAAACACTTACTTGACAGTACAGAATTAAGAAGAATAAGTGTCTTCATTTGAAACGTATAATTTCTATTTATAAAGCCTCAAGCAAAACTTCTCTCTCTTCCTTTTAAAATTCCTTCCATTTTTTCCTTTCTTTGTTTTGGAATAATTTCACTTTCTTTCTAGTGATATTCAAACAATGACCTGTGGTTTAAATGTGGCCCCCTGTCATTTTTTATAAATGAAATTATGTTGGAACATAACCAGGCCCACTTATTTACATATTGTTTGTGTCTGCTTTAATACTACAAGGGTAGAATTGAATAGTTGATATAAGAACTGTCTCACAACAGCTAACATATTTACTATCTGGTACTTCAGAAAAGTCTGCAGAGCCTTATACTTGATTTATAATAGGTTTTTTAAAATAATCACTGTATTACTTATTGTTAAAAAGAAAAATAAAACTTTTTACCAAAGTTGCTTAAATTCACTTGATTGAGCATGAATAGAAAGGAATTTTGAACCCAGGTCTGTTTGTTCACTGTCCAGTGTTTTTACTATGCTCTAGTCCCTACCCAATTCAACTCTACCCAACTCAGAATAACTCAGCTAAGTCACTCCCTTGATCCTTCCATGATAACCATGCCAATCGGTGCTGTGATCTCAAGTCTCTTTGGCCCATGAGCATGATAGGCATTCTAGACAAAAAGCCATTCAGGAGACTTTGTATACTAGGGTAGTGAAATTTGTCTGGCTGAATCTCAGGACACACCAGGGCAAGCAGAGATCCCTATCCAGTCTGTGCCATATTCTAGGAGTAGGAACTACTAGTGGTCTGACCAACGGGGTGTTCTAACAGTCACTATGCTTTATGTCCTTCAATCTGGCAATCTTTCTAAGAGAGAGAGAGAGAGAGAGAGAGAGAGAGAGAGAGAGAGAGAGACTTGATCACCAAGAACAAACTACCTTTGATTCATCCATTTCCTTATTAATTTTGCTTTTTGTAACTGATCACTCATTTTGAATATTTTATGGTTTCTATAAGAGCTGAACACAGATGCCTAGACTTTCCTGCCCATTTTGTGAGAGGACCTGGATGAGCCTCAAGAATGGGGCCCAGCTATGGACACTTCAATCAAGAACACACAGGCAAGTAGAAGGGCAAGGGTCAAAGCAGCCAATGCAGGCTACTATGAGACTTTCCCTCATTCTTGCCTCTACTAAACATTATCCCACAAAGCATGCAACAATGAGATGAGAGATACATAGTAAGCTTAGGAAGAAGGCATTTAGGTACACTTTTACCACCTGAGTTTTGATATTAAGAACAACATAACTCACTAGTCCCTTAGAGACCATCTTATCCAACCATCATTTTAAAATTGGAAAGCTGATGCTCAGAGTAGGTAAATGATACACCCATGGTCACACATAAGATCAATTCACATGCACATAATTATTGCAATCTTTAAGCTGAACTAGGCTTTATATATTGTTTTTCTAAATCTTCATTTTTAGATGAGGATACTGAGGTGCAATTGTCTCTAGTGTAACATTACACCTATTGGTATTTGACATAGAGTAAAAATTCAAGAAATTTTTACTGAAATAGACATAAATCATAAGAAAGGATCTTTGACAATATCTTGTTTGCCTATCTCCCATTTTGTAGGTGCATAAAACAGTGTCCAGGAGGAAAAGATATTCCCTACATCCTGCTAAGAATTAGAACTGAGACTACAACCCAACCATTTTAAAATTAAGTAATATACTCAAGGTCACCCAGTTAATATATGATACTGCAAAATGAGTTCATCTTACCCTGAAGAAAATTCACATTCATGTCTGCCTTCTTTCCTTCCTTCTTTCTTTTTTTATTCCTACCTTTTTTTCTTTATCTAAGATTTCCTGAACCCATGCCATCCATGAACTGATACAGTAATACATAAAACACAGTTTTTTCAAACAAGGTGTTCATGTCCTCTAGAAGAAAGAGTATGTAAGTAAGCATTTACAGAAAGTACTCCTGTTAAGATATGAAGGTCAGAATACCTAAGTCAGAATGAAAGAACAGTGGGAAATTTCTCAGAAGGATTGGCATTTGAGATGGCTCTGGTGAGAAAGTAGGAATTTACCAGGAATAGAAGTTAGGCAAGGACATTTTATATGGGGTTAATAGTATTTGCAAAGTCATAACATATTTGGAGAAGGCTGAATAGTAAAGCATGATTGACATAAGAGACTATGGAGAAAAGTTTTTAAGGGACGTTTATGGAGTAGAAAAATGAGAAAATGAAATTACTATGAGCCTTTAAAAAGACTAGGATCATAGAGTTTAGCCTGAAGGTCAACAGAAAATGTTTTAAAATAGAAGATTGATGTGGTCAGTTTTGTGACATTAACTGATCATTATACAGAAGTTTGGGCATCTCTTACCTCTGTCATAAGATATCTTAGACCACACTTTCATGTATTTTTCTGCAGTAACAAGTCCTTAGAACCCCCTAGGAGCTTAGTAGTCATTAAATCCAGTATTTTCACTCTACTTTTAAAGACTTTTCTAGCCACCTAGATATTTGTCTCTTCTTATATTCTCCTATAATTGTGTCTTCCTCTTAGTCTTGAAAGTGTGGTACAGCAGAACATGGTATAAGGAATGCACACTAGAAAGAAAAAGAATGCATGGCTCTATTACCATTTCAGTAATTATAGATGTAGCTAGCCATGGATGTTCCCTGGAAAAGAATAACTTCACAGAGGGCAATTTCAGGGGTGATAGAAAATAATGGATAAAAAGTACTTCTTTCAAAGAAGAGAACTTGTGTCTAACCAAGGAAGTAACTCCACTATCAGGACAGGGAAACTTACCCAGAAAGCTTTATTTCTCATTTTTGAGGAATGGTTGTTTGCACATTTCTCATGCTTTCATTTTCTGAAGGAAATTTTTTTGTGGTTATTCTGTCTCTACTTATTTCCTCATTGTATTTGGGATATTGGCAAGGAAAGATAATTTCTCATTTAGTTAATAGATCACTGGATCATGGGGAATCATATTTGAAGTTGATGGGGATGACTATTAAGTTATGAAGACATCCTAAATTTGACATGGATGCAGTAACTGGATGGGACTTTGGGTTTTCTCTCTTGGGGAAGAGATGAATATGTTCCATGTGGGCATAGAAGTGTATATGAGTGGTGAGGGTATGACTGTGGAATAGTCTACTGATTTTCCACCATCTTTTTTTGTCCTTTAAGGATACAAAAATTAGATTTTAAATGAGTCCATTACCACTACATTTTCTAGTTTTCCTGGGACATTATTATCTCTTGTTTTCAGAAAAGAACAATTGACTTAACAAAGTCATTTAGCTATTAAATGGCCAACTTGGGATCCAAGTGAAGATATATCTGATTGATTCCTTTATTCTCATCAGTATTTTTTACATGAGCATAAATTAATTTGGAGGGTTTAGAGGGTGAGGTAAAGTAAAGTTAATCTAATCCTGAGGGGATTTCTCATTCATAATATTCTTAATACTTCTGCCAAGTCCAAATTACTTAACTGCTTTCTTTCCAGATGGTGATTCTCAGTTATATGCTCTCTCAGAATAAAAGGGCAGGAAGAATTCATTTAATTGTCCCTGCATAGATGGTATTCTGGGGCTCAGAGAAAGGGAATGACTTACCTAAATTCTCAAGGCAGTTTTGATAGAGTGATAGCCATAATAATATCTTACTGCACAGCCTGGTCCTCTTTACCTTCCAGTTTAGTTTCCACTCTTAGAATTGTTAGAACTGAAAAAAAGTCTTCAAACCATTAAGTTTGGTATTCTCAAACCTGTATTACATAGAACTGGTAGATATCATAAATTATTTTTCTCAAATAATCTTTTGAAAGTCTAGGTTAAGCAAGTATTCTAGCCAAATTAAATAGGTTTTCTTCTAGATGCTGCTATATTGCCTTAGGCAAGTTGCTTAACCTCTCTGTCTGTTTTCCAATTCCAATGAGGCTAATAAAAGGATCTTCATTGCTTTGTTTTTGGTCAGATTCCATGAGCTAACATTTAAAAATGTATTTATCAATTAAAAGAAAATAATATAATATAAAATTAAGTTGCGGTATTTTCTTACAACGGAATACTACATGATGATGAAGATGGACAAGTATGGTATACACAATAAAATGGATGAATTTTCACAAAAAATGTTGTTAATGAAATTAGAAACAAAATATACAAAGTGTATAATTCCATTTGAGATATTTTCAAAAACAAGCAAAACTAATCTACAGTGACAAGATGAAATAGTGGTTACTGCTGGGAAGGGTAGAAGATATTACTGGAAGGGTGCTCAAAGGAGCTTCCAGGATATTCACAATGTTCTGTTTCTTGAAATAGGTGATGATTACATGGTTGTGCTCACTTTATGAACATTTTTAAAGAGGCACTCATGATTTGTGTGCATTTTGTATATCGCACTTTAACAAAAAAGTCGATTTAAAGTAGTACATTGGCATTTTCTAAAAGAGAGATATTGTGCATGATACTTGACCATAGAAGCACTATTGAGGGGTACTAAGTACATGAAGTGAGATAAAAGTTAAGACAGAGTTAGTAGTTTGAAGGAAGTCTAAGTTAAGGGGGAAGGTAGATACATGCTTTGTACCAAATTTTGGGCAAGCAGACAAAAACTATAAACAAAGCTCAAAAACAAGTGTGAAAGGGACAATATTAACTTTAGGCTTGGGCAGAATTAATGATTCTGCCAAGCAAAAGAAAGCATCACACATGGATTTAGTAGGATGCAAAATGTGTAATCCTATAAATGGTTGGGTATCCAATGGGGGTGGGGAATGGGTAAATATGGGACCAGAAACATGGCCAGTTGTACATTAGTACTTTTCTACAACAAACCATATGCAAATTATTAAGGAGACAATGGTGATAGGAAAAAAAAAAGTAATAAAATCCCAGTTATTGACCCCAAAGACCTGATACCATACGGGGTGGACTTAAATAAAGAGATAGTTACTGTAAACCAGTGATCTGAAAGAGAAAAATAGGTGCTTTGGGGTCTATATTTGGAGGGCATCTTTTCCCTCTTTATGGAATAAAAAGGCTTTCTGCCTCCTGAAAGAGGATAATATCTAATCTAACTACTTCTTACCACTACCATTGCTTCTACTTGGATCCTGTATCTCCTATCTTGTTTCTGTATTTCTACTCTAACCCCCTAAAAGTCATTTCTCGATGCAGCAACTAGAGGAACCTTGTTAAACTTTCAGATTATGTCATTTCTCCACTTGAAAACCTGGCATGGTTTCCCATCTTAAACAGAGTAAAAGTCAAAGTCCTCATATTCTCATACACAGACCTGCATGATCCTTAAACCTGTTCACTCATCAACTTAATCTCTTACCACTCTTTCTCATTAGTACTGGCTGCTTCTCCAACATACCAGATGAATTCCTACATTAAGCGTTTTGAACTTATCTATTTCCTCTGCTTAGAATACTCTTCCCTTAGATATCTTTAAAGACTTACTTGTTCAATTTATTCAGATGTTCATCAAAATGCCATTTCATTAAGGCTTTCCTTGACAACTTCATCTAAAATTGCAACTTTACCTCATATACAAAACTCCTCTCTAACTACTTTTTATGTATTGCTAACAATATATATTTAGCCTTTTTATATTTTCAGGTATGTTTTCCTCTATGTAGAATTTAAGCTCTGTTGTAGATTTTTCTAAGTTCACTATTATATCTGTAGGTACATAGTAGGTATTCAGTAATTATCTGTCAAATAAGAAAGAATGAATGAAATTGGGACATAATATTGTTGTTGAAGATGGGCAGTTCTGAGAAGGAGTTGAAAAAAGCATCTAAAATACAGAATCAGCATTTACAAAAGTCCAGAGATGAAAGAGGATACTGGGTGAAATACAGACAGTTCAGTCTGGCTGGGGCACATTAATATGAAAACAGACGGTAGCAATGAGACAAGAGACAAATATTGAAGGGAATTACAAATCACATTAAAGAGTGTAGTCTTAATCCTAAGGGCAGTATTGAGCCTCTACCAGGTTTTAAGCAGTAGAGAGACAAATTGAGATTTGCCTTTGCAGGATCTCATCCTTTGACTGTATTCTACCCTTAAAAGATGAGGATATTAATTTCCATTAGCAAAATTCTATAAGAAAATTATTTATTAGATGAAATTAAATTTAAAACTCAGTTTTCTCAACTATGACAGGGATCCAATAGTAATACCTAACTTATGGCATTATCATGTGCATTTAAATCAAGTGAAGCTCCTAATTCAAATATAAGGCATATAGTAGATGCTTAACAAATGCTTATTGACTAGGAAACTCTTCCTGCCCAGTTTTTTTTTTTTTTTGGTGTGTGTGTGTGTGTGTGAGAGAGAGAGAGAGAGAGAGAGAGAGAGAGAGAGAGAGAGAGAGAGACAGAGAAATAATACAGTGTCACCAATAGAAGGAACTCAAAAGGTTTGTAGTCAAACATACCTGGGCCCAAATTTGGCTTTGCCATTTCCTTACTGTGTAGCTTCTGTAAGTCACTTCGTTTCTGTAACCCTCAGCCTATCTCTCTTAGAAAGGGCTGTTAATACTTAACAACACTTAATGGAAGAGCTCAATTCACATGCCCCATTGAGTATCTGGGCAGGGGAACAATCCTGATGATGCATTAATGATGAACTTAGTCCATACAAGACAAAGACATATGAAACCTACCTCTCTTGGTCATATCTCCTGATTGCTAAGATCTTAACCCAGCCAGATACCCACCTCCACCACACTTCAGCACTTCCATCCTGAAAGAACAGCAACTAGAGATGAGGTTCTAAAACAGAGTTTTACTGAGTTTTTTTTTTTTCTCTCGTGACAAAAAGACCTGTCAATAACAATTTTAGAGGAAGAAAAGTTATATCTGACACTCACAGTTTCAGAGGTCTCAGTCAATAGATGGCCTGCTCCATTGCTCTGGGTCCAAGATAAGGAAGAACATCATCCATGGCACCAAGGAAGGAGAGAGAGAATAAGGTCAGCACGCAAAATACATGCCTCAAAGTTACACCCCTAAGGACCCATCTCCTCTAGCCATATCCAACCTTCCTGCAGTTACCACCCAGTTACTTCTTATCAGAGGACTAATGCACTGGTTAGGTTAAAGCTCCAATAACCCAATAATTTCCCCTCTGAATATTCTTAGAATGACTCACACATGAGCTTTTGGGAGACTCCTCCTAAATCAAAACAAACAAACAAAAAAGCATGAAATTCTGAAAATGGTTCTCTTGGAAAAAAATGTTTGGAGAGAATTTAAATTATTAGCCATAATTAGTGATAATTTTTGGAGTCAGTCCCACACATATATTTAGTCAGTTGTGATCAAAACTAAATGTAGGTTTTCAGAATTATCTTAAAGCTTTAAAAAGCATACATGTTTGGGCTGTACCCACAGAAATGCCAATTTAATTGATCTGTCATTTGGCCTGCACATTCATATTTCCTCTCCTCTGCCCTCAACTCCCATGAGTTAAATATTATATAGGGTAAAGAACCTATGTTCAAAGACATATGCTAGACTAGGTATGATCTCATTGAATCTTTAAAACAACTTTTTATTTATTTTTTTTTATTTTTTGGTACTGGGGATTGAACCCAGAGGTTGTTTACCACTGAACTACATTCTCATCTTTGTATTTTTTATTTCTTGAGACAGGGTCTCACTAAGTTGCCTAAGACCTCACTTAGTGGCTGTGGCTAGCCTTGTATTCAAAATCCTGCTGCCTCAGCCTCCTGAATTGCTGGGACCATAGGCATGTGCCACTGCACCCAGCTATAACACTTTTAATGTAAGTTTTATATATGTAATATTATGGATTATGGTACTCCAAAGATCTGAAATGCTTTTTTTTTCTGATGTCACATTGAGGTCAGGTGGCAGAGATGGAATTCGAACTTAGGTGTATCTGAATTCAAGTCTTCCAGGTACCTGTTTAAATTATCATGAATCCATTAGAAGAGAATTTAAGATTCCCCAAGAACTATTTGAAGTGGGCTTCATGGACTGAGAAGTTCCCTGTACCTAATCCTGTTACTTAGTAGTTATATGACCAGGCTAAATAATCTGTCTCAGGTATTGTAACTGAAATTACAATGATGCCAACTGCACACAACTGTGATGAATATTAAATGGTTTATTATTTGTAATGGGTTTAGAACAGTGTCTAGTGTATAATAGGTGCTATATGAAATACAGGAAAATAACTGAAATTAGAAATATTTGTACATGCAAAAAACTGTACATGAATGTATGTAGTAGCTTTATTCACAATTTTTAAACTTGGAAGCAACCAAGATGTCCTTCAGTAGGTGATGGATAAATAAATAAATTAATCTGTGCAATGGAACATTGCTCAATGTTAAAATTAAATGAGTAGGAGCTGGGGATGTGTCTCAAGTGGTAGTGTGCTCGCCTAGCATACAGGAGGCACTGGGTTCGATTCTCAGCACCACATAAAAAATAAAATGAAGATATTGTGTTCACCTAAAAAAACTAAAAAATAAATAGTTAAAAAAATTAAATGAGTATCAAGCCATGGAAAGACATAAAGGAAATTTATGTATATACTGCTAAGTGGAGGAAGGCAATCTGAAAAGGCAACATACTGTTTTATTCTGATGTTCTTGAAAAGACAAACCCTAAAAATATCAGAGGTTTCCAGGGTATGGGAATGGAAGGGGTGAATAGGCAGAGGAAGTAAGATCTTTGGGGCAGTGGAAATACTCTGTATGGTACTAAAATGATAGATACATTTGTTTAAACTTATAAAATGCATAACACCAAGAGTGAATCATAATGCATATTATGGAGTTTGGGTTATAATGATTTGTCAATGTAGGTTCATCATATGCCACAGTGTGCTATACATTCTGGTAGGAGACATTGATACTGGGAAGATTATGCATGAGTGAAGGCAAGGGTATATGAGAACTCTTTACCTTCTGCTCAATTTTTATATAAATTTAACACTACTCTAAAAATAAAACTTAGAAGCAACCAAAATGCAACTAATTATATTTGCTTTTAAATATAATTTAAAAGTAAAAAAAGAATGAAGCAACCAAAATAATTTATTACAAAGTTTTTGTTATTCAAGGGAATAGAAGAGGATAAAAATTGCAATCACAAATAAAAACCATTGGTATTGTTTATAATAACAACTGACATTTATAGCTAAAGGTAGTCACCTACCATGTTGTGAGCCCTAAATAAAAAAATAATCTATTGTAGTGGTTGACATTTCTTGATCACCATTACAGGTGGTGAAAATGTCTCAAAAATGTACATGAACTTGTTCAAGGTCATACGTGTATAACCATTGAATTGAAGAATAAGAGTCAGAAGCCAGGAGCTCTGACTTATTCCAAACTTCCATTTTTACTACTATATAATTTTGTTATAGTACTTTAAAAGACATTGGAGTGGTTCAAATGTAAAACCCAAAATTTCCAAAAATATAATATACTACAAGGTTTTCTTAGACATTATGTGAGAAAAATATTTTTCTTGGCCAAGTAAGCTTTGAAGTACTGGGTTAAATATTAAACATGTTCCTTGAAGAGTCCTTAGAGGTATTAAAATGTGTTGATTTTTCTGTATCCCCATGAAAGGACTAGAATATTCAGGCTTCCTCAAACATTTTACTGTAGAACCCTCTGCTCATGGAAAACATTTTGGCACATTGCCCCATGCCAGTGGTCACTCAAATAAAATTTGTGAAATGCTGCTCCAAATGAATGCCTCATATTTGCAGAGAGAACTTCTACCAGGCTTTTCCAAGTGAAAAATTTCATTCCTCAACTGGTAGGCATGATGGAGGTTGGAAAGAAAGGAGTGCTAAGATATTCAGACTGGATCCACAAATCCAAAAAGGGTCAGTCAGGTTCAAAACCCATGAGCATTTCAGAAGCTGGGTCACCAGAGCCAAGAAAGAGTGATTAGGAAATAATGCCAAGTGAAAACAAATAAGGAATCCAAAGTCCACAGCAGTCATTGGTAGCAGAGCTTAGGAAGACATGCAGGCCAAGTATGGGACAAGAATATTTCTGTAACCAATACAACCAAATTTATATAATTGTATTAATTCAGTTTTATAGTCAAGGTTGGTCAGACTACAACTATCTTCACTAAGAGAGGCATCTAAGATTAAATATGCTATTTGAGGAATGCAATGAGGAAGGATCCAGAAATATTTAAATGATAGGTTAATATAGGACATCTAGAGCTGATAAACAAATTCATCAAATTACTAGGATACAAAATCAATATAAAAACAGATTTTCTCCACACTAATATGAACCAATGGAGAAAGCCAAAAAAGGAAAAGGAAAACAATTCCATTCACAATAGCTTCTGAAAACACCTAGATATAAACCTAACCATGGAGGTGGAAGACCTCTACAATGGAAATTATAGAACAACAAAGAAATAAATTTAAGAAGACACTGGATTATGGAAAGACTCTTGTGTCCATGCATAATCAGAATTAATACTATTAAAATGTTCATGTTAGCAAAAGTTATATACAAATTCAATCCATATCAAAATACCAATTTTCTAGTTCTTTAAAGAACTAGGAAATATAATCCTAAAAGTCATTTGAAAGAACAAAAGACACAGAATAACCAGACATCTTGAGTAAAAAGAGCAATGATGGAGGTCTTTACAATACAAGATTTCAAATTATGCTTGTGATTCGTAGTAATGAAATGGCATGATACTGCTATAAAAGCAGATACATAGACCAATGGAACAGAGTAGAAGATTCAGAATCTAAAATACTCAGCTACAGCTATCTGTAATTGTAAAGGTGCCAAAACCTACATTAGAGGAAAAAAAAATCAGCCTCTTTAACAAGAGGTGTTGGGAAAACTAGATATCCATATGTGGAAAATGGAACTACATCCCATTTCTCACCTTGTACAAAAGCCAACTCAAAATGGATCAAACACCAAAATATAAGATCAGAATCTATTAGAAGAATCCATAAGGGAAAGACTTCAACATAAAGACATGGGAAAAGCCTTCCTTAATAGAATCCATATAGCTCAGGAAATAAGAGAAGCTAACTCAATGAAAGGGATGACATTAAATTTAAAAAAGCTTCTGAATAGTAAGGAAAATAATTAAAATAGTGAAAAGAGAACTAACAAAATTGGAAAAAAAAAACATTTGCCAGTTACTCTTCTGAAATTATTAAAATCCAGACTTTGTAAAGAGATAATAAAATGCAACATGAACAAAGCAAATATCAATTAATGGTCAAATGAACTGAATGGACCTTTCTCAGAAGTAGAAATGAGCAAAAACATATGAAAAATATTCAAAATCTTTAGCCATCAGTGAAATGCTACTGAAAACTACACTGAGGGCTGGGTATAGTACTGCATGCCTGTAATCCCAGAAACTCAAGAGGCTGAGGCAGGAGGATTGTAAATTCAAGACCAGCCTCAACAACTTATTGAGGCACTAAGCAACTTAGGGAAACCCTGTCACAAAATAAAAATAAAAAGGGCTGGGAATGTGGCTCAGTGGTAAAGTGCCCCTGGATTAAAACTGCAGTACCAAAAAACAAACAAACAAACAAAACAAAACAAAAAAAGCAAACACACACAAAAAACAAATTTCAGGGCATTTTAAAATCCATAAGTATAGAATATTTAACGCATTTCCATATAAGTATAGTTATAGTCTATATTTATATAAGCATGTATAAAACATTATGTATATTTTTATAAATACAGAGTACTTAAGACATTCTTACATGTAATAATATTTAGGAGATATTTTTATATTTGTGAAAACCCATCATTGATTTCAATTGATCTGCCTATTTTCAAAATGCCTATAGACACCATATTTTTAAATGGACCATCTTGAAATCTCAAAATTTAGTGAAATTTTGGGTAGCAGTATTGTAAGGGCCCAGCTAACACTGGAGGAAGAGACCACCAAGAGACTGACTTTATGCAATAAGCAGGAGGGGGTTTATTGAGATTCCAGCATGCTGGGGCTCCGTGCCCACTCAAGAAGGGAGAGCAGCCCAGAGCCCAGAGCCGGGGTTGAACAATGCTTAAGTACACTTTTTTGGGGAGGGCGGGGACTTTACATACATCACAGTCTCCTTTAACAAATCACCATACACCACGGGAAAGTCAAACAACAATTCTTAGACTTGATTAGTACATACATTGGCAGGAACAGGGCAGGCTGGAGTGATAGGTCATTCCTAAGGAGGGGGTTACATTCAAACTGATTGGTTCGGGCCCTGCATGCCTATGTGACAAGCTGCACAGGTCCCTAGGCTATTAATCAACTAAATGGCCAGTAGGACGTTGTCTTAACTGCCTCAGGAATTTCAGGTTCTGGGTGTAGCAGAGGAACTTAACAATTCCTGGTCCTTCACTTTTTAACTCAGGCCTTGCAGCTTAGAAACTTTACAATGCCCCGTCTTTTACATTTTAACTCAGGCTTTGCAGTTTAGAAGCAGCTTAGAAACTTTACCCTTTCAGTATCTTTTCTTAAATGTAGTTGTAAACAAAAAAGGATTAGGGCTGGGGTTGTGGCTCAGTGGCCGAGCACTTGCGACACACGTATGAGGTACTGGGTTTGGTCATCAGCACTATATAAAAAATAAATTGGTAAAATAAAGGTATTGTGTCCATCTAAAACTAAAAAAAAAATTAAAAACAAAGGTTTAAAATTAATTTCATTTTTGTAGATTATTCATCATATCACTTATATAAAGACATTGTAGTATTCTACCACAGTAAGAAAAAAAAGAAGAAATGCTAGAAAATACGTGAAGAGATGAATTTTTTCACATTGTTAGTGGGAATGCAAATTAGTACAACCATTATAGAAAACAGTATGAAGGTTATTCAAAAACTAGAAAGAGCACAGTCAGTTGATTCAATTATGCTACTCCTGGGTACATATTGGAAAAAATTATTTTATTAGCATAACAAAGAGATACGTGTATTCCCATGTTTATTGCTAACTATTCATAGTAGCAAAGATAAGGAATCAACAAAGATATTAATCAATGGATGAATGGATAAAGAAAATGTGATATATATATATATATATATATATATATATATATAATATATATATATAAAATATATATATATATATATATATAATATATATATATAAAATATATATATATATATTTTATATATATATATATATATAAAATACGAAATGCAATATATATATATATATATATATATATATATATAAAATACGAAATGCAATATTATTCAGTCATAAAAGAATGAAATCCTGTTATTTGCAGCAACATAAATTGAACTGGAAGACATTAAATTAAATATGTCAGGCACATAAAGACAAATACCACAGATCTCAGTAATTTGTTAAAACAAAAAGCTAATCTCATGGAAAAAGAGAACACAATGTTGTTCAATATAGATCAGAAAATAGAGGGAAGATGGGAGAGAGAGGTTAGATAATGAGTACCAAAATACAGTTAAATAGGAGAAATTAGTTTTTGTTGTTGTTATTGGTTCAGATGTGAGGTGTGATACAATGCAAGAAGATTCAGAGGAGAAATGATTGGGTTGTGGGAGTCTTAACCCAATCAGTGAATTAATCCCCTGATAGGGATTAACTGAGTGGTAACTGAAGTGGTAAGGTGTGTGGCTGGAGGAGTGGGAATTTGGGAGTGGCTTGGGGTGTATATTTGTATCTGAAGAGTGGAGTCTCCCTTTCTGCTTTTTTATCACTATGATGTGAGCTGCTTCTCTCTGCCACACACTCCACCATGATGTTCAGCCTCATGGACCAAGACCTCTGAAACTGCCTCAAATAAACTTTTCCTCCTCTACAGTTCATCTTGTCAGATCCTTTAGTCACGCAGTGAAAAGGCTGACTAAAACAGTTGTTCTATAGCACAGTAGGGTAAATATAATCTACAAGAATTTATGATATATTTCAAAACAACTACAAAAGAAGGGTCTAAAATTTCAAATGCATAAAAATAATAAATGCATTAGGAGATGAAAATGTCAATTACCCTTATTTGATAATTACTTAAGTTATACATGTGTCAAATTGTCAAATTATCATATGGTGCCCCTTAAATATGTACAAATGTTATGTGCTGATTAAAAATTTGAAAAAAAATGCTTTTTTGTTTTTTACACCTGAAGGAATTCACACTTAGAAAGTTGAAAAGACAGACAGGATTCAAACCCTGGCATTTTAAAATTCTGTACCTGTGATTTTATATGCCACCATACTATATCTTTGAGCATGTGTGCCAGTTTTGGTCCTGTATTGCATAGTAGAGCCACATAGATTATTCAAAATTCGTCTAGTTCAAAATTCTGCTCAGCCCTTTTTCAATGGTCTCCTCAATTTTCTTTTTGGATTAGGTAAGGTTTATTTCATCAAAATATTGGTTGTATCTACCAATATTAGGACTGCCAACATTAGGACTCTTGTCTTGACTGGTTTGACTTTATTAAACAGCAGGGAATGCTCGACTCTAAAAGTATATCTCTTCTTCTTTTCTCATTTGGGTTATGCTACTTTTACTTTTTTGGGTATTCAGAGGCTATTTTTCTTTCTTTCCCAAGATCTAACTCCTCTATCTGCTCTACCCTGATTTTTTTTTTTTAATTTATTGGTTGTTCAAAACATTACACCCTGATTTGTACCACTATCCCAATCCCCACCCTCAAGTATTATAGAAATGTTTCAAATGCAAAAGAGATTAGCTCACACTTCTTTGCATATAAGGCTTTTCATGATTTGAACCAAGATTATCTGTCTAGTCTTATCTCCTACCACTCTTACCTTCCATACACCCCACCCTCTAACCAAACTGATCTTCTCACTTGCATTAGTCAGCCTTTTATTACTGTGACAAAATACCTGAGAAAAACAGCTTAATGAAAGGAAAAAGTTATTTTGGTTCACCATTTCAGAGTTATCAATCCATGATTGTTTGGCCCCATCATTTTGGACTTGTGGGGAGACAGAACATCAAAAGGACCTCGTGTAACAGAGCTGCTTATCTAATGGCAGCCAGAAAGTTGGGGGTGTGGGGAGAGCGGTGGAAAGGGCCAGGGACAAGATATACCCTTTCAGGCCACATCCTGAATGGCCCACTTCCTCTAAGCAGGTCCCATGTTATACAGTTTCCACCATCTCTCAATAGTCCACTCAATTATGAACTCATCAATGGATTAATCCATTAATGAGATCAGAGTCACCATATTCCAATCACTTTCCAAATTCCCCACTTCTAAATATTGCCACATTGGGAACCAGGCCTTCAACACATGAGCCTTTGGGTACATTTCAGATCCAAATTATAACATCACTCTTCTCATAATGTGCCAAGTATTCCCAAGTCTCTGCCAGAAATTTGTTCCCTTTTTACTCATGCAAGCTGCTACTCATCATTAAGGACTCAGCTGAAAAACGGATCCTCCTATCTCCAGCCTCTCCTACACTCCATATATTGTACATTTACAATTCCTTACACACCACTGTTGGGGCTAAAAGTATTTAAAAATTTAGAAGATTCTGGATTTTAGAAATGTAGTATGGTGTCTTCACTGTCTATTATGCAACATTCCAATTGGGGTCTGGAGAAGCAAACATTTTAATATCAGTAGCAAAATATGAAAAGTAGGGCTGGGGCTATAGCTTAGTTGGCAGAGTGCTTGCCTTGCACGTGTGAGGAACTAGGTTCAATACTCAGCACCACATAAAAATAAAATAAAGGTATTGTGTCCATCTACTATAAATTATTTTAAAAATTTGAAAAGTAACACTAATTAGTATAAATAAACTTGCATTAGGTCAGATTGGTCTATTCAAAATAGCCAGATGCACTATTTTTTTACTTTTAAATTTTAAAATCCTATATAAAATCAGAAAATATGATAAAATAATATTTTATTTATAATTGTGACCAAAAAAAAGTAAAATTCTTAGGAACCAACATAAATGTGTATTATCTATTCAAAGAACAAAAAGAGTTTTAAATGAAAATATAAGTAAATGGAAAGAGACTATTGTATCTTTTGGGGGGGGGCAGTACTGGGGATTTATTTCAAGGACACTTGATCACTGAGCCACATCCCCAGCCCTGTTTTGTATTTTATTTAGAGACAGGGCCTCACTGAGTTGCTTAGTGCCTTGCTTTAGCTGAGGCTGGATTTCAACTCCTAATCCTCCTGCCTCAGCCTCCTCAGCTACTGGGATTATAGGTTTGCACTACCTAGCCCAGTAAGACTACTATATCTTTGTAAAAAATTTTAATAGAGCATTAAGTGTGATTAACTGATCAAGGTATTGAAAGGATTTTTTAAAATGCTAATATATTTTATCTTCAAAAGAAGCAGAAAAATACTGAACCAGAAGATTAAAATTGTGGATATGAACAATGTGGGAGAGAGAACAGTATTAAGTGAGACCTATCAAGAATTTGTGAACTTATAAAGATTAAACTGATTTGATGCTGAAAAGGTAATAGAGAAACAAATCAGTAAGATAAAAGTTTCCAAAATATGTTTTGGAAATTTAACATAGTATCAGGGTTACTTTTCTGATCAGAGGTGATAATAGTGTTAATGAATGGTTTGGAAAAACTGAAAAAATCCCTCATTACTTACACCAAGGTAAATCCCAGATGAATTAAATACCAATGTATTAATATATAAACATAAAAATGTAAGCCCATAAAATTATTTGAGAAAACATTAATATTTATAATCTGAGAGTGGTAAAGAACAAAACAGAATACCTACATATGAAATGATTGATATAATTTGCCATATTAAAATAGTCATTTAAAAATCTCTGTGTGGCAAAATATTCAAATGTAGAGATGAGACGAAGTTAAAAATGATAAAATATGGAAATGTAAATGATGGAACTTATGAAATAGACATAGTATTTGCTATTATGCACAGCAGATAAAAGACTATAAAGAACTCATGCATCAATAGAAAATGGCAATCAATCTGAGTTAGTTTTGCAGTGCTGAGACAAAATAACTGAAATAAAACAGCTTAAAGGAGGAAAAGATTTATTTTGGCACCTGATTTTAGAGGCTTCATTCCATTGATAACTGGCTTCATTGTTTCTGTGCCTCATGGTAGAAGGGCATGGTGGAATAAAGCTGCTCACTTCATGGTGACCCTGGAAGCAGAGAGAGAGAGAGAGGGTGGGGCGGGGGATGAAAGGCCAGGTACACAATATATTCCTCAAAGGCATTACTCCAGTGCCATTTCTTTCAACTGGAACCCACCTCTGAAAGTCTCCACCATCTCCCAACAGCACTATCAGCTGGGAACCATGTTTTTATTACATGAGACTTTGGGGGACATTCCAGATCCAAACAAAAATACAATTCAACAACAACAACAACAAATGGGTAAAAAGTAAGAACAGAAGAATCATGAAAAGGAAATCTAAATGGCCTTTAAACATTGGAAAAGATGCTGTAATGTTTATAATTTAAAAGATGCTAATTAAAACAAGATGATATTTTTTTACATCTCATATTGGCAAAAATAAAACGATAATAATATTCAGTGCTGGCAAACATATGAAGAAAATGTGTACTCTTCTGCCCCTGGAGCTCTCTAGTCTTGGGTAATCTCTTGTCAGGGAGGGATACAAGAGTTTTATGTAACAATGGAATCCAACATTTACATAACACTTTATGACTTACAATTTTGCTTTATGACTTTACAAGTGTGATCATTATAATAGTCATCATACCACATGAGAAAACAAAGATCTGTAAAAATTATAGTGACTTAATGATTGATAGAGCCAATATTTAAACTCATATTTCATGACACACAATTCAGGATTCTTTTTATTGATCCATGCTAGAGGGTGCATTCTGTGGGTATTTGAGCATCTCTCAAATCTAAATCCTGTCCATTCATCAAACAAGTATTTACTGAGCATCTTATATGTGGCAAGCACTATTCTAGGTACTGGGAATGAAAAAGTGACTAAAACAAATTCCCTGCCCTCATAAAGCCTACATTCTAAGAGGAGAGAAATAATAAATTTGTGAATATAAAGTGTGTCAGTTAGTGATAAGTGTGATTAAGAAAAATAAAGTGGGACAAGATAAGAAGTGCTAGTGGATTGTGTATTTCAGTTTTGAGTATCAAGAGTAGATATGTCCTATAAAGTAGCTTTTGAGCAAATAGCTGAAGAAAGTGAGGTAATGAGCCGTGTGGATATTTGAAAGAAGAGCCTGGCCCTGGCCTGATGTGACAGCATTTCCCGTGTGTTTGAAGAACATCAAGAAAAAAATAAAAGCAGCAGCTGAAGAGGAGTGAGTTAAAGGGAAAGAAGCGAGGAATAAGTTCAGAGAAGTTAAGATGGTGAGGAAGACAGTGTAGGACATCTGATTTTGCTCTGATTGAGATGGGAGGTGGGTTTCTCTTCCTCGAATACTATGTAAGCAAAAAGGGTCATCATGTTACTGACTTTTGAGGACTCTATGCAGTCACCAGAACCAACCACAGCCTAACTTTTCACTTCCTAGCGTGCCTCATTACCTCTCTTCCAGTGATTGCTAGGCCCAGCCTCCCAGGAGCAAATCATCTGGCCCTTTTGCCCTCATGAAACACAGCTCCCCACCTGGTAAGACTTGTAGTCTGTTTGGCAGGCACAATGGCTCAAGCAGGTGGCAGCAATTTGATTGCAAGCACAGGATTCCAGAGAAACAAGCTGATGAAAGAAAAGGATTACTGTTTGGCTCATAAACTAGAGGCTTTCTGAGGGAAAAGGTGCTAATCTCGATCCCAGCTTGTGCTAAGGGACTGCAGATGAAGATATTACTTTTGCTGGAGAGCTGACAGTGTAAAGCAAAAGCAAAGATGTCCACTGAAGAGGCTAGGGGCTTCTGTAAGCACCCTGCTTTAAGGGGAGGCTGGCAGGATGAGAACAAATAATCCATTGGGACCCATGGGCACAAGGGTCTTTTGACACTTTTTGCATATTAATTGTATCCCATTTGCATCTATCCACTTAGCAAATCCCGGGATTCCTGGTGATTAGTTGTTAGTAGAGACATAAAGAACTGATCCCTCTGCTGGGCACAGTGGGGGTTAGCTCAAATTATTGCTACTATCATTTTGTTGTTAGAGCTGAAAGTGATTAGTGAGAAATTAAGTAAGCCTACAGATTTTTTTTAAGAGAGAGAGAGAGAGAGAATTTTTAATATTTATTTTTTAGTTCTCGGCGGACACAACATCTTTGTATGTGGTGCTGAGGATCGAACCCGGGCCGCACGCATGCCAGGCGAGCGCGCTATCGCTTGAGCCACATCCCCAGCCCCTACAGATTTTCAAGTTTATTTTTTGGAAGTGATCCTCTCTCTAAAAATTATTATTACAAAGTAGCCCAAATAAATATGTGAAAATAAAAATGATATTGTATTGTCTCTGACCTATTTTATAAGTTGAAATTTAAAATGTTTTCTTATTATAAAATTAAACAATGATAATGAAAGGTGTTTTGATGAAGAATAAAGTAAGATTATAACAATTTAATGATACTTGTGTTATCATTACAATTTTTAAATAGTGGAACACATTTTTAAAAACAATTCCAAACCAAGTATTTGTAAATCTCTTGAAATACCTTTATCATATATAGAGCTTTAATAAACACAAGTTAAAAACTACAGATGTGAAAGAAGACTTAAAATTATGCTCCTAACATATTTGGGTTTTGAAGAAATAATCTCAGGGCATCTCTGGACTGAAGGGCAGATAATGTTTTACATTCACCCCTCCACATTGCTTTAACTGGAGCAGTTCTATTTTTGTTTGTTATATGTGCTAGACTTCCAGTAAAGATTTGCTTTAATCAGTTGATTCTATCACTGTTAATGGAAAAATAATATTTCATTTTGTATGGGGAATGGGAAGCCCAGGATGGAGACTCCATTATAAAGCAAGTTTCCTTGGCTTAAAGGGGTTTTAAATGATTGTCTTCATCCTGCCTATTCATTATACAAGTGACAAACTGAATTTAATTTATGCAACTCTGATGAACCAAGGTCACATAGTGCTTCAGGGCCAGAACCTAGACTAGAGCAGTCCTTAGCTCAAAATTTTGCAAGGGCCCCATCTTGGAATAAAAGTCAAAACCGCCCCCTATATTCTCTCATTACTTCTCTGGCTTCTCCTACTATTCTCTTCCTTAGTCTTGCTACTAAAACCACCTACTGGGTATTTCATAAACACAAGGAGCATGCTCTGAACTTAGCCAAGAAATGCTCTTCCTACAGATAGCTTTATGGCTTAGTTTCCCGCCTCCTTCAAGTATTTGTTTAATTGGTACCTACTCAGACCTCATCTAGATGTTTTATACAGCACACTGACTGCACATCCAGAACTCCAGATGCCCTTTACCATCCCCTATGTTTTCCTTTTTCAATAGAATTTAATCATCTTCAATTATATGATATACCTTAATATTTGGGTTTTGTGCTTATTGTTTTTTTTTTTTTTTCTCTTTGGAAAGTAAACTCCAAAAATCAGATATTTTGGTTATTTTGTCCTCTTCTATATCCTAAGCATCTATAACAGTGCTTGACACAAGTAATCCCTGAATAAATATTTTTAGTTCAATGAAGATGTATTATCTTTGCTTAGGATATTGCCTAAAGTTTCCCTTCTACCTTGTGTTCCTCTCTCTTCTGCACAATGTCTCCTTGTTCCCTGGAACTTATGAGTTTTGAACACTGTTGAACACATAACTTTCACCTATATTGACAGGCCATGGAGTCTCCATCCAATTTTTGGCTTTAATCATATATGACTTGGATGCAGTATTGTAAATAGCTAACATGGACTGGAAATAAGGTCTACTATGGTTTTCCTATCTAAAAACAACCCCCAAATCTCCCTTTCTTTCTATAGAAGATAAAACTATATTTGACTAAGCAAATTAGTAGGAATTGCCATTACTCATTAGAAGGAAAAGACCTCACCCTCAAAAGTTGTCATTAATGGTACAGTGGAACTGTTAATTATTCTGTAGATTCTAAGGGTGAATCCTGAAATAAAGCAATCCCAAGATACTCTGCATAATAATGAATACCCATGAATTTCAAGGGTGAATTTGGCCTTGTGTTTTTCATTTCTCATTCTAACTTTAGTCCAAATTGGGTCTAAAAAATTGTCTTTTGGAAATGTGCTTACTTTATAATAGACATGTAAAGAAACCAGCATATCTGCATCTTTCACTACAGTAAAAACACAAAGCAAATTGGAATACATGGATACATATCCACCTGCTTCCTCTGTGGAAAGTTAACATTGGTGGAAAGATGCACAAATTTGAAAAGTAAATGATAAAAAAGGAGGGACCCTATAGTTCCCATTATTAATAGAGTGGTAAGATTGAAGCTGGAGTAGCAGATAAGGGTGTTAAGAGTGCAGTGAAAAATATGATGTCCTTGACTTTCTTAAGCATGGATGGTAGGAGAAATCCTAGGGAGTAGAATGCAAATGCTTCAACACTGTTATTAGGATTTTTCAAAGTCCTGGAAATAACCATAGAAATGATTGCAAGGCTACTGTGCCAATGCAAGAAGTGGCTTGATCTGGTAGAATTTTTGCAGTTATTCTTTGGTCAGAGACCACTTATCTCCATCATACACATAGCTGAAAAACTTCATGGTATTTGAAGACTCATATTACATATCAACTTCATTGGATCCACTTTGGTTTGAACAGTAACAGGAAAAGAAAGAGAGGAAAGATAATGACACCTGTTATTCTTTTGCTATCTTAACTCACTTGTTTTAGAGACACCTCTTACTACAGCAGAGTTGAGTTTTACTTAGTGAGCTAATCTAAATTTTTTTTTAGTTGGTGAATTAAACCTAATTACGTGTAATCATACAATGACTCTGTTGGTTCTCAGATCTGCCACATTATTTTATGTTGTGTTTATTTTGCACATTTGTCATATTTACTGTTTCTTTTAGAAACATGATTTTGGGGGTACTTTAAAATGCCTGTATTTATCAAAACTTATAATTTTATTCTATTGATTACCTTTGTGTCAATATACTTGTATGATGCCAAAAATAAAAAGACAACACAAAGAGAAATATATTTTCATTGTCCTCAGGTAAAGGCTGAATACAACCTCATTCATCTGTTGATCTCCCTGTCATTGTTGTGGGTATTTGTGTTGAAATCCTCACTCTGCATTCACAGAGTTTCCATGATAAAGCTTGTTCTCTTATCCTCATTGGACAAGAATGGAAATACTCCTACAACTTCTTGTAGTGGCAGTTCCAAACAATCCTTCTACATGTCTTTTGTCCACTTCCCATTAGCCTCTGCTCTATGAATAGCACTATCCCTGTGTCTTGGAAGGCTCCTTGAAAGAATCATACTTGAGGATATATAGGGAATGAATGTGTGGGTGTAACAGGTGGGGACTTGGGAAGCCAGGTTAAGGAATGGCTTTTGGAAGAGCCAAGAGAAGAAAAATCTTCAGTTTTGCCATTACAAGTCCACCGGAGGTCAAGCCGGTGTTTGTCAAAAACAGGCTTTATTTAAGATTTGAGACTGAATCTTTATTGCAAGGTAGAAAGAGTCCCCAAATATGACTGCTTTTGGATTACTTCATGGTTTAAACCAGGCATGAATTGATCACTGAGTAATAGGGGAATATTCCCTTAATGAAAAACAAAAGTGTGTGAGTGGGGGTGTATGGGCAGGGAATGAACTCTTCTGGTTAATTAAGTCTTATGGTTAATATGCAGTTTTTAAGCTCGTTTCCCCACCATTCCTGTTCTTGAGTCACTGATACTTATGATTTTATTTACTCCTCCTGGAACACTATAAGGGAATATTATTGTCTCAGTCACTTGCTGAAGGTAACATAACAAGTAATCGACAGAACTGAGACTTGAAATCAGTCTTTTGACTCCAAATCCAATTGTTATTGCTGTTTCTAAATCAGATATAACACTGCTCCTCTAGGATATGTTTGCTATAGAAGAAATTGAAAAATCAGAACATAAGATAAAGCTCTTAAAATAAGTTTGTCAAAACCATAGTGTAATCATAGATTCATAAAAATGGCTACCATCTACTGATTTCCTATATTCTATGTCTTTTACACTAATTATTTTGAACACTCCCAGTTTTATGGAGGAGAAACTGGTGGTTCAGAAATATTAACACACTGTATAATATATGTTATGTCAATTGTATTGCCTGTCTTGAAAATGCAATAGGGTTATATACTGAAAAATTATTTTTAAATTTATTTTAATTTTTTTTAGTTTTGGGTGGACACAATATCTTTATTTTACATTTATGTGGTGCTGAGGATCGAACCCAGTGCCTCGTGCATGCTAGGCAAACACTCTACCACTGAGCCATGACCCCAGCCCATATATTGTAAAATTCTTGAGGGCAATGATCTCCAGTTCCTAGAAAAGTCCACAACATATAGTAAATCCTCTATTGAAAATAGGTTTTCCAAATGAATGTTTTTTTATCAGTCAGGGTTCTCCAGAAAAACAGAACCAATATAAGATAATGTGACTTATTTTAATGAATCGGATGACATGATTGTGAGGTCTAATAAAGTTCCAAATTTGTAAAGTAGGCTGGTAGGCTGAAAACTTAGACAGGAATTGATATTGTAGTATTGACACAGAATTTCATCTTCTTCAGGACACCTCAGGTTTTGCTCATAAAACTTTCAACTGAATGGACAAGGATAAGACCATGTACATTATTAAGGTTATTCTTAAAGCCAACTGATTGCAGATCTTAACAAGTCTGCAAAATACCAACAACACCTAGATTAGTGTTTGGTTAAAAACTAGGTGTTACACATGCTCTTGGTGTGTTGACATGTAAAATAATTTATCACAATACTCAAAATCATACAATAAAGTGATAGTGCTAGGACTTGAATCAATGTCCTAATGATTCTAGAGCCTGTCATATTTCCAAAATACCACAAGAATGTCTAATATGGACAGAATTTTACTGATCATCTAGCCTGCTAGCCTGGCCCTACAATAGTTGTGTGTGTGTGTGTGTGTGTGTGTGTGTGTGTGTTGTGTATCATCAGTTAGGTGGGGGTAAGTTAAATCCCAGGAACTTGCCCAAATCAAGTTCAGATTCTCAAATAAGTTTTCCTTCTATGATGACTGATATTTTGTAGGGCCTGTTCTGAATCTGTAATATTATGACCCAGGACTGGGTAAGACACTAGAGAGTGTGTCACAGACTGGGTTGAATATGTACTAAGAATGACTTCAGGTCATACTCTAGAAATAGATTTTGTAAAAAGTCATTGAGTTTTCTCTTGTCATTTTCTATGTCTTTTAAAAGATGATCATAGATACTTAATGCTACAGAATGTTCCACTTTAAAGTGGTTAAAATGGTAAGTTTTAGGCTATGTTCATTTTTATACAATAAAACAGGATATAAAAAATTATCAAAATGGGGATAGAAACCCAAAACCATAAATCTAGCTATGTTATCACAAGATTATTTGTTGGATATTTAATGCATTCCAGGAATTTTACATACAATGTGATGTAGTATGTACTATAAAGCATCCAAGGCCTAAAAATTAAATGACAGATGACATATTCAAGAGAAAAGAGAGCGAGGACTGGAATCACTGAGCCAGTTGATGTCTTGTCTCCCACTCCAGAACTACTTTAGTAATATCATTAATATTAATAATGATGATTATCCACATATAATACCTTATTATATATGGTTAATAAGGTATTATATATGGATAATCCCTGTTCTAAGGTCTCTTGAGTGCAAGGCTAGAAACATCTTTTATCATTTGTCTATTTGTTATTAATTATATATCATTGATTATAACCATTTATTATGTTTATCATTAATATTTTAGCATAAATCTTTCTCAAACCTAGTAATTTACTGGAAAATCCTTGAAAAGATGGAACATTAGGGAAAAACTATGCATTGCAGAATGAAGGAAAGGACATTTCTTGACAGTGATACCTGGCGGATGGCTAGGAAGTCAGTGTGGCAGCTAAATACAACATTTCAGGGTCCAATGAATGAAGGCTGTTGTCTCACTCTTTTAGCAGGAAGGAAAAACATTGGTTTGATATTCAAAAAGGCATGATTTCAAATTCTCATCCTGCCTCTACTGAATGGACTTGGGTTAATTATTTCTTCATCTAGAGTTTTATTTTTCCCATCAAAAGAAAAGTGCTATAACTGGGGTTATTCTTAACCATTTTTCATCCCCAAACACACATAGGTTAAGAGTCCTTGGACAAACTGACACTCTGAATCCAAAATCCTAGCCAGAGAGTGAGTGTACAGGTTAACTGCAAAAGCTCAGAGAAATTAAAACCCTGTGTCTGGGCGTAAACTACCCTGACAGTCACCCTAGTTGCTTCATTCATTTGGAAACCTGGGCTTGTCTTCCAAACATACCCATATCTACACCTTTAATTCAACTGAGTTGCCTCCTTTAGAGTGGAACAATGTCAACAAGTTCCTTGTATCATGTGTAAAATATTATACACATATATTTTCTCTTAACAATGCCATAATATACTTAGCAATGTAAGTCTGCCTAATTTTCAATATATTTATGGTTCACCTACTCAGTAGCAGCCCTTTATGGTGGACAATTTAGTGTTGCTATTTTAAAACATGGATTATGGAGCCAGATGTCCTGGATTTGATCTAAGCTCTATTAATTACCTGATATGCAACCTTGTTGATGGTGCACAGATAATACCTGGGGTTGCCCCCTTCCCAAAGGTATTACTCAGTTGTCATAGTGGTTGTTTTCTGTTCTGGCTTGTGGGAACAGGTAGGAAAACAGAAGTATTTTTCAGGAAAATGACGGAGGTGGGTGAACAAGAAATCAACCGAGTTCACTGGCTAAAAGTAATTAATGTGATTTGAAATGGAGTTGTGGGAGGTAGAAATATATAAATAGGAGAATGAACTCAGTAAGTCAGGGCAAAAATAAAGATAGGGCACTGAGTGCAAGTCCAGAGATTCCTGATTGACCTCTCCGAGGTTCTGTTTCACCAGTAAGGCAATTTTCCTAACTCTGTTATTGATTGGCCATGTAGCTTTGGACAATGTGTCACCTCTGCTTGGGCCTCAGTGACTCTCTGTAAACTTAGAAAATTTGGGATTAGCTGATTAGCAGGCACCTTCATCTCTGACAGGAAAATATTTTAAGACTTTTTGAATATTTTGCCTTCTTCAATTCTGACTTTGAGATCTCAGAAACATAGGTAATCAGGACCCACATAAACAGCCCTGGTGCACAGTGGGCTCAATAAATGCTTCTTGAGTGTGTAAAATAAAAGTAGAATTACATAATACTAATTGAGCACTTACAATGTGATATAAATGAGTTAACTTTCTTATTTAGAGACCTGGAAAGAAAAGCTCCTGTCTGATTCTTTCAGAATTATATCCTTGAGGTCATCAACAAGGTGGCATACCAGGTAATTAACAGAGCTTAAACTCAAATCCAAGATACCAAGATATTTGGCTCCATAATCCATGCTTTTAAATAGCTACACTGAATTTTCATTCATAAAGGGCTGATACTCAGTAGGTGAACCATAAATATATTGAAAATTGGGCAGACTTACATTGCTAAGTATATTATGGCATTTTTAAGAGAAAATATTATTTGTGTATTTTTTGAATTTTTATTTGTTCTTATTAGTTATAGATGATAGTAGAATGCAGTTTGACATATTATACATATATGGAGAATAACTTCTCATTCTTCTGGTTGTACATGATATAAAATTATATGGGTTGTGTAATAATATATCCACATAGGATAATAATGTCTGATTCCTTCTAATATCTTTTCTATTCCCATTCCCCCTCCCTTCCCTTCATTCCCCTTTGCCTAACCCAAAGTACTTCTATTCTTCTCTATCCACATTATTGTGAATTAACATCCTCATATCAGAGAAAAAACTTTGGCGTTTGGTTTTGTAGGATTGACTTACTTCACTTATCATGATCATCTCTAGTTCCATCCATTTACTGGCAAATGCCGTAATTTCATTCTTCTTTATGGCTGAGTAATATTCCATTGTGTATATATGCCACATTTTCTTTATCCATTCATCAGTAGAAGGGCACCTAGGTTGGTTCCATAGTTTGGGTATTGTGAATTGAGCTGCTATAAATATTGATGTGGTTGTGTTACAACAATACGCTGATTTTAAGTCCTTTTGGTTATATACTGAGGAGTGGGATAACTGGGTAAAATAGTTGTTCCATTCCAAGTTTCCAGTGGAATTTCCATACTGTTTTCCAGACTGATTGCATCAATTTGCAGTCCCACCAGCAATTGTGAGTGTACCCATTTCCCCACATCCCCACCAACATTTAATGTTACTTGTGTTCTTGATAATTGCCATTCTGACTAGAGTGAGATGGAATCTCAATGCAGTTTTAATTTGCATTTCTCTAGTTGCTGGAGATATTGAGCATTTTGTCATATATTTGTTGACCACTTGTATTTCTTCTTCTGTGAAGTGTCTGTTCAGTTTTTTTGCCCATTTATCGATTAGGTTATTATTATTCTTTTGGTGTTAAGTTTTTTGAGTTCTTTGTATATCCTGGAGATTAATATTCTATCATAGAAATTGATTTTTTTTTCACACTGTAGTATTTTTTGTCCTGGCCATGTTAAGACCTCATTAAGCAAAGCAGTGATTTTTATATCATTGGAAATCTCAACTAGAGAATGAGTCATACATGCAGCTAAAATGAGTTCAACTCCCGGTTATGGAGTGCACTAGCTTTGTGAGTCTTGGGTAAGCAGTTACCCTCTCTGAGCTTCCAGTTCCTCATTTATCAAGTCAGGTGAGTAACTGCAACTTCACAGCATTGTCAACATAATGAAATAACAAAAGTGAAAGCCTTTAATATCGTGCTTGACAGATCAGGAGACTAATCCAGAACCATGAGTTCTTTTTCTTTGGTTAGGAATACAAAATCAAAGCCTTGAGAAAATGGAAGTCATCCTGCATAAATGTGGAATAGACAAGTATGTCAAATGAAGCCAGATAGCTAAGGAAACATGGATTTATGATCTTGTACAGGATGAAGAAATAAAATGCTTTCCATTATTGTACCCACTAAGCTTTTCAGACTCAGAAGCTGGTCTTTATCATGTCACACAGCTCATCCAGTCTATAAATTCTTCACATTTTTTTCCTTTAGTTTTGGCTACTCAGGTAGTAAGTAATCAAAAGGTCCCCTTCTGTCTGAAATATATGTTTTGCCTACATATAAAGTCAAACATTCCACAAGTTTCTACTGGGCCAGAATTGCAAGAAGCCAAAGTTCTTTCCTCTGAGGAAGGAAGGTTTGCTACTGTATCGTTTTTTGGTCACTATTATAGTGTCTGGCATATACGGGTCCAACAATTATTTGTTAGAGAAATTCAATTATTACTCCTTTTATTTCAGGAGGAGCAACCTGCCAAAGAAAAGTTTTTCTTTTCTTAATTGTTTTGGCTAGTATTACATAATTACAGCCACCAACTTTGCCCTCTAGGAGCCACTGACAGAAGGCAGACAGATTGCCAAAGGGAAAAATGACATATGAGCAAGCATTGAGCAAACACACATGTTAAGGACTATCTGTAAGCCAAGGAATAAGTCTCTATTTCTTAGTCTTCACTCTCTCTTCATGCAATTAATACAGAGAGGTTGGAATTTCATAATTCGATTCCTGGCAGCATTTTCCATGAGTCTGCTTTCACGGAGATGTGCAAATTAACTTAATGAAAATGCAGCCATTGATTCACAGAACATAAGGCCTTTAATGGCTTTTGACTTTAATACCTTTCATTGTGGTGAGCAAAAAAGAAGTGGACAATTGTTCAAGGTTAGAAAGTCAGAGGGTAATCTAGGACTTGAGTTTAGAACTTCACCACCAATACAGTTTTTCTTCTACACCATTGTCATTGATTTATCAGTCAATGATGTGGGGAGTATATATTCATAGTCATGTATCAAGGCAAAAAACCACAGAGATCTTGATTTTCTATTACTTTACTAACCCTATTTGTTACCTTTGATATTTGCAATTACTATCTGGATAATATCCTATAAAAGCATAATTTTCCTTCACTTTTCTAGACTACAATTATCTAACAGAACTTTTTGTGAGTCCTATATCCACACTATTCAATATGGGCAGTATTAGTCTCACGTGGATTCCAAGCACTTGAATTTTGGCTAGTGCAACTGAAAAACTAAGTTTTTAAAAAAAAATTTATATTTTTATTGGTTGTTCAAAACATTACAAAGCTCTTGACATATCATATTTCATACATTAGATTCAAGTGGGTTATGAACTCCCATTTTTACCCCAAATACAGATTGCAGAATCACATCGGTTACACATCCACATTTTTACATAATGCCATATTAGTAACTGTTGTATTCTGCTACCTTTCCTATCCTCTACTATCCCCCCTCCACTCCCCTCCCATCTTCTCTCTCTACCCCATCTACTGTAATTCATTTCTCTCCTTGTTTTTTTCCCATTCCCCTCACAACCTCTTATATGTAATTTTGTGTAACAATGAGGGTCTCCTTCCATTTCCATGCAATTTCCCTTTTCTCTCCATTTCCTTCCCACCTCATGTTGAAAAACTAAGTTTTATGTTCCATTTAATTTTGAATTATTTCAACTCAAATTGCCACAGGGGGATAGTGCCTACCATATTGGGCAGCACAGCTATATAATGAAAACAAATATTTCCCTTTTACGACTGATGAGTATGGAGATGAAAGACTTCTGTCAGTCTAGAATAGTAGAAAGAACTTGGATATCAGACAGACTTAAGTCTAAACTTTGTCTACATTATTCATTAGCTATTTATCCTTAAGAAATTCCTTTTATAATTGGATATTTAGTATGTAAAATGTGAAAAGTAGTCATTAAATGCAAAGGATTTTTGAAGCTAAACCATATGAGACTGTCTAGCAACAGAGCCTGGCATGGGACTAAGCTCAGGGACTGTGAATTCTTTTTTTCTCTCCTTTTATCAAAGGATATCAGTGAGCCAGAGCAGGAAGTACTGGTGACTGCAAGAGTGGCCTTGGGGGTAAGCACTTCTCAGAAAACAAAAGGGTACCTGGTGATAGTACAGGTAGAGAAGGAAGGTTAAAGGTAGAGTCTCGGCCAACAAGAAAAGTTGCTAGTTAGGTCAGTACTACATAAAGTCCCCTCAACAATAGGAAGTTAAACGGTGAGGCAAGTGTAGAACCTGGGCCTAGCAGTCCAGAGATGTGAGTTCTAGATGCCAATCTACTATTCCCTGACCACCTCTGGAACTTAGAATTGTCATCCATAAAAGAGTGAGAGTATGTGGTAGTAGTTGGGGAGAAGTATGCACTAAATTAAACATTTCTAAACTTCTACCAACCTTCCAGCTATCCCAATCTATTCCATCCACAGTTACTTTGATCATTAATGCCCATCCCTACCATCTGGATTCAGTAGATCTTTTTTAGTGCATTGTTTTTATAAATAGTATTGGGGTTCATTTTGACATAATTATATAAGCATAGAATATAACTTGCTCCAATTCAGTCTTCATAGCTTCCTCTTTCCCTCTCCTCTGCCCTCCCCTTGTTTGCTTTCCACTACTCTGTTAATATTTCTTCTGTTTATTTATAATTTTTATTAATGCCTTGTATATACACATAAAGGTGAGTTTCGCTAGGTTGTATTCATATGTGTACATGGGAAAGTTTGGTCAGATTCATTCTACTGTTCCTCTCTTTTCCTGTCCCTCCTCCCTCCCCACAATCACTTTCCTCAACTCCACTCATCTCTCTGAGTGTGTCTTACCAGCCCTAGCTCCCTCCTCTATCAGCAGACTGTGCTCTTCAACTTAGGATTTATTTACTCAGTCTTCCTTGTCCCCCATTTCTTCTTCTTCCAATCCTCCTTGCCTTGTCAGTCTTACCTTAAGTTCTAACTCCTTCAGAAAGCTTTGTATGATTCACTAGACAAAACTGGCAACTTCTTTTTATAAATGGAAGACAACAGCGCATAGCAGGTGCACAAAACTTAGAATTGCACAAATCAGGGCTTTAGATAAATGACTTCATTTTCCAGGGCCTCAGTCTTCTCAATATTAAAAGAATGGCAATAGCATCTATTTTAATGGCTATTTTGAAGATTAAGTGAGGGAAGAAATGTGTCATCACTTTGTATTCTGTGAAGGGCAATACACATAGGAAAAATTAACAAGTGACTTTTTATTACATTTTGCTTATACCTCCAGGGAGCAATTACTTATCTCTGTGTTTTAGAATCAGATATTGACCTGTCTGTCTGTATTTCTTCCCTGAGTGTGACCTCCTGGAGGGTCCAGACTGTATCTTAGTTGTATAGTCAGCCCAAGGGTATTGCATGGCACAGAGAAGATACAAAGTCAGCCTTCAACAAGCCATTTAACCCATAGAGAGCTAAACTTCAAAACTAATGATGCTATTTTAATTTTAAAATTAAATCCTAGAATAAATTTTCTTTCTTCACAGAAACTACTAATGCTTTTCATTTTGTCCTGGCTGCCAGGAAGCTCATGATAGAGCCATTATATTTGCTATACTAGTTCACTAACCTTCTTTTGGGTTTTATTTTTTCCTATACATGACACACCGTGTATCACATATGTTTGTGTAAACTGCAAAAAATATTTTGTGAAACTGAATAGTGATTTTGTACTCGGGGTCTAGAATTATACATACCATGTTCAAATCCATGCTCCACTATTTCCTGGCTGGGTAAATTTGGACAAGTTATTTTATTCTTTTGGGCATTATTTTCTCCCATCATAAAATGGTGATAAAAATTTATACCTCAGAGTGATGTCAAATTGAATGATGTAATGTACAATGTCTGGCACACCCTAAGTAATCAGCAATCAATTGTTATGTAGCATATACAAATATGGCTTCTCTGCTTTTCTTTTCTCCAAGAGGTAGGTAATAATGAACATATACAGCCATAATTAAATACTGTTATTTTGCTTCTTCCCACTTTTTGAATCAGAGCCAAAGCTAGTGGCATTCAACACAATAATAAGGAAATTTGGCAGGTCAGGTTGCATGAATCATTCAGGGTATGAAAGCATTAATTTTCTAATTGCAGCACATGGGCTGAAGTACACAGCTAATAATAGTTTTTAAGTTTTTCAAGGAGGAAGAGGAGGAGTCACAACAGTAGCAGTAGCAATCACCTTTTACATTCATAGCCTAAAGTATTTCTTATCTGGCCCCTGCAGAAAAAGGTTGATGACAACTGACCTAGAGAAAGAGCCATGCCACTTTTTCTCAAGACAGGGAAAAACATGGTGTACTACTAGAATGAGGCTATAGAGTTTAAAGGCCTGGAATCTTGCACAACAGCAGTTATCCCAGCTTTACGGTTCCAGAGTCACTGCAAGGATCAAATGGAATAATGGATCAGACATGCAATGTGGATGTAATTTTTCTTTCTTATGTAAATGGATGAATGTTTATAAATACAGATTTCATAATTCAATAATGCTGGATATTGCTCTTTTAACCATTTATTTTTTAATTTTTTTCAGTTATAGTTGTCATGGATCTATATTTAATTTATTTTATTTATTTTAATGTGGTGTTGAGGATTGAACCCAGTGCCTCACACGTGCTAGGCAAGCACTCTACCACTGAGCTACAGCCCCAGCACAAATAACCATTTATTATTAAGTGGAATGTGTTTTGCTAGTGGAGCAGCACATAGTCCATTAGGCCCCAGTGAAAACTCAATATGCCTTTGCTTATTGTTTTACCATTAATTGAACAATGGCCAAAATAGAACTCCTTTGTGTTCAGATACCTATTTTCATAGGTTTTATTCATGAGACTGTAGGTTGTCCTGATCTTTCTAATCACCATCATCATTTCTGTTTTTTTATTAAGTGTTTACTGTGTATCAACTGGTATTCAGTTGGATGCTCCCCTTACATTTTCTCTCATCTCTAAATAACTCTAGCACAATCAATATTCTATAGATGAGGACACTGAGGCTCTGAGGAGTTTTGAAACAGTTGGTAATTATCTCAAGTACAGGCATGTTTATGCCCCATTTCTGCTTTATATGTCCTTTGGTAGGTAGTTAGGAAAGGCTACTTGGGGAACTAACGTTGGGATAGGAGGAACAGTAGGCTTACAATTCTCCAGACTTCATACCCCGGATATAATTGAACTGTAGAACTTGGCGATACCAGGCAAAAGATGAGGTGGACTTCTGGAAACAAAGCCAGATATTTTTTTTTTCTGTAGCAGGGGGAAATGAGGAAGACTTATGGATCCCTAGAACCATGAAGATAAAGAATATAAACTTCCTCACGGTAATATAGCCCTCTTCTACTATTCCTCTAAATATTCTTTATCTAATTTAATGCTCTATACCCTTTTTTTAAGAGTGCAGGGCAAAAGTTCACATTATACACAGGAGATCCACATCATAAAAAGGAGACTGAGGCCCAGAAAAGGAAAGGGCCTGGATTTCAGTTACCTAATATGTATGTGCCCAAGCACATGTTTGATTCTCTTATCTTGCTCTCCCCTAGTCCAGGACTTTTGCCAGTACCTTCACACTATACTCCATAATCAATGGACCTAGAGTTTTAAGAAAAGAAAGAAGGTGGAGGCAGCCTGAGCAGCAGGATAAGTACCTAGCATACTTTCCAAGGAAAGAATGTCAGCCCAGTATGCAACTTCCTGGGTCCTTCTCATTTTCCTTCTATGGACTTATAGTATATGGCTTCCATCATGGACTAAGGCAGAAGAGAAGCTGAAGATGTGGATAAGGAAGAAAGCAACCTGTACCAGCTGGAAAAAGAAACTTCCAAACCAAGATTGGTAAACTGTGACTGCCAATAAGACTAGTTTGGCAAAGACCCACTAAAAGTGTCTTCTAGGTCAGACTCTGTATGAGTCTAAAGATGAATGTGGACTGGTCCTGTCCTTGGAGATCTTCCTTTCTGGTGAGCATGACCTCTAAGGTCAGCTAAAACTCTAATATTCCATAGAGTATCTAAGTGCAACAGAGGCAATGTGATGGGACAGAGGAGTTAGAAACCTATAGGTGCAGCCACTATTCACATCCTCATTCTCAGCCCACCCCCCCCAATCAAGACAAGCACAGTTTGAGGTTCCTATCCCAATCAGTAAATCTGGAAGCTACCATAGTGACAATAATAGTAAAATATGTACTAGGCACCAAGTAAGCATCTTTATGTATTAACCCATTTAATCATTATAACTAATTTACATAAAATGTATTATTGTCTCAATTTTTCAGATAAAGAAACTAAAATATAAGGAAGACCTCACAAGACAGCAAGGATCTAAGTCATCTTGTTTCTGCAGACTTCAAACATCTCTTATGTGCTAAGCCCTCTGCTGGTGCTGCTATACAGAGTACCATAGGAATACATAATCTCAGTCATGTGTGAGAATATGGAAATAAAGTCAGACAATGATCTGTACACACACACACACACACACACACATGCACGCACGCACAAAGATATACATACATACATATGCCAGGCCCTATGCTAAGTATGGAATTTAGATGATAAATAAAATTAAAGAGAGAGTTACAGTGCAGAGTAACATGTGCCATAACAGAGATAAGTGTGGGGTCTATGGAATCGGCCTGAAGAGTGGCAGCAAGAGTCACTTAAAGGTGTCCTGGAAAAGGTGAATTTATGGGCAATTGTCACTTCTCAGATATTTACAACAGAATATCTCAGGCTCCCCTTTCGTAACCAAAGAGCCAGATCTATTATCAATCTCTTCTGGACCCAGGAAGCCCACAGTTCATTTTTCTTTCTTAGGCTTAGGTCAATATTGAGGGGCTTTCTGCCCACACACAGTTCAAGGTATTCAGCCCCAAGAGCTTCCCTATGAATTCCCGTTCCCACAGCAATAGGTACAAGCTGATTATTTGGTTTGCCTTTAAAAACATTCTGCAAGATGCTTAAATAAGAACAAAAGAGCTGGCATCTCACTGCAGTGCCTGTCTCATTGTCTCCATGGGGAGTACCTTCAGACAGCTTTTGCCCAGAAGTTTTGTCTGCAGCGTTTTCCTATCCTTTCATTATATTCATATTTATTACAAGGGCATAAGCAGTGTCTGAGAGTCTGTCTGCTTAGCACAGCAATGAGATCTTTTTTTACATTCAGGACAAAATTTGTTGGGTTTTTTCTTAACAAAATACTCTTAGCAAGAAAGTGTGCTTATATATACATACATGGAGATGTAGGAAAGGAAAATTTTGTGCATAAGTGTATGCAGAAAACTGTGATTGAAAGTATTTGTGTGTGTGTGTGTGTGTATCTTTGTCTCTGTATGTGTGTGAACATGAGCTAGTTTAGATGTCTAGAAGACTTGCAAATTTCCCAAATGGCTGAATTCTGTAACAATTTTATTTAATTTTATCATAAAGAGGACATGGGTGATTGTTACTAGCTGAGATGACTATATCCATGTGAATTATTCTCTGACAAATGGATTCATAATAATAAATGAAAGAAGCTGGAGAGACAAGGCTCAGTGGTAGAGTGGTAGTTTAGCACGTGCAAGACCCTGGGTTCAATTCCCAGCAAAACTATACAATTGATTTTTGGCGTGGAGATTTGCTCAATAGTAAAGTGCTTGCCTAGTGTCCTGGATTCAATTTTCATCACCAACAAAATAGTAAGTGAAAATTATCTTGCTTAGTATAATTGAGTCAAGTGTGGTATAAAATTATATGAATAACTTCATTTTATTATTAGAGCAGTTCTGCCAAGGAAGCGTTCTTTAATCCCCATTTTACCTATAAGGAAACCAAAGACCAGAGGGATTGTGTCACTTGTTCAAGGTTACACAGCTCAGTAGTGGCCAAACCAGGATTCCAACCCAATATTCTGGTACCAGGGATCTTCATTTGTAACCAGTGTACTCTTCTAGATTCTAACCAAGCTTGAATACAATAGAGTACCTTACTGAGAATATGAAAGACCCAGAATATGGAGGTTAGAATTAATATGGAAAGAAACCATTAATATTTCTTGAATAGGGGAATTCATAGAAAGTGGTCCTTTGTAGATAAGCATTAATAGAGAACAGAGACAGTACTTTCAGACCAAGAATTTGTGTCTTTACTATACTGGTTTGTGTGACCTAAGAAAGAACACAAAGAGCAAGGTGGGCTTTTCTGAGATACATGACCTTCCTTGAGGTCATAGCAAACAGTCCCAGGAGCTGACAGGGGAGGAGGACACAGGATTTTAAATATTAGGAAAAGTTATAGGCAAACTTGTTGCACTTGCCTGGATACTGACTGCCAAATCACTTAACCTTTAGAAGTTTTCAGAAGGTCTGACCTTATTTCCCTATTTTATTTAAGTAACTTTAGGTCTCACTCTCATTAATAAATGTACAGGTTCCTTAACTTTTCTAGGCTTCTGGAAGCTAGTTAATTCTTTTTAGTTGTTTTAACCTTTCACTTCACAAAATTCAGGTCTAAAACACCTCAAAGAAAGTATGGAAGGGCAGAGTGTAGGTAACATAAAAAAATAACAAGTAATTCTAACTCATTGCAACAAGTCAAACAACATAGAGATATGTAACAAAAAAAGTTGATTAATTCCTCCAAGTGCTTTCTTATTTCATTTTCAAGAGGAAACTGATGTTTGGCATAATTCCTTCTACATCTTTCTCCATGTTCTTACTAACTTATTTCAATAAATATACACATATGTAGAACTGGGGTTTTTAAGACAAAAAGGATCATAATATGAATATAGTTTCATAATATAGTCTCATTTCACACTCAGTTTGAAAAAAATAATTTCTTTTTTTAACATTTAACATTAAACACATTATAGATTATTCCAGCTCAGTAACCATTGGGAAAAGACTAACAGACTTGACTACATGAAAATAAGCCTTCTGGATGGACAGATACTAAGTCTACTAAGAACATTCAACCTTTATCTTTCATGAGTTGCAAATGTTTTCCCCGATGTTCTTTTTATCTTTTGACTTTGATTTTGTTGTCTTTTGCTAGAGAAAATATGTGTATTGTCTTGGAGTGAAAGAGATCTTCTTAAACAAGACAGAAATCCCAGATGACTTAAGGAAAAAGAGTCATGATTGAGTACATTAAAGGAAAAAAAAAACTGTTTTTTTTTATAAAGGGCTCTCTATAGAAAGAAAGGTAAAAACATGGAAGATGGAAGCATGTTGAAACCCAGATCAAGGGAAAGAAATAGAAAGTATCTGATCATCATTGAGGTAGCTACAGGAAGGGCAGTTTGACCCAAAACTAAACCTTTGTACATATAACTTAGCAAGAAATGAAAAAAGGTTTATCTAAATGACAGTGGTGATAGTAACTCATTCCATAAATAAAAAGGCTAGGAAATGACCCTTCTCAGAGAAACCCAAGACTTTATCTTATTAGCTGAAGCACTGACATTAGTTGGAATAGAAGGCTGGGGGCAGGATCCAAACAATCAGATGGTGCTTAGGCCACAAACCTGGAGCAGGATTGCATCTTAGGTGGAGAGACTCTGAATGTTCCCTTTAACTGTGGCCAGAAGCTTCACAACTTGATTCCTCATGGAATCCATTAAAGCCTCTACTCTTCATCTCAGGCTCCTAGGTCAGATGCCCTAATTCAGGTAATTTTTTGTGATCATTTTGGCAGTACCATGAGTAGAATCTTTTGGACTTTTACAATAAGTGTGTGCATTGAGTGCCCAGCATTCATTAGTTGTGTGACCTTGGTCAAGTCACTTTCTGTGTCTGAGTTTCATTTTCCTTATTGGAAAAAAAAGGTTAATACAGACATTGAACATTTCTTCAGGAAGAAAATATATATATATAACGAACATATGTGAAAGGGCTTCCAGGATTGTAAAAGCCAATAAAGTATAGATTATTTCTATGATTCCATCTTAGGTAGATAAATAGCCTCAGATAATACATGAATGTCAACCAGTGGCTTTCTCCTGCCTTTTGCATCTGCAGACCATTTTGAGTAAGCGAGTCCATGTGTATGTGGTTAAATGGACTCAGAGAAGAAACTGAAGCATCCAGAGCCCACTGTGCTAGTACAATGGCCCACCATCCATGCAGGTCATGAAGTTGATGGCACAGAGTCTAGTGAGACATATTGAGGTGATATCTAGTAGTTATTTAGTATTATCAGACAATTTTAAATTCAGTTTTCATAAAGCCAAGCATAAAGTGTGCCATGTTATCATTGCCAAAGCTAAGGAAGAGACTGGTCCTGGAGCTGCAGGAAGTTCAACAGACATCATTGAAAGAGTCTGAGTTCTGAAGGGCAGAGAAGACAGTCAGGCCCATGTGGAACAAAGCCACATCAACATATGTTCTCAGAACTGAATGAGGGTGTGGGAGTGTGTGTCCTAACTGGGGATACAACAAAGGGTTTATTAGTCCTCACCACTGTATGGACAATGAAAAGGGTTATGCAGGGTAGGAATCCTGGTTCTACTGTTCACTGTGAGGTGATACACAAATTATTTAATATCCCTGTGCATCAATAATATACTTATCTCACAGAGTTCTTTGGGAGATTAAATATTTGTAAAGTGCTTAAAATTGTGACTAGTGTATAATGTTATATAAGTGCTATTTAAAGGTAATTAAAACACAATTTCCTTAGTATGGCACTTAAGGTTTCCTTCTAAGTCAGATCCTATATATCTATTCACCCTCATTTTTTACAGTTATCTCTTAAAATTATTTCCCCCAAGAATGAAATAGATACAACATCGCCCAATCATGCTAGATGATTGTATGTCTAGGTGCCTTATCTTTAGTCTGGAATGCTCTAGCTATCATGGTTATTCAAAAAATTCCTGTTCTCCTTTTAAAGGCCATCTCATACTTTACCCTCACCCCAAAAGTCTTTCTTATTACTGTGACAATACTTCACTACCTCCTTGAACTAGGAGTTCACTTCTTTGTACAAATTCTAGATTCTGTACTCATTTCTGTACTTATAATTAACACTTTGTACTTCAATTATTTGCTTACAGGACTGTTTGCTATACTTATACCATGAGATTCTCAATGCAGAACACACAAGCTTATGCATAAGTTTGCAGTGCATTTTTTGAAGCACTGAGGATTGAACCCAGAGCATTACACATGCCCAGCAAGCACTCTATTACTGAGCTACATTCCCAGCTCTTTTTATTTTAAGATAGTGTCTAAGTTTTCCAGGGCATCCTCAAACTTGTGATGCTCTTGCCTCAGTCTTCCATATAGCTGAGATTACAGGTGTGTGCCACTTCCCCTAGCTACAATGCATTTTAATAATTACTCAGCTTATACCATCCTTGCAAAACTCTTATACAATAGACAATACTATTACCTCTATTTTGTGGATGAAAAATCAGAGGTTAAGACAGATAAAGGCAAATCGAGGTCTCACACAGGTACTGAGTAACAGAGGTTAATCCCATAACTTAATCCTGAAAGTTCTTACTCTAAACAAAGTGCTTTTTTTAATAGAAATACTTTGTTTTGTCTGTGTCTTTTATAAATTATGGCTAACATTTATTGAGCATGTTCTTTGTTCCTGACACTGAGCCAAGCACATACCACAGTTTATCTCATTTAATCCCCTCAACAATCCTATAAATCTTACACCATTATGATACTCATTTATAGATGAGGAAGTTGAAATATAGGGAGGTGGAGCAATTTTACCAATTCCACACTGAATTTGAACTCAGTATAACTTCATAGCAAGATTATTTAGCTGTAAACCTCTACTAATTTTCAAGTGAGAATTATAGAGAAATTACTTTCTCAAGATTATTTGACTACTAGTAAATGGGTTTTTGAACCTGGGTCCTGATGCCTCAAGATCTTTTACCATCATAGGTGGGTGCATCCATGTTATAAAACATATTCTGTTTAGGGTGAGTACTCATGTGGAGTGGGGAGTTCTGCTTCTCAGCTTGGTAATAGTAGTATGTGACTCTTCATGGTGTAGAATTTTAAGGGATGTGAGAATGGAGAAATAGGTCAAAGTCCCTGTCCTGTCTCCTGTCTATGGGGATATGTGATAAGCATTCATTGCCAATCCTGATGAGAAAAGAAAAGGAGACATAAAGTACAATGGATTAGGGGGAAATCAATTACTGAAATGAGGCCCTAGCCAAGCAAACTTTCAACAAAGTAATGTTTTCATCATCTGTTTGCCCAGTGATAATCTTCTTGGGCAAGTATTTATTTCATAGGAAAGAAAGAGGGAGCTTACCATTTTGATTTTATTTGTTTGCTGCAGTCATTGAAATCTTCCCATCTTTGGTTTGACAGTAATAAATAAAATATGTCACTTAATCTCCCAGATTTATGAACAAGGATCACAGTTGCCTATGGGTGTCTAACAACAATGCATATAAACACAGGAAGGGAACAAGGCAAAGGGTGGTATTTAGAAGTTTCCAGGTTGGAAGAGCATTTTCTAAGTAGGCAATGAGACCCTTTTGAAAGAGTGAGCGCTGGAATGCACATATCAGAGCCAGTAAAAGCCCAATGGCTTTAGGAACATTTCTCAATAATGAAAAATGCTGCAATTATTCTAGGGCTACAGTGCTCCACCTGAACGGTTGCTCTATATTATAGGGAGACAGGGCTATGGGTTGAAAGATTCGGCATCTAGGACATTGCAACCTTAGGTTTCCTTATCAAGCTAGGGAGATTGATGTATCCTTCTTGGTCTGAGAGCATGGGTCATACACAAGAACTATCTAGGGTGTCCAATTAACAGACTAAGAAACTGAAGCTATGAGAGAAGTCAGATAAGAAATAAGGATCTTTCACTCCAAGTCTGGTGATACTAACACTTCTCCTTAGCTAGTTCCGCCTACCAATTTTCTCTATAATTGAAGGCAGAAAGCATTTAGATATTTGGGAAGCACTTCTATGAGAAGAATTGAAGATGGTTTTTAGTAACAGTGTTTCCGAATAGAAAAGATGTACACAAAGAACAATGAATTTGTAATCAGAAGCCACATGTTTCAGTTCCATCTTGCTATTACATAGGTGACCTTGAAAAAAAAAAAACATTCTTTTTCTGAATCTTAGTTTTTCTATCTGTAAAATGAATAGAATACAATTTGCCTATTGGCAGAGGGCTGATGATTTCCTGAGATCTCCGGAGACAAAAAGGTCTGTGAATCACACATCTATTCCATGCGGCTTTCTTGTCAATGGTGAGGGTGACTTTTCTCCAAAGCAACTTTCCAATCAGTGCTGTTGACATTCTTCATTTCCCTTTCCCCACCCTAACCATCATGCATATGATCAGAAGATACATTAAGTACAAAGTCTTCTGTTTGATGTTCCAGGGTCTTCCCATTCTAACCACAATGGCTTTTTAAAAAAATTCCCATTCTAGTCACAATGGCTTTTATTTATCTTAAGAATCCTCAGAATCTGCCACCTATGATTCTTAGGCCTTGTGTCCGTACAGAACCCAATCCCCACAAAATCTCTCCCCCTCCCAACACCATCCTCATTTCTATTTTTCCCTTTTTACTTTTCTTGATTCCTTTAATTCCTTTAATTATAAGCCAACATTCCTTTTTTTTCCTTTTTTAACTTTGTTATTTTTAGATATACATGACAATAGAGTGTATTCTGATATATTTTACATACATATAATATCATTTATTCTGATTAGAATCCCATTTTTGTGGTTGTATATGATGTGGAGTTTCACTGGTGGTGTATTCATATAAGAATATAGGAAAGTTATGTCTGATTTATTCTATAGGTCTTTCCAATTTCCATCCCCTCTTTTTCCTTCATTTTCCTTTGTCTCATTCACTGAACTTGTATTCTTATCCTTTTCCCCCTTGTTGTATGTTAGCTTCTCCATATCAGAAGAACATTTTGACCTTTGGTTTTGGAGGATTGACTTATTTCACTTAGCATGGTAGTCTCAAGATCCATTTTTCTGTCAAATAGCATAATTTCATTTTTTACTTACGGTGGAGTAATATTACATTGTGTATACATACTACCTTTTCTTTATTCATTCATCTTTCGAATGACACCAAGGTTAGTTCCATAACTTAGCTATTGTGAAATGAACTGCTATAAACATTAATGTGGTGGCTGAGTTTCTGTCCTTTGGGTAATATCAAGGAGTGGAATAACTGGGCCAAATAGTTGTTCCATTCCAAGTTTTCTGAAGAATCTCCATACCACTTTCCAGAGTGGTTGCACCAATTTGTAATTCCACCAGCAAGGTATGAGTGTACCCTTTTCCCCATATCCTTGCCAATATTTATTGTCACTTGTATTCTTTTTTAAAGATATTTTTAGTTGTTTATTTTTTAGTTGTTGATGGACCTTTATTTTATTTATTTTTATGTGGTGCTGAGAATCAAACCCAGTGCCTCACATGTGTTAGGCAAGTGCTCTGCCACTGAGCTACAACCCCAACCCACTTGTCACTTGTATTCTTGATCATTGCCAATCTGACTGAACTGAGATGAAATCTTAGTGTAGTTTTAATTTGCACTTCTCTAATAGCTACGGATGTCAAACATATTTTTATATATTTGTTGACTATTGGTATTTCTTCTTCTGTGAAGTGCTTGTTCAGTACTTTTACCCTTTTTGGATAAGGTTATTTGTTTTTTGGTGTTAAGATTTTTGAGTTCTTTTTTTAATATTTATTTTTTATGTGTAGATGGACACAACACAATGCCTTTATTTTTATGTGGTGTTGAGGATCGAATCCGGGTCCTGGCCTGTGCTAGGTGAGCACTCTACTGCTGAGCCACAATCCCAGCCCCAACTTTTTGGGTTCTTTATATATCCTGGAGATTAATGCACTAATGAGGTGCATGTTGCAAAGATTTTCTCCCATTCTGTTGTCTCTTTGTGTTCTTGTTTCCTTTGCTGTGAAGCTTTTTATTTTGATTCTGTCCCATTTATTTATTCTTATTTTTACTTGTGTTTTAGGAGTCTTGTTGAGGAATTCAGTTCATAAGCCAAAATGATGGAGTGTTGGACCTACATTTTCTCCTATTAGATGCAGGTCTCTCATTCAATGTGTAAGTCCTTGATCCATCTAGAGTTTTGTGCAGACTGAGAGATAGGGCTTCAATTTAATTCTACTACACATGGATTTCCAGTTTTGCCGGTACCATATGTTGAAGATGCTGTCTTTTCTCCTATGTATGTTCATGACACCTTTGTCTAGTGTGAGATAACTATATATCTATGAGTTTGTTTCTGTGTCTTCTATTCTGTTTCTTTGGACTTCATATCTGTTTTGATGCCAATACTATGTGGTTTTTTGTTACTATTGTTCTGTAGTATAATTTAAGGTCTGATATTGTGATGTCTCTTGCTTCACTTTTCAAGCTAAGGATTTTTTTTGTCTATTCTGAGCCTCTTATTTTTTCCAAATGAATTTCATGACTGATTTTTCTATTTATATAAAGAATATCATTGGAATTTTAATAGTAATTGCATTAAATGAGTAGAACACTTTGATTAGTATGCCATTTTTTTTTTCAATTTTTCTTTTTAGTTTTAGATGGACACAATACCTTTATTTTTGTTTATTTATTTTTATGTGGTACTGGGGATCAAACCTAGTGCCTCACATGTGCCAGGCAAGTGATCTACCACTGAGCCACAACCTCAACTTGGTAGCATGCTATTCTGACAATATTAATTCCAAGAACATGAGAGATCTTTCCATTTTCCAAGTCTTCTTTAATTTCATTCTTTAACGTTCTATAGTTTTCATTGTAGAGGTCTTTCTCCTCTTGTTAGATTGATTCCCAAGTATTTTTTGAGGCTATTGTGAATGGGATAGTTTTCCTTTTTTCTATGTCAACTGATTCTTCATTGGTGTATAGGAACACAATTGATTTGTGGATGTCAATTTTATACCCTGCTATTTTGAGTTCTAGATGTTTTCTGGTGGAGTTTTTGGTCCCTCTGAATATATGATCATATTGTCTTTAAACAGCAATGATTTGAGCTCTACTTTCACTATTTGTATCCCTTTAATTTCTTTATCCTAATTGCTCTGGTTTGGTTTCAAGGACTATGTTGAATAGGATTTGTGAAAGCGGTCATCCCTGGCTTGTTTCAGTTTTTAGAGGGAAGGTATAAGCCAATATTCTCATCTTTTAGGTCCCAGCTACTATTTTTCCTCTTCTTCCTCAAGGTTTATTTCCAAAAAAATCAGAATCACATAGTTTGGCTCTAAACTACTAAAGACCAGGTTTGTTCCAGCGTATTTGTTCTGCCTTCTTAAATTTGAAACACAGTGCCTGGAATGAAAGCAGGAATCATAACTCTTTTTTTCATATATGACAGATATTTTTCCTTTTGCCTCAAAATTTAGGACCTGTTGTCTGAAACTGGTTTGGATGCAGCTCAATGTCTTTTGGTTTCAACATCTCGAACATTTCTTGTATGTTTAAATAATTTCAGCACTCTTTGTTAGGTGTTTTTCTTTCTTTTTGTATATTTTTGGTTTACAAATTCAAAAGAAATTTTGACAAGTTTAATCCTTTTTATAATGTTACATTTGCAACTTCTTTAATTATATAATTAAATAAATATGTTTCCATTTGAACATATAACAGATGTGAACCGACTTTTTTGGTGGCACTAGGTATTGAACCAAGGGATGCTCTATTGCTGAGCTACATTCCCAACTCATATTTTTTATTAAAAAAATTTAGACAGGACCTGGCTCAGTTGTCCATGCTGACCTCATATTTGCAATCTTCCTTTCTCAACTTTCTGAGTCATTACAATTACATGCTTGTTCAACTGTGCCTGGCTTCAACATACTTTTTTTTCTAGTTCCAGGGACTCAACAAAGAGGAACTTAATCACTGAGCCATATCCCAGCCTTTTTAACATTTTATTTATAGACAGGGTCTTGCTAAGTTGGTTTGGGCCTCACTAAATTGCTGAGGCTGGCCTCAGACTTGTGATCCTCCTGCTTCAGCCTTACAATTTGTTGGAATTACAGGTTTGTGCCACCATGTGCTACTTTCAACAATACTTGTAGCAATAGAGATTTTTACTTTTAAAATTTCACAGGCCATCTGCAGTATAAAGAAAGATAAAAGTGGAGCTGTTCTGGAAACTATCCCTTCTAGGTAATTCCTTGGATGTCTCTACATAATATTTCAGGATTCCGTGAGGCACAGTTTTACAACTGCCTCAAAAGAATAATCAGCTATAATATGTGAGAATTAGGATGCATATTTAGTAACTGATGACTTTACTGGAAAAATTCATAACTCAGGAGACCTCAGGAAGGTTGTGGGGCTATGTTAAAAGTTTGCCTTATAAAAAGAAATAGAAATTATAATAACCAGTCACAGAGAGAAAGAAGGAAAGCTCTCAAGGCACTGGATGCCTGGAAAGGGACCTCTCTTATGGAGAAGGCCAAGGTTTCAGGAACTGCTGTATTTAAGCCTCTCTGCTGCCTAAACCTTGTCTGAAAATCTACTTTTCTCAGGCTTGATTTCCCACTGTTTGAAACTATTATTGATAATCATCTTATTTTGTTTTTCTTTTTTCTGACATCCAAAGAGGTAGATGTTTTCCCTGAGCGAATCTAGTCTTTTTAAAGAAAATATGACTATGTATTTCAGTATGAAAGAACTGAGTCTCTTTGAATGGCAGGATAGTTTGAATGATATTTTTATGAAAAGTTTCAGCTTGATACACATTCCAGTTTCAACAACTCAGTTTTGTTCCACCTTCAGGGTTACTGGTCAGTTATAAAATGGCCATTTATCTGGTAAGTTATCTACACTTAGGTTTCACAGAACTATCTCAAAATTTAGGCCCATGGGCTCTGAGTTTTAATAATAATTAATTAGTTGGAACTCTCCTAAGTGTTTGGCTTGTATTAACTCATTTAATTCTTAAAACAACCCTTTGAGATGGGTACTTTTTTTTTTTTTTTCATTTTTAAGAAAAGCTGGGGCCAGGTGGGACACTTTCCTCTGATGGAACATTGACCCAGAATTAGCTCCACAAATTTATTTATTTTTTTTTTAATTTTTTATTGTGGGTTGTTCAAAACATTACAAATTTCTTGACATATCATATTCCACACTTTGATTCAAGTGGGTTATGAACTCCCACCTTCACCCCATACACAGATTGCAGAATCACATCAGTTACACATCCATTGATTTACATATTGCCATACTAGTGTCTGTTGTGCTCCGCTGCCTTTCCCATCCTCCACCCTCCCCCCTCCCCACCTCTCCCCTCCCCTCCCCTCCTCTCTCTCTACCTCCTCCACTGTATAACCCTGAGGGTCTCCTTCCATTACCATGCAATTTCCCTTCTCTCTCCCTTTCCCTCGGGAAAAGGGTACACTTGTACATTGCTGGTGGGACTGCAGATTGGTGCAGCCAATTTGGAAAGCAGTATGGAGATTTCTTGGAAAGCTGGCAATGGAGCCACCATTTGACCCAGCTATTCCCCTTCTTGGTCTATTCCCTAAAGACCTAAAAAGAGCATGCTACCGGGACACTGCTACATCGATGTTCATAGCAGCACAGTTCACAATAGCAAGACTGTGGAACCAACCTAGATGCCCTTCAATAGACGAATGGATAAAAAAAATGTGGCATTTATACACAATGGAGTATTACTCTGCATTAAAAAATGACAAAATCATAGAATTTACAGGGAAATGGATGGCATTAGAGCAGATTATGCTAAGTGAAGCTAGCCAATCCCTAAAAAACAAATGCCAAATGGCTTCTTTGATATAAGGAGAGTAACTAAGAACAGAGTAGGGACAAAGAGCAGGAGAAGAAGATTAACATTTAACAGGGTACTTTTTTTTAATCCCAAGTTTTACTTGTGGTCGACAAACAGAGAGGTTAAGAAACTTCCACAAGTTCAAACAATTGGATAGACAAAGGGGTACTATTCCAACCAAGCATTCTGAATCTAGAGTCTGAGTTATTGTCTTTATACATTTATGCCAGCATTTTACAGATGAATGAACTAAGGCCTTGAGAAGCAAAGCAACTTGTCCACATAGTTTATCCACCAACCAATGACAGTGTTAAGCTCCTTCTTAGTTCTTTCCTGCCTTCTGGAGCCCAATTCAATAGGCTTGGCCAGAAGGAAGATAGCACAAATATTTGGGAGGCTAATGGTTAGACCTAAGTTCTTTTTTTATTAAGTATCTCTGGGTTTTAGTTAGCTTTATCACTGCTGTGACTAAATTACCTGACCAGCACAACTGTAGAGGAAGAAAAGTGTATTTAAGGGTTCGTGGTTTGAAAGGTATTGGTCCATAGAAGGCTGGCTCCATACCTTGGGGCTGGAAGTGAGGAAGGACATCATGGTGGAAGAGTGTGTCACAGGCAAGCAACTCACATGGTGATCAGGAGACAGAGAGACTCCACTGTCCAGATACAAATATATGCCCCATAGCCATGCCTCCAATTCCCACCTCCTCCAGACACATCCTACCACTTCAATTATCACTCAGTTAATCCCTGTCAGGAAAACCTTCTTTTATTGTCTCCCATGCACGCTTTTGAGGGACACCACATGTAACCCATAACATTCTATAGCCTTGGAAGGCAGATTCTTTCTCTCAGTTTTTCCAACTAAAGTGTGATGATTTAGAAGGCTCATACCTTTCCTATTCTAAGTGAAAATTCTTTATATACTTGTGTTTTTTAGAAATTTCACTGTATATTTTATGTTCTACTGTATAACACATATCTTCATTGCAATATAATTATTCCATATCTCCTACTAAAGTCAGCTCTCCATAAGAGAGTGATCCTATAGTCTATATACCTCCAGGGCACTCAGAAAGACTGCTGAGTTATACTCATTCCAGTTTCAAAGTCATGGAACTAAAAGCCATCTCTAAAGTCTCTCTCTACTCTCACATTTTACAGGTTCAAATTTATTCTTGTCAATGCAACAAAACAAGTGTCCTGTCCTAGTTATAGCTTAACCCCATGGTGTTACATGAAAGAGAAGACAGAAGAACAAATGGATTCAGTATATTCTTCAAACTCTGTAAACCCCTTTCCTCATTTGTGAAATAGAGGAATCAGAGAAAATTCCATGAGTTACTTAGCAGAAAGTCAGTTCCTGATCTACTATAAACAAGTTGTGTGACCTTTGAATCAATCATACATTGTTTCTAATATCATCTCAACTAACTACCTCCCTCAGTGAATGAGGGGATGGAGGCACAAAAACAGGGAGAGCTTTGCCTGAGTTCACAAAAAGTGAGTGTCAAGGTTTGGACTGTTCCTAATCCTAACCCTAACCCTGTTAAACGTAGGGAGTCATACCAATCTCATTAAGCTCCCAGGCCTCACTCTCCTCGTTTCTAAAATGAGAAGAAAATTCAATGCTCTACCACTGAGTTATTATACTGGTCTGCTTAGGTAACAAATGTGAGTTCTTTTCACTGACCATTTCTTTTGTTTCAAGAAATGAGAGAGTGTATGCCAGAGTAACAGGAACCTGAAGAGGAATGGGGGGACTAAAGTGGATCCAGACAAGGGAACAGCTTCAAAAGGGAGACATAGGGGCTGGGATGGTGACTCAGTGGTAGAGTACTTGCCTAGCACATATGAGGCCCTGAGTTTGATCCTTAGTAACACATAAAAATAAATAAATAAAATAAAGGTATTGTGTCCAAATAAAACTAAAAAAATTTTTTTAGAAGAGAGACATGGGGTCTCAAAACAAAGTTCTTGCAACTGAATGATTTGGACTACTAGGATTGCTTATAATTAACTGAAAAGCCTCTTCAACAAATGGTGCTGGGTAAACTGGAAATCCATGTGCAACAAAATGAAATTAAACCACTATCTCTCATCATGCACAAATTTTTTTTTAAATTTTTTATTGTTGGTTGTTCAAAACATTGCAAATTTCTTGATATATCATATTTCACACTTTGATTCAAGTGGGTTATGAACTCCCATTTTTACCCCATATACAGATTGCAGAATTACATCAGTTACACATCCAATGATTTACATATTGCCATACTAGTGTCTGTTGTGTTCTGCTGCCTTTCCTATCCTCTACTATCCCCCCTCCCCTCCCCTCCCCTCCCCTCTTCTCTCTCTACCCCCTCTACGGTCATTCATTTCTCCCCCTTGTATTATTTTTCCCTTTCCCCTCACTTCCTCTTGTATGTACTTTTGTATAACCCTGAGGGTCTCCTTCCATTTCCATGAAATTTCCCTTCTCTCTCCCTTTCCCTCCCACCTCTCATCCCTGTTTAATGTTAATCTTCTTCTGCTGCTCTTCATCCCTACTCTGTTCTTAGTTACTCTCCTTATATCAAAGAAGACATTTGGCATTTGTTTTTTAGGGATTGGCTAGCTTCACTTAGCATAATCTGCTCTAATGCCATCCATTTCCCTGCAGATTCTATGATTTTGTCATTTTTTAGTGCTGTGTAATACTCCTTTGTGTATAAATGCCACATTTTTTTTCCATTCATCTATTGAAGGGCATCTGGGTTGGTTCCACAGTCTAGCTATTGTGAATTGTGCTGCTATGAACATCGATGTGGCAGTATCCCTGTAGTACGCCGTTTTAAGGTCTTCAGGGAATAGTCCGAGAAGGGGAATAGCTGGGTCAAATGGTGGTTCCATTCCCAGCTTTCCCAGGAATCTCCATACTGCTTTCCAAATTGGCCGCACCAATTTGCAGTCCCACCAGCAATGTACAAAAATTAACTCAAAATGGATCAAGGACCTAGGAATTAAACCAGAGACCCTGCGTCTAATAAAAGAAAAATTAGGCCCTAATCTTCATCATGTGGGATTAGGCCCTAAATTCCTTAATAAGACTCCTAGAGTGCAAGAATTAAAATCAAGAATCAATAAATGGGATGGACTAAAACTAAAAAGCTTCTTCTCAGCAAAAGAGACAATCTTTGAGGTGAATAGACAGCCTACAATTTGGGAGCAAATTTTTACCAGTCACACATCAGTCTCTAGGGTATATAAAGAACTCAAAAAGTTAAATACCCAAAATAAATAAATAAATAAATAAATAATCCAATCAACAATTGGGCCAAGGACCTAAATAGACACTTCTCAAAGATGATAGAAAGTCAATCAATAAATACATGAAAAAGTGTTCATCATTGCTAACAATTGGAGAAATGTGAATCAAAACTACTCTGATATTTCATCTCACTCCAGTCAGAATGGCAGCTATTATGAATACAAACAACAATAAGTGTTGGTGAGGATGTGGGGGAAAAGGCACATTCATACACTGCTGGTGGGACCACCAATTGGTACAGCCAATATGGAAAGCAGTATGGAGATTTCTTGGAAAATTGAGAATGGAACCACCATTTGATCCAGCTATCCCTCTCCTCCGTCTATACTCAAAGGACTTAAAAACAGCATACTACAGAGACACAGCCACATCAATGTTTATAGCAGCACAATTCACAATAGCTAAACTGTGAAATCAACATGGATGCCCTTCAGTAGATGAATGGATTAAAAAATGTGGCATATATACACAATGGAATATTACTCAGCAATAAAAGAAAATAAAGTCATGACATTTTCAGGTAAATAATGGAGTTAGAGAAGATAATGCTAAGTGAAGTTAGCAATCCAAAAAAACCAAATGCCAAATGTTTTCTCTGATATAAGGACGCTGATTCATAGTGGAAGGGGCAGCATGGGAGGAATAGAGGAACTCTAGATAGAACAGAGGGGTGGGAGGGGAAGGGAGGGAGCATGAGGTTAGAAATGATGGTGGAATGTGATGGTCATTCCTATCCAAAGTACATGTATAAAGACATGAATTGATGTGAATATACTTTGTATACAATCAGAGATATGAAAAATTGTGCTCTATATGGGTAATAAGAATTGTAATAATTCCGCTGTCATATATAAATTAAAAATTAAAATAAATAAATAAATAAATAAAATTATAAAAAAAAGGGAGACATGGGTCTCAACACAGAGTTCTTGCAACTGAATGGTTTGGGCTACTGGGGTTGCTAATAATTAACTGAAAACCTTTTTTAAAAAATATTAACAAATACATGGTGCTTACTTTATGACAAAGCTAGAATCCAAGTGTTTTAGAAATATTAACTCAGTGAATCCAACAAACAACCTTAAGAGATGGATAGTAATATCATCCTCAATTTAAAGATGAAAGAATGATCGTGAAGAGAGGTAAAGTAACTTACAAAAGGTCACAGAATTATTAAATAGCAGAGAATAAATTTGATCCCTGGTCATATGCCTTAGAAACCCATGCTCTTGACACATATCATCTATTCGGATGAAATTGGTTGTGTACAACACAGTGTAATGGAAAGGCCCAGATTATATCTGTTTCTTCATTAAAAATGATGTTAGTAATCTCAGGTTAGTCATTCTTTATGCATTTTCCTATCTGAATGAAGAGATTTCCCTTGCCTTGCCCATTTCTCATCCTCCAAAAGCTCAGGATTCCTTTCTCCATTCCAGAGATATTTTATCAAGAAGCTGCTTTGGTTTTCTTCCCTCAGCCCTATTACCGTCTCAATCAGACTCATCAACTCCAAGGAGAAATCTCGCAGCCATAACATGATTCCTCTAAAACAGAAGGTCTTTTACTTTTAGAGCCTCTAGATGCCTCAGCAAGAGTATAACTCCAGAAAAGTTCATTTAGATTTAATAAGAAAATTACTGTTATTTAAATGTTACTGGGCTATTAAAAACACAATTTCTTTTCATTCATCTTGTTTGTTTGCTGTATTTTTGGCAACAGTGTGTGATTAAGCAAGCAGTATTGAAGATATATTTTCTTTTTTATATTTATTTTTTAGTTGAACACAATATCATCTTTATTTTATTTATTTAGTTTTATGTGCTTACATGTGCTAGGCAAGCGCTCTACCGCTGAGCCACAACCCTAGCCCCCGTATATTTTCTTTGTACTATAAATATTAATTTAATTTGGGGAGGCAGCTCAGGAAACTGCCTCTATTTGCCTGCATGACCCAGGGCATATCATTTCATGTTGATGATTCTGGATAGTCACCAAATCAGGAGGCAGTCCCTTTGGTCACTTAAATACATGCATTGCCTTTAAAAAAAAAAAAAGGTACAGTGTTGTGGAGCTGAATTGGACCTTTTATGTATACCAACTTTTCTGTATACCATCCTTTTCAACAGTGAGGAAACTGTGCACAATGTGCCTGTGGGTCCATTGTGAGTGACTGAGGAGGAATCTAACCATTATATTGGAAGACTTACCAGGACAAGCATAGAGATCTGATTAATTTGACACAGTCTCCTCAATATTGAGCATAATGCCCAGATCAAAGATGCAGTTGAAAACTATTGTGGATTTACTAAATGACATAATCCAGGTCTCTTGACTTCTAAGTGAGAGGTCTTTTCATTCAACAATATTTCTAAGCAGCCTTGCAAATTAGCATGGTCATAGAAGTGCAGAGTCTAAAAGGCTTTAGGTAAGACAATTTTTCTTTCAGAAAACAAAACCAAAACAAACCCACAAACAAACAGTAAACTTTTCTCACCTGTCAAAATCCTCACAATCCTGGAACTATTTTTTTCAAATTCAACCTCTTACAGCTGCACAAAGTTTATTGCACCCAAACTGGTGGGTTAGAAGATGCCCAAGGAGGGAGTATGGGAGCTGAAGTAGCCAAGTCAGTATAGTGTTAGCCATTCCATGTTGCTGCTTTTGTTAATTATCAATTGCTACACAAGAGATTACCCAAAACTTAGATGTTAAGAAAATGAATATATATTATTTCATAAATTTTGTGGGCCAGAAAACCAGGCATGATGTATCTGGGTTACTTCAGGTCAAGGTCTCTCATAAGCTACAATTGAGTAGCAGCTGGGATTGTAGTCTGAAACAGGATCAGACTCTAAGATTTCTCAAACAGCCATTGGCATGATTCAGTTTTTTTGTGGGCCTTCAGTCTGAGGACCCAGTTCTTCCCTATCTATTGAACAAAGGTTTCCTTCAGTTCCTTGCCTTATGGACCTCTCCATAGGGCAGCTCATGAAATATCAGCTTGCTTCATCAGAGTGAGCAAGTGAAACAACAAAAGAGGGTGACTTGTATTAACCTAATCTTGGAAGTAACATTCTACAACTTTTGCCACATTTTATCTGTTAGAACCAAGTCACTGGGTTCAGTCCATACTCATGGGGAGGGAATTACCAAAGGATAGAAATATCAGGAAGTAGGGATAAATACATGCCATCTTAAAAGCTGTCAACCACACTGGATTTTCCCAGCCCCAGGCCCAGCCTTAACCTTACATATGGTAGGTAAATCATGTTCCTAGGGGCAGCACATGACTGTAATCAGAACATTGGAAAGTTCAGTTGTTGTCCCAGCTCCACCACTTCTATGTTATCTTTGATGACTTAGTTCACCTCTTTGACCTTTACTGTCCTCAAAATAAAGATAAACATAAGATACCTGCCCTACAAGATGGTTGTGTTAATGCAATGAGATTGTGGATTCCAAAGAGTTAATAATATAGCAGTTAGGAAGTACACAGTAATGATGACAGAAAAGGTGGTATTATGCATATAGAGATTTTTTACAGTACATTACCAGAGACTTTATCCCCTCTTTTGTTATAAAAATAGTAACTGTATCAGATTAAAAAGAGGGAAAGAATTAATCAGGAACACTTTTGGCAGGCTGATGTCTGAAATCCCATCATTGGCGTATAATTACTTTGGTTTAAGGCAGCATTGCAAGTTGGAAGACAAAGAACCACAATTGGACAGTGAAATGTTTTATTTATATTATTGGATTTAATGAAGTGAATTATTGGAAAGGGAAAATGATGGATCACATGAAGAAGGTAGATAAATTGGTACACAGAGAAGTGAGAATAGGCTTCACAATTGGCCTATTGTATCATTCATTACAGGACTAGTCAGAAGCATTTATTTATTTATTTAATATTTTTTAGTTATACATGGATGCAATATCTTTATTTCATTTATTCATTTTTTTTATGTGGTGCTGATGATCGAACCCAGTACCACACATGTGCAAGACAAGTGTTCTGCCACTGAGCCACTGCCTTGTGGTACAAGGGATGGAACTAAAGACAAGAGAATAGGCCTTAAAGAAGTAGGAGAATTATAAAGCTCAAACTAACATCCTGGTTGGATTTGGTATGGTTTTGATAAATTTGGTTTGGTTAAAGTAGTAGCAATTTCTTTATGTTAACTGCCTATTATGGAACAGGATTTAAAATTTGCATGAAATTGGCTGCAGGAATGTAAGGAATTCTTCCTTCCTTAGAAAATTATGTTTTCTCCACTGAATATCTTACCACTGAAAACTGAGTTTAACATCTTGCTCTTTTCTGGGACCTTGTTTTTTTTTTTTACTCATTTATTAGGGATTTATACAAAGTCAGAGATTATTAAGTTGAAAATTCATGAGTGGAGTCAAGGTGCAAGACAATACCATCGTATCCTATGTACAATTACACATATTATTCTTCAGAGAGGTTCCTTATCTTTAATCAGTCTTAAGTGCAAACTGATTCTTAAAATGGAATAACTGATGAATTCCATATTTAGTAAATATTGTTCATTCATAAACTATTTATTAAGCATCTACTGTGTACTGGTACTGCATTAGGCACTGGTGTTATATCAATGAAGAAATCATACAACAATCTCTGGGGCTTACATTCAAGGGAGGAAAGCAGAAGCAGTAAGAACAGATAAAATATACAGTATGTTGGACAGCATTAAGTGATGGATAGGAGAATATTAATGCAGAGATAATTGGTGGGTGTAATTTGGATAGTATAAGAGACTGGGAGTATACCTCAGAGGTAGAATGCTTGCCTAGTATGCAAGAGGTCCTGGGTTCAATACTCACCATTGTAATAAATAACTTAGAGAGGATGGGCAAGAAAGAGTAGAAGTAGGTAAGAGCGAACCATGGAAATGTACGTAGGAAGAGGGAGTGGCAACTGCAAACCTGGTAGTGTATCTGTATTATTGGAGGAACAACAAAGAAAGAGGGACAAAGAGTAGTGGGTGATGAGACCTAAAAGGTAATGGGGGGAATCATAAAGGGCTTTGGTGACCAATGTAATGAATTTTCAGTACTATTGTCTCTGTTACTCTTTATCCACTTCTGAGGACTCCTCAAGCTGCCTTAATTCACTTTTCCAAGGCTGTGAATCGGTTACTGCTCACATGCAGGTGGTTAGGGCTGTTGTTGATGCTTTGCCTTCCTGACTTATTCTAGGACCTTCTCCCCACTCTGATTCTTTTGGAAAACACTACAAAACAAGTCCCACATATTATGCATATTGATGCTCCAATATCTAGCACATTGTTAAAATGTATGTCTGAAAAGAAGCATTTAGCTAAAGTGTGTTGAAGGAACTGATCTTTTTACCTCAAGGCTGTTCTCTGGATCTTGCAAGTTGACAATGTGTTAAAATTGTAGGTTGTAGTGATCAGTGTAGAAGCAAGAAGTGAAGAATTATGAATTCAGAAACTATTCTAAATAAGGAAGACCATCCAGCCCAAACCTCTCCTAAGCTACCAGCTATTAAACTATCATGTGCTACCTAGACATAATGTTAAATTTTCTCATTTAGGTTTCACCACAGCTACTTTTCTAGATGAGATGAAAATTCAAGGACTAGAGAGTGAGAAACATTTTTTTTCCTAGCATTGCACACTGAGTCCAAGGCAAGATAAGGGGTATTGGTGGTGCTGTGGGTCATATCAGTAGGAAAGACTTCTCTTTCCTGCCAGCCCAGCATTAATTCCTATATTTAATAGCACACTTCAGCAAGACAGCTCTTAAATGTGAGGGGTGGAGCCCAGGGATATTGCTCAAACTCAAGTGAAACTCATTTCTTCAAAAAGCAGAATTCAGTCCCCTTTAGAGTATGCCACTATTGGAACTGAGACCCAGCTCTTTCATTTATAGTAGTGTGATGTTAAGCATATCACTCTGACTTCTCCATTTTCTTCTCTATAAACTGTGATTGTAATAGCTACCTTGCCTAGAGGGCATGGAAGCAGTGGTAGGTGGACTGTGAGGATTCAGTGAGGGAAGTGTACATGAAATCATTTAACATCATGTCTGGCATACACTTTATATACTCAAGGGATGATGGTTTTTCTTACCTTTGATTATTCCAATTCATTCCTGCTCAGGCTTATGGTCCATAATATTTTCATCAACATTCTCAGCTTTTTTGCAAGCTTTCCAGCTAATTCATAAGCACCAGGCCAGTCTTAGTAATACAAGAGCAAATTCAGGCTTTCTCACAGTCCCTGCACCATGAAAATTTGACAGCTGGGCACAGCTGACTGAGATGCCAACCTCTTCTTTGCTCAGCTCCTTCATTTGTACCTCTGAAAATAGCGATCTTTCAAAAGTTCCTGCAAAGGCCCTTTAAGCTCCTTGTATTTTCCTTCTGATGTCCAGTGTGTGAATTAGGATTATGACTATGGTGGTGATTATGTCAACTCTTTATATTTATGTAACAGTTTATGGTTGACTGAATGGTTTTCCATTTCCAATTGTTTTTCATCTTTCTGATAAACTTGCAATGGGGATGGAGTATTATTTCTATTTTGCAAATAGGGTAACATAGACTAAGGTGGAGTCTATGCATTCTCTTCCTCACCAGAACAAATATGGGTAAGCATATACAGAGTTCTGTCCACAGAACTCTGAGCAGAAATAAATCTAGTATGAATGAGAGACTTAACAGAGAATAGGTTTGGGGAGGCCTTTAATTCCCCCCAAATATATTCGCCAGCCTTCCAAAGTCACTCCAAATATACACAGATCATATAAAATCAGCATACCTATTCCGATAACTGCAGCTTTAAGATGAACATTTTAGTTCCACTTCTATCCTTCCCAAGGTTCCTGTTATATGGAGATTCTAGCAGTACCACTTTCAGGAAAGAGTGGCATGAACTCAAAGTTTGTCTACTTATTCTTTCCCTCCTTCACTGTACCTGGCACTATCCACTGTTTTTTTTTAATCCTTGTAATAAAGACAGTTTCTAAATAAACTAAAAGCATGAGCTGCAAGAAGACCTCAGACAGAAAGAAGCTATGGACCAGGTCTGTATCTCTTGGTGCAAGGAGGCAGCTCTGGCTCTGAGCAGAGCATATGAAGGCCCCTGGAGGATCAAAGTTCTGCTCTCAGTAAGACTGACATTTCTGGGGATGAATACAGGAACAAAGGAAGTTTCCATGGAGGCTACCAATGCATTCCACATACCCAGTTGCCAGTTATGCCAGGGGTCAGAGGGATCAGGCACTAGTGGACATGAAATTGTGCATAAACAGCTGTTCTGGACTTGAGGCCACAGGTTGAACTTGAAATTTTGGCACATGGCATTTAATGCCCAGTTTTCCAGGGTAGAGCGACTGAACCCAGAAAAGAAACACATTCCTTAGTCCTCTTTCCATTTGTACACTCCATTCCCTTTCCCACCTTGAATAACAGACCCATTCCTGGAATTTACCACACAGTTAACTGGGGACCTCACCTGGAGGACTATGTCAAGATGTGAGCCTCACAGTTTATTGGGGACACAGTGAATCAGGAAACCATACTGAGGGAAGTAAGCTGTGTGGAAAGTGATATCTCAAGACCTATAAGGAATAGCTGAAGAAAATGAAGCTGTTTGCCTGAGAAAAATCTCAGGGATATATGGAATCTGGAAGGTTTCTTCAGGGGTTCTCATAAGGTGAAGAAAACATTTGGCATCTAGAGAGCCCCAGGGGACACAACAAAGACCTGTGAATGAAATCCACAGAAAGCCAAAGCAAATAATTTACCACATAGCAGCTCAACATAAATAATTTTCTGTCAGAGCATTTCATCCCCAGAAATGTTAGGTCGAACTGGGTCATGTCTGGAGGCAAAGAGCTCCCTATCACTATATGATTTTAAGCAGGGAATTGGAGCATAGTGTTTCAGGTATACAAAAACCCTAAGATTATTTGAGTTGTCTATCATCATACAGGTACTAAAAAATGTATTCAGATCTTGAAATCCATGAATCCAGATAATCTATGTTGTTCTTTTGATCTCAAATCCTGCCTTTTGACTGGGGTGGGGGCAGGGACAGTACAGCTCTAAGATCTGGAAAAGTAGAGATACTGCTGATGGAAGATTTCATCCTCATTTTTCCGAACCTCATCCTCTCAACTCAGAAACACCTGCTACCATTACCTCTACCATGATGTTGCTGTCCCTGGATTTCTAGAAATATTCAAAGGAAGAAACCTTGGGAGGCCAAATTTTTATGGTTTCTCTTTGACTGTCTGCTTTTTCTTCAGCCTGCCCAATTTCCTTTTATCAGTAGGCCCTGTAGAATATGTGTGTCTGTGGGTTGTAGTATAGTGGTGGGAGGTAGTAATTTCCTCAGTGGAATCTGGCCTGCAGGCGAACTGAGCACCTACACTGCTCCTCAGAGAAGAGGACTCACCTCATGTGCACCCATTGCTTAAAAACCTTCAGTTTTCACTCATTTTACTCAACATTTAATTTTCTTGCTTTTGACAGGAAAGAAAAATAGGAGGAGGGGTATAAAAAGAGAAAACAACCTAGAAAGGGCTGAAGGGGAGGAGTGGAGGGGGCACTAAAACCACTGCTATGTAACCAGCCAACAGTGATACTGCATGTTTATGGGCTTTGGTTGCCATGGAGACAGTTACGTAACTCCAACTGGTGGTGAAATTTCATACTGCTTGTGGTGGCAAGCGATATTTCAGTCACTTAGGGCTACTTTTAAAGAGAACAAATAAAGTAGCTGAGGGGCCCTTTGTCTTGCCGGCTACAACCTGCACTAAGTTTTAGCCCTGCACGCCAGTCATTTTCCAGTTTTCTCTGTGTAGCAAAATGTTCCCAATTATTCTCTGAGTAGAGCTGGGCACTTACTCCCCTCCTTGGCCCAGAAGGCGTAAGGCTCAAAAAGAAAAAAATAAATAAAAAAATAAAAAGATCCCCTTTGGGGAAGGAAAGCCTGTGTGGAAAATTTCAGCTTGGAAAGCTTGTTTTTGAGAAAGTTATGAGTAGTAGGGAGGGCATCTGTTCACTACTAGCACAGAATCCAAAGTCTAGGTGTATTCTATGATTAATCTTTGTCCCCCCCCCCCTCTCTCTCACACACACACACACACATACACAAACTCTCTCACACACACACACACACACACACAAATACACTTGAATTCACATGCATTCACATACATGTCTTACTAAATATCATCTTTTCTTTCTAAACACATTCACATGCATGCTCATGTACAATCATATATACACATTCTCTACCAAAAATATACACATTTGATTATATACATAATTCATTCAAGGAAAATATGCATTTGCTTTAACTTGACATTCATTTTTTCACATATGCACTTTGCCTTCTTCACACACAATTCATTTTCACTTTCTCAAATATACGTGAATTTGTACACACATTGTAGGCCAAAGCATACAAAATTGCCAATGTTGAATTGTAAATCTATGAAAATGGCAATTTCATATGATCCAACCTAAACATTAATAAACATATAAGCATACACATTATCACATGCACATTCACCCTCACAAACTCTCAGAATCTTACAACCCACAGATACTTTTATTTCCTCTCTCAAATCCCCTCTTGTGCATTTCTAAACAAACATGTTAACTCTTACATCAAAACCAGCACACAGGGGCTGGGGTTGTAGCTCAGTGGCATAGCACTTGCCTTGCACATATGAGAGAGTGGGTTCAATCCTCAGCACCACATGAAAATAAAGATATTGTGTCCATATCAAAAAATATCTTTAAAAAGCCCTGCAAACATTAATTTTTCACTTGTTCATTTTCACATGCCTCGCTATATTTATTCCCTCCTTAACTTTCTCATAATCACACATACTTACACACACTGACATGCTGAAATTCTCTCATGTATGCACATAATACTTAGCCACTCATGAACACTCAGTATAGTATAGATCCAGGAGGTAGCCTGGATCCTGAATTTTACAATTTATCAACTTCTGTTTTTTCATTCATGATCCCAATGGATCCTCAGAAACCATCCTAGGAAGAAAAACAGGAATGGGGCTATTATTCCCATTAGACAGATGAACCAAAGGACAGAGTGCCCCAAGTTCATACAAGTATTTAGTAGAGATGGGAATTCAGATGTTTTGAAGCCACATTCAGTGCTATTGTCCTGTGGCACCTCCTGTCATGGGTATAGTAAAGCTATTTTGTACAAAAAACACTGGATGAAGAATTGAGATTGTAAACCTCTGCTTCTGGTAGGTGCAGTTTAGTCGTTAGATTGTTTTTGGCTCCTGTCATATCTCACCTAACATGGGGTGAAAATCATTTCATTTAGTTAGATTAGCATTTCTCTCTCACTTGGTGTCCCTTCTGTTTCCCTAATCCTTCAACTGTCTCCCACACTGCCTTGCTGATCTGGTCAATGAACAATGCCACCCTTTTGTTTATGCCACTTATCTTTCATGATTATTTATAGAATAAGAACAGCTTACCTGCATGGTGTATTGAGAAGCAGGAGAGTCAATATCTGCCCTGAAGAAGAGGCAACTCATCTATGCTCTGACAATGTTCTAGACAAATTGATAGGGACAGGGCATTTCACAGTCAATTGAGATGAATAGTCCTAAAAGGATTCAAAAGTAGTGGAGTTCTGGAGTCAAAGATGCCTAGAGCTTTCTGATCTGAGAAGTTTCTGAGATTAGGAGGTTTTAGGTTGGGTGCTAGAACTAGAAGCTTCTGGAGACAGAAGAATTGGATCTGAAAGAATGTTAGAATAGAAGAACTAAGATCTACTTTGTTGTAGGGGAAACGTGGTATGGGGACCTGCATTCATCAGTCAAATTTGAATGGCTAGCTTCATTTTGCCTCTTCAGATCCACTCTTCACTCTCCTCCAACCTGCTTTTTAGTTCAGGAAGCTGACTTGTAGCTCAAAAGGTTCCAGGGCTATCTGGCTTCCAGTTAGATTTGCTTATGGGAAGCTTTGGCAGGAAATTGGGAAGGGGGAGAATAGAGTCAAGATCTTTATTCTCCCAACTCCCTTCCTATGGTGTCAGCTTGTACCTTTCAACTCAAGGCCAGAGTTGCTTTCAAAGCAGCCCTCTCCACTGAATTCTTGCTTTCCAAATTTCAGTAAATCCCTTCCTCTACATCAGGCTTAAGAGTAGTGACAAAGCCCCACTATAAGTATTGGACTATGCCTTGTTGTTCCTATATACCTCACTTATTGTAAATAGTGTCTTTATTAAACACTCCTTAAATTCTAATTCACATGTGTTTTCTCTTTTCTTTTGGGACCAAAGTGCACAGGAAATTTTGTAGAATCTGACCTGTTACTCTTCCTCTGACTTCTAGACCCAAGTTACAGAGAAGACAAAGTGTGGTTGATTTTCCTGTGTTTGCCAGGGAACCTTAAAATGTCCTGTCCTTGTTACCCCAAGGACCCACTTATGGTGTCCTTTAAAAAGTGCTCAAATGTTCATTGGCAGTCCCTCTTAAACCAAAAGCCCATTTTAAGGGGGCATAGCCTCACATAGAAGTGTCTTCTATCATTTCAGCTTGCCTTTCACTTCATATGTTTCATGAACAGGACTTAAGACCTGCCTACCAAGTTGCAGGGTGACACGTGGTTTTACTACCAGCTCAGGGAGGGGCCCAGAAAAAAAAATCATTGATGACACTTCAGAAGACTGTTTGCAGGAGGCAAGATGCTGAGGGGTTCAAATATAGGGCATGGTGCAATGACAAAGGAAAGGCTTCCTGCTCCAACAGCCAACATTTCCATCAGTGTTGCCTGAGCCTGCCCATGAAATTGTTTTGTGTTGCCTTTCTAGTGTCAGAAAGGCAGAAACAGGCCCAGAAATGGAGAGATTTACTTCACAAAGGTTGCACAGCAAGTCAGAGCTGGAATCAGATGAAGGCTTGGGAACCCTGGGTTCCTGTTGCTGGCAAAACATTCACAATTAGATCTCATGCCCCCCCCCCACCCGCAACTATCCTCTCTCATTCTTACCCTTAGAGGTAGGGCTTGGGGGGCACTTTCTTGACCTCTATCACTACTTAGTAGTCCAGAGTGTTTGTTTTTGTTTGTTCATGGAAGTCTGAGAAGGGCTGTTTAGGCATCATTAGCTTGGGCCTCACCTTCTCTTCCCTATTCTGAGGTACCCCATTATTCCTAGTACCATCGACTATCAGAACATCTTATTTAGATGGAAACTTCAAGATTCTTTAGATCTAGTAACTATCACTTACTAGTTATGTTTCTTGTGCAAATTATTGAGCCATACTGACTCAGTTGCCTTTAATGTAAAATGGAGGCAATAACCTATATTATAGAAATGTTATAAGGATTAAATGAGATGATAAATGACAATATTTAGTTCAGTGTCTGGACCCAAATTAATGCAATATAAAAGTTAACAGTTACTGTTTTTTTAGTTATTCAAGTCAACCTTTAATTCTGGGGCTTAAGACCTAGCCAAGCTATGACCTATTCAAGAAGCTGAATGCCACCTGAAAAGTTCCTGGGAGTTAAAGACAAAAATAACAAAATTATCATTCATCTTTCATTATTCTTGTCCCTGATCTGTTAAGATGTTTTATTCTTACAGAAATGTCACATGTTAGAATTCTCAGACCAACTCTTCAAGGTATATATAATAACCTTATTTTTCATTTGAGGAAACTATGGCTGAGAAAAGTTAATTTTAAAAATTTAACCCATAATAGTAGTCAAAGCCACATTCCTGTGTAGCAAGTCCCATGAATGTAATTTCTATTTATGGCCAGGTGAAATTGATGGGAGACTCAGAGGATAGAGTATACATTGGAAATGTGAAAACAATGAATTGGAGGCAGTAATTCAATAGAGATGGTAAATCTTTGCATCTTAGAAAAATTGATAAGTCTTCAAAACAGTAGGGAAATGATAGAAATCCCTCACATCTTATTTTAGCATCAAAACTTTTCTGGTCCCCTACCAATTGGTTCAGGTAGCCATGTCCAGTTTCTTCTTCTGTGTCTTCTTCATTCAGGAATAAAGATATTTATGACTCATCTCTTAATTGTGTCTCTGTACAGTGGGCTCAGGACAATTTCAATTGTTACACCTGATTCCTCTGAAGTGTCAATGGGCAATTGAGTACCAACACAGCCCAACAAAAGCAACCAGGTTATAACCAAGGAAAATTGACATATAAATGGCAATATTTAGTTCAGTGTCTGGGCCTAAATCAATGAAGGAAAATATTGTTATATATTATATGAAACTGCCACAGCTAAGGTAATGGAAAAGTCCACAGTGTATCTATCCTTTCTTTTCCTATTCTTTAGTGGAACAACACTTTGGGGCATGGGAGAACCCAGGGTTGACTATAAAGGTTTGCTTTAATCTGGAATAGGAGTTCTGCTTCTTGGGGGAAAACATTGACCACTCTATGTGGTCAAGACAAGCGGACATATACGCTTTGTATGTCAAACTTAGCTCATAAGATAGGAGAAGTTATGAATTGAGCTGGTGGAGGGAATGGTGAGCTGGGAAGAAGTAATGTAGCCTGGAAAAGGGCAGGTAGCAGTATGTATAATGAACAAGGTTTCACAAAAACAAGAATATTTTTGACCACTTAGCCAAGGAATTAGGTCAAATTTGCAATAGGCAGCAACATATGCATATGTACTGGGAAAGTAGGAAATCACCATGTATTGGGAAAGTAGGAAAGAAAGAGGTTGGGCAAGCAAGAAGAGAATTTCAGCTGGCTGATAAAACAATTGGGAAAAAAAACTAGTTATATTAAACATGACAATTGCAGACTTTGTGGAGATTGTTAGGTTTGAGAAAACAGTGTTTATGGTCTTCAAAAGGGTGAAAGGTCAGAATAAGAAAAAGATGGCACTGGACTCAAACTATAACTCCTTCACCAGCTCTCAAGTCCCTAGTGCCTTACAGTGCCCAGCATGCTGTTGGAATTCAGCAAAGGAGATTTATTACTATGCTCATTCGATGAGACAGGCAGGAGTCATGAGTCTTGGCAAGAAAACAAGGCCAAAAGATTTGCTTTGACTAAAAGTCGTATAACTTGAAAGGTTTATTGCTGAACTGATTATGTAATGTAGCTTCGAAAGAGCAGTATTTAAGATAAAGATTTGAAGCCCTCAGGCAGGTTTGGAAAGAGAGTTGTGGAAAGGCTCAAATGCATTAATAGTCCATTTAAGAACTGCCTGCTTCTTAAACCAAGTTTCAGACAGCAGAGTGAGAAAGCAGTGGGGAATGGTAAAGGGCTATAATTTGGAGTCAGACCTAGGCTCTGCTGATGACTCCATGTGATCTAGGGGAAGTCCTTTTCCTTATCTTAACAGCAGTGTCCCATTCACACTGGATAAGAGTGAGATGTGGAAGAGGAGTTAGACTGAGAACTGCTAAGATTTGAAAAGTATAAACTTACCTTCCACACCCAGGTGTTTGTTTCTCTACAATCTGCAGAGTTCACCAAAGTACCTAACTGGATAAATCATCCTGTGGTAATTCTTTCCTTGGTCTCTTCCCTCTTGATCATATACAGTATCATTTGGCCTAGGCCAGTAGTTTTCCACCCTGCCAAACCTTTAGACCCACACAGGAAACTACGAAAATGCCAAGACTCAGGTCCCATCCCCCCAGAGATTCTGACTTAAAAGCTAATGATCCTAAATGTTCAGCCAGCATAGAGAACCACTGGCTTAAACAAACTCTCTGGAAGACTCCATAAATTGCTCTAATTACCTCAATCTTGGTTTCTTGTTCCATTTGTTACCTTCACAGTGACTTTTTGACCATTAACAAATGATACACTTCTAATGACTTTTCACCTATGGCTTCTTATTTTAACACTGACCAGTTCTTGAAACTAAGTTTCCAAACCTAACAATCTCCACAAAGTCTGCAATTGTCATGTTTGATATAACTAGTTACCAAATTTTGGTTATTTGGAAACAACCAAAACCATGCTTAGATCCATTTATAGGATTCCTCACTCTAGGCATTTTAAGTAATTAATGTTAAATTGGTTTGTATTTGTTGATTCATAGCTTTGCAAATGAAGATAAAATACCTCGTTAATGCATACCATATTTTTTGCTATTTGGTGAGGAATTGAGCTTATGTTCATTTCCAATTATTTTCTTTTATTCAATATTAATTCATTATTTCTCCTTTTAAAATACTTTATTGAAATATTGTTGTCAAAATATATAATATATTTATGTAAAGTGTACAATTCAATGATTTGGGGCATATTTACAATATACACTGTGATCAGTCAACTTTAGACCAATTTTAAAAATCACATCAAAAAGACTCCGGGACTGGAGTTATAGCTCAGTGATAAAGTACTTACCTAGCATGTGCAAGATACTGGGTTCAATTTTCAGCACCGCATATAAATAAATAAAATAAGGTCGATCATCAACTAAAAAAATATTAAAAAAAAGAAACACCATGCACTTTCACTGAAAACCCCTAGCTATTGCACTTCCACCTTAAATCTCTAAATAATCACAAATCTACCTTCTGTTTCTTTAGTTCTTCCCATTCTGGAATTCCACATGAATGGGATCATGTAGTATGAGACCTTTGGTCACTGAATTCTTTTACTCGGCATGTTTTCATGGTTCATCTGTGTTGTAGCATGCATCCTTATATTACTCCATTTTTATGGATGGATGATATTTTATTGTATGGATATATTGCATTCTTTATCTATTAATCAACTTGTGGACATTTGCATTGGTTTCTACCTTTAACCATTATGAAAAGTACTGCTGAAAACTTGTGTTTCCGTTTGGACATGTTTTAAAATCTCTTGGGAATATGTTAAGGAGCAAATTACTAAGTCAGATGGTAACTCTATGTTTTATCACTTGAGAAGCTGCCAGACTGTTTTCCAAAGTGTCTACACCAAATTACATAACCCCCAATAGTGTATAAGTGTTCTAATTTCTCCATATACTTACTGACAGTTCTTTATTATCTGAGTTTTTTATTCTATCCATTCTAGTGGGTAGGAAGTGGTCTCTCACTGTAATTTTCAGGTAAGTAATAAATGTTGAATATCTTTCCATGTGCTTATTAGCTATGTATATATCTTTGGTGAAATGTCTATTCAGATATTTGTCCATTTATTAATGTGTTATCTTTTTATTGATGAGTTTAAAAGAGTCTCATCAACTGTATATGTACAGTTGAAAACTATTTTCTCCCATTTGTTGGGTTTCTTTCTACTTTTTAAAAGATGTCCTTAGAAATACAAAAATTTTAAATTTTGATAAAGTTCAGTTTATTTATTTATTTTCCTTTTGTTGTCATATCGACAAAGCTTTTGCCAAATCCAAGGTCATGAAGATTTGTCCCTCTTTTCTCCCAATGTTTCCTCTTACATCTATGGGCTTCAATATATTTGAGGTCCAAGTACAATTTTTTTGTATATGAATATCAGCACCATTTGCTTGATTTATATATTTATTTATCTATTTATTTATTTAGTACCAGGAATTGAACCCAGGGTTGCTTAAACACAGAGCAACATCCCAAGAACTTTTTATAATTTATTTAGAGCCAGGGTCTCAGTAAGTTCCTTAAGGTCTTACTAATTTGCTTAGGCTGGCTTTGGACTTCAAATCCTCCTGCCTCAGCTTCCTACCATTTGTTTAAAGACTATTCTCTTTTCAATTGAATGGTCTTGGCATGCTTATTAAAAAACAGTTTACTATAGATATATCTGTTAAATTTTGGATTCTCAATTCTATTTCATCTATCTATATATCAATTTTTCTGTCACTACCATACTATATTGATTTCCATTGCTTCTTACTAATTTGAGAATTTTTGGACTGTGAAACCCTCTATATAATTCTTCATTATCAACATTATTTTATCTCTTGTGAATACTTGAGATTCCATATGAATCTTTAAATAATTTGGTCATATTCATTGATGTGTAGTAAAGCTACTTTGCAGAATTTTTCAGGTCTAGAAGTGTTCTGGTAGAGTTTTTGTTTTGATCTTCTAGATATAGGATCATGCCATCGTCAGACAGGATTTCTTTGACTTCTTCTTTTTATTTATATTCATTCAAATTTCTTCCCTTGTTTGACTGTTCTGGATAGAGTTTCCAGAACCATATTGAATAGAAATGGTAACAGTGGAATCCTTGTCTTATTTTTGACTTTTGAGGAAATGATTTCAGTTTTTCTATGTTTGGTATGATATTGACTTTGGGTTTGTTTAATATAGCCTTTATGCTGTTGAAGTAAGTTTTTCCTACCCCTAGTTTCTTAGTATTTTTAATATGAATGGTTGATGGATTTTGTCAAAGATTTTTCTGCTGGTGGACATCATTACCCTAGGTACACGTATAAAGACATTAATGGTGTGACTCCAATTTGTGTACAATCAGAAAAATGAAAAATTGTGCTCCATATGTGTTATATAAATTGAAGTGTATTCTACTGTCATGTACAACAAATTAGAACAAATTAATTAATTAAAAAAGATTTTTCTGCATCTGTTAAGATGATTTTTTGTCCTTAATTCTATTAATATGATGAATGTATTTCATTAATTCGCATGTTGATGCAACCTTGCACCCTAGATGAAATAAATTTGAACATGATGGACAACCTTCTCATTGTGTTGTTCAATGCAGATTGCTAATATATTATTGCAGCTTTTCATATATATGTTTATCAGTCTGTAGTTTTCTTTCCTTGGTAAGTTCTTATCTAATTTTGGTTTTAGAGTGATAATTACTTCAAAGAATATATGTGGGAATGTTCCCTCTTTGTCATGGAATACTTAGATGAGATTTGGTATTAGGTGTTTCTTTTTCTTTCTTTCTTTTTTCTTTTCTTTTTTTTTTTTTTTTTTTGGAACCATGGATTGAACCCAGGAACACACTTAACCAGAGAGCTATATCCCCAGATGATTTTAAACTTTTATTTAGAGAAAGGGTCTCACTGAATTTTTGGGACTTCACTAAGTTGATGAGGCTGACTTTGAACTTGCAGTCCTCCTGCCTCAGACCCCTGAGCTTCTGGGATTACAGACATGTGCCACCACACCCAGCTGCTGTGACTTTTTCTTTAAAATATGGTAGAACTCAACTGAGAATTCATCTGGTCCTAGGCTTTCCTTCTTTGAAAGGCTTTTTATTATTGCAGAAACTTGTTACTTGATATTGGTAATTTTAGATTTTTATATTCTTTGGTTCAATTGGGATAGACTATATATGTCTAGATATTTTTCAAAGCTTCTAGATGTTTCATTTTTTGGAAATATAAGTTTTTGAAATAGTTCCTATGATCCTCTGAAATGTCTGTTGATAACTAATTTTTCATTTATAATTATGTTGATTTGGACCCTCTCCCTCCATTAATTTTACTAAGTTTTTATCTTTTTTGATTATTTTTCCAAGAACCAATTCTTGTTGCATTGAGTCTTTTCATTTTATTTTTCTCTACTTAATATCTAAAATTAATTATTTTCCATTTCTACTGTTTTGGGTCTTGCTTTATGTCCTAAAATATGGTCTAATAGGAGGAAGGTTCTATGAGCAGCTGAGAAGGAAGTGTATTCAGCCTCTTTTGGTTAAAATATTCTACAGATGACTGTTATGTTCATTTTGTTTTTAGTATGTTGGAGGATAGAAGTGTCTTTATTGATTTTATCAGGGGATAACCTATATCTTAGTTAAGATGTATTCAAATCACTTGGTATTATTCATTTGGGGTCTATTAAAGTCTTTATATCAAGAAGTGATTTTATGTAATTAGGTACACAGATAATTTGGGCACAAATATTTAACTATCATTTTATCTTCTTGTTAAATGTTTTCCTTTCCAGTTTGAAGTGATATTTATCTCTTGTAATTATGTTTTGCTTGAAATATGCTTTGTCAGATATGAAAATAGCTATTCCTGGTTCCATTTGCATGGAATATTCTTTTCCATTGTTTTAATTTCATAATATGGATGTATTTGCCTATAAGTTGAATCTCTTGCAAGCATCATGTAGTTAGGTCTTATTTCATAAACCACCCTGCCAGTCTGTCTTTTAATTGGATAATTGAGACCGTTCACTTTCATAGTTATTATAAAGAAATGTTGATAATTTCCCGCCAGTTTCATTTATATTTTTTTTCCTAATTCTCATTTATTTGGTTGCTCTTCTAGTGAGCTTCTTCCTTTCAGGAGCTGTGGGGTTTGATTTTAAGCTCTTCTCTGAGTCACATTTTTAAAAAGTATTTTCTGTTGGATTAGTCATCATGAATTATTTTTGTTTATCTTGGAATGTTTTGATTTCTCTTATGATTCTGGAGGATAGCTTTGCTGGATATAGAGCCTGGATTATCTCATTCCAAGACCACCTGGGTTTTAGAGTCTAATCTGCAGAGTCAGAAGGAAGCCTTATTGGTTTAACTCTTATTAGTTCCTATGATTTGATTTCTCTTGAGACTTTTAATGCACTCTCCTTATTCTCTACATTAGGCATTTTGATTATAATATCTTGAAGCTAGCCAATCCCTAAAAAACAAATGCCAAATGTCTTCTTTGATATAATGAGAGCAACTAAGGACAGAGCAGGGAGGAAAAGCAGGAAGAAAAGATTAACATTAAACAGATACATGAAGTGGGATGGAAAGGGACAGTTCTGCTTTCTATATGGTGTAATCTATTGGTAAAACATTGAACTAAATTTTTAATTTGGTTTATTCTGTCTTTTAGTTCCAGGATATCTGATGACTCTATTTTCAGAATATCTCTCTTTATTGAAGTGGTCTTTCATCAACTTTATTTTCTCACTTAATCTATTCTTTACCTATACTTTTAGCCCATTAATCATTTTAATAATCAACTCTTTGTAGTTTTTCTGTGGAATTTCTTCAATATCTCTGGATATCTTTAATGGAGGTTGTAAATTTGGGGGGTGGGGATTATTCTTGGCCTCATGTTTTCAGAGGCTTTAGATTTGCACATTTCTTGAGATGTATTCCTTTTCTTATATGTCAGGGTCCTTTGGTGAGATAACAACTTTCTGTCATTATACCTTATCTTCAACACATAGGTTTAGCATAATTCAAGCATTAATTTCAACCTCCAATGCCTCTTTGATAGAGTGGTAAAAGAAATAATGGTAGTTTCAAAGTAAACTATATATCAACATATGTTATAAATATGAATAGTAATAATCTCTGAAACTCTATTAAATTAGGAAGAATGTAGGTGACCAGTAATATAGAGTAGGCTGAAGGGGTTACACATTAATCATTGTATGCTAAATTTAGTTTCAAGGAGATAAAAGTAAATAGAGAAAAGGAAAAGAAAAAAGATAAGATGAGAAGAAAGGGTTGGGGTGGTAAGGGACACATGTTAAAATGTGAAGAATAAAGGGTATATAGAAGAGAAGACTAAAGTGGAATATTTATTTACCTATGGTAGACACTAGGAGTTGGTTTATATCAATTAGTTAATGTATTAATCATCATGCAGAGGTTCATGTTACTTGTTGCTGAATTTTTAAAAATATTTTAAATTGTAGAAACTACCAACTCTAAGAAAGTCATTAAAATTCAAATTTCATATTCTTTACTGATTTCAACTTTGACCCAACTGGTCAAAATATTTAGGTGAGTCTATACAAAAATTGACCCTCTCCTTGCCTGGTCATTTCTGCTGGAGAGGGGATTGGAGTGGCCTACTTTTCACTCTCATTGTTGTATCTTTGGGTAAGAGCATTAAGTATGACAGAGAAAATGGCCAGCTCCTTCAACTGCTTCATCTCTAGGGTGATCTGGATTGAATGACATTTCCATTTCTGAAAGTCCCTGTCCACAAACTAAGGAGAGGTATATGTAATGTGACTCTATCTTTTAGATGCTTCTGGAGGAGGTGGAAATTTCTGTTTTGACCCTGTTCAGTCCTAGTTCCAAGACTCTGTAATTTGTAGTCTTTGTCTCATATCTCAGACTGAAAATTTCAAGAGGAAGTGCTCTATGTTAGTCTTCAGTCTTCACATTCACAGCAGGGTCCAAGTCTCTTCAATTCCCAGGTTAACTTTCATTATGGGCACTCACTAATCTGGTGAAATGCAGAGTGTAAGTGGATGTTTGGTTTGGGATACTCAAAATGCAAGTACTCCAAGTGGTGGAAGATGGTAGAGTACAGAAAAGATGTGTTTTCCAATTGCTCCATGATTCAGAATACAAGTGGAAGGAATATTACTCTCATGTGAAGTGGGTGACAGGGCTGAGTTTGTGGCTCAGTGGTGGAAGGCTTGCCTAACACATATGAGGCATGTTCATTGACAACTAAAATATATTTTTTAAAAATCATAGAGGCAAATAAATTTGAGTGCTTCAACATAGGACAAAAAATGTTGGGAATCCAGATGATAATGCTGGCACCAGGTCACTATGAGAGGAGGGGGCAACCAAGGCAGAAGGAGAGAATCTGCAAAGAAATTTTGACATGGGGAACCCATAGAACAGAGAGGCAGTTTGAACATAAGTGACCTAGAATAAGAGTGGTGAGCTGGTCTGTGAAGAGTCTCCCATACTTCCTGGCCATGGAGCAGAGAGAACTAACATAGCACATCATTTAATTAATTAATTAATTATTTTAACCAGGGATTGAACTCAGGGGTGTTCAACCACGGAGCCACATCCACAGCACTTTTTATCTTATTTTATTTATTTTAAAAATTTTAAGACAGTGCCTCGCTAAGTTCCTGTGGCTGGTTGTGAACTTGGGAACCTCTTGCCTTAGCCTCCCAAGCTGCTGGGATTATGAGCATGTGCTACAATGCCCAGTGGGACACCACCTTAGACACGTGATTTTCTGCTGCATTATCTTGGGATTCCATAAAAAGTACTGATTGCATGCACCTACCATGAGATCTAGAGTTCACCTGGCAGATTATGACTGAGGTGGGAATAGAAGGGATTGCACCCATGGGACTCAAACCATTAATTCCATGTGGAGTGTGGTTTGGTTTGCAGATTTGCATGATTAGTTGGAGAGAACCTTGCAACTAGCCTGGCAGTGCATTTCCACTCTGAGTCTGATCTGGAGAAGTCCACATTTGTGGGTGTAATGTATGAGACTAGGTGAGAAGTGGTCACTTTTCTCCAAGAGTGATGTTCTCAGGAGGCCACTCTTATGTTTAAGTATTAGATGCCCCCCAGAAGCTCATATGTGTGATGATCCAAGAACATTCATAGGTTAAGTCATAAGATTAAGAGAGTTGTAGCCTAGTTAGTGGATTAATCCACTGATAGCTAGTAAGTGGGTGGCAATTGTAGGCAGGTATAGAGTTACTGGGGGGTGTTTTACTGGGGTCATGCCTTTGGAGCTTATATTTTGTACTTGGTGAGTGGAGTGTTTCTTTCTCTGCTTCTTGTTGCCATGTCCTGAGGTACTTTCCTCTGCCATATCTTTCCACCCTGGTGTTCTGCCTCATCTCAGGGCCCATAGCAATGGAGTTGGTAATCTATAGACTGAGATCTTTGAAACTGTGAGCACCAAGTGCACTTTTCCTCCTTTAAAATTCAAACTCAAAGGCTTCTTCTCAGGAAAAGAAACCATCTGTGAGGTGACTAGAGAGCATATATCTTGGGAGCAAATCTTTACCCCTCACACATTAGATAGAGCACTAATCTCTAGGGTATATAAAGAACTCAAAAAGCTAAACACCAAAAAAAAAAAAAAACAAATAACCCAATCAATAAATGGGTCAAGGAACTGAACAGACACTTCTCAGAAGAGGATATACAATCAATCAACAAATATATGAAAAAAATATTCATCATCTCTAGCAATTAGAGAAATGCAAATCAAAACTACTCTAAGATTTCATCTCACTCCAGTCAGAATGGCAGCTATTAAGAATACAGAAAACAAGGGGATGAGGTTGTGGCTCAGCAGTAGAGCATGCACCTCACATGTGCAAGGCCCTGGGTTTGATCCTCAGCACCACATAAAAATAATTAAGTGAAATAGAGATATTGTGTCCAACTACAACTTAAATAAATAAATATTAAAAACAATAAGTATTGGTGAGGATGTGGGGAAAAATGGCACGTCATACATTGCTAGTGGGACCGCAAATTGGTGCAGCCAAAATGGAAAGCAATATGGAGATTTCTTGGAAAATTGGGAATGGGACCACCATTTGACCCAGCTATCCTACTCCTCAGCCTATACCCAAAGGACTTAAAGTAGCATAATACAGGAACATAGCCACATAAATGTTTATAGCAGCACAATTCACAATAGCTAAACTGTGGAACCAACCGAGACACACTTCAGTAGATGGATGGATAAAGAAAATGTGGTATATATACACAATGAATATTACTCAGCAATCAAATCAAATCATGGCATTTGCAGGCAAATGGATGGAGTCAGAGAATATAATGCTAAGTGAAGTTAGCCAATCCCCCCAAAAAAACAAATGCTGAATGTTTTCTCTGATATAAGGAGGCTGATTCATAGTGGGATTGGGAGGGGGATCAGGGGAAGAGTAGATAAATTCTAGATAGGACAAAGGATTGGGAAGGTAAGGGAGGGAACATGGAGGTAGAAAAGATGGTGGATTGAGATGGATGTCATTACCCTAAGTACATTTATGAAGACATGAGTGGTGTGATTCTACTTTATGCACAACCAGAGATGTGAAAAATTGTGCTCTATATGTGTATTATGAATTGTAATGCATTCCACGGTCTTACATAACAAATTAGAATTAAGAAAAGAAAAAAAAAATGTTCTTGTCAGGTCTTTTGGTCCCTGCTGGAAAAAAAAAAAGCTGACTAAAACAGTTACCCAAGAACAAGTTATCAGGAGAGATTGGCATCTATCCACCAATAGGGTAAGTAAAGCTGTTCTCTCTATAGCAGGTATCTCATGACAAGGTTTAAATGGTCAGTCACAATTAAATGCCATTTGCATGAGCTTCACATTTAGAACTCTGCATTAGCCTTGCATGGGGATTACATCTAACTAGTTTGAATGGGCAAAATTCCAATTGTCACTAATTCTCATTATGTGCTAATTTAAACTTGTGAGAAGCAAGCTGAGAGTCAATACAATCAGCTTTGATTCCAGGCCACTCCAACTGGCAGAATAGTGAACAACTCAAAAAAGACCAGTTTTACAACCCCTGGCCCTTGTTCTCTGTAAAGGGCTCATAGCTCAAGAACAAACAGGACATATGACATAGTCAGGGAGCATCCATTTTTGTCAACAGTTTTAACCACCTTAGTGGAGACCATTTCTTCATTAACTATTTTTGTTGTTGTTGTTTTATTCCTTTTTACACTGAACTTAAGTTTGACTATGTGTGTGTTTTCTATCTGTACAGATTATTCAGTGTGTATATTACATTATTTTTTTTCAGTTTTTTTGTATTCCTTTTTGTCGTTTTGCCTGTTTTCTTTTGTTGTTGTTGTTGTTATTCACCCATCTGTTCCTTCAACTTGTTTTGACTTTAAGGGCTAGTGTTTTTTGCTCACTTGTTTTGTTTTGACTTTTTCTTTTTGGTTGTTATTCTTTCTCTCATTTATTCTACTCTCATCTTTTCTCCTTCAATATTCAAATTTCCTGACCTCATTTTTATATCTCTCTCATTTTTATTTTTATTTTTTTTTACTTTTCCTCTTCTAAAGCCATTATTTGCTACCTTTCACATGCTGTTCACCTTTTGTGTATTTTTAACTTTCTTTTGCCCTTTTACTCCATTTTATTTTCATTAAGAACTCTAATTTTACTATCTTTAAAGATTAATTTATATAATTACTACCCCTTTAATTCATGTTGTTGCAGTTATTAGCACTGTGGAAGCCATAGATATTGGCTGCTCTATACTTTAGAGCTAGATTTAATTCACTGATTGTTTTTGCTATTGTTAAAGGTTGGCAGTGCAATTCTTATTTTTGTAGTAATTAATGGTTTACATGCCACAGCAGGCACTTCACATTTATTTAAATGCTGTATATTGATCACTATTCTTCATTTTTGCTTGCTCCCCCTTTTTTTCTGAGAGGATATGGGTAACAACAGGTGTACTAAAAATTCACAGGGTAGAGACACCATGGCTGAATTATATCTACAGTTCAGCAAAGTGTGAGAACATCTCCTCCACACTAAAACTAACCCCACTCCAGCTACAACAGTACTTCAACACATAGAATATGGGAGACAAAATTTTTAAACTATAGACTGAGCCCTAAGTTGACTAGAAGGTGATAATCAAACCCCACTCTTGCACATCTACTCCTACAAAAATATCAGATAAATATTACAAAACAATGGTTCAGAAAAAAGACCACAATGTTTCAGCAGTTGTACAACAGTGTAGCAAATTAACAGTTCTGGAGCATCTGAGGCACAATTGAAACTTAAACTTGTATTGTACTGAGCCTAAATGATCCAGCTAAGAGATCTCAACCATACAGGATGTATTACAAAAGAGACAACTATACACCAAATAACACCCTCATGAAAGAGGAATAGGAATCCCAATTAACAGATGTGTAAATTCAAGATCTCTGCAAACATAAGGATGCAGACAAACAAGTGTCCCCACCAAAGCTATAATCCCCCAATAAAGGAACACACAGACATGGAATAGAACAAATTTCCAGAGAAAGACTTTTAATAGTTGATTATTAAAATGATTAATGAGCTGAAGGAAGATTTAAGATCTAATTGAGATAAAAATTATACAGGATAAAGACCATTTCAATAAAGATATAGAGATTCTGTAAAGAAAACAATCAGAAATTCTGTAAATAGAAGACCCAATAAATCAAACAAAATTTACTTGAGAGTATCACAAACAGAGTAGATTGAATAGAAAACAAAACCACAATCCTTGAATACATGGTGTTTGAGCTGGAATACTCCAAAGGCAGTAAAAAATAAAATATCATGATCAGAATATTCAAGAATTCTGAAACAACATTAACAGAACAAATATAAGAGTCATTGGAGTCAAAGAGGACATGGAGATGTAGGCTAATGTCATTCAGAACTTTTCAAGAAAAAGAAATATGAGGGAAGAACAGGCGCAGCGGCCTGCTGAGGGGCAGAGCCGCCCCCTCCCCCCGCGCCTGCAAGGTAGGCAGAACTGTGACCACCGACAGAACAGGCCCAGCGGACCACGGAGGGGCAGAGCTGCCCCCCGCGCCTGCAAGGTAGGCGGACCTGTGACCCACCGGCAGAACAGGCCCAGCTTCACCGGGAGGGGCAGAGTTGCCCCACGCGCCTGCAAGGTAGGCGGACCTGCGACCACAAACAGAACAGTCCAGACCTGCAACCGACAGACAGAACACGCCCAGCAGCCTGCAGAAGGGTAGAGCCGCCGCCCCCCCCCCGCGCCTGCAAGGTAGGCGGACCTGTGACCCACGGGCAGAACAGGCCCAGCGGCCTGCAGAGGGGCAGTGCCGCTGCCCGCGCCTACAAAGTAGGCAGAACTGCGACCACCGACAGGACAAACACAGCGGCCCGCAGAGGGGCAGAGCCGCCGCCCGCGCCTACAAGGTAGGCGGACCTGCTACCGACCGGCAGAACAGGACCAGCGGCCTGCCGGCATGGTAGGCACATTGCCCCAATTGGAGGAGGGGCAGAGCCGCTGCCCGCGCCTGCGAGGGAGAATTTGCAACTATACAAGACCAATATAAATATATAGGGGGAAAATTCAATAGCACAACAGTTTCACCAAGCAGAAAAAAATGCGAGTAGTATGAAGAGACAAGGAAAGAAAGGACCACAAGCAATGCAGGTCAACTCAACTTTAGAAGAGGTAATATCTGCAGCAGATGGAATGTCAGATAAAGAATTCAGGATATACATGCTTCAGATGATCTGGAGTATCAAGGAAGACATCAGACAGCAAAATCAGACAATGAAAGATCACTTCAACAATGAATTACATAAACAAATCCAAGAAGCAAAAGATCAACTATACAGGGAGATAGAGGTTATAAAAAACAAACAGAAATCCTAGAAATGCAGGAAGCAATAAACCAACTTAAAAACTCAATTGAGAATACTGCCAGCAGAGTAGAACACTTAGAAGATAGAACATCAGACAATGAAGACAAAGTATCTCAACTTGAAAAGAACATAGACAGCTCAGCAAGACTGTTAAGAAACCATGAACAGAACATCCAAGAAATATGGGATAACATTAAGAGACCAAACTTAAGAGTCATTGGGATACAGGAAGGGATAGAGGTTCAAACCAAAGGAATGAGCAATCTATTCAATGAAATAATATGAGAAAACTTCCCAGACTTGAAGAATGAGACAGAATCCCAAATCCTAGAAGCCTACAGGACGCCGAATGTGCAAAATCATAAGAGATCCACACCTAGACACATTATAATGAAGATGCCCAACATACAGAATAAGGAGAGAATTTTAAAAGCTACAAGAGAAAGGAAGCAGATTACATTTAGGGGTAAGCCAATCAGGATAACAGCTGATCTTTCAACACAGACTCTGAAAGCTAGAAGATCCTGGAATAACATATTTCAAACACTGAAAGAAAATGGGTTCCAACCAAGAATTGTGTATCCAGCGAAATTAAGCTTCAGGATGGAAGATGAAATTAAAACCTTCCATGATAAACAAAAGTTAAAAGAATTTGCAGCTAGAAAACCATCTCTTCAAAACATCCTCAGCAAAATATTACAGGAAAAGGAAATGGAAAATAACAATGAAAACCAACAGTGGGAGGTAGGACACTAAAGGGGGGAAAATAATCAAAGAGGAAAACAAACCATGTTTAGTAACAGAAATAAACAAATATGGCTGGAAGAACAACCCATATCTCAATAATAACCCTAAATGTTAATGGCTTAAACTCACCAATTAAGAGACACAGGCTAGTAGAATGGATCACAAAACAAGACCCAACAATATGCTGCCTACAGGAGACGCATTTGATAGGAAAAGACATATATAGGCTGAAGGTGAAAGGTTGGGAAAAATCATATCACTCATATGGACTTCGTAAACAAGCAGGAGTGTCCATACTCATATCAAATAAAATAGATTTCAAGCCAAAGTTAATCAAAAGGGATAAAGAGGGACACTACATACTGCTCAAGGGAACCATACACCAACAAGACATAACAATCATAAATATATATGCCCCAAACAATGGTGCAGCTATGTTCATCAAACAAAGTCTTCTCAAGTCCAAGAGTCTAATAGACCACCATAGAATAATTATGGGAGACTTCAACACACCTCTCACCACTGGACAGATCTTCCAAACAAAAGTTGAATAAGGAAACTATAGAACTCAATAACATAATTAATAACCTAGACTTAATTGACATATATAGAATATAGTACCCAACATCAAGCAGTTACATTTTTTTCTCTGCAGCACATGGATCCTTCTCAAAAATAGATCATATATTATGTCACAGGGCAACTCTTAGACAATATAAAGGAGTAGAGATAATACCATGCATCTTATCTGATCATAATGGAATAAAACTGAAAATCAACGATAAAAGAAGGAAGGAAAAATCATGCATCACTTGGAGAATCAACAATAGGTTACTGAATGATCAATGGGTTATAGAAGACATCAAGGAGGAAATTAAAAAATTCTTAGAGATAAATGAAAACACAGACACAACATATCGGAATCTATGGGACACATTGAAAGCAGTTCTAAGAGGAAAATTCATTGCTTGGAGTTCATTCCTTAAAAAAAGAAAAAAACAACAAATAAATGATCTCATACTTCATCTCAAAATCCTTGAAAAGAAGAGCAAAACAACAGCAAAAGAAGTAGAAGGCAAGAAATAATTAAAATCAGAGCTGAAATTAATGAAATTGAAACAAAAGAAACAATTGAAAAAATTGACAAAACTAAAAGTTGGTTCTTTGAAAAAATAAATAAAATCGACAGACCTTAGCCGTGCTAACGAAGAGAAGAAGAGAGAGAACTCAAATTACTAGCATACGGGATGAAAAAGGCAATATCACAACAGACACTTCAGAAATACAGAAGATAATTAGAAATTATTTTGAATCCTTATACTCCAATAAATTAGAAGATAGTGAAGGCATCGATAAATTTCTTAAGTCATATGATCTGCCCAGATTGAGTCAGGAGGATATAGACAAGCTAAACAGACCAATATCAATTAAGGAAATAGAAGAAACCATCAAAAGACTACCAACTAAGAAAAGCCCAGGACCGGATGGGTATACAGCAAAGCTTTACAAAACCTTTAAAGAGGAACTAATACCAATAATTTTCAAGCTACTTCAGGAAATAGAAAAAGAGGGAGAACTTCCAAATTCATTCTACGAGGCCAACATCACCCTGATTCCTAAAACAGACAAAGACACTTCAAAGAAAGAAAACTACACACCAATATCTCTAATGAACCTAGATGCAAAAATCCTCAATAAAATTCTGGCAAGGCCCCCTCCCCCTGCGCCGGCATAGTAGAGAGAACTGGGACCAAACACAGAGCAGGCCCAGCGGCCTGCTGAGGGGCAGAGCCGCCCCCCACCCCCCTCGCCTGCCAGGTAGGGGAAGGGTGACCACCGACAGAAAAGGCCCAGTGGCCCGCGGCGGGACAGAGCTTCCAATCACTCCTGAAAGGTAGGCGGGCCTGCGACCCACCGGCAGAAGAGGAGCAGCCGAATGCTGAGAGGCTGAGCCGCCCCCTCCCCCTGCGCCAGCATAGTAGAGGGAACTGGGACCAAACACAGAGCAGGCCCAGCGGCCTGCTGAGGGGCAGAGCCGCCCCCCACCCCCCTCGCCTGCCAGGTAGGGGAAGGGTGACCACAGACAGAAAAGGCCCAGTGGCCCGCGGCGGGACAGAGCTTCCAATCACTCCTGCAAGGTAGGCGGGCCTGCGACCCACCGGCAGAAGAGGAGCAGCCGCCTGCTGAGAGGCTGAGCCGCCCCCTCCCCCTGCGCCAGCATAGTAGAGGGAACTGGGACCAAACACAGAGCAGGCCCAGCGGCCTGCTGAGGGGCAGAGCCGCCCCCCACCCCCCTCGCCTGCCAGGTAGGGGAAGGGTGACCACCGACAGAAAAGGCCCAGTGGCCCAGGGCGGGACAGAGCTTCCAATCACTCCTGCAAGGTAGGCGGGCCTGCGACCCACTGGCAGAAGAGGAGCAGCCGCCTGCTGAGAGGCTGAGCCACCCCCTCCCCCTGCGCTGGCATAGTAGACGGAACTGGGACCAATCACAGAGCAGGCCCAGCGGCCTGCTGAGGGGCAGAGCCGCCCCCCACCCCCCTCGCCTGCCAGGTAGGGGAAGGGTGACCACCGACAGAAAAGGCCCAGTGGCCCGCGGCGGGACAGAGCTTCCAATCACTCCTGCAAGGTAGGCGGGCCTGCGACCCACTGGCAGAAGAGGAGAAGCCGCCTGCTGAGAGGCTGAGCCGCCCCCTCCCCCTGCGCCGGCATAGTAGAGGGAACTGGGACCAAACACAGAGCGGGCCCAGCGGCCTGCTGAGGGGCAGAGCCGCCCCCCACCCCCCTCGCCTGCCAGGTAGGGGAAGGGTGACCACAGACAGAAAAGGCCCAGTGGCCCGCGGCGGGACAGAGCTTCCAATCACTCCTGCAAGGTAGGCGGGCCTGCGACCCACCGGCAGAAGAGGAGCAGCCGCCTGCTGAGAGGCTGAGCCGCCCCCTCCCCCTGCGCTGGCATAGTAGAGGGAACTGGGACCAATCACAGAGCAGGCCCAGCGGCCTGCTGAGGGGCAGAGCCGCCCCCCACCCCCCTCGCCTGCCAGGTAGGGGAAGGGTGACCACCGACAGAAAAGGCCCAGTGGCCCGCGGCGGGACAGAGCTTCCAATCACTCCTGCAAGGTAGGCGGGCCTGCGACCCACCGGCAGAAGAGGAGCAGCCGCCTGCTGAGAGGCTGAGCCGCCCCCTCCCCCTTCGCCGGCATAGTAGAGGGAACTGGGACCAAACACAGAGCAGGCCCAGCGGCCTGCTGAGGGGCAGAGCCGCCCCCCACCCCCCTCGCCTGCCAGGTAGGGGAAGGGTGACCACCGACAGAAAAGGCCCAGTGGCCCAGGGCGGGACAGAGCTTCCAATCACTCCTGCAAGGTAGGCGGGCCTGCGACCCACTGGCAGAAGAGGAGCAGCCGCCTGCTGAGAGGCTGAGCCACCCCCTCCCCCTGCGCTGGCATAGTAGACGGAACTGGGACCAATCACAGAGCAGGCCCAGCGGCCTGCTGAGGGGCAGAGCCGCCCCCCACCCCCCTCGCCTGCCAGGTAGGGGAAGGGTGACCACCGACAGAAAAGGCCCAGTGGCCCGCGGCGGGACAGAGCTTCCAATCACTCCTGCAAGGTAGGCGGGCCTGCGACCCACTGGCAGAAGAGGAGCAGCCGCCTGCTGAGAGGCTGAGCCGCCCCCTCCCCCTGCGCCGGCATAGTAGAGGGAACTGGGACCAAACACAGAGCGGGCCCAGCGGCCTGCTGAGGGGCAGAGCCGCCCCCCAGCCCCCTCGCCTGCCAGGTAGGGGAAGGGTGACCACAGACAGAAAAGGCCCAGTGGCCCGCGGCGGGACAGAGCTTCCAATCACTCCTGCAAGGTAGGCGGGCCTGCGACCCACCGGCAGAAGAGGAGCAGCCGCCTGCTGAGAGGCTGAGCCGCCCCCTCCCCCTGCGCTGGCATAGTAGAGGGAACTGGGACCAAAGACAGAGCAGGCCCAGCGGCCTGCTGAGGGGCAGAGCCGCCCCCCACCCTCCTCGCCTGCCAGGTAGGGGAAGGGTGACCACCGACAGAAAAGGCCCAGTGGCCCGCGGCGGGACAGAGCTTCCAATCACTCCTGCAAGGTAGGCGGGCCTGCGACCCACCGGCAGAAGAGGAGCAGCGGCCTGCTGAGAGGCAGAGCCGCCCCCTCCCCCCCGCGCCTGCAAGGTAGTCGGAACTGAGACCACCATCAGAACAGGTCAGACCTGCAACCGAGAGACAGAACAGGCCCAGTGGCTTGAGGAAGGGTAGAGCCGCCCCCCCCCCACGCCTGCAAAGTAGGCGGACCTGCGACCCACTGGCAGTACAGCCCCAGAGGCCTGCAGAGGGGCAGTGCCGCTGCCTGCGCCTGCAAAGTAGGCAGAACGGCGACCACCGACAGAACAAGCCTAGCGGCCCGCAGAGGGACAGAGCCGCCGCCCGCGCCTGCAAGGTCGGCGGACCTGCTACCGACTGGCAGAGCAGGCCCAGCGGCCTGCCGGCGTGGTAGGCACATTGCCCCAATTGGCGGAGGGGCAGAGCCGCCGCCCGTGCCTGCGAGGGAGACTTTGCAACTATACAAGACCAATATAAATATATAGGGGGAAAATTCAATAGCACAACAGTTTCACCAAGAAGAAAGGAACGCGAACAGTATGAAGAGACAAGGAAAGAAAGGACCACAAGCATTGCAGGTCAACTCAACTTTAGAAGAGGTAATAGCTGCAGCTGATGGAATGTCAGATAAAGAATTCAGGATATACATGCTTCAGATGATCTGGAGTCTCAAGGAAGACATCAGACAGCAAAATCAGACAATGAAAGATCACTCCAACAATGAATTACATAAACAAATCCAAGAAGCAAAAGATCAACTATACAGGGAAATAGAGGTTATAAAAAACAAACAAACAGAAATCCTAGAAATGCAGGAAGCAATAAGCCAACTTAAAAACTCAATTGAGAATACTACCAGCAGAGTAGAACACTTAGAAGACAGAACATCAGACAATGAAGATAAAGTATTTCAACTTGAAAAGAACATAGACAGCTCAGCAAGACTGTTAAGAAACCATGAGCAGAACATCCAAGAAATATGGGATAACATCAAGAGACCAAATTTAAGAGTCATTGGGATACAGGAAGGAACAGAGTTTCAAACCAAAGGAATGAGCAATCTATTCAATGAAATAATTCGAGAAAACTTCCCAGACTTGAAGAATGAGACAGAACCCCAAATCCTAGAAGCCTACAGGACGCCGAATGTGCAAAATCATAAGAGACCCACACCTAGACACATTATAATGAAGATGCCCAACATACAGAACAAGGAGAGAATTTTAAAAGCTACAAGAGAAAGGAAGCAGATCACATTTAGGGGTAAGCCAATCAGGATAACAGCTGATCTTTCAACACAGACTCTGAAAGCTAGAAGATCCTGGAATAACATATTTCAAACACTGAAAGAAAATGGGTTCCAACCAAGAATTGTGTTTCCAGCGAAATTAAGCTTCAGGATGGAAGATGAAATTAAAACCTTCCACGATAAACAAAAGTTAAAAGAATTTGCAGCTAGAAAACCATCTCTTCAAAACATCCTTGGCAAAACATTACAGGAAGAGGAAATGGAAAATAACAATGAAAACCAACAGTGGGAGGTAGGACACTAAAGGGGGGAAAATAATCAAAGTGGAAAACAAACCATGTTTAGTAACAGAAATAAACAAATATGGCTGGAAGAACAACCCATATCTCAATAATAACCCTAAATGTTAATGGCTTAAACTCACCAATCAAGAGACACAGGCTAGTAGAATGGATCACAAAACAAGACCCAACAATATGCTGCCTACAGGAGACGCATTTGATAGGAAAAGACATACATAGGCTGAAGGTGAAAGGTTGGGAAAAATCATATCACTCATATGGACTTCGGAAACAAGCAGGAGTATCCATACTCATATCAAATAAAATAGATTTTAAGCCAAAGTTAATCAAAAGGGATAAAGAGGGACACTACATACTGCTCAAGGGAACCCATACACCAACAAGACATAACAATCATAAATATATATGCCCCAAACAATGGTGCAGCTATGTTCATCAAACAAACTCTTCTCAAGTCCAAGAGTCTAATAGACCACCATACAATAATCATGGGAGACTTCAACACACCTCTCTCACCACTGGACAGATCTTCCAAACAAAAGTTGAATAAGGAAACCATAGAACTCAATAACACAATTAATAACCTAGACTTAATTGACATATATAGAATATACCACCCAACATCAAACAGTTACACTTTTTTCTCAGCAGCACATGGATCCTTCTCAAAAATAGATCATATATTATGTCACAGGGAAACTCTTAGACAATACAAAGGAGTAGAGATAATACCATGCATCCTATCTGATCATAATGGAATGGAACTGAAAATCAACGATAAAAGAAGGAAGGAAAAAGAATATATCACTTGGAGAATGAACAATAGGTTACTGAATGATCAATGGGTTATAGAAGACATCAAGGAGGAAATTAAAAAATTCTTAGAGATTAATGAAAACACAGACACAACATATCGGAATCTATGGGACACATTGAAAGCAGTTCTAAGAGGAAAATTCATTGCTTGGAGTTCATTCCTTAAAAAAAGAAAAAACCAACAAATAAATGATCTCATACTTCATCTCAAAATCCTTGAAAAAGTAGAGCAAAACAACAGCAAAAGAAGTAGAAGGCAAGAAATAATTAAAATCAGAGCTGAAATCAATGAAATCGAAACAAAAGAAACAATTGAAAAAATTGACAAAACTAAAAGTTGGTTCTTTGAAAAAATAAACAAAATCGACAGACCCTTAGCCATGCTAGCGAAGAGAAGAAGAGAGAGAACTCAAATCACTAACATACGGGATGAAAGAGGCAATATCACAACAGACACTTCAGAAATACAGAAGATAATCAAAAATTATTTTGAATCCTTATACTCCAATAAATTAGAAGATAGTGAAGGCATAGATAAATTTCTTAAGTCATATGATCTGCCCAGATTGAGTCAGGAGGATATAGACAACCTAAACAGACCAATATCAATTGAGGAAATAGAAGAAACCATCAAAAGACTACCAACTAAGAAAAGCCCAGGACCGGATGGGTATACAGCAGAGTTTTACAAAACCTTTAAAGAGGAACTAATACCAATACTTTTCAAGCTACTTCGGGAAATAGAAAAAGAGGGAGAACTTCCAAATTCATTCTACGAGGCCAACATCACCCTGATACCTAAACCAGACAAAGACACTTCAAAGAAAGAAAACTACAGACCAATATCTCTAATGAACCTAGATGCAAAAATCCTCAATAAAATTCTGGCCACTCGGATACAAAGGCACATCAAAAAAATTGTGCACCATGATCAAGTAGGATTCATCCCTGGGATGCAAGGCTGGTTCAATATAAGGAAATCAATAAATGTTATTCACCACATCAATAGCCTTAAAAATAAGAATTATATGATCATCTCGATAGATGCGGAAAAAGCATTCGACAAAGTACAGCATCCCTTTATGTTCAAAACTCTAGAAAAACTAGGGATAACAGGAACATACCTCAATATTGTAAAAGCAATCTATGCTAAGCCTCAGGCTAGCATCATTCTGAATGGAGAAAAATTGAAGGCATTCCCTCTAAAATCTGGAACAAGACAGGGATGCCCTCTCTCACCACTTCTGTTCAACATAGTTCTCGAAACACTGGCCAGAGCAATTAGACAGACGAAAGAAATTAAAGGCATCAAAATAGGAAAAGAAGAACTTAAATTATCACTATTTTCAGATGACATGATTCTATACCTAGCAGACCCAAAAGGGTCTACAAAGAAACTATTAGAGCTAATAAATGAATTCAGCAAAGTGGCAGGATATAAAATCAACACGCATAAATCAAAGGCATTCCTGTATATCAGTGACAAATCCTCTGAAATGGAAATGAGGACAACCACTCCATTCACAATATCTTCAAAAAAAATAAAATACTTGGGAATCAACCTAACAAAAGAGGTGAAAGACTTATACAATGAAAACTACAGAACCCTAAAGAGAGAAATAGAAGAAGATCTTAGAAGATGGAAAAATATACCCTGTTCATGGATAGGCAGAACTAACATCATCAAAATGGCGATATTACCAAAAGTTCTCTATAGGTTTAATGCAATGCCAATCAAAATCCCAAAGGCATTTCTTGTAGAAATAGAGAAAGCAATCATGAAATTCATATGGAAAAATAAAAGACCCAGAATAGCAAAAACAATGCTAAGCAGGAAGTGTGAATCAGGCGGTATAGCGATACCAGACTTCAAACTATACTACAGAGCAATAGTAACAAAAACAGCATGGTACTGGTACCAAAACAGGCGGGTGGACCAATGGTACAGAATAGAGGACATAGAAACCAATCCACAAAACTACAACTATCTTATATTTGATAAAGGGTCTAAAAGCATGCAATGGAGGAAGGATAGCATCTTCAACAAATGGTGCTGGGAAAACTGGAAATCCATATGCAACAAAATGAAACTGAATCCCTTTCTCTCGCCATGCACAAAAGTTAATTCAAAATGGATCAAGGAGCTTGATATCAAATCAGAGACGCGCCGTCTGATAGAAGAAAAAGTTGGCTACGATCTACAGTCGGTGGGGTCGGGCTCCAAATTCCTCAATAGGACACCCATAGCACAAAAGTTAATAACTAGAATCAACAAATGGGACTTACTCAAACTAAAAAGTTTTTTCTCAGCAAAAGATACAATAAGAGAGGTAAATAGAGAGCCTACATCCTGGGAACAAATCTTTACTCCTCACACTTCAGATAGAGCCCTAATATCCAGAGTATACAAAGAGCTCAAAAAATTAGACAATAAGAGAACAAACAACCCAATCAACAAATGGGCCAAGGACCTGAACAGACACTTCTCAGAGGAGGACATACAGTCAATCAACAAGTACATGAAAAAATGCTCACCATCTCTAGCAGTCAGAGAAATGCAAATCAAAACCACCCTAAGATACCATCTCACTCCAGTTAGATTGGCAGCCATTATGAAGTCAAACAACAACAAGTGCTGGCGAGGATGTGGGGAAAAGGGTACACTTGTACATTGCTGGTGGGACTGCAAATTGGTGCAGCCAATTTGGAAAGCAGTATGGAGATTTCTTGGAAAGCTGGCAATGGAGCCACCATTTGACCCAGCTATTCCCCTTCTCGGTCTATTCCCTAAAGACCTAAAAAGAGCATGCTACAGGGACACTGCTACATCGATGTTCATAGCAGCACAATTCACAATAGCTAGACTGTGGAACCAACCTAGATGCCCTTCAATGGATGAATGGATAAAAAAAATGTGGCATTTATACACAATGGAGTATTACTCTGCATTAAAAAATGACAAAATCATAGAATTTACAGGGAAATGGATGGCATTAGAGCAGATTATGCTAAGTGAAGCTAGCCAATCCCTAAAAAACAAATGTCAAATGTCTTCTTTGATATAAGGAGAGTAGCTAAGAACAGAGTAGGGTCGAAGAGCATGAGAAGAAGATTAACATTAAACAGGGATGAGAGGTGGGAGGGAAAGGGAGAGAGAAGGGAAAATGCATGGAAATGGAAGGAGACCCTCAGAGGTATACAAAAGTACATACAAGAGGAAGTGAGGGGAAGGGGAAAAATAATACAAGGGGGACAAACGAATGTCAGTAAAGGGGGCAGAGAGAGAAGAGGGGAGGGGAGGGGAGGGGAGGGGAGGGGAGGGGGGATAGTAGAGGATAGGAAAGACAGCAGAATACAACAGACACTAGTATGGCAATATGTAAATCAATAGATGTGTAACTGATGTGATTCTGCAATCTGTATATGGGGTAAAAATGGGAGCTCATAACCCACTTGAATCAAATTGTGAAATATGATATATCAAGAACTATGTAATGTTTTGAACAGCCAACAATAAAAAATTAAAAAAAAAAAAAAAATTCTGGCGAATCGGATACAAAAACATATCAAAAAAATTGTGCACCATGATCAAGTAGGATTCATCCCTGGGATGCAAGGCTGGTTCAATATACGGAAATCAATAAATGTTATTCACCACATCAATAGACTTAAAAATAAGAACCATATGATCATCTCGATAGATGCGGAAAAAGCATTCGACAAAGTACAGCATCCCTTTATGTTCAAAACTCTAGAAAAACTAGGGATAACAGGAACATACCTCAATATTGTAAAAGCAATCTATGCTAAGCCTCAGGCTAGCATCATTCTGAATGGAGAAAAACTGAAGGCATTCCCTCTAAAATCTGGAACAAGACAGGGATGCCCTCTCTCACCAATTCTGTTCAACATAGTTCTCGAAACACTGGCCAGAGCAATTAGACGAAAGAAATTAAAGGCACAAAAATAGGAAAAGAAGAACTTAAATTATCCCTATTTGCAGGTGACATGATTCTATACCTAGCAGACCCAAAAGGCTCTACAAAGAAACTATTAGAGCTAATAAATGAATTCAGCAAAATGGCAGGCTATAAAATCAACACGCATAAATCAAAGGCATTCTGTATATCAGCGACAAATCCTCTGAAATGGAAATAAGGACAACCACTCCATTCACAATATCCTCAAAAAAAAAAATAAAATACTTGGGAATCAACCTAACAAAAGAGGTGAAAGACTTATACAATGAAAACTACAGAACCCTAAAGAGAGAAATAGAAGAAGATCTTAGAAGATGGAAAAATATACCCTGTTCATGGATAGGCAGAACTAACATCATCAAAATGGCGATATTACCAAAAGTTCTCTATAGGTTTAATGCAATGCCAATCAAAATCCCAATGGCATTTCTTGTAGAAATAGAGATAGCAATCATGAAATTCATATGGAAAAATAAAAGACCCAGAATAGCAAAAACAATGCTAAGCAGGAAGTGTGAATCAGGCGGTATAGCGATACCAGACTTCAAACTATACTACAGAGCAATAGTAACAGAAACAGCATGGTACTGGTACCAAAACAGGCGGGTGGACCAATGGTACAGAATAGAGGACACAGAAACCAATCCACAAAACTACAACTATCTTATATTTGATAAAGGGGCTAAAAGCATGCAATGGAGGAAGGATAGCATCTTCAACAAATGGTGCTGGGAAAACTGGAAATCCATATGCAACAAAATGAAACTGAATCCCTTTCTCTCGCCATGCACAAAAGTGAATTCAAAATGGATCAAGGAGCTTGATATCAAATCAGAGACACACCGTCTGATAGAAGAAAAAAGTTGGCTATGATCTACATTCGGTGGGGTTGGGCTCCAAATTCCTCAATAGGACACCCATAGCACAAAAGTTAATAACTAGAATCAACAAATGGGACTTACTCAAACTAAAAAGTTTTTTCTCAGCAAAAGAAACAATAAGAGAGGTAAATAGGGAACCTACATCCTGGGAACAAATCTTTACTCCTCACACTTCAGATAGAGTCCTAATATCTAGAGTATACAAAGAACACAAAAAATTAGACAATAAGATAACAAATAACCCAATCAACAAATGGACAAAGGACCTGAACAGACACTTCTCAGAGGAGGACATACAATCAATCAACAAGTACATGAAAAAATGCTCACCATCTCTAGCAGTCAGAGAAATGCAAATCAAAACCACCCTAAGATACCATCTCACTCCAGTTAGATTGGCAGCCATTATGAAGTCAAACAACAACAAGTGCTGGCGAGGATGTGGGGAAAAGGGTACACTTGTACATTGCTGGTGGGACTGCAAATTGGTGCAGCCAATTTGGAAAGCAGTATGGAGATTTCTTGGAAAGCTGGCAATGGAGCCACCATTTGACCCAGCTATTCCCCTTCTCGGTCTATTCCCTAAAGACCTAAAAAGAGCATGCTACAGGGACACTGCTACATCGATGTTCATAGCACCACAATTCACAATAGCAAGACTGTGGAACCAACCTAGATGCCCTTCAATAGACAAATGGATTAAAAAAAATGTGGCATTTATACACAATGGAGTATTACTCTGCATTAAAAAATGACAAAATCATAGAATTTGCAGGGAAATGGATGGCATTAGAGCAGATTATGCTAAGTGAAGCTAGCCAATCCCTAAAAAAACAAATGCCAAATGTCTTCTTTGATATAAGGAGAGTAACTAAGAACAGAGTAGGGACGAAGAGCATGAGAAGAAGATTAACACTAAACAGGGATGAGAGGTGGGAGGGAAAGGGAGAGAGAAGGGAAATTGCATGGAAATGGAAGGAGACCCTCAGCGTTATACAAAATTTCATACAAGAGGAAGTGAGGGGAAAGGGGAAAATAATACAAGGGGGAGAAATGAATTACAGTAGAGGGGGTAGAGAGAGAAGAGGGGAGGGGAGGGGAGGGGAGGGGGGATAGTAGAGGATAGGAAAGGCAGCAGAATACAAGAGACACTAGTATGGCAATATGTAATTCAATGGATGTGTAACTGATGTGATTCTCCAATTTGTATACGGGGTAAAAATGGGAGTTCATAACCTACTTGAATCAAAGTGTGAAATATGATATATCAAGAACTATGTAATATTTTGAACAACCAACAATAAAAAATTTAAAAAAAGAAATATGAGGGAAATCTTATGAAAATTGAAAGGACATCAAAGTTGGAAATGAATCAAGGGATGGAAGGTAGAAAGGGAGGGGGTAAGTGCTAGAGAGTGTGTTAAAATTTGGACTTTAGGCTTACTCCCAAAACTCATGTGTAAGAGAATACAAGAAATTTTAGAGGTAAAATAATTGGGTAATGAGATTCTAAATCTGTGCATTAATAGGGTTCCACTGGGTAGTGACTGTAGGCTGGTAGGGTGTGGCTGGAGGATCACAGTCATTAGGGACATGCCTTTGGGGTTTATATTTTGTACACTGTGAGGATCTTTCTTCCTTCTCCCATCTCCCCTCTTCCCTTTTCCCTCTCTCTTCTCTCTCTTTCTCTTTCTGCTTCCTGGTACCATGTTCTCAACTGTTTCCTGTGCCACACCCTTCTGCCATGATGTCTCACCTTGGGCACTGAGTAATGGAGTCAGCCATGTATGGACTGAGACCTCAGAATCTGTGAGTACTAAAATGCGCTTTTTCTCCTCTACTTATTCCTGTAAGGTTTTTGGGTCACAGAAAAGATTCTAACTAAAACAGAGTGGTATTGGCCAAGTTATATTGTCATATTGTGTGCATGTTCGAATATGTAAAACAAATCCCATCATTACGTACACCTATAATGCAACAATAAAAATGTGGGAAAAAACTTTTTAGTAAAATTATAGTGGAAAATTTTCCAAATCTTAATGAAATGGACATCCACCTACAAGAGGCATATAAACCCCAAATTGACAAGATCAAAAAATAATTTCCCCAAAATACATCATAATTAAAATGCCTAAATAGAGAATGAAGATAGAATAATAACAGCCACAAGAAGAAAACATAAAATCACATTTATGTATAAACCAATAAGACTTACTTCATACTTTTCACATTAGATTCTACGATCCAGGAGGGCTCCAAATGAGATTATTCAAGTTCTGAGAGAAAACAATTGTCAGCCAAGGCTGCTATGTCCAGCAAAGCTATCATTCAGAATCAAATATGAAATAAAAACTTTCAGGACTGGGGTTATGGCTCAGTAGTAGAGCACTTGCCTCACATACATGAGGCACTGGATTCAATCCTCAGCACCACATAAAAATAAATAAATAAAATAAAGATATATAAAAAACAATTTTACATGCTAGTGATAATCTCAAAGAATTTGTGAAGACTACATATATAATACAGAAAGTGCTTAAAGAAATATTTAAAAAGAAGAACCTGAAATAAAATCCAAGATCTCTGAAAAAGGATGTACCTCTTCAGAAGAGCAATTAAGAAAATTAAAATAAAGAATGAATTAAATATGAAACAAACCAAAATGTCTGAAAATAATAAATACCTGTTCATAATAAATCTGAATGTAAATGGTCTCAACTCTCTAATTAAAAGACAGACTAGCAGAATGGATTAGTAAACCATATTCTACTTGCAAGAGACTCATTTTATAGGCATAGCCCACAGACTGAAAATAAAAGGATGGAAAATATCCATGGAAATTAAGTCTGAAAACAAGCATAAGTAGTCATTCTCGTATCTGACAAAGCATATTTCAGGAAAAAAAGTTGTTCAAGGAGAATCCAACAAGAAGTTATTAAGTGATAAATATTTATGCCCCAAATATTAGTGTACTTAATTATATAATACAAAAACTTCTCTTTTTAAATATTTTATAGTTCTACATGGACAGCATGCCTTTATTTTATTTGTTTCATTTTGATGTGGTGCTAAAGATCAAACCCAGTGCTAGGCAAGTGCTCTGTCACTGAGCTACAGCCACAGCCCCCATTATACGAACACTTCTTGAATCTTGTTCCAGATAGACTCCAAAACAAAAATACTGAGTGAGTTTAACACACCCCTCTCAATAAGACACAGATCATCCAGCCATAAAATCAATAAATACACTCCTAGTCTATATGATACTAAAATCAAATGGATATAACAGACATCAATAGAATATTTCACCAATTAGAGTGGAATACACAACCTTCTAAGTAGCTCATATAACTTTTCCAAAAATAGATCACATTTTGAGACACAAAAAGAGTGTTAGCAAATAATCATCAGTATTATCATCTTGTGCATCTCATAGATTATAATGGTTGTTATTAGAAATCAATAGGAAGGACACCTACAGAAACCACATAAACACATGCAGATTGAACAATTCTCTTTAAATGAAGAATGGATCCTAGAGGAAATGAGGAGAAAAATTTCAAGAATCAAGCAAGAACAGTGATCCACCATATTAAAATGTATATATATGGATATGCCACAGTGAATCTAGTCATGTGCACCCATAAGACACTAATTTTAAAAAATATAAGTAAATAGTAGAAAAATTGGTAGAAAAAAAGGAAGGGAATGGGGGTGGAGCAAGGGAGGTGAATGTAAAGTACTGGAGACTGAATTGTAACAAAGTGTATTCTATTCTTTTATAATTATGTAAAAACAAATTATATTGTCATCTATAACTAAAGAGAGCCAATAAAATTTTTAAAATTAAAAAAAGATTAATGAAAATGCTAATTTTGACTTTAAAAATGAAATTAAAATGGAGGGCTAAGAGGAACATTATGGCATTGAATGACCACATTAAAAATAATAATCACAAATAAATAGTCTAATGCTATATCTCATGGGCATAGAAAAGTAAGAACAAACTAATTCCAAAAACAGTGTAAATCAGGAAATAATTAAAATTAGGGCCAAAATTAATGAAATTGTGATTAAATAAAGCATTACAAAGAATTACAAAGATTTGGTTCTTTGAAAAGATGAACAGATTGATAAACCTCTAGTGAAATTAACCAAAAGAATGAAAGAAAATAGCAAATTAAAATAAAATGCATATGGAAAAGTAGATATCACTATGGACATTTCTGAAATCCAGAGGATGACAAGGGAATATTTTGAAAATTGGAAAATCTAGTTCTGGACATGTATGATCTACCCCAATTAAGCTAAAAAAATATCCCAATTACACTAAAAAATTTAAAAACCCTAAACAGACGAATATCATTCAGTGAAATTTAAGTAGTTATAAAAAGACTTCCAACAAAGAAAAGCCCAGGACCAGACAGGTTCTCAGCCATGTTCTCTTAGACCTTTAAAGAAAAACTAACATCCATCTCTCTCTAATTATTCCATGAAATAAAGGCAAGGAACACTCTCAAATTCATACTATCAAGCCACTATCACTCTGATACTAAAGCAAAATGAAGACATATCAAGGGAAAAAATCTTCAGACCAATATTCCTGGTGAACATAGATGCAAACATCCTCATAAAATGTCATCAAACTACATTCAAAAATACAATAAGAAGAAAGCACACTGTAATCAAGTTGAGTTCATCCCAGGGATACTACGTTGATTCAATACACATAAATCAATGGATAAAATTCATCACTTATAGAAAATGAAGTAGAAAAATCACATATAATATCAATACATGCAGAAAAATCCTTTAGCAAAACTTCAGCTACCATCAATGTTAAAAATACTAAAGAAACTAGGAATAGAAGAAACTTACCTCAACAGTATAATTCTACATAAGTCTACATTATTCTGAAAGATAAAAACTGAAAGCATTTCAAGACAAGCATTTCACTTCTTGAAGGAAAACATTTCATGAACAGGAAAAGGATATCCACTGACACTACTCCTATTCAATACAGTTCTTGAAATTCTAGACAGAGAAATCTGGCAGAGAAGGAAATTAAACAGATACACATAGAAAAAAAGAAGTCAAATTGTTTGTAGAAGACATGATTTTATACCCAGGGGACAGAAAACAACTCTACTGTAATGCTTTTAAATATGAGAAGCAAATTCAGCTAAATAGTGGGATCAATATATCAATATACAAAAATCAATATGTTTCTAATTTTCCATTAATGAGTGTGCTGAGGAAGAAATCAAGAAAACAATTCACAATAGCCTCAAAAATACTTTGGAATAAATCTAATTAAGAAGGTGAAAGACCTGTACAAGGAAAATTGTAAAACATTGTAAAAAATTAAAGAAGACTTTAGAAGATGGAAAGAACATGTTCATGAAATGGTAGAATTATTATTCAAAAGGAAGAAGAAGCAGAGGGAAAGAGGAAGTACTGGGGGTTGAAGTGGGGCAAACCATGTTATATGCATTTAGGAACATGTCAAAATGAACCTCAATATTATTTGTAATTTGTTGCACTAAGAAATATAAAGAGAAAAATAAAATGAAAGGAAAGAAATAAACAAGACAAAAAGAGAGTGATTTCTGAAAATTAAAAAAAAAAAAAAAGAAAAAAGGTAACCTGCAGAATTTTCAAGTCTGCTGATTTGGGTAATCTGATTCATGAGTTCCTTAAATGTGTCATTGCTTCCTCCATTCCAATCAACTCTGCTAGGGAGATTCCCATACATCTGTTGGGTATTACTGGTTCTATCTCCTGCTGGAGAAATTCAGGTCTTTCTTCCCAGTAAGCACAGTCTGGCTTTTCTGAATTTATTATCTGCTCAAATTATGGATACGTTGATCAGCATCTGTTTTTTTTAATCATTGTGGGAGTATGTTTTTCATATTTTTGGAGGAGTTCTCTTTCTTGCATGACCCACAGCATGTACACAGCCCTTTGGAGAGAACATCACGATGCATATACACCATATGCTTGACATGGAGCTGCAGGACCTTTTTGCCCAGCTGGATTTTGGTCTTGCTTTGGTCCTATCCCTTCTTTCTATCCCATAATTTTGTGAATGGAAATGTTCACTCTGTGCCTTTATATATAGGATACTTTTAAATTGCTTTTAATTTTATAGGAGCTCACAATGTGAGATTGCTTTGATCCTCAGAGAAGACTCTGGACTTGAACTTTGAATAATCTCAGACTATTGAGACTATGGGGACTCTTGGAATGGCCTAAATATATTTTGCATTGTCAGATGAGTATGAGCTTTTGGGGACCAGGGGGGGAATGTTATAGTTTGGATGTGAGGTGTCTTCATCTTTGACTTAGAGCATATTACTAAATTGTGTTTTGTATGTTCCTTTGCACTTAGCCTAATTCTGTTTGATAACCTTCTTATATGGGTAGGTTCCTGTTTTTCAATAAATTTGTTAAGAATTCTGCAACTGATTAAAGGTATTTTCTTCTATTTTCCCTTTTCCCTCTTTTTTCTGGTATTCTCATATGTATGTTGGTACCCTAATGGTGCCTCACATGTCTCTAAGGAGCAACTTCAGAGACTTGACACTGTGGTCAATAATAGACTTGACTAAAATAATCCAGCCACTCACTGAACATATAAAAAAAATAACAATACCCTCAGTGGAGGAGATAACCCAAAATTGCTACAATTTCTTATCTAAAATTCCAGCTTCTAACCAAAACTTACAAAACATGAAAAGAAATGGGGAAGAACGATGTACACATCAGGGAAAAAAAGTAAGCCACAAGAACTGCCTGTGAGAGCATCTGTCTTCTTTGTTATTTTTATCTCTGTATTTTAGCTCATATAATCTCTATTGATCAATCTGCAAGTTTTCTAATATTTTTTTTCTGTCAGATTGAATTTATTATCTAAACCCTTAGCTAATATTAATTTCCCCTTGCCTTAGCCTCCTGAGCTGCTGGGATTAGGGCATGTGCCACCACTTGTACATTCTTCATATAGATTAAGTTCTTAAAGGTATACAGTTGTTTAAAGTGATGAAAATGGTAGTAATTGATAGGTTACATTTCTTCTCTAAAATATTTTATATCATCTTAGTGGTATTGCTTATTAAAGTTATGATTGCTATATAAACACTCCCACACTTAATAGCTTAAATCAAAACTCATTTTATTATATCTCATAATTTTATGGGTCAAGAGTTTGATCAGGTCTCAGCTAAGCAACTCCTCTATTTTCCACTGGAGCCACTAAATATAATTCAGCTAATATCTGGGCTAGTTTGCAGGTTCCGAGATGTCTTTAGTCACATGCTTGAAGCCTTAATAGAAACATACACATACTGAGCTTAAATGCCAAATTCTCCCTTTAATTATTGTCATTAAACCTCTCTATACAATCTCTTTAACAGAAAAGTTGGACTTCTTACCTGTTTTCATGGTTTGAATTGTGTCCCATGAAAGTTATATTAAAGTTCTAATTCCAATTATGGTATAAAAGTGTATTAAGAATTGTAATGCAAAAATAAATAAATAAATACATCAGAATGTGACTGTATTTGGATATAATATCATTGCAGATAAAATTATATAAGATAAGATCATACTGAAATGGTGAGGTCCTTATTCTAAAATAACTGGTATCCTTATAAATAGATTAGAGACAGGGAAACAGCGACACACAGAAAGAACTCCATGTAATGAAGTAGGCAGAGATTGAAGTGATGAATTGAAAGCCAAGTAATGCCAAGGAGTGTTGGCAACACCAGAAGCTAACAGCAAATCATGGAACAGCTTCTGCCCTAGGACCTTCAGAAAAGAGACAGAGAACATGGACCGGTCAACATCTTGATTTGGGATTTCTAGCCTCCAGAATTATGAAAGAACATTTTTTTCTTTTATTAAAGTCAAACAGTTCATGATATGTTTTCTATAGAAATCCTAATAAATCAATATACACAGTAGCTCAAGCTTCCAAGTTTAAGTGATCCAAGAAGGAGTAAGTGGAATCTTCTAGTCTCTTAAGAACTAGATACTGGTACATTATCACTTTCAACATACTTCACTGGTCATAGTAATTCCACATCTCCCTCTCAGATTGTAGGAAACAGGCTATAGACTTAAGCTCTTCATAAAAAGAGAAACAAATAATACAAAGATGTGTGTGATTGTGCACGTTGCACATTGTACAATTTGCTACATCATTCATGATCACAATCACAGATATATTTAATCTACCATATTATTTATATTTGTTATTTTTAAAAAATATTTTTCCCATACACAAACAAAATATTTTGTGTTTCATTTATAATTCACAACTTTTTTTTCTAAATCAAATAGAAATCTCATGGTGAAAACAGACAAAAAAAAAACCCTAATTGCTTCCCCCCTCAGCCTATTTAAACTGATTGTTAGAGCAGTTGTTTTCCTGGTATTGGAAGAAGTGTTGAGCAGGCTCCATAGCTTATCTGAAAAAAAAAAAGATGATAAAAAGCCTCACCCACTTTCTGTCACAAGAATAGCCTCATTTAATAATTAATATGCATTTTCCAGTGTAATAATAAAAAAGCTCTGACTTCATTCAAAATTCACATTTACTCAGATCTTGTCTTCTTTTTGCTGGCTGCTTATATTGGGGGGGAAAGGAAGCATGATTATCATCTCTGGGACCCCATCATGCTCTTATAACTCATGTACTTCCTTCACTAGACAACCTTCTGTTTCTCCATGGTTGAAAGAGTGGATGAATGGGAAAGAGAAGCAAAGAATACAAAGATGTGTGTGATTGTGCACGTTGCACATTGTACAATTTGCTACAACATTCATGATCAAAAGGGTATGGGGCATTCATGATCACATGGGTATCTTCATTGATAGAGATGAAATCTGGCATTTGTTTCTTTTCAGGGAAAATATTTCAGGTTGACAATCATTTAGTACTCCAGGAGTGTTCTCATTCCCTTTAGGTAGAATATTTTGTCCTTGAAATTTAAAGAAAGCAGTGGAAAGTTGAGAGGCTGGCTGAAACAGTCTAAGGTGGTAGAATAGAGGATTGATTGTGAATGGTAAGCAAATGCCATTATATAAGCCAGTAGGTCAAAGGTAAGTAATTAAAAACCTGAGACAATCAGGGAAATAGGAATCCTGTTTGGATTTTGATGACAGTAAATAAATACTGATAATTTTTAATGTGATAATGGTATTTTCATTATGTTTTTTAAAAGTTCTTACCTTAAATAATGCATATGGAAGAATTTACACATTAAACAAGTTTGAAAAATAAATATGTATGTGTGTAAATAATTGATGTGTAGACTTAATATATAACCTATGATGGAAGTGTTGGCCTGAGGTCACTTTAATAGGTGATTTTTTTCCCATGAGAATTTTTGCTAGAGGGAAAGGCAAGAAATAGTTTGAATATAAATCCCTGACTTAGATGGGTTTTAAAATGCTGCCCAAGCCAGGTACACCAAATGCATAAGAAGCCTATTAAAGTACCTATAAGAGACAAAAGTCAGCACAAAATGGTAAGAGTAAATCAATACTACGTTGATTGGATTGATCAAGTAGTTTGCTAAGATGTATCTTCACCCCTCCAACATCAGAGTAAAAATGTATCAATGTCTCAAAAATATTTCAAAAAATGGAAAAAATGCAAGGTATACAGAGAAATGATTCTTCAAAAATCTTAATACCCTAATCCCTGGAACATGCACATATGTTATAATATTTGACAAGGGAGAGTTAAATTAAGGTTGTTAACTTAAATTGAAGTTGTTGATGGAGATAGAGAGATTATCCTGGATCATCTTGATGGGCTTATGTTAGTTAGCTTTTCATTACAGTCACAAAATAATTGGCATAAACAACTTTGGGAAAGATTTATTTTGGCTCATAGTTTCAGATATTTATGTCCACGGTCAGTTGACTTCATTGCTTTGGATCTGAAGTCATGTAGAACATGGTGGAATGGCATGATAGAGGAAAACTTCTCAGTTTATGATAGCCAAAATGCACAGAATGCAAAAGGGAGGGTAGAGACCAGGCACAAAAAATAATCTTCCAGGACATGTCCCCAGTGACCTACTTCCTCCAAGTAGGCCCCACCTCCTACAATTTCCACCAACTTCTGATAAACCATTTAGCTATGAATCCTCAATAGATTAATCCACTGATGATATGTATTATGGTTTAGATAGGAGGTGTCCCCACCCCAAAGTTCACTTGTGAGGCAATGCAAGAATTTTCAGAGGTGAAATGATTAGATTATGAGAAGCATAAGCTAATTCATGGATCAATCCACTGATGGATTAACTGGGCAGTAACTGTAGGTAGGTAGGGTGTGACTGGAGGAGGTATGTCATTGAAGGTGTGACCTTGGGGTTTATATTTTGACCCTAGTAAGCTGCTTTCCTCTTCCCTACACCTCTGCCATAATGTTCTGCCTCACCTTGGGCTTAGAGCTATGGAATCAGTCCACAATGGACTAAACCTCTAAAACTGTGAGCCTAAGTATATTTTTCTTGCCATGTGTTGTTCTTGTCAGGCTTTTTAGTAACAGTGATGAAAAAGCTGACTAAAACAAGGTGAAAACTGTCATCATTCAATCACGCCCAAAGTCTCACCTCTGAATACTGCTGTATCGGGGACTGCTATAGTTTCAATATGAGATGTACTCCAAAGCTCATATGTGAGATAATGCAAGAAAGGTTGTATGTGAAATGATTGTGTTATAAGAGCCTTAACCTGATCAATGCACTAATCCCCTGATATGGATTAACTGGGTGGTAACTGTAAGCAGGTAGTTTGTGGCTAAAGAAGATGGGTTCCCGGGGGCATGTCTTTGGGGTTTATATTTTGTTCTGCTGAGAAGAGCTCTCTCTGTTTCCTGGTGTGATATCCTAAGCTGCTTTCCTCTGCCCATGCTTCTGCTATGATGTTGTGCCATAAACTTGGGCCCAAAGGAATGGAGTTTGCAATTTACAGACAGAGACATCTGAAACCATGAGCAACAAATAAACTTTTCCTTCTCTAAAATTGTTCTTTTGAGGTCTCTTGGTGACAGCAACAAAAACAGATGACTAAAACAGGGATAAGAGCCTTTTGGGGTCATTCTAGATTCAAATAATAACAGGGACAAATTTAATCACAATCATTCTTATATACAGAAGAAAGAGGAAGAAGAGACAAAACAAGAAATGACAAACAGCTTAAATAGAAATTGGTATGATATTGTTGGACTTAAAGAAGAAGATGACCAAGAGCCAAGAAAAGTTGGTGGCCTCTAGAAGACAGCAAGGTAAAGCAAAAAGATTCTCCTGGCTATACCAATTCTTGATTTTTTTTTTCTGGAGAATTAAACACATCTTACTATAGTGATACATGCACAGTCATGTTTATAGTGGCATAATTCATAATAGCCAAAATATGGAAACAACCTAGGTGTCCATCAATAGATAAATGGATAAAAAATGTGATATATAAGCACGATGGAGTTTTATTCAGTAATTAACAAAAAATAGCATGGCATTTGCAGGAAAGTGTATTCAACAAGTTACTGTCATGTTAAGTGAAAAAGGTCAAACTCAGATTGTTAAGGGTCTTATATTTTCTCATATGCAGAAGCTAGAGAGGAAAAGGGAAAACACGGGTGGAGGTGAATTTCCTAAAAATCAGAGGGAGATCAGTAGAGGAAATGCTTCCAATTAGTGAGAGGCAGGGAGGGAGGTGAGGGAATGCTGTAGAGTTATATATTATTATATTAAGTGCATGTGTGAATATATAACAACAAATCTTATCAAATATGCACAGCTATAAGATAGCAATAAAATGAGTAAACATAAAAAGAATCTTTTGAAAAGAACTCAGCCCTGAAGATATCTTAATTTTAGCCTGCTAAGACCCATTACTCACTGACCTCCAGAACTCTGAAAAAATAAATTTGTGTTGTTTTAAGCTTCCACACCTATAATATTCTCATATAGCAGCAATAGGACACCAATATAAAAACACATACAAATTGTAACATAGCTTTTCAAATCAGATTAATATTAATAAGAGGGCTGGGGTTGTAGCTCAGTGGTGGAGTACTTGCCTAGCACATGTGAAGTGCTGAGTTTGATCCTCAGCACCACATAAAAACAAACAAATTAAATAAAATAAAGGTATTGTGTTAATCTACAATTAGAAAATATTTTTAAAAGAATGTGAGTAAATAAACTGCAATGTAAATCTAAAACCAATAACAGTAAATGTTTGGGATAAGTGATGTTGCATATATGTTGATACACTGGAGTATTTTAAAAAGAAAAGTGTGACCACTAAATAAGATGCATATTTGAAAATGGTATTTTGTTGAATTTATAATGCATTCTCTTTACTTTCTAAATGCATTGTTAAAAACTTTGTCAAGTGGTAGCACAAAGCCACAGAATTTTTTGCATAATTTTAAGTAAAGCATTTTAATCATTTTAGTAAGCCAAAATACATGCAAAACAATACCTGAAAGTATATTTTTTTCTGTAAATATAAACAAGATCAAAAGTAAGCATGCACTGTTCAAAGATGAAATCCACATGTTCATAATAGGTGATATTATTACCAAAGGTTTTGTACAACCAGCTACAATGTTAATACTAAATGTTAGCTTCTGGGAATTTAAATGGAGAAAATTATGTTACACTCATTTATGGATATGTCAAAATGAACCCCAAAGTTATGTATAAATGTAATGCATTAATGGAAACAAAAAAAAAACTTTCTCAGAGAAAGTACAATGAATTATTGGCAAACTCATTTCTTTTTAAATTTTCAATGTATGTATTTATTCTAATTTGTTCATTTCTTAAATCATAGGTCTTCATTGGACAATTGGATGTGAGGCATTACTGACATCTTATGTGTTATAGCACTATTTTTCTTTATAATCGGACACATCAACTAATTTATAGCATCAGTATAAATTCATGGTATATGATAATACATATACGATGGAGAAATGCACTATGAATTTTGGTTTTGTTTGTCACTAAAGGTGTCTATGCTAAGGAAGAGGAAATTTTTGTTTTATTTTTATATTATTTTTATTCAGTTGCTAATTTAATTTTGTTTGCTTGCTTTTTAGAAGATCTTCTACAGACTAAAAAATTACTGGATATATTATCTATACATATAATCATTTCTACACAAATGAGAGTGTAACTGTCAATGAGAGTATGAATATTTTTCACAGAAATCTGTGGTCAAACATCTTCCTCTTGATTATTTCTTTAAATGTGGAAAAAACATTTATTTACAACATATATGATTATCTAAAAGGAAAATCTAAGAATCTATGAACTCGGACACTAATGAGAGTTCAGAAGCATTTCCAGATATAAGATCAACGTTGGAAAATCATTGGTGTTCCTATACAATAGGGAAAAACTAGTCTCAAAAAAACAGGTAAAACCAAACATGTTGGTACACACCTTTAATCTCAAAAACTCAGGATGCAGAGGCAGAAGGATTACAAATTTGAGGCTGGCCACAACAATCCAGAAAAACCCTGTCTGAAAATAAAAAATAAAAAGAACTAGGGATGTAGCCCAACAATAGAGTGCTCCTTGTTTCAATCCCCAGTACAAAAAAAAAAAAGGTGTAAAATGTACATTTTTCCATGTTTTTTATTGGTACATTGTAATTATAAATAAGAAGTGTGATTCATTGTTATGCATTTGTATATGCATACCAAATAACAATGTAATTTGCTCAATATCTTGATTCTAATTCACATTTGAATGACATAGTGAGAGTGAAAATTGTATATATGATTAGATTATGGCCATTATTTATCTTGCTTTTCAATATGATGTGTAGAAAAATGTACAGCATTTATAAGAATTTGATTTTCTACATTGAAGTACACTGGTTCCTGAGGGGAAAAGTGCTTGCACAAACTTTTGAAATAAAATAAAAGATTAAAATATGACACTGACAATAGTAATTTTAGTTAACTTAAGTGAATTTCTTAACTATCATAGCACAAGAATATATTCAGTATTTTGAATAACCCAAGCCCATCATTTCAGTGCCAAAAGATCTAAATTTTTTTTGTGCTTAAGAACTAAAAAATCGCATGGAAACAGGTTGTTGTAGTTATTAAGGTGATAGAGAATAAGATTTTTAGTGATGGGATATCAGAATCTCTTAGGAAGATTAAACTGGTGGGCAAGTAGCTTCATCACCAAAATATTAATTCTTATGTAATACTTTCTGATTTTCATCACTTATTAGAGAAATAAATGGACATGGTAAAATAATTCCAAGTGCTAAAACACATCATAAATAAACTATTTTCATAAAAGAATAAATTATTCCACATAACTCTATCATCCATGTTAAAGCATGTAGGTTTCTCTGGACAGAAATCTGAACCTAAAATTCAGTTTCATATTCGATAAAATCTTCAAACTATCTAAAATTAATTAATGCTGCTTTGACAGGGGGTTTGTATTTTCTAAGTTAGCATAAAGAAGAATAAAGTGTGTGAATCAAACTTGGTATAGATGCTTTCTTCACATCATGAATTCATAGAAAATAGAATATCTGGATGGTGAATTGAAGTAAAGAGAAAACATTGTTTGAAGCCTAAGGCATCCAGCCCAGGGAAATATGTTTATCACAGGACCAACTAGGCACCCATTGTGTCTAAAAAGACATTCATAGCAGCATCTTAGTAGACCTGAAACTCATTTATTGCACACCTGTTAGGAAGCTCTAATGTGAGGATTCAGCACATAATTTCTAAAATTAGAAAGATGTGAGTTTGAGACCTTTGATTTTTAACGTAAGAATAAAAATAAAATTAAGCATAAGAGCAATAAGATCTGAAGTGTGCTTAAGAACTAAAAAATCACATGGAAACAGCGTCAAATATGAATTATTTAAGATGAGTTATTTATCTAATCATCAGTTTTCTTATCTACTGAATAAGATAATAATTTCGACACAAGATTTTAAAGAGATAATGCATTTATGTATTCATTCATGCAACAAATAAGAACTAAGGGACAAAGCACTCTGCTGGGCACTGAGAATAAAGTAGCAACAACAGAGACATGATCTCTGGCTTAATGGAACCTAATTTTATCAGGGAAAATAGATATTGAATAAGTAATTACATATTTACTGAGTACTAAAAATTGCACATTGAATCTACCCCAGTTGCTATGTGTTGGGGAAGGTGGTACTATCAGGAGGTTCCCGGTATAAATAATATATTTATTCATTCTCAGAATTCACAAGATATTTGAGCTTTGTAAATTTGTGTCTTTTCCAGTAGCACAAGATCGTGTCGGTTCTTGTATGTCATGATGAAAACTTTGGATTTTATCCTAAGAATAATAAAGAACAGCGTTTGAAGTTTAAGAAGAGGTGTAGTAAGAACTAACTTTTGTTTAAGAACAAAAAAATCATATGGACATAGTATATAAGAAAAATTAGACTAAAATAAGAAGGTTGTTGTAGTAATTAATGTGACAGAGAATAAGATGATCAAGACCAGGTAGAACAGTGGCATCCCAGAGTAAAACGAACAAAAATATGTGAAGAAAAGATGGTAAGAATGATAATGGTAGGGAACATGTTAAAGAAGATATAGTTCCCAAGCATCACATTCTTTGAGAAATAATATTCACAATAAAATAAGTAGTTTTTCTACCTAAATGTCCAAATGTCCATCTGGAATAGGTCCACTAATAATTCTTGTTGAAATATTCCATGTATTTAAATTAGATTCCTCAGTGTTTATCCTCCCTGATAAACTGTTGATTCTGGTAAATCTTGGTGCATGAGGATTATCTGCTGCTTTATGCCTTAGGTATAATAATTCTATATACTTTCATAGAGTAGTTATTGAATCCAAGAACATCTGAAATTTGAATGAGATTTTAGTTGATCATAGTTAATAAAAGTCAATAGATATATTTTTAAAAATATAATGATCATAATAAAAATGAACACTGAATAATTCCTCAGTCAAAACCAAAGCATATAACATGAAATATAAATGAGGTAATCTTTTTCTATGTTGTTCACCTACTTCCATTTAAATGTAAACTTATTATAAATTTAGTTTAGCATTTTCTTCATTGTTAAAAGTGTTTTATCAGGCTGGGGTTATGGCTCAGTGGTAGAGTGCTTGCCTAGCGTGTGCAAGGCTCTGGGTTCCATCCTCGGCACCACATAAAAATAAATAAATAAAATAAAGATATTGTTTCCAACTAAAAAATAAATATTTTTTAAAAAGGTTTTTATCAGTCTTATATATAAGAATTAAAATATAGTCTTTTATTTATCAAGATATAATCCACATACTATACAAATTGTGTGTTGTAAAAATGTAAAAGTTATTAGTATATTCACAGAGTTGAACAACCACAATCTCAATCTAATACTATAATACTTTGGTTACCATAAATATTAGCACTCACTTGCCATTCCTACAAACCCACCTCCTAGACCCAGTCCAAGGCCACCACTAAGATATTTTGTATGCTTATAAATGTACCTATTTTGATATTTTTATATAAATGAGTTCATATAATATGCAAAAATTATTACTGTATTCATTTACATAGAATAATTTTAAAAGGTTAATACAGGGAGAGAAATGATGGAAAATATTAGAGTAAGGGTGGCCTTCCCAACAGTTCATTAGCTCAAGATTTAAAATGTGGACTGCTCCTCAGCGAGGTGAGTGACTAAGGAAATTTGCTGCAATTCATCATTGGACAGTAAATAAAACCACAGAGACAAAGAAAGTTGGAAACTTTGGACATAATATAAGAAATAATACATTAGAGTCATGCCAACTTGGCTGGTGGTGGTGGCAGCTGCAGCAGCAGCTGTGGTTCTGCCAGTCCACTGCTGAGGGGAGGAGGAGTACAGGCAGACAGAGAGGAAAGAGAAGTGATTAAAATTGGCTTGGGGGAAAATTATCATCTTAGCAGACCCAGTGATGGTGGGGGAAGTTGTAGAGGGAAAAGCAACCAAAACTGCTTGATACACAGGCAGTTAGTCCAGCAGGAGCCAGAATTGCCAGCAGCAAATATATATATATATATATATATATATATATATATATATATATATATATATATATATATATATATATATATATATTTGTGGCTGTGAAGTATTAAGCAAAGGTGGGAGATATGGAACTCATAAAGGAAGTTGCCAGCCAGACCCAGCAGTTGCCAATTGAGGAATTAGAATGTGCCTGGAGCAGCATGATAGAAACAGGCACACAGCAATTTTGCCTATGGCAATGCAGGCTCAGGGTACTGAGCAGAGAACCGTTCTCTTTGTGGCATTCCATATGAGCTACTGGGAGGAGGCCAATATTCATCCAGACATTCTAATCACCCCATTCTTACTCTTTTTCAAATTTATATTGTTAATTTTTAAAAACTATAAAAATTTTTTTTCTTTATTTTAGTTTTCATATTTGCCATTGTGTGACTGTGTGTGTGTGTGTGTGTGTGTTTGCATGTATGTGCAGGGTGTATTTTCACTCTGTAGATAGGTTCAGAAATATGTATATATATTCATATAATATTACTTTCATTTCATTACTTTTTTCTTCATTTGTTTATTATGGAACATTGGTTTAATTTTGGTGGGTCATATTTTATGTTGGTTGAGCTATTTTGATTTTCTTGGTTTCTCTGTCCATACTTTGGTTTTTGTCCCTCTTACTACACCTTCTACACTCTTCTCCAACTTATAGAAGAAATTTCTGTCTCCTTCTTCCTCTCTTTAATTATTTTATTATTTTGTTGTTTTTTTGCTTCTACTTCTTTAGAGTTATCATTGGCTACTATTTCCTGCCTACCCTCTGTTCACTATTTAAATATTTCAAACTTTCTCTTGCTTTTCTGCCCTATTTTTTCTTTACATAAAAAACTGTAATTCACTATCTGATAGAATTAAAAAGTTATGTAATCTCTACTATATTCATGTTGTTGTGATTATCAATGGAGTGGATGATGTAGTGTATGACTACTGTTTTATGTCTGATCTAATCCATGGTTGCTTATTGTTGGAGCTTAATATTAAATTATGACCCAACTTTTCTTATATGGGTGGTAATTAGTGTTATAAATGTCAAAAAAGATAGCAGACATGTATCTTATGGCTGTCCATAAGTTACTAACATTATTGATATATGTGGCTCCCCCTTTTTCTAAGAGGGGCTAGGAAGTGATTGGGACAATTCAATTTCACAGAGTAGAGATACTGTTGCTGAGTAACATTCACAAGTCAGCTAAGTCATAGTTAATCTCACTCCACACAAAAACTAGCCTCACTGGAGCCTCAGCAGGAATTCAACACAGAATACAGGCAACAAAACCCCAACTGACACCATGCCCCAAGAAGGAACAGCTGGAGGGGGACCAGGAACATCTATACATACATTAAAAAATAAAATCCCTAGGAAAAAGTAACTATACATGAAAGGACATGGGTATGCGTGTAAGAGAGGAAGGACTCATCTCAACTGATGTGCAAATCTGAAAAAAATGAGGAAAGTTGCAAAAAAAAAATCTCTCCCCCAAATTCACAATCCCCTATTGAAAGAACCCACAGATATGGGAGAGGATTTAATTTCAGAGAAAGAGCATTAAAGGTTATTATTAAAATATTCAATGAACTAAAAGATAAGATCTAAGAAATAAATTAAGAGAGCAAATAGAGGAGGTTAAAGACCATTTTTAAACAAATAGAAACATTGAAAAAATTCATCAGAATTCCTGGATATAAAATACACAATGAATCAAATGAAAAATCCACTTGAAAGCATTACCAACAGATTAGATTGCATAGAAAATAAGACTCTAAACACTGAAGACAGAATATCACAACATGAAGAAAGGGTATATAAACTTGAATACTCAGTATGTAGTAAAGGGGAAAAAACACCATGATCAGAACATACAAGAACTCCGGAACAACATGAAAAGACCAAACCTGAGAGTCATTGGGACAGAATAGTACATGGAAGAGATACATGCTAATGGCTTTAAGAAGGTTTCCAGTAAAATAATAGAAAAATTTCCTAAGACATCTACATATAAGATGCATATAGGACTCCAAATAGACAAGAAGTTAAATTCTTTAAGACATATCACAATCAATATAAGTAATGTAGAAAATAATGAAGTAATATTAAAAAACTGAGAAAACCTGTCAGGTCACATTTAGAGGAAAACCAATAAAGCTCATATCTGATTTCCAAACTCAGACACTAAAATCAAGGAAGGCCTGGAATAAGATATACTAAGCTCAAAGACAAAAGAATTTCCAGTCAAGAATACTATATCCTTCTCTCAAAGTGCATCAAGGTTGGTTCCACAATTTAGCTATTGTGAATTGTGCTGCTATAAACATTGATGTGGCTTTGTCCCTGTAGTATGCTGTTTTTAAGTCTTTTGGGTATAAAACCAAGGAGTGGGATAGCTGGGTAAAATGGTGGTTCCATTCCCAGTTTTCCAGGGAATCTCCATACTGCTTTTCATTTTGGCTGCACCAATTTGCAGTCCCACCAGCAATGTATGAGCCTTTTTTCCCACAATAAAAAAAAATGTGGCATATATATATATATATATATATATATATATATATATATATATATATATATCTCAGCAATACAGCAATACTCAGCAATAAAAGAGAATAAAATCATGGCATTTGCAGATAAATGGATGGAGTTAGAGAAGATAATGCTAAGTGAAATTAGCCAATCCAAAAAAACAAATGCCAAATATTTTCTCTTATATAAAGAGGCTGATTCATAATGGAGTAGGGAGGGGGAGCATGGGAGGAATAGACTAACTTTAGATAGGGCAGAAGGGTGGGAGGGGAAGGGAGGAAGCATGCAGTTAGAAATGATGGTGGAATGAGATGGACATCATTATCCAAAGTACATGTATGAAGACACAAATTGGTATGAATATATTTTGTATACAACCAGAGATATGAAAAATTGTGCTCACTATGTGTAATATGAATTGAATGCATTCCACTGTCATATATAACAAATTAAAATAAGAAATTTTAAAAAGAATACTATATCCAGGAGCTCTATTTTAGAATCAATAAAAAATAAAAATCTTCATGATAACAATAAACTAAATTAATATATGTCCAGTAGATTGCACTACAAAGAATACTTAATAATATACTGCACACCAAAAAACTCAAAAGCAAACTCAAAAGTTCCAAAGAGATGAAGCTCACTAGAAAAACTAACTAGATGAAAATTGAGACTGAATTAAACACAGAAAACAAACCAAAGTGATAAGAAATAACAAATATATATCTATAATGACACCAAATGCAAATGATCCTTAACTATTAAAAGACATGGATTAGCAAAATGGAATAAATGAACAAGATTCCACTTCACACTGTTAGCAAGAGACTCATCACATAGGCAAAGACACTGTGGACTGAAGGTAAAAGTTGGAAACAAATATCTCATGCACATGGAATCTGAAAACAGGCAGAAGCAGCTATTCTTAGATCTGACAAAGCTGATTTAAAGAAAATTCATCTGAATAGGGAAAGAGGGCCACTACATATAGGAAAGGGAAAAGCTCAACAAGATTTAATGATAGTAAATATTTTTGCACCAATTGTCAGTGCACCTAATTACATTACAAAACACATCCTGACATTGTATCCCCAGATAGACCCTAATACATAATATGATTAAAACAAAACAAAACAAAAAAAACTTGGGCTGGGATTGTAGCTCAGTGGTAGTGCACTTGCCTAGCATGTGTGAGGCACTGGACTCGATTTTCAGGACCACATATAAATGAGTACAATAAAGGTCTATCAACAACTATATATATATGTGTGTGTGTGTGTGGTGTGTGTGTGTGTGTGTGTGTGTGTGTGTGTGTATAGATTTTAAAAAGACAACTTATCACTGATAGGTCATCCAAACATAAAATCAATAGATGTTTCTTAATAATATTATAAATCAAATGGACTTAACAGACATATACAGAATATTTCACTACAAAACAGTTGAATTTACTTTTTTTGTGGCAGCTTATGAAACTTTTTCCAAAATGGATAAAATTCTAAGTCACAATGTAATTCCTAGCAAATACAAAAAAAATAAAAAATGATTAGAATTCCTTGCACCCTATCAGATTGTTATGGAATAAACCTGACAATCAAACAAAAAAAATAGGAAACAAGTAAACACATGGATATTGAACAATACTCTAAAATGATGAATGGATCATAAAAGAAATGGAGACAAAATTAAGAAATCAGAAACAAATGAGAAAAAAATCTCTTGGAGAGTATAAAGGTAGTTCTAAAGGAAAATTAATTGATCCTTTTTATTGTTCTTTGAACTCTATTTCATTTATTTCTACTCTGATATTTACTATTTCTTTCTTTATACTAATTTTGGGTTTATTTTACCTCATTAAGACATTGAGATACATACTAACTCATATTTTTGAAAGCATCCTTTTCTGGTATAGATATTTATTGTTTTAAACTTCCCTCTTAGTATTATTTTCTGTTGTATCCCACAGATTTTAGCATTATGTGTTGTCATTTTCTCTATTCTAATGGCTAAATTACACTTCTGACTTTTTCAATGATCCTCTGTTCATTCAAAAGGGTGTTATTCAATTTTTTAAATAATTCCTACAATTGTTCTTGCTTTTGACCTCTAGCTTCCTTCTAATGTGATCAGAAAAGACACAGGATATAAACTCAATTAAAAAAATATTTTGTGGCTTAATAAATATTCTATTCTTAAGAAAGTGTCATGTGCTGATGAAAACAATGTGTATTCTGTAGCTAATTGAGGAAATGTTTTGTAAATGTATTTTAATGCCATTTTTAAAAGAATGTAGTTTAAATTGGAGTTTTGTTGTTGTTTTTGGTGGTGGTGGTGGTGTTGATTTTTTTTAATCTGGATAACATCCAGTGGAAACAGTAATGCATTGAAAGTCACACTATATTTTTATTGCATCCCATCTCTACCGTTAGTTCTAATATTTTTTTAATAAAATTGTCTGCTCTAAAACCAGGTGCAGTTCTATCTTAATGATTGTTCTATGTATTATTATATTCTTATTTCCTTTTTCTTTTCAGATTTTTAAATTTATTTCGTCAGATATAAGTATAGATACCCCTAATGGCTTTCAGCTTCCATTTAATTGGAATGTTATTTTCTATTTTTTTTTTTCACTTTTAGTCTCTGGTAAGACAGTTTTCTTTACTGATAAGATGAGTTTCTGGTAGGCAGCATATTTGGGGATTTGTATTTTAATCCATTCACCCAGTCTGTATTTTTTAATTGGAAAATTAAGACCATTTACATTTAGAGTTATTATTAAAAGATAAGATATAGACTTTTGCCTGTCAGTTTGTTGATTTTCTTATACTTACTTTCAATAATATTTGTTCATTTCTTTCTCTCTTATCCATCATTGTGTTCTTATGGTTTACCATATTTATATTATTTGATTCTTTTCTATTTCTTATTTCTCTGTCTACTCTGCTAGTATAATTTTTACTTTCACAGGCTATCGAGATGGTAGTTATCTTCCTTCCATTTCTGGGTGTAGGACTTACAAAAACATATTTTGTAATTCTGTTCTTTTGTCCATGAATTTCTTTAGTTTTTGCTATCTTGGAAGATCTGTATTTCTCTTGCAATTCTGAAGGATAGCCGTGCTGGGAATAGTAATCCTGATTGTCAGTTATTTCCCTTTAACATGTGAAGTATATCACTCAATGTTCTCTAGGTTTTTAGGTTTTCTGCAAGGAAATCCAGTACTAGTCTATTAGGGTTGAACTTAAATGTGTTGTTATGGCTTTTCTCATAAAGATTTTAATATTCTTTCTTTTTATGTATTTTGACTGAATATAAGGTTATGGTGGGGATTTTTTTCTGCTGACAACTCTAGCAGAATGTCCAAGGAATTATGTCTTTCCAAGGAATTATTAATTTTTCTATTATAGTTTTACTGAACAAATTTTATATTCCCTTTACCTTTATTTCTTCCCTTTCAGGTAGCCAGTGATAAATAAGATGATTTTTGTTTTGGAGGTGGGGGTTACTGGAAATTGAACCCAGATGCATTTTATTTTTGTGTTACATTTCCAGACCTTTTTATTTTGAGACAGGTTTTCACTAAAATGCTTATGGCCTCCCTAAATTGCTGAGGATGGACTCAAACTTGTGATACTCCTGCCTCAGTTTCTCTAGCCACCAGGATCAGAGGTATGTGCCACCATACCTGGCAGAAGCTGATCTTTTATGGAGTCCTAAAAAGATCTAAATGATTTCCTCATTATTTCTTTTCTTTTTTTTTCACTTCCAACTGAATATGATATTCAAAAGACCTCTATGAAAGTCTGGTATTGTCTGCTACTTGTTTTAGTCCATCATTGAGGCTTTGAAGTGGATTTTATCTACCTTTTTAAGCCCTTCATTTTCAATAATTCTGAAAGTTTCTTTTTCAAAATTTCTATCTCTTTACCATATTTCTTATTCATATTTTGTGTCATCTTCCTAATTTCATTTATCTGTTTATTTGCATTCTCATTGAAGTTTTCAAAAAATATTCTTTAAAACTCTTTTTTAAAATTTGTGTTTGTTCTTGTTAATTATACATGACAGTAGAATGTATTTTGATATATAATACATACATGGAGTATAACTTCCCATTTTTGTGGCTGCACATTATCTGGGGTTACACTGGTCATGTGTTCATATATGAACATAGGAAAGTTATATCTTTCTCATTCTACTGCCTTTCCTATTCCTATCCTCCCACCCTTCCCTTAATCCCATTTGTCTAATCCAAAGTACTTCTATTTCAGACATTTAATCCATTTTAACATCTTTGGAATCTGTTTCCAAACGTATGATCTTTAGGAAATGTCCTATTGCCTACATTTTTTTTCCATTTCTTGTATTCCAATGTTGATATTGGTGCACCTGTTGTAAGAGATAACTTTTTGCACTTTTATGGAATGGTCTTCTTAGTAAGGAGTTTTCTCTTGAAGATTTTTTGAGATGTTAGTTTGTTATGCAATGTTAGTTTTATTTTCAGGTGGGCACCATAGTGTCTCTGTAGCTTCTTTAACTTTGATTAATAAGTTTGGCATAGTGCATCCCATTTCAAATTTTAGTGACCCAATATCTTCCTGGGTCATTCTAGAGTGGTGACATTCCAGCAGTTCATGCAAGTATGGTATAAACAGCAGACTTTATGAGATGCACATGTGTGATTATTCCTAAAATGGGAGTGATGGACCATATTTTGGGTTGTGGGTTTCCACAGGCATTATTTATATTGGCTCTATTACTTGATGGGCTCTCTGATACTGGCTGCTCCATTCATGTTGAGGAATTTGAAGCACTTGTCCTCTGATTAGACTCTAGTGTGGTTCCAGGTGCTTAACAGGGAGAGGTGGGCACCAGGAATCCCAACACCATCTCTGTGGCATTTACACATGGTCTTGTCAGCATTACATAATATTTTAAGTTTTAGGGGTGACCTATGCAGGTGTGGTAGCACCATAGGTGTGGTGGCAGTAAATTTCTGTCATTTCTTCTTGCTGATGTTCTGAGCATGCCTATACAGGAGTAGAAAATCAGAACCTCCAGTTGTGTATTTTGCTTGCAGGAGTACGCAAGAGTACAGCATGACATTACAAAATGGAATCTACCTCAGGAATACAAAGTTGGTTTAACATCTGACAACTAATTAATCTAATACATAGAGTAAAAACTAAAATTTACACAATTATCTTAGTAGATGCATAAAAAGCATTTAGAAAAAGTCCACCACTCCTTCATGATTTAAAACCTAAATAACTAGAAATAGATGAAAATTTCAATCTGATAGGACCCTAAGAAAAACTCACAATTATGATTGTATTTTATGGTGAAAAATTGGATACTTTCTCCCTAACATGAATTATAAGAGCAGATTGTCCACTTTTACTAATTCCATTTAAAATTGTACTGGGATTTCCAGACAAGTGATTAAGCAAAACAAGATCCCTAATGAACACAGATGCAAAAATCATACAAAATATTATAAAACCACATTCAAAAATAATTAAGTCACAGAGAAAATGACAGAATAGAGGAAGAATGCATTTCCCAACAGTTCCAGAGAACCAGACTTAGAAACTGGGAAGACCACTCCTCAGCAATGAGTAAATAAGGGAATTCACTTAAATTTAATACTGGAGTGTATAAAGAAACCACAGGGACACAGAAAGTAAAAATCTTTGAACTTAACACAAGAAATAATACATTAAAGATATGGTAGAGATATGGTAGATTTGCTGCTGGTGGTGTTAACCATGTCACTCAAATGAGTAGGGAACACAGGCAGATAAATAAGACAATTTGTTTGACCAATGAAGAAATGCAAAATATAAAAGTATAATTTGGCTTGGGAGAACCTGTGGATTAGAAGAAGTCTCACATTAATGGTCATAGAGCCCATGGAGGAAGCAGTTAAGTGAAAACCAACCAAAAAAAATTGTTTGCCCCAGGGGTGGATAATTTGGCAGGAACTGGGATCATGGGCACAAGATAAAGCTCCCAGACACAGAAATTGGCCTCTAGCATGTTAATCATCTATAAGGGCTACACAGCAGTGAGCAGAGACAGGATATTGGGAACTCATAAAGGAAGTTGACAGCAGTCACCCATTATGAACCTCAGAGTGTACTTAAATCAGAGTGACTGAAATTGGCACAAAGAAAATTATACCTGAACCATACAGGCTCTGGAAACCAACAGGGGGAAAAAAGCTCCCTTTGTTGCAGACCCCCCTTAAGAGCTACTGTGAAGAAGTCTGTTGTGGCTACAAAGGAGTATCTGCACTTGAGGGCAGATTCCTCGTAATTCATATTCAATGCAGTGGTGGTGAAACCTGTGAAAGTTGAGTTTCTATGCCCTAAAAGTAGATTTTACAAGAGGCCTTAGAGATCCAAAAGTCCTGCAGAGATGGGCATGTCCACAGCAATAGAGGGCATGGTTCAAATCTCAAATGCCCACCAACAGAGTTACAAAGTTCAGCCAAGACTAAAACACAACCACTGTAACTTCCAATTTGGAAATCTGCACCACCTCCTCTTAAAAAATGCATAATTTGTCAGTATCCCTTAGTCTATCCCATCCTACAGTAGGAGACTGGAAACTGAGAATTATTACAACCCAGCTTTGCCTTCTAGCCAAAATGGCTGGCTGTTAAGTAAGGAAAATAAAGGCTTTGGCATTAATAAATACTAACACTGTATCCAAGGGTTACAAAAAATATAATAAAAATCAAATTTTTCCAACAATTTGACCACATCAGCAGAAACAAGCCTTTTATTTCTCATTGTTTTATTTTGTTTTTCATTTTTTTCTCTCTTTTTCCTTTTTTTCTCCATATTTTCCCATTTTACATGTAGTTTTACTCTTACTCTTCTTTTTTAAAAATATAACTTTTTAGGGGCTTGGGTTGTAGCTCAGTGGTAGAGTACTTGCCTAGCATGTATGAGGCACTGGGTTCGATTCTCAGTACGGAATATAAATAAATAAAGGTAAATCAACAACTAAAAAAAAATTTTTAAGTATAACTTTTTAAATTTTTTTCAAATATCAATGCATTGAATTTTATTTTTTTAAACTTTTTCAATTCAGCAAGATTTTGTGTTTATATATGTTCGTATATGGGTGGGTGTGTTCTCCCTGTGCAAATAGGTTTAAAAATACATTCATATAATATACATTCATATGTACATTAATATATTTTTACCTTTACTTTAACTCTTTTCTCTACACTGATTTGTTATTTGGTCTTGGTTTGCCAAAGGTGAGGTATGATTATATGCAGGCTTGAATTATTTTGATATTACATTTACTTTTTCACATCTTAATGTTTGTCCCTTTTCATTGCCCATACTTCAACATCTTCCCCCACTATCAGCCAAATTTTCATGTTACATCTTCCTCTTTTTTTACTACTTTTAGTGAATTTCATTCCTCCTTCTTGGCAGTTGAAAGGAGCTGCCTATCTTCTGCCTCTCCCATGTTCACTTTTTTAAAACTCTTTTTCAGTTGTTAACAGAAATTTATTTATTTATATGTGGTGCTGAGAATCGAACCCAGTGCCTCACACATGCCAGGCAATTGTGCTACCACTGAGCCACAGCCCTAGCCCCTCCCATGTTTGCTTTTTAACTTATTCAGACTTTCTCTTGCTTTCCTACCCTATTTTCACTTTATGTAAGAAAACAATCCCAATAAAGAATAAAATTAGACAATTAATGATATACCTACCCTATAAATAAAATTAGATATCTAATTTTATTAGATATGTGATTATTAATGTAGTAGATGATGTTGTAAACTCATGCTGTCTAATGTCTGATCTACTTGACAAGATTTTTTAATTGTTTAAACTGTTTTAAATGCTGACCTCACCAATTCTATATAAGTAGCAATTAGTGCTACAGATTTTAAAGTAGACACCAGCCATATATCTTAAGCTGTACATCTGTTGCTAACATTAGTGCTAATCTGGCTTCCTCCTTTCTCTAAAAGGGGCTGGAAAATGATTGGAATACTTCAGGTTCACAAAGTAGAAATCCTGCTGAAGAGCAATATATATACAATTCATACAAGTAACAGTGAATCTCACCTAAATACAATCTAGCTCCACCCTCAGCCTCAACATTTTTTTGAGAGAGAGAGAGAGAGAGAGACAGAGAGAGAGAGAGAGAGAGAGAGAGAGAGAGAGAGAGAATTTTAATATTTATTTATTTTTTTAGTTTTCAGCGGACACAACATCCTTGTTTGTATGTGGTGCTGAGGATCGAACCCGGGCAGCATGCATGCCAGGCAAGCGCGGTACCGCTTGAGCCACATCCCCAGCCCCAACATTCTTTATCACATAGAGTTGGAGAGAGAAAACCCCACATCAACAACCATGCCACAAGGAGGAACAAATAGAGGTGGACCTTCAAATCATACCCCTAGATATCTACTAATATATCAAAAAACAGAAGTCCCAAAACAAAACAAATATATAATGAAGATTATAAAGTACTGATGAAATAAATTGAAGATGAAACTTAGAAGATGGAAGAGTGTACCAACTTCATGGTTATATAACATTAATACTTTCAAATGTTAATATTACCAAAAGCAATCTAAACATTCAGTGCAATCTTCATCAAATTACCAATGACATTCTTCACAAAACTAGAAAATCATTCCTGAAATTTATATGGAAAAATAAGATTAAGAATATCTAAATCAACCCTGAGCAATAAGAATGAGACTAGAAGCATCATAACACCTGATCTCAAATTATACTACAGAACCATAGTAACAAAAATAGAAAGGTATTGGCACAAAATCATAAAGAAAAATGGAATAGACTAAAAGACACAGAGACAAATTGACATAGGAAAAATTATCTTAACCTTGACAAAGGTGTCTGGACATCCATAAGTGAAAGAATGAAAATAGATTACCTACCTTACACACTTCACAAAAAGCAATTCAAAGTGGATCAAATACAAAGGAATTAGATCAGAAACAGTGAAATTGCTAGCCTAAGCTCAATACATAAAACCAAGAAGCAATAAGTGGGATGACACACAATTTAAAAAAAAAAGGTTCTTCACAGCTAAGGAAATAATTAAGATTGTAAGGAGGGGACTTACAGAATTGGAGAAAATCATTGCCAGCTATTTCTGTGACCAGGATTGATAACAAGAATAGAAAGAACTAAAAAAAAAAATTAACCATAAACCTACACTAATAACCCACTCAGTGTGCAAAAGATCCAAAGAGGCATTTCTCAAATGAGGAAATATCAAGGATCAACAAATATATGAAAAAATATTCAATATCCTGTGCGTCAGGTTGAAAATCAAGACGGCACTGTGATTTCATCTCATCCCGGTTAGAATGGCAATCATGAAGAAAGCAAATATTGATAATTTCTGGTAAGGATGTGAAGGAAAAATTACACATATACACGTGGTAGGACTTCAAATTAGTATAACCACTTTGGAAAGCAGTATGGGGATTCTTTAAAATATTTTGAATGGAACCACCATATGTTGCAGATAACCTAGTCCTTGGTATTTATTTAAAAGAACTAAAATCAGTATACTATAGGGATGCATTCATATCGATGTTTAGAGATGCACAATCCACAATATCCATGTTATAGAACCAGGCCAGGTACTCAAAAATAAATGAGTGGATAAAGAAAATGTGAGATTGATCTATCTATCTATCTTCTCTCTCTCTCTCTCTCTCTCTCTCTCTCTCTCTCTCTCTCTCTCTCTCTCATACACACACACACACACAAACACACACACACACACACACACACACACACTCAATGGAGTTCTACCCAGTCATAAAGAAGAATAAAATTATGTCATATACTTCTAAATGGATGGAATTTGTGAACAACATGCTAAGTAAAATATACTTAACTCAGGAAGCCAATTTCCAAATATTTTCTCTCATATGTGAAATCTAGACTGAAAAGAGGGAAAGGGGGATCTCAGAAAAACAGAAGGGAGACTAGTAGAAGAGAAGTGAGAGATCAATGGGTAGGGAGAAAGGGACATAAAGGGGAAAAACTAGGGAATTAAATTGAATTATGCTAAGTGCATGTATAAATACATAGCAATGCATTCTAACTTGATATATACCTTCAGTGCATCAATTTAAAAATAAATATATAAATAGAAGGAAGGCCAATAGAGTAGAAGAAGAGGATCTGAGGGAGAGAAGAGGGAAGGGAAAGTGGTAGAATCAAATATTGAAATTGAGAAAACTATGTTATATGCATTAATTAATACATTGAAATGAAATTTACTATTATATATATATAATTATCATCCACTCAATATTAAAAAAATAAAAAATAGAGAAATCCAAAGCAATTTTCTTATGGTGAATTCAAAACATCTTTAACTTCAAAAAAATTAACGTAATTAACAAATTAACTTAAATTAACAAAAATTTAACTTCAAAAAAATTTAAAAAGCAATTCAATGAAATTAGGAAAATGATAAATGGCTAAAATTAGAATGTAGCAAAAGATTAATATTTTAAATATGTATATGAATAAATATAATAAAAAATAAATATAAAATATACATATACATATATTCTAGAGCTAAAATTATTGAATATAATTAAAAATGCAATAGAGAAATTCATGAGCAGAATTCACCAAGTAGAAGGTGAACAAATGTTCAAAGACAGGTTATTTGAAAATATAGATACAGAAGACAATGAAAGAAAAACATTGAGAAAAATGAAGAATGAAGTATGCTTATGGCACAAAGAAATGTTCAAGCTTTAAGAATTCATGAAGGAGAAGAGAAGAACAAAGGAGTATAATTTTATTTAAATATAAAATAGGACAAAACTTTTCAAGTTTGTAGAGTGTTAAAAATATCCAGGTACAGGAAAGTCCAATGTCTTCAATATATTCACTCAAAACAAGCCGATACCAAGACATAATCAAACTGCCAAAAATCAAGGACAAAGAGAAGATCCTGAAATAAACGAAGGTAAACAAGCAAATATCATACAAGGGAATTGTAAGAAGACTGTCAATGGATTTCTGATAAGAGACCTTATGCCAGAAGAAAATTGAATGATGTATTCAAGGTGCTAAAGGAAAAAAAAAAGAATGCCAACCAAAAATACCCCACAAACTGTTCTTCAGAAATGAAGGAAAACTAAAGCTTTTCTATGACAAAGAAAAGCTAGCTTGTAACACCAGATTTGCTTAATAAGAAATGGTAAAGGAAGTTATTCAAGCTGAAATAAAAAGACAATAAATGTAAAAAAAGCACATCAACTATAAAACCTATTGTTAAAGTATACAAATTCATAATACTCTAATGCTATAACAGTGTTATATAAATTATTTATATAATTAGTAAAAAATTGAAAGACAAATATGAAAAATAATAATACTGCAATGATTTGTTAAGAGTTACACAATATAAATATATGTAAATTGTGATGCTTAAACTTTCAGGTAGTAAGAGGAAAGAAGTTGTAGAGGTTTTTTTAATGTGAATAAAGTTAGGTTGCTCTCAAGTTTAAAATAACCTATTATGTTTTCTGTCAGACTCATGGTAAACACAAATTGAAACCTATCATAAAAGATAAAGTTAAGAAACCAAATCATACCAATAAAAATCACTTAATGTGAGAAGACAGTGGTAAAGGAATAAAAGATAAAAATGATTTATAAAACAAGAAGAAAACAACTTAAAAAAATGGCAGTAGTGAGTTCTAAAATACCAACAATTACCTTGAATATAAATAAATTTTCCAATCAAAAGAATTACAGTGTCCTTATGGATTAAAAAAATATCAAGCTGTATGCTATCTACAAGACATTCACTTCACCTGTAAGGGAACACATAGAATTAAAATGAGTAGAAGACCGCTAATAATTGAAATCAGAAATGAAATCAATAAAATTGAAATAAAAAGTTTCAAAAACTCAACAAAAGAAATGGTTCTTTGAATAAATATATAGAGTTGATAAACCCTTAGCTAAATTACAAAATAAAACAGGGAACAAAACTGAATTTATTAAAGTTCATCATGAAAAAGGAAATATCACCATTACACACTACTGAAACACAGAAGATAATCAGAAACTATTTTGAAAATTTATACTCCAATAAATTAGAAAAATATTGAAGACATCAACAACTTTCTAGACAAATATGTACTACCCAAATTAAACCAGGAGGACATAGAAAATTTAAATAGTTCAATTTCAAGTTAAATTGAAGATGCCATCAAAAGCCTACCAAAAAGAAAAGCCCAGAACCAGATGGCTTCTCAGATGAGTTCTCCCAGCCTTTTTTTTTTTTAAATTTTTTATTGTTGGTTGTTCAAAACATTACAAATTTCTTGACATATCATATTCCACACTTTGATTCAAGTGGGTTAAGAACTCCCACCTTCACCCCATACACAGATTGCAGAATCACATCAGTTACACATCCATTGATTTACATATTGCCATACTAGTGTCTGTTGTGCTCCGCTGCCTTTCCCATCCTCCCCCCTCCCCCCTCCCACCTCTCCCCTACCCTCCCCTCCTCTCTCTCTACCCCCTCCACTGTATAACCCTGAGGGTCTCCTTCCATTTCCATGCAATTTCCCTTCTATCTCCCTTTCCCTCCCACTTCTCATCCCTGTTAAATGTTAATCTTCTTCTCCTGCTCTTCATCCCTACTCTGATCTTAGTTACTCTCCTTATATCAAAGAAGACATTTGGCATTTGTTTTTTAGGGATTGGCTAGCTTCACTTAGCATAATCTGCTCTAATGCCATCCATTTCCCTGCAAATTCTATGATTTTGTCATTTTTTAATGCAGAGTAATACTCCATTGTGTATAAACGCCACATTTTTTTATCCATTCATCTATTGAAGGGCATCTAGGTTGGTTCCACAGTCTTGCTATTGTGAATTGTGCTGCTATGAACATCGATGTAGCAGTGTCCCTGTAGCATGCTCTTTTTAGGTCTTTAGGGAATAGACCAAGAAGGGGAATAGCTGGGTCAAATGGTGGCTCCATTCCCAGCTTTCCAAGAAATCTCCATACTGCTTTCCAAATTGGCTGCACCAATCTGCAGTCCCACCAGCAATGTACAAGTGTACCCTTTTCCCCACATCCTCGCCAGCACTTGTTGTTGTTTGACTTCATAATGGCTGCCAATCTTACTGGAGTGAGATGGTATCTTAGGGTGGTTTTGATTTGCATTTCTCTGATAGCTAGAGATGGTGAGCATTTTTTCATGTACTTGTTGATTAATTGTATGTCCTCCTCTGAGAAGTGTCTGTTCAGGTCCTTGGCCCATTTTTTGATTGGGTTGTTTGTTCTCTTATTGTCTAATTTTTTGAGTTCTTTGTATACTCTGGATATTAGGGCTCTATCTGAAGTGTGAGGAGTAAAGATTTGTTCCCAGGGTGTAGGCTCCCTATTTACCTCTCTTATTGTTTCTTTTGCTGAGAAAAAACTTTTTAGTTTGAGTAAGTCCCATTTGTTGATTCTAGTTATTAACTTTTGTGCTATGGGTGTCCTATTGAGGAATTTGGAGCCCGACCCCACCGAATGTAGATCGTAGCCAACTTTTTCTTCTATCAGACGGTGTGTCTCTGATTTGATATCAAGCTCCTTGATCCATTTTGAATTCACTTTTGTGCATGGCGAGAGAAAGGGATTCAGTTTCATTTTGTTGCATATGGATTTCCAGTTTTCCCAGCACCATTTGTTGAAGATGCTATCCTTCCTCCATTGCATGCTTTTAGCCCCTTTATCAAATATAAAATAGTTGTAGTTTTGTGGATTGGTTTCTGTGTCCTCTATTCTGTACCATTGGTCCACCCACCTGTTTTGGTACCAGTACCATGCTGTTTCTGTTACTATTGCTCTGTAGTATAGTTTGAAGTCTGGTATCGCTATACCGCCTGATTCACACTTCCTGCTTAGCATTGTTTTTGCTATTCTGGGTCTTTTATTTTTCCATATGAATTTCATGATTGCTTTCTCTGTTTCTACAAGAAATGCCATTGGGATTTTGATTGGCATTGCATTAAACCTATAGAGAACTTTTGGTAATATCGCCATTTTGATGATGTTAGTTCTGCCTATCCATGAACAGGGTATATTTTTCCATCTTCTAAGATCTTCTTCTATTTCTCTCTTTAGGGTTCTGTAGTTTTCATTGTATAAGTCTTTCACCTCTTTTGTTAGGTTGATTCCCAAGTATTTTATTTTTTTTTTTTTGAGGATATTGTGAATGGAGTGGTTGTCCTTATTTCCATTTCAGAGGATTTGTCGCTGATATACAGAATGCCTTTGATTTATGCATGTTGATTTTATATCCTGCCACTTTGCTGAATTCATTTATTAGCTCTAATAGTTTCTTTGTAGAGCCTTTTGGGTCTGCTAGGTATAGAATCATATAATCTGCAAATAGTGATAATTTAAGTTCTTCTTTTCCAATTTTTATGCCTTTAATTTCTTTCGTCTGTCTAATTGCTCTGGCCAGTGTTTCGAGAACTATGTTGAACAGAAGTGGAGAGAGAGGGCATCCCTGTCTTGTTCCAGATTTTAGAGGGAATGCCTTCAGTTTTTCTCCATTCAGAATGATGCTAGCCTGAGGCTTAGCATAGATTGCTTTTACAATATTGAGGTATGTTCCTGTTATCCCTAGTTTTTCTAGAGTTTTGAACATAAAGGGATGCTGTACTTTGTCGAATGCTTTTTCCGCATCTATCGAGATGATCATATGGTTCTTATTTTTAAGTCTATTGATGTGGTGAATAACATTTATTGATTTCCGTATATTGAACCAGCCTTGCATCCCAGGGATGAATCCTACTTGATCATGGTGCACAATTTTTTTGATATGTTTTTGTATCCGATTCGCCAGAATTTTATTGAGGATTTTTGCATCTAGGTTCATTAGAGATATTGGTCTGTAGTTTTCTTTCTTTGAAGTGTCTTTGTCTGGTTTAGGTATCAGGGTGATGTTGGCCTCATAGAATGAATTTGGAAGTTCTCCCTCTTTTTCTATTTCCTGAAGTAGCTTGAAAAGTATTGGTATTATTTCTTCTTTAAAGGTTTTGTAAAATTCTGCTGTATACCCATCGGGTCCTGGGCTTTTCTTAGTTGGTAGTCTTTTGATGGTTTCTTCTATTTCCTCAATTGATATTGGTCTGTTTAGGTTGTCTATATCCTCCTGACTCAATCTGGGCAGATCATATGACTTAAGAAATTTATCTATGCCTTCACTATCTTCTAATTTATTGGAGTATAAGGATTCAAAATAGTTTTTGATTATCTTCTGTATTTCTGAAGTGTCTGTTGTGATATTGCCTTTTTCATCCCGTATGCTAGTAATTTGAGTTCTCTCTCTTCTTCTCTTCGCTAGCATCACTAAGGGTCTGTCGATTTTGTTTATTTTTTCAAAGAACCAACTTTTAGTTTTGTCAATTTTTTCAATTGTTTCTTTTGTTTCGATTTCATTAATTTCAGCTCTGATTTTAATTATTTCTTGCCTTCTACTTCTTTTGCTGTTGTTTTCCTCTTCTTTTTCAAGGATTTTGAGATGAAGTATGAGATCATTTATTTGTTGGTTTTTTCTTTTTTTAAGGAATGAACTCCAAGCAATGAATTTTCCTCTTAGAACTGCTTTCAATGTGTCCCATAGATTCCGATATGTTGTGTCTGTGTTTTCATTTATCTCTAAGAATTTTTTAATTTCCTCCTTGATGTCTTCTATAACCCATTGATCATTCAGTAACCTATTGTTCATTCTCCAAATGATGTATGCTTTTTCCTTCCTTCTTTTATCGTTGATTTTCAGTTTCATTCCATTATGATCAGATAAGATGCATGGTATTATCTCTACTCCTTTATATTGTCTAAGAGTTGCCCTGTGACATAATATATGATCTATTTTTGAGAAGGATCCATGTGCTGCTGAGAAAAAAGTATAACTGCTTGATGTTGGGTGGTATACTCTATATATGTCAATTAAGTCTAGGTTATTAATTGTGTTATTGAGTTCTATAGTTTCCTTATTCAACTTTTGTTTGGAAGATCTGTCCAGTGGCAAGAGAGGTGTGTTGAAGTCTCCCATGATTATGGTATGGTGGTCTATTAGACTCTTGAATTTGAGAAGAGTTTGTTTGACGAACATAGCTGCACCATTGTTTGGGGCATAAATATTTATGATTGTTATGTCTTGTTGGTGTATGGTTCCCTTAAGCAGTATGTAGTGTCCCTCTTTATCCCTTTTGATTAACTTTGGCTTGAAATCTATTTTATTGGATATGAGTATGGACACTCCTGCTTGTTTCCGAAGTCCATATGAGTGATATGATTTTTCCCAACCTTTCACCTTCAGCCTATGTATGTCTTTTCCTATCAAATGCGTCTCCTGTAGGCAGCATATTGTTGGGTCTTGTTTTGTGATCCATTCTACTAGCCTGTGTCTCTTAATTGGTGAGTTTAAGCCATTAACATTTAGGGTTATTATTGAGATATGGGTTGTTCTTCCAGCCATATTTGTTTATTTCTGTTACTCAACATGGTTTGTTTTCCTCTTTGATTATTTTCCCCCCTTTACTGTCCTACTTCCCACTGTTGGTTTTCATTGTTATTTTCCATTTCCTCTTCCTGTAATGTTTTGCCGAGGATGTTTTGAAGAGATGGTTTTCTAGCTGTGAATTCTTTAAACTTTTGTTTATCGTGGAAGGTTTTAATTTCATCTTCCATCCTGAAGCTTAATTTCGCTGGATACACAATTCTTGATTGGAACCCATTTTCTTTCAGTGTTTGAAATATGTTATTCCAGGATCTTCTAGCTTTCAGAGTCTGTGTTGAAAGATCAGCTGTTATCCTGATTGGCTTACCCCTAAATGTAATCTGCTTCCTTTCTCTTGTAGCTTTTAAAATTCTCTCCTTATTCTGTATGTTGGGCATCTTCATTATAATGTGTCTAGGTGTGGATCTCTTATAATTTTGCACATTCGGCATCCTGTAGGCTTCTAGGATTTGGGATTCTGTCTCATTCTTCAAGTCTGGGAAGTTTTCTCGTATTATTTCATTGAATAGACTGCTCATTCCTTTGGTTTGGAGCTCTGTACCTTCCTGTATCCCAATGACTCTTAAGTTTGGTCTCTTAATGTTATCCCATATTTCTTGGATGTTCTGCTCATGGTTTCTTAACAGTCTTGCTGAGCTGTCTATGTTCTTTTCCAGTTGAAATACTTTGTCTTCATTGTCTGATGTTCTATCTTCTAAGTGTTCTACTCTGCTGGTAGTATTCTCCATTGAGTTTTTAAGTTGGTTTATTGCTTCCTGCATTTCTAGGATTTCTGTTTGTTTGTTTTTTATAACCTCTATCTCCCTGTATAGCTGATCCTTTGCTTCCTGGGTTTGTTTGCGTAATTCATTGTCGAAGTGATCTTTCATTGTCTGATTTTGCTGTCTAATGTCTTCCTTGATACTCCAGATCATCTGAAGCATGTATATCTTGAATTCTTTATCTGACTTTCCATCTGCTGCAGCTGTTACCTCTTCTAAAGTTGCGTTGACCTGCATTGCTTGTGGTCCTTTCTTTCCTTGTCTTTTCATACTGCTTGCATATCTTTCCTGCAGGCGCGGGCCGCGGCTCTGCTCTCTCCTTATTCCAATTGGGGTGTCGTTGCTACCATGCCAGCAGGTTACTGGGCCTGTTCTGGGCGTTGGCGGCGGCTCTGTTCTGCCCCTACTCCAATTGGGGTGACGAGTGTACCACGCCGGCAGGCCACCGGGCCTGATCCGCCGGTTGGTTGCAGGTTTGCCTACCCTGCAGGCGCGGGCGGCGGCTCTACTCTGCCCCTACTCCAAATGGGGTGACGTGTCTGTCGTACCGGCAGGCCACTGGGCCTGTCCCGCTGGTCGGTCGCAGATCTGCCCACCTTTCGGGCACGGGTGGCGGCTCTGCTCTGCCCCTACTCCAATTGGGGTGTCGTGACTACCCCGCCTGCAGGTCGCTGGGCCTGTTCCTGGCACGGGCGGCGACTCTGCTCTGCCCCTACTCCAATTAGGGTGGTGTGTGTACCACGCCGGCAGGCTCCTGGGCCTGATCCGCCGGTCTGTCGCAGGTCTGCCTACCTTGGAGGCACGGGCGGCGGATCTGCCCTGCCCCTCCTATCATGCCTGCGGACCCCTGGGCCTGATCTGCAGGTTGGTCACAGGTCTGCTCACCCTGCGGGCACGGGTGGCGGTTCCGCTCCGCCCCCACTCCAGTTGGGGTCATGTGGCCACCACACCGGCAGGGCCTGATCCGGGCGTGGGAGAAGGATCTGCTCTGCCCCTACTCCAGTTGGGGTGACGTGTGTACCACACTGGCAGGCCACTGGGCCTGACCCGCCAGTCTGTGACAGGTCTGTTTACCTTGCAAGCGCGGGCGGCGGCTCTGCCCTGCCCCTCCTACCACGCCCATGTACCACTGGGTTGCGGGTCTGCCCACCTTGCGGGTGCAGGTGGCGGCTCCGCTTCGCCCCCTCTGGCTCAACGACAAATTGAGGAGACTCGGGTGTCTGTGCCTCACCCCCCCTACCAGGAGACCAACTGTTTCTGTCGCCGCTGGTATTGATGAAGTTCTCTCCTCCGCCGCTTTCTGATGACATCAGATCTCTGCCATGTTGGTATCCTATGCGAATGGCAGCATTTCGTTCCCCTTGCCGGGCAACCAAAGCAACGGGTGAGTCCTGACCAGCCCTCAGCAGGACCCGGACCGAGAAGCAGTTTCCGTGGGCTCCTAGCCCTGGGCCAGGGCAGTTCCGGGAGCCGGAACTCGGCCGCTCCGTGCTCGGTGTAAGCTCTGATAAGAGTAGGCTCCAAGAAGCAGTCCCCGCGGGCTCAGTTCCGGGAGCCGGAATTCGGCCGCTTAGTGCTTGGTGTATGCTCTGATAGGAGCAGGGTCCAAGAAGCAGCCTCCGCAGGCTCCCCAGCCCTGGGCCAGGGTGGTTCCGGGAGCGGAACTCGGCAGCCCCGCGCTCGGTGTTCGCTCTGATAAGATCAGGTTCTAAGAAGCCCCCAGGCACTGAACCCTAGCAATCTGTCTGCAAGCCGCAGGCGAATGGCAGCCTGAAATTACCTGTTCTATGGCTGAATGAGCTGCGGTCAGTCGAAAACAGGGATGGTGACGTCAGCTTTCCAACATGGTGGCTGCTGGCCTCCTCTGTGGTCTGACCGGTGTGGAGAACCGAGATGGACTGCTTCCTTCCCCCGTCTCAAACCCAGAATTCAGCCCTGAGTACGGTGCTTGCACGCCTGGCAGAAACTGCAGCGCTGTATCCCTGCGTCGCTATCTCCTCGTTTCCCAGTGCATGCTGCAGACTCTAGCCGCGGGGCGATTTGCTGAATAAGCAGTGTTACCCTCCGTGCGACAAACCTCTCGCGTTTGAGTCCCCGTAGCCGATCCTCGTGCGATGGAAATCCTTCCTCCAGGTTCCGGAGCACCCCACTATTGCTGGAAATTCCTAACAAGATAGCCTTTAGCAGTCCTGACTTGTCATACTCCCACACAGTGAAGCAGCACACGGGGGCAATGCACTCCCCTTGCCGCCATCTTCCTCTCTCTCCTCCCAGCCTTTTAACAAAGAATTAACATCAATCCTTCTCAAAGTATTCCATGAACTTTCCAAACTCATTCTATGAAGATTCTTTCACCCTGATACCAAAACCAAAGACACATCAAGAAAAGAAAACTGCAGGCCAATATCCATGATGCATATAGATGCTGAAATACTGTCAAATAACATACAAATTCACATTAAAAATATAATGATCAAATGTGTTTCATTCCAGGGATGCAAGGTTGTTTCAACATATGGAAATCAATGAATTTAATTCACCACATGAATGGACTTAAATTCAAGAATCACATAATCATCTCAATAGATGCAAAAAATACAGCATTATTTATGTTCGAAATACTAGAAAAACTAGGAATGCTAGGGACACACCTCAATATTTTAAAAGCTATATATGACAAAGCCAAGGCCAACATCATTCTAAAACATGAAAAACTGAAAGCATTTCCTCTAAAAACTGGAACAACGCAGGGATGTCATCTTTCCCCACTTGTATTCAACATGATCCTTGAAACTCAAGACAGAGAAATTAGGCAAAAGTAAAGAAATTAAAGGAATATGAATAGGAAAAAAGGAACTCAAAATATCTCTATTTGCTGATGGCACAATCCTATATTTAGAAAATCCAAAAAACTCCACTAGAAAATTTCTAAAATTCACAAATGAATTCAGTAAAGTAGCAGGATATAAAATTAACACCCATAAATCAATTGTGTTCCTATACACTAATGATAAATCAGCTGAAAAAGAAATTAGAAAAACAATCTCACTCACAACAGCCTCAAAACATAAAATACTTGGGAATCAATCTAACAAAAGATGAAAGACCTCTACAATGAAAATTACAGAACACTAAAAAAGGAAATTGAAGAAGACCTTAGAAGATGGAAAGATCTACCTTATTCTTGTATAAGCAGAATTAATATTGTCAAAATGGCACACTACCAAAACTGCTGTACAGATTTAATGCAACTCATGTTAATTTTAATAGGAATTCCTATATTACATAATCCATAGAAATAGAAAAAGCAGTCATGAAATTTATTTGGAAAAACAAAAAGCCCAGAATAGCTAAAGCAATCCTTAGTGAGAAAAGTGAAACAGGAGGCATCACAATATCAGACTTTAAATTATATTACAGAGCTATAGTAACAAATACAGAATGGTATTGGCACCTAAACAAACATGAATAACAGTGTAACAGAACAGAAGACACAGAGAGAAACTCCCAAAAATACAGTTACCACATACTAGAAAAAGGCACAAAAAACATAAACTGGAAAAATCTTTTCATACACCTCTTCAACAAATTGTGTTGGGAAAACTGGAAATTCACATGTAACAAAATTAAATTTGACCTATATCTCTCATCCTGTACAATACTCAAAAGTATATCAAAGACTTAGGTATTAGACCAGAAACCCTTTACCTACTAGAAGAAAATGTAGGCTGAGCATTCCCACATGTCACCTTAGGAATCAATTTTCTCAATAAGACTCCTTTAGTATAAGTAAAATAAAAATCAATAAATGAGATGGTATCAAACTAAAAATATGCTTTACAGCAAAAGAAACAACCAAGAGTGTGAAAAGAGAGCCTACAGAATGAGAGAAAACCTTTGCCATACACATCTCAGGTAAGGTGCCGATCTCCAGAATAGACAAAGAGCTCAAAAAGCTTAACACCCCAAAAACAAATAACCCAGTAAAATAAATGGCCAAAATAACTGAACAGACATTTCTCTAAAGAAAATATGAGCCATAGAATACATGAAAAATTTAGTCTTCAGCAAATAGAGAAATGGAAATTAATATTACACTGAGATTTTACCTCACTCCGATCAGAATTGCAACTATCAAGAAAACAAATAACCATAAATGTTGATGTTAATATTCAAAAAAAGGGTACACTCACATATTGATAGTAGGACTAAAAATTGGTGCAATCATCATTTGATGCATTTTTACTATCCCTATTATGCCGTTTTTTCATTATGTATCCAAAAGAGTTAAAATCAGCATACTACCATGACACAGCCACATCAATATTTATTGCAGCTCAATATTTATTTATTTATTCACAATAGCTAAACTGTGGGAGCAATCTAAGTATCATTTAACAGATGAATGGCTAAATAACTTATGGTATATATTCACAATGGTATATTACTCAGCCTTAAAGAAGAATGACTTTATGACATTTGCTGGTAAATTGAAGAATGTGGGGATTATCATGTTAAGTGAAATAAACCAATCCCCAAAAACCAAAGGTCAAATGTTCTCTCTGATAATGTGGATGCTAACACATAACAAGGGGTGGGGACAGAATATATGTACAGTGGATTAGACCAACAGGAATGAAGGGAAAGGAGGGGGAATAAGAACAGGAAAGAGTGGAATGAATGGACATAAATTTCCTATATATGTATATGAATACACCACAGTGAATCTCCACATCATTTACAACCATAAGACTGGGATCCTAATTAGAATAAGGTGTACTATATGATTGTATAAATATGTCAATATTGATTCTACTTTATATAAAACTAAAAAGAACAAATAAAATGCAAAAACAAAGAAAATTAGTAAATGGAAAAATACATTTCATGCAAATGGAAATCAAAAGGGAGAAACAGTACCTTTATTTATATAGGCCCTAAGTTTAAATAAACTATAAAATTAAGATGGTCATATAAAGTAATAAAGGAATCAAGAGGATATGACAATTTTAAATATGTATCTGTCCAACATTGGAACACTTAAATGTAGAAAAAAATTCAGTGGATTTGAAGGGAGAAATTAATTGAAATATAGTAGTATTAGTGAACTCCAATACTGTTTTTTCAGCAACATATAGATCATTCAGAAAGAAAATCAATGAACACACCTTTGGCTAGTCCTGAAATTTGAACCAAATGACCTAACAAAAATATAAAGAACATTCCAAGCAATAGCAGCAGAATACACATTTTTCTTATGTTCTCACAGATCTTTACCCAATATTGATTCCACACTATGATCAAAAATATATTCTTAATGAATTTTAAAATATTCAAATTATATTGTCTCTTCTTATCATAAAGTTATGACACTAGAAACCAATAATAGTAAAAATTGGAGAAAATTCACAAATATGTGGATATTACCATGTTCTTGAACAATCAATGGGTTAGTAAGAAATTTTTCTTTAAATTGATACAAACAAAGATGCAAATGCAATATACCAATATTTAAAGCATGTGGCAGTTCTCACAGAGAAGGTTGTAGTCATAAATGCCTTCATCCAAGAAAAAAATGATCTCAAATAACCAGCATAAATTTATAACTCAAAAACTTGCAAAATAGTGAACTAAGAAACAATTAGCAGAATAAAGGAATTAAAAAATATCATAGCAAAACTCAATAAAATGGAGAACAGAAAACAATAGAAAATATTTTTAAAAAACAAAGTTTTTATGGAAAAGATAAACAAAATTAACTATTTTTACCTAAATTAACTTAAAACTTGAACCATGGGCCAAGTTTATAAATCTAGAAATCAAAACAAAGAATTAAAGGAATTCAAAGGATCATAAGAAATCACTATGAAAAATTTCACATCAATAAATAGGTTACTATAGAAAAAATAGACAATTCACTAGACTTATGCAACCTTAAGAGACTGAATCATAAAGAAACATCCCATGAACAGACCAAAAATGACTTTAAGGAGATTGAATTGTGATCAAAATTCTCCCAGATGGTTTCACTGCTGGATTTTGTAAGACATTTGAGGAACTGAAAACAATTCTTCTCAAAGGCAACAACAATTGAAGAAGAAATACTGAAAAACTTGTTTTAGGTCAGTATTACTTTGATACCAAAGCCAGACAACGACAATAAAAGAATGGAGAATGACAAATTAATATCAATGATGAGCATTGATGCAACGATACTTAACAAAATACTAGCAAATTAGTTCAAGAACACATACACATCACAATTCATATATATATATATTGAAATAATCATTTCAAAAGATGCAGGAAAATATTCAACATTCTCTCATGTTAAAAAGAAGTCTCAACAAATAAAGTACAAAATAAGTGTATTTCAACACAATAAAGGCCGTATATGACAAACGCACAGCTAGCATCTTATTCAATGGTGAAAACTGAAATTTTTTTCTTTTAAAATCAAGAACAAGAAAAGGATGCCCACCCTCACCATTTTTATTTAATGTAGTACTGAAAGTTCTAGCCATAGCAATTAGGTGAGAGAAAGAAATAAGAGATATCCAAATAGAACCAGAAGAAATAAAATTGTCCCTGCTCTCAGATAACATGATCTTATACAAATGATCCTCAATTTTTGATGGGGTTATTACCTAAAAGGAAACCCATCAGAAGTTGAAAATATTTTCAGTAGACAATGTGGTTAATACATCTAATCTGCCTAAAATCACAGCTTAACAACACAGAACATTGTAGATATCCGTTGTTTACCTTCCTGATTACATGGCTGACAAGGAGATGTGGCTCACTGCTGCTGCCCAGCATCACCAGAAATTTACTACTAGCCTGCATAATATCAAAATTCAAAATCTGAAGCATGGTTTCTACTGAACGTGTATTTCTTTTGGCTATTATAAACCTAAAAATCTCATAAGTTGAATCTTTGCAATGCAGGGTTCATCTGTGCACAGAAAACCCTAAAGATACCTTCAAAAAACTGTTACCACTAATAAACAAATTTGGTAAATTTTCCAGATATAAAATCATATACAATAATCAGAACTGTTGGACTCAGGATGTAATTCAGTTGTAGAGAGCTTGCCTAGCATGCAAAGGCCCTGGGTTCAATCCCTACCATTGCAGAAAAAATAAAACTAAATAAAGCTCAGTGATGTTTTCAGACCCTAATAACACAATATCTGAAAACAAAATTTAAACAAGCAAACAAACATCTGATAGTAGAATCCAGTTTTATATTATTATACAATCATTAAATGTAATTATATATTAAAAACACATTAAAATACCTACATGAAAAATAAAAATAAATTCAACCAAGGACATGAAAGAGTCTGTGCAGGGTTGGGGATATGACTCAGTGGCAGAGCCCTTCCCTAGCATGGCCAACACCCTGGGTTCCACCTGCAGCACTGCAAAAACAAAAACTAAAGAACCCATGCAAAGGAGCTACAAATATTGATTAAAGAAATTGAGGAGCCCAGAGCCATGCCTGTAATCCCATTGACTTGGGAGGCCGAGGCAGAAGGATCACAAGTTCAAAGCCAGCCTCAGCAACTTAGCAAGGTGCTAAGCAACTCAGTGAGACCCTGTCTCTAAATAAAATACAAAATAGGGCTGGGGATGTGGCTCACAGGTTGAGTGCCCCTGAGTTCAATCCCTGGAAAACCCCCCAAAATAAACAAACAAATAAATAAAGGAGACAAATTAACATAAATACATCTCTTGTTCATGAGTTGAAAGATTTAATAACATGAAAATGTCTCTTTTCCCAAAGTTATCTACAGGTTTAAAGCAGGATCAATATCCTAATTGTATTTTTCACACAAATTGAAAACACTATCCTATAAATAAGTAACTACAAATCAAAAAAAAAAAACTCTGAATAGGTAAAACAATCTTGAGTAAACAGAGCAAAACTAGAGGCAATACACCAGCTAATGCTAAAATACACTACAAAGCAATGTTAATCAAAAGACATGATACTGGCATAAAAAAAGACATACTGGAAGAGGAAGCACAGTGGAAAGAATCTGACATAACTTTCCTATGTACATATATGAATTCACCACAGTGAATCTCAACATCATGTTTATCCACAAGACTGGGCACTAATTAGAATAAGATATATTCCATGTTTGTATAATTTTATCAAAATGGACTCTAATGTCATGTATAGCTAAAAAGAACCAAAAAAAGCTAAAGATTAGATATAAATCAATGAAAAAACATATAGCCCAGATATAAATTCAGAAAATTATCTATTGATTTTTGAGAAATGTTCCAAGAACACAAAAACAGGGAAGGAACAACCCCTTCAGTAAATGATGTGGAAGCACTGGATATCCACATGAAGAAGAGTGAGTTTAGGCCCTTTTATCACACCACATACAAAACTAAAATAAAAATGGATTAAATATTTAAATATAAGAGTTGAAAATATAAGAAAAAGAAAAGGTAGGGGAAAGCTCAATGATATTTGTATTAGTCCATTTTGCATTACTCTATAACAAAATAACCAAAGTGGGTTAACTGTATAAAGAAAAGGGTTTATTTAGCTCAGAGTTCTGGACACTAAAAGTACAAACAGGATAGTACCTACTCTGGAAAATATCCCACTTCAGAAAGAAGGACTGCTCACATGAGATAGAACACTTCATAAAGCAGGAAGCCAGAATGCTGGGTGAAGCCAGGCTTGGTCTTCTTATTATCAACTCTCTCTGAAGAACTAAATCAGAGGTCCCATGAGAATTGTCCTTCTAAGTGTAGTTCCCCTAATGACTTAATAAGCATCTAGTAGACGTAATGCAGAAAGATTCCAAGCCTCCTCTATCACCATACTGGGGACTGTAAACCTTGGAGGACAAACTACATCCAAACCATAGCAACATTGGTCTTAGCAATAATTTTTGGATATGATCCCAATAGCACAGGCAACAAAAATTAAAATAGACAAATGGTGTCACGGTGAACTAAAACATTTCTGAAGAGTCATGCAAAAAATACAGACTAGAGAAACAACATATGGAATTAAGAGAAAATATCTGCAAACCACTCATCTAATATAAAGTTAATATACAAAATATAAAAGTAAAATCAACAATTCAATGGTAAGAAAACACCCAATTAAAAACTGGGGAAAGGATATGAATAGACATTCCTCAAAAATGACCTAGAAATAACCAAGTACTACATTTTAAAGTGTTCAATATTACTAATCAAATGAAAAAAATTATATCCATAAAGTGATATTGCATTATAAACATTATGATGGATATCATCAAAAGATGAAAGGTAAGTACCATAGAGGATGTGGACTAAAAAGAATCCTTGAATGTTGATGGTGGAACTTTAATTTGATAATCATTATAGAAACCAATACAAAAGTTCCTCAAAAAATTCAAAGTAGAACAAACACATGATCTCACAGTCCCACTACTAAGCATATATCCAAGAACATGAAATTGAAGACATATCTGCACTCCCATCTGCACTGCAGAATTATTCACAATAGCCAAAACAGGGAATAAACCTAGATGTACATCAATCAATAAAATTATGAAATTAACAAAAGAAGTCAAAGACCTCTGCAATGAAAACTACAGAACACTAAAGAAAGAAATTGAAGAAGACCTTAGAAGATGGAATGATCTTCCATGCTCTTGGCTAGGCAAAATTAATGTTGTCAAAATGGCCATACTATCCAAAGTGCTATACAAATTCATTATGATTCCAATTAAAATCCCAACATCATTCCCTATTCAAATAGAAAAAGCAATCATGAAATTCATTTGCAAAAATAAGGGATCCAGAATAGCCAAAGTAATCCTTAGCAAAAACAGTGAAGCAGGAGGCATCACAATACCAGACCTTAAACTATACTAAAAAGTTATAAGTAACAAAAATGGCATGGTATTGAAACCAAAATAGGCATGTACAGCAGTGGTACAGAATAGAAGACACAGAGACAAACAAAAAATAATAATAATACAGCTATCTCATAGTAGACAAAGGTGTCAAAAACCATACATTGGGGAAAAGATAGCCTCTTCAACAAATGGTGCTGGGAGAACTGGAAATCAATATGCAGCAAAATGAAACTATACCTTTATATCTTACCATGCACAAAACTCAACTTAAAGTGGATCAGGGACATAAGAATTAGATCAGAGACTCTGAGCCTAATAGAAGAAAAAGTAGGCCCAAATCTTCATCATGTCAGATTAGGCCCTGACTTTCTTAACAAGACTTCTAAAGCACAAGAAATAAAATCAAGAATTAACAAATGGGATGGATTCAAACTGAAAAGCTTCTTCTCAGCAAAAGAAACTATAAATGAGGTGAAGAGAGAGCCCACATTTTGGGAGTAAATTTTTGCCACAGACAAGTCAGATAGAGCACTAATTTCCAGAATATATAAAGAACTCAAAAAACTTAACACCAAACAAACAACAATCAATAAATGGTCTAAGGAGCTGAACAGTCACTTCTCAGAAGAAGATATACATCGATCAACAAATATATGGAAAAAATGTTCAACAGGTCTATTAATTAGAAAAAGGCAAATCAAAACTATCTAAGACTTCATCTCATGCCAGTCAGAATGGCAGTTATCAAGAATACAAACAACAATAAATGTTAGCGACGATGTGGGGGAAAAGGCACACTCATATATTGCTGGTGGGATTGCAAATTGCTCCAACCAATCTGGAAAGCAGTATGGAGATTCCTTAGAAAATTTGAATGAAACCACCATTTGACCCAGCTATCCCATGCCTAGGTCTATACCCAAAGGAATTAAAATCAGCATACTATAGTAATACTGCCACATCAATGTTTATAGAAGCTCAATTCACAATGGAATGTTACTCAGCATTCAAAGAGAATAAAATTATTTCATTTTCAGGTAAATGGATGGAGTTGGAGAATATCATGCTAAGTGAAGTAAGCCAATCCCCACAAAAAACAAAGGCTGAATGTTCTCTCTGATAGATCCATAATAGGGAGGGGGAGGCATGGGAAAAATGGAAGAAATTTGGGCAAAGGAGAGGGAGGGAAAGAAGGGAGCATGGGGGTAGGAAATATGGTAGAATGAGACAGACATCATTACCCTAGGAACATGTATGACTACATATATGGTGCAATGCTACATTGTGTACAGCCAGAGAAATGAAAAGTTGTGCTGCAATTGTGTACAATGAACCAAAATGTATTCTGCTGTCATATATATCTAATTAAAAAGAATTAATTTTTTAAAAGGATTAAGAACATGTAATGTATATACACAATGGAATAATAGCCTCATAAAGAGGTAAACACTGTCACTTGAGATAACATGGGTTACCTTGGGGAACATTAAGCTAAGTGAAATAAGCCTGGCACAGAAAACAAATATATCACTTATATTTGGAATCTAAATCATCTTTCTTTGCATGCTGTATAGACTGTATCCCTATTTTATTTTTCAGATATGGCTTTTACCTTGATTCTCAGCCTGTGATTCTCCAGTTTTAACGTGAATATGAATCACTTACAAAGTTTTTTTTTTTTTTTTACATAGATATACCCAGGGCTCATTCCTAGAGATTCAGATTCAGTATGTGTGGGAGGCATATTTTAATCTGAATCTTAACAGTCTTGGGTATTCTTATTTCCATTCACATTTCATAACCACATTTGTAAAGGAGAAAATTCAGTGTGTAAAAGAATAGCTTTTTTCCATACTATTGAAATGCTTTTACCTTTGCCATAGAGGATAATTGTCCACTTCTGAACTGTTGCAGGACATTTCTGGGTCCAGTGTTACTAGATTTTCTCTGTTCAGGCCCCTCTTCTGACTTGTACTCAGCCATGAAGCTTTATGAAGAGGGAGAAGCCAGAGTTTCTTTGATTTGAGCCATAGAAGAAAATTCTATAAAATCTCATCATTCAGGTTGCCTCTTTCCTACTAATTTCACTGAACTAACATGTTATTCTAGCCACAACCATACCAAAGGTCTGGAACCTGCAGTTTCTCACTAAAACATAACATAACATAGCATAATTGGAACTTAATATAAGGAAGAACATAAAGTTAACACCAAACAAACAACAATCAATAAATGGTGGGATTTTAGATTTGATGCTCAATTATTTACACTCAGGTAATTCAGATAATAGTTCATTCACCTGCTACCTCACCTAAGTCAGGCCTTCTTAGCTGAGGCTTAATTGAGAGAAATTAGGGAAGAGGGGGATACAAAAGAGATGCAGTGATTTTTCTACACCCAGGGAAAATGAATGCTAAAAATAGTTTGTAATATACCAATTAAAAATAAAATAAATAGTAAGGAGGCTAGTAGACTATTGTAAGGGAATTGAGGGAAGAAGGAGGAGAGGAAAAAAATAAGTACTAGGGAATGAAATGGAGCAAATTATGTTAGATGCATGTATGAATATGTCATAATAAACTCCATTAATAAGTATAATTATAATGCACTAATTAAAACAATAAAATGTTAAGTCAGGGTTTGTAGGTATTCTCATAATTGTTTTCTTTCCAGAATTTAGGGACTGCAGGTAATAACTCACTTTATTTTATCTTATATTTTTTTACTTTTATTGGTATATTATAATGATATGTAATAGTGAGATTTATTCTAACATATTCATACATGCACACAATGTAATTTGTTCAACTGTATTCACCAGTATAGAGTAATAAAGTAATCAAGATTAAATGAGACCATAAGAATAGGACTCTGATCTGATGAAATTATATTCCTTACAAGGATGATACCAGATAGCTCACTTTCCCAATCTCCCTCTCTATGTTGTTTTCTGCTACAATAACAGTATACCTCAGTCTAGGTAATTTATTTTAAAAAATAAATTTATTTCTTATAGCATCAAAGTCAAAGAACATGATGCTGGCATATGCTGAGGACCTTCTTGCTGTGTTATTCCATGTTAGAAGAAGGGCAGAGAGCATGCATAAGAGAGGTAGGGGATAGGACCAGAACTAGTCCTTTTATTAGAAACTAAATTATTTGGTAACTATCATGCTTCTGCAATAATGGCATTGATTATTGCATCAGGATCATACCCTCCTGACATAGTAACCTTTTAAAGACCCCACTTCTTAATAGTAATACATGGCAATTAAATTTCAACATGAGGTTTGGTGAGAGCATTTAGATCATAGCACCTTTGCATTTCCCCATGTGTGCATACACTGAGGAAAGGCTATGAGAGGACTTTATGACAAGGAAGCAATCTACATGCCAACAAAAGAGCTCTTGCCAAAAAATCAAAGCTTCTGGTACCAAAATCATGAATATAGGGCCTCCAAAACCAAAAGGAAATAAACCTCTATTGTTAAAATCACTTGTTCTGTGGATTTTTGTAATGGCTGAATGGGTAGACTAATACACCAGACTACTCAGTTTCCTCTTGACAACCCTTGGTTTGTTTAACTTTTAATGTGTGAGGTCTAGAGCTATTCCTATAATGAGGACCTGGCCAGGAAGAAAGAGGGACAGATTTTTAATTTAGTAATTAAATCCCTTTGGAATTTGTTTGGTGCTTACTTCACAGTCAGTTCTCCTGAATCAACCCAGCATGTCTGTCCTGAATGGCCATCACTCACCCACTCCATTTCTCAAAGTACTGATTCCTGAGGATACTAAATCATTCCCTTCTCTGATCTACTCGTACTGTATTAATTGATTTAAGAAATATTTACTATAATATTTTTGCAACAAATATTACGACTTTGTCCCAGGCAGTGACTAGGCAATAGAAATAGAACCTCAAATTATGTAGATACTTTTCTGTTCTGCTGTGCTTATATTCTAGTAGGAGGAAAGAGATAATTAAAATCTGTTTTCTTGCCTCCTGGCAAGGAACAAGATAATACTTGGCTAGACACAGTCTCAAACAGAGAGTTGCAATGTTCCTGCTTCAGAACCTACTCTTAACAGAGTTCATCCTACACTTGAAGGAGCCAAGGCTTTCAATGCCCTCCAAAGAAGTCTGGATTTTTCAGCAGGGCTGAAGCTGAAGGATAACAGCCAGAGTCCTGCAATAGTCATATAAATGGTCTGGAGCTAAAGGTTTGAAGGAACCAATGCTAATTAAGCAAGCATGAGGCTCAGTAGAAATTTACCATAAAAAGACTCTAAGTCTTCTGGGATGGAAGTTCCAAAGCAGAATGTTGCTATTGTTACCCTATTTGAATCAAATGTATGATATGTCAAGATCATTGTATTGTCTTGAGCAACTAATAAAAAAATAAAAATTAAAATAAATTAATTAGAGAGAGACATCCCAGGCCACCTCTGGTGTTTATGGAACATCTTAACCTATTTTTGCAAATATTTGGGGTTCAATGTAAGCCAACCTCTGTTTTACCCTGAGTCCTTTTTTTCTGTATTTGGGGGAAGAAATAAATGTATGTGTATTTAAAGCAAAATGTAGCCCATGTGTTGTTCAATACATCTGCATTTAAATAATTGAGATTTTATTACAGTGTTTTAGGTTCCAGGCAGATTTTGAACATTTAAATAAGCTGTTTTTATAAATAGCAAATTATCTTCAATTGCTGCTCAATACTGGGTTTGGATGAGTGAGAGTGGAAAAAGTTACCACATTCTCAGCCTTCATCCTGAAGCAAAACAGGATCTTTTCTTCCCATTAATGTTAATGTTCAAAGGACCTAATTGTTTTTATTGAGGCTTTCTTTTATTTTTTTCAATGAAGTTGAATCTGGAATAAACTCAGTATGATACTGTCAGGTAATGACATGATATCATGATGGCAGTGCATAGAAATTACCTGGTAACTAGTCGGGAAAACAGCTGAAACTCCTCCAGAGATTGGAAAGAATACAATAGGAAATAACTGCTAACTCAGGCTCCAGGACAACCCTCAGTTTCTGCACTAGCCTATACTACTTAGCCACAATGCAATTGATAGGATCTTCCTTCAGTCTTTCTCAGCTTAGTCCTTGTGAAGCAAAAACTTCCAATCTGAGGATCCCTAACCATGCCATGAGCTCTGTTCCTACCCAGATGGCCTCTAGGATTGGGCATTCATGTGATGCTTCCTTTTAACTGTTGCCTTTAAGGATGCCTCCATTCCACCACACCTTCCCTGCAAGATTCATTGTGCCCAGTAAAGTATCTTGTGATTAGATCATGTATGTTCCTCAGCAAGAACAAAAGGAATATGTTCATTTCACCTTTGGCTTTATATTTAAAGGTATTAACACAAGGTTTTTGTTTTTTTTTAACCGTACACCAAACACATAGTGATCTTTAACATATACATTTTTTTGGCATGCAATATGACATCTTGCCTCACCTTCTATTTCGTCTTCATTTCTGTTGGTGCATTACAGTTATGCAGAATAGTGAGATTAATTATAACTTATTCATATATAAACATACTATAATTTCATCAATTTTATTCCCCAGTGCCTCACCTTTACCTCTGCTGCTCCCTCTTCTCTGGTACCCTTTCTCTAACATATTCTCTCCCTTCTATTTTCATAATGCCCTACTCCCCACTTTTCCCCTTTTTTCCTCTAATTTTTGCATGGGAGAGTAAACATATTACCTTTGTTTTTCTGAATGTGGCTAATCTCATTTAGCATAACATTCTCCAGTTCCATCCATTTTACTGCAAATGACATATTTTGATTTCTTATGGCCCCATACAACTCCAGTGTGTGTGTGTGTGTGTGTTTGTGTGTGTGTTTGTGTGTGTGTGTATGTGTGTGTTGCATCTTCTTTAGCCATTCATCTGTTGAAAGACTCCAAGGTTTGTTCCATAACTTAGTTATTGTAAATTGTGCTGCTATTAACATTGGTATGTATATATCCATACACTCTGCTGATTTTAGCTCTTTTGGATAAATTCCAAAGAGTGGTATAGTTTGTTCAATGGTAGTTCCATTCCTACTCTTTTGAGGAGACTTCAGATTGATTTACATAGTGTTTCTACTAGTTTGCAATCCCACAAAGAGTTTATCTGTGTTCCTTTTTCCTGTTTCCCCTTATTTAAATCTTGGTCATATCGTTTCCTTGTTGAATTTTTATAACTTTGTACATCCCTTTAATTTTCCTTCATGGCTCTATCATTATTTATGAGTATAAATGATTGGTTACTTGTGAGATTGCGTTTTTAACTATATGGTATACTTTTTTAGTTTTTGGTACTGAGGATTGAACCCAGACCCTTGCATATGCTAAGAAAGCATTCCGCCACTGAGTATATTCCAAGCCCATATATGGAAAATTTAATATGGATGAGTGCCATGTTTGTTTTTCTTTCCATTATATTCCCAGTACCTAATATAGTTTATGGCATATAATTTCTGCTTTATTGGATAAATAAACAAAAAACAAATAAAGAAATAGTTTGTTTAGGTAGACTAGTGTACAACTCCTGTCTGTAAACTCTAATTTTAAATGTTTGTGATCATCCATATAATCTGTGTACATATAATTGAATTTGTAGGTAAAATCTAAATTTTAAATTATAAAATATATATTAGATCATGGGCTGGGGTTGTGGTTCAGTGGAAGAGCTCTTGCCTGGCATGCATGAGGCACTGGGTTCGATCCTCAGTACCATATAAAAATAAACAAAATAAAGGCATTCTGTCCATCTACAACTACAAAAAAATTCTTAAAATATTAAATAAAACACTAGTAATTTAAGTAATGCTATTTACATGAATTTTTATTTGAATAAAAGCATATAATTTATTATAACTATTAACATATACTAATTATAAAAATTAATGGGTTTCACTGTGATGTTTCCATGGAAGTATATATCATGCTTTGATCATATTTGTCTTTTTGTACTTTTTCTTTCCTTAATTCTCATTACTACAGCCCTCACCTCCCATATTTTTTATAGTTTCCACATGTGAGAGGCAACATGTAATATTTTCTTTCTGTAAACTATTTCACTTAACATCATGTCCTCCAGTTCAATTCATTTTTCCCTAAATTTCCTTTTTTTTAATTTTGTCTTTATGGCTGAATAATACTCCATTGTGTGCGTGTATCTCATAATTTCTTTATCCATTCATCTGTTAATAGGCACCTGATTCCATATCTTAGCCATTGTGAATAATGCTACAATAATGCAGGTTTCTCTCTTTTATGCTTATTTCATTTTCTTTGCCTATATACCCAGAAATAGTGTAGCTAAGTCATATGGTAGTTCTAATTTTAGTTTTTGGAGAAAGACCACACCGTTTTCCATAGTGAGTTACTAATTTACATTCCCAGCACAATATAGAGGGTTATTTTTACCTACATTCTCACAAGCATTTACAAATTTTCATGGTGTGTTTGTGTGTGTATGTGTGTGTGTGCATGTGTGTGTGTGCGCATATGTGTGGTTATGCTAAATGAGCATTTGTAATAGTTATTCTAACTGTGGGAAGGTGTTATCTCATTGTAGTTTTGATTTGAATTTCTGTGATGGATAATGATGTTGAGCACTTTTTTCATTCATTTATTGGTCATTTGTGTTTCATCTTTTGAGAAGCATCTATTCTGATAATGTGTCCATTTTCAATTGGATTATTTTTGTTTTTATTATTAAATTTTATGTCTTTATTCTGGACATTAATCCTCTTTCAGATAAATAGCTGGAAATATTTTTTTTTCCAACTATGTAGGTTGTCTATTGTCTCTGCTGATTGCTTTCTTTGCTCTATGGAAGCCTTTTGATTTGATGCAATCCTATTTGTAAGTTCTTCCATTTGTTTCCTGGGCTGAGGGAATCCTTATTTGGGAAATGATTACAAGCTCAATATCTTGAAATATTCCCCCTATATTTTGTTTTAGAGTATCTAATTTTTTGATCTCACATTAAGGGCTTTGATCCATTTTGAGTTGTTTTTCCTTTTGCCCACAGGGTGAGGGATAGGTGGATATTTTCCATCATCTGCTGGAAGATATCCAGTTTTCTTAGTACCATTTGTTGAAGAGGCTGTCTTTATGCAATGTTTTTTTTATGGAACCTTTGTCAAGAATCAGTTAGATAAGAATGTTTATTTCTGGGCCCTATATTCTACTCCTTTGGTTTAATCATCAGTTTTTACGCCAATGCCATGACATTGTTTCTACAATACCTCTGTAATGCAGTTTGAAATCCGGTATAATGATGTCTTCACACTTGTTCTTTTTTCTCAGGATTTCTTGGGCTATTTGAGGGTGTGTGTGTGTGTGTGTTTCCTTATGAAATTTAGGATAATTTTTCTAGGTCTGTGAAGAATGTCATTGATATTTTGATGAAAATTATGTCAAATCTGTGGATCATTTTGTATAGTATGGCTATGTTTACAAAATTAATTCTCCCAATTCAAAAACCTGTGAATTCTTTCCATTTTTAGAATCTTCTTCAACTTCTTCCATCAGTGCTTTTTGTGATTTTCATTGTAGAGATATTTCATTGATTTGGACAGGCTTATTCCTAGATATAGTTTAGGCTATTGTGAATAAAATTGTTTTCCTGATTTATTTCTCAGTGTTCATTCTTGGTGTATTAAAAAATCTGGAGGGAAAAGGACAGTGCTAGGGAATGTGATTGATAAAATTATATTGTCTATTATGTATAATTATAACACACCAATAAAAATAAAATTTAAAAAGTTATTGATTTTCATGTGTTTTGTTTTCTTTTTTATTGGTACATTATAGTCATACCTTTTATTTGGGTTAATTTTGACATAATTATACAATCTTGGAGTGTGCTCCAATTCAGGACCCATTACTCCCTCCTCCTATTCCTTTTACTCCTCTATTATACTGATCTTTCTTTTATTTAGTATATATATATATATATATATATATATATATATATATATATATATATATGAAATTCACTATGGTATACTTATTCATGTATATAGGAAAGTTTTTCCTTCAACCATTCCTCCATTTTCCTATCCCTCCTCCCTCCTGGTCACTTCCCTTCCTCTACTGATCTCTCTTCTATTTTCATTGGATTCCCTCCCTCACCCCCTTTTTCCCCCTCTTATTGTGTTCTAGCTTCTACATATGAGACAAAACATTTGATATTTGACTATGTGAGTATGGCTTATTTCCCTTAGCATATTGTTCTCTAGTTCCATCCAGTTACTGCCAAATTTCACAATTTAGCTATTCTTTACAACTGAGTAATACTCCATTGTGTATATATACACATTCTCTCTCTCTCTCTCTCTCTCTCTCTCTCTCTCTCTCTCTCTCTCTCTCTCTCTCTCTCTCTCCTTTTTGTACCAGGAATTGAACCCAGGGGTGCTTAATCACTGAGCCACATCCACAGCCCTTTTAATTTTTTTTTTTTTTATTTTGAGCAAGGGTCTCAGTAAGTTGCTTAGAGCTTCACTAAGCTATACACCACATTTTTAATCTGTTCATCTGTTGATGGACATCTGGCCTGGTTCAATATCTTGACAACTGTGCATTGTGCTATTATAAATATTGATTTGGCTACATATCTATAATATGCTGATTTTGGATAAATACCAAGGAGTGGGATATTTCAATCATGTGGAACTTCCATTCCATTTTTTTTTGCATAATCTCCATACTGTTTTACACAGTGGTTATACTAATTTGCAGTTTTATCAACAGAGTATGAGTGTAACTTTTTCCTTACATACTTTTCAATACTTATTATTTTTTTACTCCTTATAATTGCCATTCTGACTGGAGAGAAGTTAAATTTCAATGCAGGTTTGATTGGCATTTCTCTGATTGCTAGACATGCTAAGCATTTTTTCCATGTATCTATTGGACATTTGTTCTTTTGAGAAGAGACTCACTTGCCCATTTTTAAATTGTTTTTGGTATCAAACGTTTTGATTTATTCAGATAGATAGATAAATATTGCCTCAGTCTGGCTGGGCACAAATGCCGCAGTCTGGCTGGGCACACAATCACGAGCCACTACACAGCTTGTAGATTCAAACAGCAACTCTTTATTCCCGAACTCACCCCAGCAGTCTACAATCACGTTCTGGGGAAATCCACGTTCTCTGCCCAATTCCACGTTCTCTGCCCAAATCCACCTCCACTGGGCTTCTATCTCCAAAACATACTGTCTGAATCCCGTGAGAACTCAAGGGGAACTCAGGCAGCAGGATACGCCCTATTCCCAGGAGGAATAATCTTAAACCTTAAACCTGGAACCTAAACTGGGAACGCCCTAAACACGATTATCTTAAACCGGGAACACCCTAATCTGCCTTGGTCCTTGAGCAAGGTCACCTACATTCAATGTCACTGCAACATGGGGTACGCTGGCAAGGAAATTGTCATACCTACTTACTTGGCTAATGGCTCCCAGCAAAATATAAACATATTAATACCCTGAGGAGCAGGTGGAAAAGATCTTCTCCCATTCTCTAAACTCTTTATTTTATGCTCTTAGTCGTTTGCTGTGCAGAAACTTTTTTTTTAGTTTGATAAATTTTAATATTTCAATCCCATTTCTCAATGCTTTTTGTGCCTATAATTTGATGCTTTCCTCCTTATTGATTCTCTATTTCATTTCTTGTACTTTTGTATCCTGTTATTTTGCTGAAATGGTTTCTCAATTTTAAGAGTTTTTTTTGATGCAGGCTTAAATTTTCTCTCAGTGTAGAATTATATCATCATAAAGCAGGAATAATTTAACTTCCTTCTTTCTGATTTGCATCCCTTTGATTTATTTTTCTTGCTTGATTTCACTGGCTAAAATTTCAACTGCTCTATTAAATAGGAGTATTGGGTGTGGATACCATTGTCTTGTTCCTGATTCGAGATGAACTGCTTTCAGTTTTGCACCATTCAATGGGATACTTGGTATGTTTGTTATATCCTTTATTATGTTGAATTACGATTCATCTATGCTGAATTTATTCAGGGCTTTTACAATAAAGGTATCAAAGACATGCTAAATTTTATCAAGGATTTTTGGCATACATTGAAATTATCATGTAATTTTCATCATTGATTCTACTTATATTCTGTATTACATTTATTCACTTCCATATGTTGAAACATCCTTGTATCCTTGTTATGAAACCAACTTGATGGTGTGTGATCTTCTTGATGTGTTGTCCAATTCAGTTTTTAAATATTTTACAGATGAATTTTTAATCTATGCTAATTGAGAATATTCATTTAGTTTCCTATCTCATTGTGTCCTTATAAACTCTTGGTAGCAGAAAAATATTAATATAATAGAATGAATTTGGAAGGGCTCCTTTTCTTTCTCTTTCAGGAATCATTTGAAGAGCATTGGTGTTAGTACTTTAAAAGTCTGGTAGCATTCAATTAATGAATCAGTTCAGTACTGCACTTGTCTTTTTTATGAGATTTTTACCACTATTTGTATTTTATTGCTCAGTTTAGGTTTTTACATTCACTTGGTTCCATTTTAGTGGATCATATGTGTCCACTTTTCTATTTTTCTTTAGTTAGACTTTTTTTCAATATATATCCTAATGTTCATTTAGATTTTAGTCATATTTGTTTTGATATCCCCTTTTATGTGAAATTTTGTCTATTTATGTCTTCTCTCTTTTACTTTGGCTAAGCTAAAAGTATGTAAATCCTGCTTATACCTTCAAAGAACCAATCCTGTGTCATAGATAATTGCTACTTCCTTTTGGTATCTGTTTCATTAAGTTTTGTTTTGATATTTATTATTTCTTTTTTTCCTGTTGATATAAGGTATGCTTTGTTCTTGTTTATCTAAGACACTGAAATGAATCATTAAATTATTTATTTGAGATTTCTTGGTTTCCTTAATGTTCTTATAACTGCTTTCACTGTGTCCCACAAATTCGGATATGTTGTATTTCAGTTTTCATTTAGTTCTAGGAATTTTAAAATTTCCTCCCTGATTTCTTCAATGATGCCATTGTTCATTCTAAAATGTATATGTCAATCTCCATGTATTTTCCTAATTTTTATAGTAACACTTGCTGCTGATTTCTAGTTCCATTCTTTTATGATCTAATACGATGCAAGAGATTATTTGACTTTTATTAAGACTTGCTTAAGGGCCTAACATATGACCTGTTTTGGAAAAAAAATATATATATATAATGATAAAAATAATATGTAGTTTGGTTCTTCTCTTTAGATGTCTAGGTCCAGTTGATCTATAATGTAACTTTACTCTGATGTATTTTTGTTGATTTTTTTTCTTGATGATCTATCTATGAGTGAGAATGAAGTATTGAATTCACCTACTATTATTATGTTGGAGCCTATCCCTCCATTTATGTCAATTAGTGTTATTTTTAATAAAGTTGGTTGCTCCAATGTTAGGTGCATACATATTTACAATCAATATAACTTCTCCATGGATTGATGCCATTAGCAATATGTAATGACTTTCTTTGTGGTTTTTGGCCAATTATTCCTTGAAAACTTCTTTGTTAGATTACAGTGTGCCAACTTCTTCTTGCTTTTGGATTCCATTTTATTCGTGTATGAATTTCTATGCTTTTTACTTTCAGTCTGTGTTTTTGCTGGTAAGGGGAGGTTTTGCAGGCAGGAGATTGTTGAATGTTTTTTTGAATCTGCATATTTTAATTGGAAAATTTAGACTGCTTACATTCAGACACATTATTAAAAGGTATGTAACATTTCCTGAAATTTTGCTGTGTTAATTCTGGTTGCTTTGAATTTTCTATGCTCATTTATGTATCCTTTATTGATAAGATTTTCAATGGTTTAGAAAATTAACACTATTTGATATTTTTTCCTAATTCTGAATTATTTATCTACCTTTCTGGTAAGATTTATACTTTACCATGCTCTCAAGATTATTTTTATCTTGGGACCTCTTCTCTAGAGGATTCTTTTTAGTATTTCCTGTAATTCTGCTTTAGTGATTGTGAATAACTTTATGTTATCTTAGAACTTCTTTATTTCTTCAATGCTGAAGAATAACTATGCTGAATAAAGTTAATTAAATTGACAGTTATTTTCTTGCAGTACTTTCTGATTACACATAAATTTCTTCTTTCAAATGATTCTTATCAATATTCTCTTTTCTGTTCAATACTCTTTTTTCTTTATTATTTTCTTAGTATGATTAATCAATCTTATCTTCAAATCCTGATATTCTTTATTCTGCTTGATTTGGTCTATTGGTGAAGGTTTCAACTGAGTTTTATTTGGTTTGGTTTGGTACTAAGGATTGAACTCAGGGGCACTTGACCACTGAGCCACATCCCCTATTTTATATTTTATTTAGAGACAGGCTCTCACTGAGTTGCTTAGTGCCTCGCTTCGCTAAGGCTTGCTTTGACTTATGATGCTTCTGCCTCAGCCTCCTAAGCCGCTGGAATTACAATCAAGCACCACTGGGCCTGGCTTGAGTATGAGGCAACCACTTCCTCTATTGGTCCCCAAGAGTGGGGTACCTCTAGAATTTCAGGCAGATGTGCTGTACACAGTGAAGTATAAGAGGCACACTCTCTGTGGTTACTCCGCCAGACTTCTCAGCAATGTGTAGTGTGAGAGTATAAAGAATCAACCTATACTGAGGTCCCTCATAGATCCCATGTCCACAACTTTTGTGCCATTTCTCTGCTGCTGATAAGAGTATGAATATCCCAAATGGTGGTTCCGTTTCAAGTTTCTGAGGACTTTCCATACTGCTTTCCAGTCTGGTTATACCAATTTGCAGTCCCACCAGCAATGTATGAGTGTACCTTTTCTTCCACATTCTTGCCAACACATATTGTTGCTTGTATTCTTGATACTTGCCATTATAACTGGAGTGAGATGATATCTTAGCGTACTTTTGATTTGTATTTCTCTAATTACTAGACATAATGAACATTTTTTCATATGTTTGTTAACTGATGGTATTTCTTATTCTGAGAAGTGTCTATTCAGATTTTTAACTCATTTATTGATTAGGTTATTTGTTTCTTCAGTGTTAAGTTTTTTGAGTTCTTTTTGTATCCTGGAGATTATCTATCTGATTTGCATATGGTAAAGATTTTATCCCATTTGTAGGCTCTATCTTCATGTTATTGTTTGTTTAATTTGCTGAGAAGAAGCTTTTTAGTTTGAATTCATCCCATTTATTGATTCTTAATTTTATTTCTTGTATTTAGGGGGTCTTAAGGAAGTCAGGACCTGAGCTGACATGATGAAGATTTGGGACTACTTTTTCTTCTATTAGGCACAGCATCTCTGTTCTAGTCCCTAAGTCTTTTAATGTACTTTGAGTTAGGTTTTGTACAGGGTGAGAGATAGAGGTTTAATTTTATTCTGCTACATATGGATTTCCACTTTTCCCAGCACCATTTATTGAAGAAACTATTTTTTCTCCAATATATATTTTAGGCACCTTTGTCTAGTATGAGATAACTGTATTTATTTGTGTTTGTCTCTGTGTCATCTATTCTGTACCATTGGTCTACATGTCTATTTTGGTGCCAATACCATGCCATTTTTGTTACTATTGCTCTGTAGTATAGTTTAAGGTCTGGTATTTTGATGCCTCCTGATTCTCTCTTCTTGTTTAAAACGGATTGCTTTGGCTATTCTGGGTGTCCTGTTTTTCCAAATGAATTTCATAATTGCTTTTTCTATTTCTACAAGGAATTACATTGGGATTTTAATAGGAATTGCATTAAGTCTGTATAACAGTTTTGGGATTATTGCCATTTTGACTATATTAATTCTGCTTATCCAAGACCATGGGAGAGCCTTCCATCTTCTAAGGTCTTCTTCAATTTCTTTCTTCAGTGTTCTGTAGATTTCATTATGGAGATATTTCACCTCTTTTGTTGATTCCCAAGTAATTTTTTTGATGCTATTGTGAATGAGGTAGTTTTCCTAAGTTTATTTGAAGTGGATTCATCACTGATATATAAAAATACATTTGACTTATGTGTATTGATTTTATATTCTGCTCTAGAAATTTTCTGGAGAAATTTTTGGATCTTCTAAATATAGAGTCATGTCATCAGCAAATAGCAATAATTTGAGTTTTTCTTTTCCTATTTGTATCCCTTTAATTTCTTTCTTCTGTCTGATTTCTGTGGCTATAGTTTCAATGACTGTTGCATAGAAGTGAAAGAGGGCATCTCTTTCTTGTTCCAGTTTTTAGAGGGAATGCTTCCAATTTTTCTCCACTTGGAATGATGGTGGACTTAGGCTTAGCATAGATAGCTTTTACTATGTTGAGGTATATTCCTACTATTACTAGTTTTTCTATTGTGCTGAACATGAAGAGGTGCTATATTTTGTCAAATGCTTTTTCTGCATCTATTACAACAATCATATGGTTCTTGTCGTCCATTGATGTGATGCATTGCATTTTGATTTTCTTATGTTGAAACAACCTTGTATCCCTGGGATGAACCCCACTTGATTATGTGCACTATCTTGTAAAATATGTTTTTGTATGTGATTTGTGAGAAATTTTTTTGAGAGAGAGAGAGAGACAGAGAGACAGAGAGAATTTTTAATATTTATTTATTTATTAGTTTTTGGCGGACACAACATATTTTGTTTGTATGTGGTGCTGAGGATTGAACCCCAGCTGCACGCATGCCAGGCGAGCGTGCTACCGCTTGAGCCACATCCCCAGCCCCGATTTGTGAGAATTTTATTGAGAATTTTTGTGTCTATGTTCATTGGGGATATTGGTCCGAAGTTTTCTTTCCTTGATATGTCTTCATCTGGTTTTCATATCAGGGTGATACTGGCCTCATAGAATGAATTTGGAAGTATGTTTCCTCTTTTTTTCTTTCTTGGAATTATTTGAGGAGTATTGGTGTTAATTCTTCTTTGAAGGTCTTATAGAATTTGGCTGAGAATCTATCTGTTCCTGGATTTTGCTTTCTTGGTAGGCTTTTGATGGTGTCTTTCATTTCATGGCTTCAAATCGATCTGCTTAAATTGTGTATGTCCTCCTGATTCAGTTTGTGTAGATCATATGTCTCAAGAAAATTGTCAGTTTTTTTTTTCTATTTTGACTATGAACTTTCAAAATAATATTATTTTCTGTATTTCAGTAATGTTTCTCATGATAGTTCCTTTTTCTTTATGAATTTTAGTAATTTGAGAGTTTTCTCTTTTTCTCTTTGTTATTATAGCTAAGGGTTTATCAATTTTATTTGTTATTTCAAAGAGTCAACTTTTGTTTTGTCAATTTTTTGATTTTTTTGTTTCAATTTCATTTATTTAAGCTCTTATTTTAAGTATTTCCTGTATTATACTACTTTTGTTCTTTATTTGTTCTTCTTTTACTAGGGCTTTAAGATGTAATGTATTTGTTGACTTTTTATTCTTTTAATATATGAGCTCAATTCAATGGACTTTCCTGTTAGCACTGCCTTCATAGTGTCCCAGAGATTTTGATATGTTGTATCAGTGTTCTCACTTATCTCAAAGTACTTTTTAATTTCCTCCATGATTTCTTCTTCTATCCATTTCCCATTCAGTAGCATGCTATTTAGTCTCCAGGATTTTAGTAGCTTCTATTTTTTTTTTATCATTTATTTCTAATTTCCTTCCATTAGAATGCAAGGTAGTACTGTTATTTATTTATTTATTTTGAATTTGCTGAGAGTTGCTTTGTGGAATAACATATGGTCTATTTTAGATAGGGATCCCTGTGCTACTGACAAGAAAGTGTATTTGTTCAATGATATATGAAATACTCTACATATGTCTGTTAAATCATTATTTTATTTATTTGTATAGTTTCTTTGTTTAGTTTTTGTTTGGAAGAGAGGTGTGTAAAGTCACCCAGTATTATTATGTTGCAGTCTATTTGATTTTTGAAATTGAGAAGGGTTTTTTTGATGTACATAGATGCTCCATTGTTTGGGGCATATATATTTATAATTGTTACGTCTTGTTGATGTATGACTCCCTTAAGCAGTATGTAGTGTCCCTCTTTATCCCTTCTGACTAACTTTAGTTTGAAGTTCACTTTATCTGATATAAGAATAGAAACCCCTGCTTGTTTACTCATTCCTTGTGAGTGATATGTTTTTTTTTTTCCCAAACTTTCACCTTCAGTCTGTTAATGTCTTTTCCTAGGAGGTGTCTCTTGAAGACAACATATTTTTGGTCTTTTTTTAAATCCAATTTGATAGTCTTTGTCTTTTGATTGATGATTTTAGGCCATTAACATTCAGGGTTATTGTTGAGTTATGATTGTATCCCTAGACATTTTGGTTTATTTTGTTTTTTTTAACATGACTGAGTTTCTCCTTTGATTGACCTTTATTTTAGTGTAGGTCCTCTCTTTTCTGGTTTTCATTTATTTTTCATTTTGTCGTCATGGAATATTTTGCTGAGAATATTCTGTACTGCAGGCTTAAAGTTCTAAATTCTTTTGTTTATCATGGATGGTGTTTATTTCATCTTAAAATCTGAAGCTTAATTTTTGTGGATACAAAAGTCTCAGTTGAGGGCTAGAGATATAGCTCAGTTGGTAGAGTGCTTGCCTCACATGCACAAGGCCCTGGGTTAAATCCCCAGCACTAAATAAATAAATAAATAAATAAAATTATCAGTTGGCATCCATTTTCTTTCAGAGCTTGATATATGTTATTCCAGGACCTCCTGGCATTGAGGATCTGGGTTGAGAAATCAGCTGAAATCTTAATTTGTTTCCCCCTATATGTAATTTGATTTTTTTCCTCTAGCAGTCTTTAAAGTTGCATACTTATTCTGTATTTTAGTCACTCTCATTATAATGTGCCTTGATGTGGATCTGTTGTAATTTTGTACATTTGGGGTCATATAAGCCTCTTATAGTTGATTTTCCATTTCATTCTTTAAATTTGGGATTTTTTTTTAATATTATGGCATTGAAAAGATTGTGCATTCTTTTGTGTTGTATCTCTGCTCCTTAGTCTATCCCAATAATTATTAAATTTAATCTTTTCATGTTATACCATATTTCTTAAAAGTTTTATTTATGGTTTCTTATCATCTTCTCTGTGAAGTCAATTTTATTCTCAAGAGTGTATATTTTGTCTTTGTGGCCTGAGGTTTTGTCTTCTAAGTTGTCTATTCTGTTGGGGATACTATCCATTGAGTTTTTAATTTGGTTTATACTTTCTTTCATTTTGAAGATTTCTTCGTGACTCCTGTTTATAATCTCTGCCTCTTTATTGAAGTGATCTTTCACTTCCTGTATTTTCTCTCCAATATCATCTTTCATTTCAAAGATCAGCCTAACTATGGACCTTCTAAATTCCTTTTATGACATATTCTCTACTGTTTTGTCTGTGGATTCTATTGTTGAAATATCTTGGTTTGTTGAGACATTTTGTTCCCTTGTATTTTCATGTTGTTTGTGTGTCTGAGGCAGTACAGTTTCTACCCTGAAGTCATATAATGTTTCTGAAAGTTTCCAGTATCTGTCCTTTAAGGGGGAGACCAATATTAACAGCACCCAATGCAAACAATGTACAACTTTAAACCAAATAGCTTTATTATGAGGTTAACTGTCCCCTAGAAATTTATGTCAGCTTATAGAATCTAAAGTGAACACACCATATAAAGAGAGCTGTGATCAGCAAACTGTTATATGAAATGATTCCAAATACTTCCAATTTTAAACTATGCAGTCCATGCTCATATATATCTTTGAATAAAGAAAAAAAACTAAAAAGAAATACACCAACCTAAAGTGGTTGGGATTTTTTTGGTGGGATTTTATGGTGGGTTTTTTTTCTGTTTATCTCTACTTTTTAAAAATATTTTTATTTATTATTTTTAGTTATACATGACAGTAGAATGTATTTTGGCAGAATATATATACATAAATTATAAATTATTCTATTTAAGTTCCCACTCTTGTGGTCATACATGATATAGAGTTAGCCTGGTCATGTATACACATTCATGGATCATAAAGTTATGTCCAATTAATTCTATTTCCTATTCTCCTCCACACTTCCTTCCCTACATTCCCCTTTCTCTAGTCCAGTTGATTTTTTTAAATTCCCCTCTTTTACCTCTCTTGTTTCTGGCTAGAATTCACAAATCAGAGAGAACATTCAGCCTTTGATTCTTTGAGATTGGTTTATTTCATTTAGCATGATATTTTCCAGTTCCATCCATTTAACTGCAAATGCCATAATTCCATTCTTCTTTATGGCTGAGTAGTATTCCATTGTGTATATACTGCATATTTTTATCCTTTTATTCATTGAAGAGCACCTAAGTTGTTTCCATAGTTTGGCTACTTGTGAGTTGAGCTGCTATAAACATGGACATCCATATGTCAGTGTAGTATGCTGTTTTTAAGTCCTTTGGGTATAGACCCAGGAGTGGGATATCTTGGTCAAATTCATTTCCATTTTCAAAAATTCATTTTCAAAAAAAATTCATTTCAAAAGTTGAAAAGTTCCATTTCAACTTTTTTGAGGAATCTCCATACTGTTTTACATATTGATAGCACCAATTTGTAGTCCTACCAACAATGTATGAGAGTACCTTTCTCCTGACATCCTCACCAACATTATTGTTAGTTGTATTCTTGATAATTGCCATTCTGAGTGAAGATGGAATTTCAGTGTGGTTTTAATTAGCATTTCTCTAATAGATAGAGATGTTGAACATTTTTTCATATATTTTTGGCCATTTATAGTTTTGTCTTCTGTGAAGTGTGTGTTCAGTTCCTTTGCCCATTTAGGGATTGGGTTATTTGCTTTTTGTTGTTGTTAAGTTTTTTGTATATCCTAGAAATTAATACCTTGTCTGAGGTACTGGTAGTGAAGAATTTTGCCCAATCTGTAGGATCTCTGTATATGTCCTTGATTGTTTGTTTTTCTGTGAAAAAGCTTTTCGCTAGATACCATCCCGTTTATTGATTCTTGATTTTACTTCTTGTGCTTTAGGAATCTTGTTGAGAAATTTAGTTCTCATGCTGACATGCTGGAGAGTTAGATCTACTTTTTCTTCTAGTAAGCACAGGGTCTAATGCTTAGATCTTTAATTCACTTAGGGTTGAGTTTTGTTGAGGGTGAGGTATAGAGGTTCAAATTTATTCTACTACATATGGATTTCCATTTTTACACCATAATTTGCTGAAGAGGCTATCTTTTCTCCAATGTATGCTTTTTGATGCCGCAGTCTGGCTGGGCACAAAATAACCGAGCCACCACAAGGCACTTGTAGGTTCAAAACAGAAACTCCTTTATTGCCCGAACTTCCCTTTCAGGAACCACCAACCGGAAATCCCTCCTCAGGAACTTCCCCAACCAACACGAACTCCCCAGGCATCCCTGTGAGAACTCCAAAGTAGCGGGTGCCCAAGGCGGACAGCAGGGGTCTAATATACAATTGAATACACAGCTTAACATAACCATCATCATCTCAATGGCTCATTGGCAGTCACCTCTCAACCACTCCCTTCTGGCAAAAATGTCATTTGTCATTCCCACTTGGCTGTGGCTCTCAGCATTTTGACACCTTGGTCTAGTATGAGGTAATTACATTTATGTGAGTTTATATCTGTGTCTTCTGTTCCATTGGTCTTCACGTCTGTTTTGGTGCTGACACCATGCTATTTTTGTTACTTTTTGTTACTATAGCTATGTAATATAATTTAAGTCTGGTATTATGATGCCTTCTGCATCGTTTTCATGCTAAGGATTGCTTTGCCTATTCTGGGCCTCTTATTTTTCAAAAGGAATTTCATGATTTTTTGCTATTTCTGTGAAAAATGTCATTGAGATCTTTATAGGAATTGCATTAAATCTGTTTAGTGCTTTTGGTAGCATGGAAATTTTGATAATATTGATTCTGCCTATCCAGAAACGTGGCAGATATTTCCATTTTCTGAGTTCTTCTTCACTAGATTGCGATTTCATCTCTCTCACTTCAGTCAGAATGGCAATTATCAAGAATACAAATAATATAGTGTTGGCAAGGATGTAGGGGGAAAGGTATACTCATACATTGTTATTGGGATTGCAAATTAGCATAACCACCATGGAAAGCTGTATTGAGATTCCTCAGAAACTAGAGATGGAACAACCATATGACCCAGCTATCCCACTCTTCAGTATATATCCAAAATACCCCAAATCAGCACACCATTGGGATATATTCACATCAACATTTATAGCAGTACAATTCATAATAGCCAAACTATGGAACTAATCTAGGTGTTCTTCAACAGATGAAAGGATAGAAAACAAGTTGTATATATACACAATGGAGTATTACTCAGCCATAAAGAAGAATGAAATTATGGAATTTACTTGGAAATGAATGGAACTGGAGGTTATCATGCTAAATGAAATAAAACCAGACTCCAAACGTGAAAGATTGAATTTTTTTTCTGATATGCAGAAGCTAATATAAAATATAAAGGGCCACAAGAGGAGGGGTAGGGGAGTTCTATCAATATAGAATATTGGTGAACTAGGTTAAGGATATTGAGGGGGAGGGAGGAGGGATTGGATGAAGGAAGAACAGTGGATTGAATCTGATGTAACTTTCATATATATATATATATATATATATATATATATATATGAATATACCACAGTGAATCTCACCATCATGTATATCCATAAGACATTAATTTAAAAATAAATAAGATGAGTAAAGTAAAGAAAATGGGCCTGGGGGGAGTGGAGGGAAAATGAAAGTACTGGGGAGCGAATTAGAACACATTATATTCCATGCTTTTATAATTATGTCCAAACAAAACTTAATGTTATGTACAACTAAAAAGAGCAACAAAAAGAATGTATTCCACACTTAGTATGTGTCAGTCTCTATTCTAGGTGTAGATAGTACACCAATGAACAAAAAAGATAAGCACCCATGCATCTGGAGAGCACAAATTCAACGTGGTGAGAAACTTAAAATTCTTGGCACTATGGAGAATATTTAAATCCATAATCTTCCTTTGAGTTTGTTAAAACTAGTTTAGAAAATAAGATTGCTACTCATGCAACAACAAAACAATTCAAAGCAGGATATAATCAAGAATTATTTTCTATTTCATAAATAATTTTCCTCTCTTGCCTGGACAGCTACAACTTCCATTAAAAATCTTTTTAAGATAAAGATTGAGTAAGTCATACTTTTTAATTTACTGTGCCTGTTATCAATGCTCTATGAAAAGCTTCTTTCTTGCTTTTGTTTATTTATTCACCCATTTGTTTATTTATTTTCCCCTGTTATTCCCATTTACAACTCTCATTGCACAATTTAACCATTCCATTCCACAGTCACATATTGGCATCATAAATCTTTCACAGTTCTCTCTTTAAATATCATCTCACAGAAGCCTTCTTGGATTCTTTTGCCTAATCACTATTTCTTATCCCACCGTAATTTTTTTCTATAGAATATATCACAATTTAAACTTCAATTTTTTATCTCCATCACTAAAATGAAAGCTCTGAGGGTGTAGGATTTTTGTATCAAACCACATTTTAAATTAGGTCATAAAACATCACCTGGCACAAAGAAGATGATTAATTAAATATTTGTGGAACGAATGTAAGAATGAATGAGCAAATGAAAAAAAAGGAAGATAATTAATGACTGCAGATTTTGAGAAGTTCTATAGATGGCTTGTAAATTCCTGAAATGTTGTGCATGTTCAAATTTAGTGTTTTTCTTTTTCTGTACTTTTATTGACATATTCCTTCAACAAAGACACTGCCTACTCTAACTGGCACTGTGCTAGACACCACAGAGTCCAAAGCAAAAAAAGAACATTATTTTCTTCAAGGAAATTTCAATTTAATGTGCAAAATGGGCATATAATTGGATAACTATACATCATGAGACATATAAATGGACATATAAATATATGGTGTAAGAATAACTTTATTAACACATGGACAAAGTGCTGTGGGATCTCAGAGATAAAAGGAATGAATTTCAGAGGGTAAAAGATGTCTTAATGGACAAGATTATGTTTCCTTTATCATTTCAACAACGATTATGGAGCACCTGTCCTGTCTATGCTGTGCTAGGTACCAGTGACTCAGTGGCAACAGTGACTGAGGCTCAACATGATGGATAGCTAAGCACAAAACAAGAATCATTCACTATTAAGAATAGCTGAAACTCAGTTGTAACCATTGAATGACTGCTAGTGTGAAAGACTATTTCCCAAGCAATTGAAAAGTCAAGAAAAAGGACTTTTGGCAGCCTCTTGGAAATAGACATGCTCTGGAGAAACAAAACAAACAGAGATTTCAAATAAGCTTAGGTTGACTCTGCTAAGTAATTTAACATTGCTTCAGCTCCCTGCAAAGAAAAGGTGAGACTAAAAGTACACTGTATTCCAAAGGTTAGGTAATGTTGAAGGAAGGTTTTGAGATCCCAAAGCATAGAAAACTAAACTAATGCAATATATTTGGAATTCAGATAATTTGAAAGCCAGCAACAGGGGGCACAATGCACATTTCAAAATGGTGTGTAAAGGGTATTAAGAACAAATTATTCAGCTCCTCTTAAAGAACTTCAGCTGCTTTAAAAATCCATAGTTACCTGAAAACATTTGCTTTGAAGCATAACCATAGTTATAAGTCACAATAGCAAATGCTCCAAATGGCAGGTCCTGGTTTTCGATGAAACTGCTTCTTACATGGGCAATTCTAATCTAGTATGCTATAGAGGGAGGAGCTTCAGAGGTTTATAGTAGATTGACAAATTGTCCATACAACTTCTTTTATACAAGTATAAAACTTCTTTTCAAAGTTAGAAATTATTATAATTCTTTATTATCATAACAAACAGAATCAATAACACAAACCCAAATATATTTATTTTATTGGTTCATTGAAGTGTATTTTACAAGCTTATTTAAATCTCTGAGAAACACCAGTGAAGACAGTAATAAATATAAAAGTTACACACACTGCACCTAAAACTTATCACAATTAAACTATCCATAGTATACTACTATCTCAATGCAACATGTTGTGCATTCTGATATTGTTCATGTGACTATCATGTACCGAGAAATGAAGGCACAAAACAAATGAGACTGAATTTGATTGTCCATTTGAATGGATACATACAGACTGAAATCAATGAAGGACTATGACAAAACTAGTACCTTCCTGAACAATAACTTTAAATATAAAGTGAAGACATTCCAGGATATGAATTTCAAAGTCTGCATGAAAAACATCTTGCAGTCCAAGCCAATGAATAACTGGTTTTCAAAAGAGTTCAAATTTAATGCATTACACATTAATATATTTTCTTTTGAATAATACTGTATTACAATGGTTTAAAATACCCTTTAGATATATTTAGAAAAATTTTAAAGTAAAATAAAATGCATGTGGTTTTTCTGAAGCATTTCCATTAGTCCAGTTCATAGTCACTTATCAGGGACTGAGTAAGTCTGACTAAGTAAACAGGGAAGGAGGAAATCATCATTTTCTTTCAACAACTGTTTCCTTTTTGAAATTTGTTCTTTGTAGATATACATGACAGTACAATGTATTTTGACATATTACACACAAATGGAATATTACTTACTCTAATTAGGATCCTATTCTTGTGGTTCTACAGGATGTGGACTTTCACTGGTCATGTATATGAACATGGGAAAGTTATGTCCAATTCATTCTACAGTCATTTCTATTCCCATCTCTCCTCCCTTCCCTTCATTCCCTTTGTTCCTCCAAAGGTCCTTGTGTTGACCCAATGAACTTCTAAGCTTATTCCTTCCCTTGTTGTTTGTAGACAGTCACATATAGCAGAGACCTTTTGACCTTTGGTTATTTGGGTTTGGGTTATTTCACTTAGCATGATGTTCTCCAGTTCAATCCATTTAATGTCAAATGCCATATTTTGTTCTTCTACATAGTGGAGTCATATATATTGTGTAAACATACCACATTTTCTTTATCCATTCATCTGTTGAAGGACTCATAGTTTGTTTCCCTAGCTTGGCTGTTGTGAATTGAGCTGCTTTAAATATTGATGTGGCCACATCTCTGTATTATGCAGATTTTATGTTCTTTGGGTATAGATCAAGGAGTAGGACAGGTGGATCAAATGATGATTTCATTGCAGGTTTTCTAAGGATTTGCATAGTGTTTGCACCAATTTGCAGTCCCACCAGCAATGTATGAGTGAACCTTTTTTCCTACCTCTTTGCTAACATTTATTGTTACTTCTGTTCTTGATTAATGCCATTCTTATTGAAGTGAGATGAATGTACCTCACATAGAGCATTAGTCTCCAGGATATACAAAGAACTCAAAAAATACTTAACACTAAAAAGAAATAATAATCCAGTTGATAAATGGGCAAAGGAACTAAACAGGGACTTCACAGAAGAAGAAATATGAATGGTCAACAAATATATAAAAAGTGTTCAACATCTCTAGCAATTAGAGTAATGCAAATCAAAACTACAGTAAGATTCCATGAAAAGGAACACTGTTTTTCAAACTGTGATTAATAACCAACTAAGAAGGCATAAAACTAATTTAGTGGGTAGATTGGAATCAGTAATGTACATACTTAAATAGTGTGTATACACACACATATACACACATACATGCACAGAATCAGTAATTATATACATGTACTTACATATATGTGTTGACTTATTAATATGTATGTGCATATATTCCACTTATATCAATGTTTTATATGCCATAATGCATCATATTGGTCTTTAATAAAAATTGTTTGTGATTCAGGGCTGTAGCTTAGTGGTTAAATGCTTGCCATATCCCTGGGTTTTATTCCCAATACTGCCAAAAGTTGTTTTGAAGGAAGTTTGGTTTCTTTTACACACATCTCTGCACACATATAAAATATTGATGTTCATTTTTTTACAATACATCCAAATCAAAAAGGATTAGGAATTTTTTGCCTCAGATCTTCTTTTCTTCCATGCATCAGAACTTACTATGACTTTGTTTTGGTTTTGATCTGGAATGTCTCCCCAAAATCCATGTATTGAAGCCTTGATCCCCACTGCATCAATGTTCAGAAAATTGGCCATAAGGAAGTTATTGGATCATGAGTGCTTTCACCTCGTCAGTGGATTCATCCATTAATGGATTCATAAATTGATGGCCTTATGGGGGGTGATAGAAACTTTAGGAGGTGGGAACTAGTAAGCCACTGGAGGTATGTCCTTGAAGGGTCTATCATGTTCCTGGCCCCCACCATCCACTTCTCTCTTTTACCTTGTTGGTCAACATGTAGTAAGCATCCCTCCTCTATCACAAGTTCCCCACCATGATGTTCTTCTTCACCACAAACCCATAGTGACTACAGATGGAAATTTCATTTTGGGGCGCATGGATACTGGGGATTGAACTTAGGGATATTTTACTCATTAAATATATCCCCAGTTCTTTTTTAATTTTCTATGTTGAGACAGAGCCTCACGAAGTTGCCCAGGCTGGCCTCAAGTTTGAGATCTTCCTGCCACACCCTACTGAAGCACTGGAATCATTGGCATGCACCACCTACCCTGGTTTGGACTAAAATTTCTGAAACCTGAGCAAATTAAATCTTTCTTCCTTTACTTTGATTTCCTTGGGTGTTTTGTCATAGTGATAAAAGCTTGACTAACACTACCCCTATTTGTTTCTCAATCCTGTCATATGGGTTGCAGCCAGTGCCCATTTTATTTATTTGGCCCTCGTCTACTAATGTTATCTCCAACTGTTTGCCTCAAGGAGACTGGCTTCCTTAATCTCAGCCCTTTGACCACACATTCAAACACACAGAAACTATAGTAATTTATGTCTTTGAGACATTGCTCCTCCAACCTCTCTTATTCAGAGTACCATTTATGTCTTCAATACTATGAAATTTTTGTCTCTAAGACCCAGAATAAGTATGACTTATTCACCTGAGGCCATAACTGTTAATTCATTTGTATTAGCACTGAAATTCCTCTCTTTTATTTCTGATTTGACTACAGTACTTATAGTACATGCCATATGTACCAGTACTTAAGGTAAGAATCTCAAAACTATGAGAGACTTGAAAGGCTATTTGTTTTCACTATGCACTGTAGGCAAGGCAATCCAGAAAATTTCTGTACATGAATCACTTTAAGAATGTATACCACATTCATATTTCTGAGTTTTATGGCCAGATATTGTGGATAAGATTCTTGGGTTTAGAGATTAGTTAGGGATTTGCATGTGCATTGTTCTCTGGGGACAATGATATTCTCAAGTTTGAGAAATGAGTATCTAATTTGACCTATCTCCCACCTCGGGGACTATTGTTTTCCTTATTTTCTTGGGAAAAGAACAATGTCATTATTTATATTGGTAAGTATTTTTTTTTCTTTTTTATGGATCCTGCGTAGCTAAGCAGTAGAGTTTCCCATCTTGCAGATTTGTAGATATCAGAAGAAGAAAGTTGTCACCAGGCAGGAGGAGGACTAAGTGATAACATGTGCACAGCACCATAAGGAGTTAACTATTAGGTACCCTCCCAGGACTTTGTGTCCATCTCTAGAAAGGCAGAGTAACCTCTATTTGTATGTATCCTGAAGTTCAAACATACTGCTTCTGTAATCACCAGAGCATTGGCTCATAATCTGAAACTCTTTATTTACAGCTCAGCAGGTTAATTGCTGCAAGTCTGAGTTTCCTCATCTGGAAAATGGAGGTACTAATAGTACTGACTTTACAGGGTAATGTGAGAATTAAATAAAGCAATGAACAGGAAATTGGCCATCAAACAGGAGAGGCTCAATAAGTGATGTTTGTTGTTATTATTCCCATGGTCTCTCTGGTTCCAAATCGCCTTCAACTCTTATTTTATCACCCAGGCCCAGCAGACAATTCTAAGGCACAAAGGACTCTTTACTGAATTCTGTCAACGTGAATGGATTCAACTCCTGTACAGCTAGTCCTCAGACAATAGCAAAATCATGCCCCGGAGAAAGCTGGAGATAAGGCTAGAGAAATAAGCATGGGCTGATCCATAACAGCTCTTGATCTGCCTTACATGGAAAAATCATCTGAAGCAGTTCAGTGATAAGGCAGACTTGAAAAACAGTTGGGTAAACAAGCCTGGATCAAGAGGTTTGGGGAGGCTTTATAAAGCCTTGTTCAAGAATATTTCTAGCCCACACCTTGCTTTAGCCCCAGATAGGCTGGCTGGGACAGGGTGTTATAAGGACAGGAAATGGTCTAATGGAACAGGTAGGGTGTATGGAAACCATTGGGGAGTAAAGAGGGCCTGGTAACTTGGCAAGTGTGAGAAGAGAAAGCCTTGATCAGGCATCTTATGGGGCTACAGTATTCACCTGTTGGTAGTGTAGGCAGGATAGAGGGAGACAGCAGGGCAAACACAGGTGCCAAGTAGGAGGCAGGTTTAGGGACTTGGACATGATGATCCCAAAAACTGAGTTCACTCAGTTATTAGAACTCAAGTGCCTGGTAGATCCCAAAGCAGCAACTTTCCAATCCTACAATGGAACTTCCAGGGGTTTAAGTAGGCATGGTTAGTAGGCAACTCACCTCAACCCATACACAAACAGACATAATCACAAACATAACGGTTCAGCATTTGGTTCAAATGTCAAGGTCATAGTTTTTTGTAAGATTTTGTCTGAAGAAAGGAAAAGTTCCATTGATAAAAATAAGTTCTAAGAGCATTGATCATGATAAAAATTGGGTATAGGGGAAGAGGCTGGGGTCAAACAGTTTAAGGGACTTTCAAAAGTTTATGGAACCAGGGCCAGAAGTAGGACAGGAGCCCATTCCATTTAACTACCAATGCAGTACTCTTTGCACTCTTTACCACTGGTCTCACCAAATATTAATCAGCCAGCCTCAACAGGCTGCTGCCCAAAATAGAATGAGAAACATTTGGGGGATTTTGTTTGAGATACCCATTCTGAGGATCTGCATCTGAATTGAAGTCTGGGATTGGAAACCTAGGGATTTGAGTCTAGTTCCCTAGGTGACACTGATGCACTGCACACTTGAGACTGAGAACCATAGTTCCATTTGATGTAGAAATTTCATTTCACAGTAACATTAAAGAATCTTCTCTTTGCACGACTTTTGCTTGCAGATATTTACTGTGACTTGAGATATCCTATTCAATTTAGTGATGTCTATGAATAAAAGTCCTTTGTCATAAGAGTTGAAATTTCTTCTTGGTTTCATGTAGCTTCTTAGGTCTCTCAGATCTTGTCTGTTCCGTTTGCCCTGTGAGAATCCTTGGAAGGTCTGAAGACAGAGATGATGTCCTTGTGATACTTCTCCAGTCTAAAAATTGATGCAGGCTGTTGTATGTACGAGTTGTGTGGAAGTTTCTATTTCTGAGCAGTGTCTCATTGAATGGATATATCACAGTTGGTTTATCCATTAAACCATTGATGGATATTTGTTGTTTTGGTTTTTCCCACTTGGTGATTTTAAGTAGGGCTGATGTAAACATTAGTATAAATGTTTGTGTGAATTAAAGATTAATTATCTATGTTAAATACCTAGAAATGGAATTTAGGGATCATATAATAAATGCATTTTAACTTTTTAAAGAAATGTTTAAACTGTCTTTCAAAGTACTTGTACTACTTTACATTCTCATCATTTCACTTTTTTGAACTAAGATTGAATCCCTATCTTATCATCCCTACTAGTTAGAATCTAGGGGCTTTGTCTCTGTATAACTCAGAGTTCATAGCCCAGGAAAACATATAGCAAGTACTTGTTTTGTGTCATTTATGGCTATGTGTTTCCCTTCCACCTCTCATACATGCCCTTTTAAAATTTATTCTACTTAATGGATCATTTTAACACCTAGAATGAAAGACAAATAATTCAGGGTTGGTCCTCAAATTTGTTTCTTAGCTTTATCACAATATATCATAGCCCATATCCTAGAAACATCAGAAAACTTCAGTTTATTCCTTCATCCTGGAATGCCCCTTTCCTCCTATTCTAATTTTACTATGAATAATAGTAGCTATATTTGCTATTTCAAGTCCATCTGTGCAATATGTTCTTTATGTCATATCACCACTGAAGTATGTTTTATTATCTCCATTTTACATATTCAGAAACAATTGTTCAGATAAAGTAATTTGCCCAAGGTAATTCAGCTAGTGAGTTATAGACACACTGAAATCAAACAAAACCCTACAAGATAGAGCTTCAAGTTCTTACCCTGGCATCCAATGTCCTTTATGATCTTCTTGCAGTTTTTGTTGCAAGGTAATATAGAGTTTGAGAGAATGGGATCTTTCTGTATCCAAACTTCTTGGGTTTGAATATTTATTTTATCTCCTGCTGTTTGTGGGATATTGAGTAAGATGCTTAACTATTTTAGACCTCATTTTCTGAACTAACAAATGGAGATGAAGATGATAATATTAACCTGTCTCCCAGAGTTATAGTGAGGATTAAATAAATTAATACATATTCAACTAAACATTATTCCTGACATATAATAAGTGATCCACAAATACTATTAGTATCACTTTCTATCCTCATCTTCTCCCATTCCCATCAGTACATATCTTGTATTCTTCATTTCCTGTCTCCTTCAATATGTCTATGCGTTTCTCTGTATGTCATACATATGTGAGTAAACCCAATTCATTCTTCCAAGGCTAGGTCAACTGCTGCCTTCTTTATATAACCTTGGATTCCTCCAGCTGTAAGTCAGCCCTTCCTCCTCAGCACTCAAAATAGTTTAGGTCTCTCTCATTATAGTGTTTGTCCATGGCTATTTGATTAAGATTGGTAGGTGATTGTCTCTTCTATGTCTTCTTATATTCAAGGATGTCAACTTATTCCTTTTTTCTGTTGCTTACAGTGTGCAGCACTATACATGGCACAGGACTTTCAAATGCAGTAAATTGCTGTTGAATTGTATTCATCTTTTTCTTGTTACTTCCAGCAGTGCCAGCCGCAGCCTGGAACAAGCTGATGGAAGCTTCACTCTGAAGTTAAGCCAGCCAAGGCTTTCATCTCCTCTTTGCAGACACTTTTATTTTGTGTTAATATTTTCCATGTGGGTATCTTTGAACCAAAGCTCTGCAGGTGGGAGTGGCTAGCATAGGCCCAGTCCAGGCAAATCACCCTATAGTTAGTAGTTGTTGTCCACTTTAGGGTTTGTTCTTCCAGTACAGATTAGGGTAATAGGCCCCTCTAGTTTCTTAACACTGATATAGATATTGACTCTGTTGACATAAGATACCCTCAAGCAATTACACAGAAATGGGGCTTTCCAGATTTCTGACATCCAAGGTAGCTTCCAAGTTGGCATTGTTTGGTTTCTTCCAGGCCCATACACATACATTTCCAAATTTAATTACAAATGATGCTCAGTCTTCTTCCTCTGCAAGAAATCATATTAGAGTCCTTAGAATGGCCAGTCTTCTAATATCTGTTGGGGCAAGCATGAGAAGTCAGTGGGGAATATGGCTAGACAAGGCTGGGAATAAGAAAATACCTGGAATGGCAATGAAGATAGTTCTAATCCCCCAAATACCGGGGATGAGCTGGAGAGCCATCATTTATTGAGCCAGTTGCATTCATTTGCTTCTCAATCCTCATGGTAGTGGGAGGGACTCATTCCTAGCGTTAGAGTCCTATCATCTGTATACTGCCCTCTGCTTTTTTTCTTTGCTATCACCTTCTAACTTCCTTGTTGATATCCACCATGTGGATGATTTTGGCACTGTGAAAGATGACCCAATTAATATTTCGGACTCTTGGTCCTTTGATTACCTCATTGGCAGTGAGTTTCTCCTCCATTTCTTCTCATCCACTCTAGCTATTGTAATCACCCAGAACTGCTCCACTCTTCAAATATTAAATTCAAACATAACGTTACCATAACACATCGTTTCAGCTTTTCCTTCTCAGGTAATCTCTCTGTATTCTTCCTATTTTATGCAGGTCTTTACTAGCATACTAGCTTGTTTATGATGTCTCCAAAAGGTAGGAGCTGGGTCAGTAATTTCTCATTGTAGGGTTAATCAACTCAAAATTAAACAATGGTTAGGTTCAACAGCTCTAGTCATTTAGCACTAGAGATAAGGCATGTGGGTATAACAGGTATAACGAGGGTCTTCCTAGATTATTGTGTGGAGTGGCCATATAACTGTAATTATTTGGGGGCAAGTCCTCTTTGTGGGCTTTAGAACCCCAAACAAATGACGTTTTTAATGAGACTTTCTTCCTTCAGTTACCAGAGTGTTTCTTTAAAGATTTGAATCCTTAAATGAAAAGCAGACCAAAACAACTTGATTATAAATGCAGCAGTTTGGGGCCCAAATATTATACTTGAAATGTAAGAGTGACTTTTAGCAATGTAATTGAAAAGCACTGGTGAATTACCATTGCCTGAGAAAGCTAGGTATGGAATAATTGAGCTCTTGATAAGAGCTATGACTATGCTCAGGGCCTTCTGTATATGGAATCTTGAAGTAACAGGATATAATTCAAGTATCAGACATTATTGCTATTCCTGCTAGAACCTTCCATTGGGACGTTTTCTACAACCAAAGAGGACAGACCCAGATCTTTTGAGATCTTCAGAAGGCTAGAAGTGATGTTCACCAACCTTTTCTATATTCTTCCTAAATGAAAGAAGCTTTTTTTATCCTCTCTGGTCTAGACAAGAGGTCACTCTAAAACTTGACTTTGTTTTATTTACTTCTAGCCAAACTGTGCTTTCTGAATAAAGGTCTACTTGTTTAGAAGGGAGAAAATTCTACTCTTAGTTTTTACATTTGGAACTGGAAATTTTGTCACAACCATGTAAGAATAGATGTGAGTCAGGCAGGAATATGTGGAAAGGCTGAGCTGGGTCAAACCAGAAAGTACCTGGCACACCACTGGAGTGCATGAGAAGGGGGTCTGGGAGCTGAAAACACTGTTACAATAAAAAAAAATTCTCCAAGATGTCATGATGTAATGAGTAAAAATTGCTCTAAAGTCAAAATACCTAGATTTCAAAACAAAAGTAGTTGTGTAGACTTGGACAAGTAACATTATCTCTGTGAGTAACTTTACCTCTTAGATTCTCCATCTGTAAATTAGAGATACTTCATTCCCCATAAGATTATTGTGAATTGTGAATAAAATGATGGACATGGAAGCATTTGACTTTTTATTTATCCATAGCAGCTATAAGGAATGAAACAGGGAATTTCCTCTGAGTAGCAATTTATTCAGAAGTCAAAGGGCAGAAAGGAGAAACAGATGGGAATGTTGAGTCCTGGGGGTACTCTTCTCTGTGTCTGACCACTTAATCCAACATTCCATATTCCCAGAGTTGATTAAGTTTGTCCTTTTCAAAACCTAACAACAAGGAACATGGATTTAAAAGTTACTGATTTAAAATTCTATCACATTCTAGTTATGTCATCTTATGCAAATGACTTGACTTTTCAGGACTCAGTGTGTAAAATGGGGATGATAATGGAATAAATATATTTAAAGCCCTTAGAATTGTGCCTTATCCATTGTAAGTGCCACAGAAGTCATTCCCTTTTATTTCCCTCATTCCAATGCTAGTCAGAATGCATTGCATTCACCTGCTATTAGTTTGTGATGCATGCACTCACTTCTCTGGGAACTCATCCAATACAAATAATACATACTCATTGTAAAAATTTCAAACAATATTACATGAGTAAAATGAAAAATGTATATCACCTTTACTTGACCCTAGAGATAACCCCTGTTCTTATGTGAGTTTATTTTATATATATATATATATATATATATATATATATATATATACACACACACACACACACACACACACACACACACATATTCATACTGTATATACAGTTCTATCATTTTTTGTCCCTTAACAAGGAATCATGATAGCCTTTTTATGCAAGATCTATTTTTTCAAAGAAAATTATGAGTTCACTTATAAGAGCATTGCTAATATTTAGTATGAAGTCATTGAGAATATATTTAAATATAAAAAGTCACTCCATATCAAAATCATATCTGAAAATCATTGAAAAATTATACCTCTACCACATGTGAGAAAATTGTTTATTTTTTTCGAGAGATGTGTCTAAGGATTAAAATAGTCTTCCCATATTTCTAGGGTGCCACAACATAGGATTCATAACCTCCAGGAGAATAAATTGTGATGCAATCAAGAGGTATTTCCAAATGTGATACTCTATAGCTTTATGTAGGAATGTAGGATGGTAGACTGGAACATCCCCTTTTGCTAATATCCTTGGATGACAGGTGAAAGTAACTGTTTTGTTTTGTTTTGTTTAGGAACAAGCTTTCCATGTGGACTAGAAAGTTAGGAAGGAGAATGGGAGAAAGGAGGAACAGGGTGGAGTAGAATATTCAGAATATTCAATCACCACAGAGTCCACCAGGAGAACCATCAAATGTGTTGATGGGGGATTTAGTCATAGCAAAGATATGTGAGCTCTAAAAATTTTGTAGTTCCTGCTGAGGGTTGGAATGAACATTGATAAAATGCTGTAAAACACCTTTTTTTGTAACTTTCAAATGAAGAAGATAGATGTAAAACAAAAATATAGGCGTCCCACTGTTTCTATAGCCTGGAAATAAAGATATACATAGAAATCACAGACACTTGTTAACAAGGCAGAGGAACCTGTGATTCATACTTCTTGTGTTTTCAGTCCCAAATGACTCAGAGAAGGAAGTTAAAAATCCTGGCTATTAAACTATCCTATCTAGTTCTCTGCCTCAGAAAAATGCAATGCTGAATTTCCTGGAAAGATGGTAGCTTTCTCTAGTACTTTTCATACCCATGGAATTCACAGACTAAAACATTCTTTTAAAGAGGACAATCATAAGGCCATCAGTTCTTTGTTTTGTCAAGTAAGAAAATTAAAACAATAATGAAACTACTCTTACTAGTTTCACATTTTCTTTAAATTAAGTATGTTTCAATATTTCAAAATTAGGTGTGATTAATCACAGCATATCCAGTTTATAACAAGACTATTTAATTTTATGAAAACTTGCTGCACAGCTCTTTTTTTTTTTTCTATTTCACTAGGAGGGCGGTGCAAACATAGCCACATGTCCCTTGGAGCCCAATATTTGTAAATATCAGCCTGAATTATTTTCATAATAATCTTATCAATAGGTTCAAATAATTTAGTCAGATCGATCTTTTTTCTCACTAATTTAATGCTCTTCAATTGCCATCTCTGACATTACTCCCTTCTTCTATCCTCAAAGCAGACAAAAACACTAGAACAGCACCATTCTTAAGGTAAATCTTCAGATCCAGAGAGAGCATCAAGTCACCCTTTTTGTACATAGGATCATTGCAGAAAACACATGGCACACGCAAACTGGGAATTTGAATTTAATAGGAAAAAATATCTCTTTCAATTGACAAAATCAAGGTAGTTTAGTACCTTAGGTCTATTACAATATGGTGCATGTCCATTCCCCTAGGCCTGAAGTAGACAGGAACACAGGTAGGTTGCTGCCCAACTATGGCAAAATCCCTGCCCGCAAAGGACTAAATGGGGGAGACAAATATATTAACTGCTGTACTCCACTTCATACTTCCTTCCAGGACACCCCTTTGGCTAAACTCAATCAAAAACTCTAGAAAATACCCTCATACATATATGAGAGTGAAATATGGATCTAGAGTGAGAAACAGAAGGTATTTAGTCCACCTAATATCAAATGACTTTTTAATTCCTAGAAAATCAGAGGAGTCTTTAGTCCAGGCTTATTATCTGTATGAAACTAAGATCTATGTAAGGAAAGTGACCTACCAGTGTTACAGAAAAAACAGATGAATATTTAGGGAATTTTTTCATTTCATTTCATAGATTACACTTAAATTTTGTAGTGTCATTTTATGACTGATATATTTTTTTTAGAAACTACATGTCTCTTTCAAAATAAATACACAAAAATAATAGAGAAAAAAGAGATGTTAAAGATAGATTTAACTTTATGGAATAGATGATTTCCTGAGGGGAGAAAAGGTTCATAAATCAAATTTTGCATCAAATTAAATTCTACCAAGTAATTGAAGGTATATTTGTAATTGAAATTACTTTTTAGATATCAATTTTGTAACAAAAATAGCAAGCTTACAATTAGTAATATACAAAAACATAATTTAAAAGTCTCAATAATAAGCATAACTATATCAAAAATTAAAATACAAAATTCATTCAAATATAGTGCAGACAATAATGACCATGAATGATACATTTAAAACAGTTTTAATAAACTCTCATTTCCAAAAATAAAAATGAATTTTTAAAAATTACCTATTTAGGGGCTAAGGATGTAACTCTGTGGAAGAACACTTGCCTAACATGTGCAAGTTAGTACATTTATTGCCAGCATCCCCCCCCACACACAAGCATAAATCAGACTACATATTGAAAGAAAAATTAAATTGTATTTGCACATTAATATTAAAAATGTCACACAGAAAAAACAAACCCTCAAATATACTAGACACTGAATTTATTGAGAAAGATATCTATGTATTAGAAAACTTATTGTGCATGATGAACAAAGCTTTAAAGTTTTTCAATGATTCCATATCTATTCATTAAAATATACCCTATTAAATTAAAAGCTCAGGCATTTGCTTGTCCCTTTTGAAATGGGTTATAGTCTAGTAAATGCTTTAGTTCCTGCTATTTATCATTGTAAGTAAGAACCATCAATTATTTTCCATGTGTTTGAATAGTATTCTTTGCAGAACTCCATGGTGATGCTATAATAGTTCACTGCATTTACCATTAAATGCATAATTTCCAGGTTAATTTGTGTTTCTCTAGGTCATACTGCACTAGAATTTTTTAAAAATAGGCCATTTCTCTATTCTTCCCTCTCTCCTACTCTATAAAGACATCGAGCTCCCCTCACCTTTATTTTTTAAACTTTTTTCCCCATGATTTTGTGCAGCACAGTGTTACCAAATGAAGACTATGCAGTTGAGAGGGACGTAAGTTAAATCCTGGCTTTTAACTTGCTAGTTTTTGACCTTAGCCAAATTCCTATTAATTTCTCTGAGTCTCAGCTTCTTAACAGCTAACAAAGGGAATTAACTTATGTAATGGTTCTGTGGATCAAATAAAATCATACACACTTTTAATGTAGTACCTAGAAAACTGAATGTGTGTGTGTTTATGCAGTTTTGTATATATACAGATTTTATATAGAAGTAAAATTATATATATATATGATATATATAATTATTATACATAAAAATTATTTGAAATAAAACACAATATATGGGTAATGAAGTTTCTACCCCCATGATAGGATATGTAAGCAGACAAAAGAAGCATGTACTTTTAACTTGTGGTGTCATACTTAGTTGTATGTGGTATCCTCATTTCTTCAGAGGTATTATGATTTGTACCTGGATTGTCCCCTAAAGGCTCATATGTTGATGGCTTGGTCTCCATTGCAGTAGTGTTCAGAAATGGGGCCTTTGGGAAGTGATTGGATCATGAGATTTCTAATCTCATCAGTGGATTAATCCACTGATAGCCGAATGAACTACTGGGATGTTGAGGGAACTATATCTTGTGCCTGGTTCCTTTCTCTGCTTCCTGGCTGCCATGAGGTGAACCACTTTCCTCTGCCTTGCCTTCCTACCAAGCTCTGCCTCACTATGGGCCCAGAAACAGTGTAGCCAGCTGAGAAAGTGACTAACCCTCTGAAGCCATGAGACAAAATAAATATTTTCTCCTTTATGTTGTTCTTCTCAAGTGTTTTTGTTGCAGTGACAAAAAGCTAACAAACACAAGATATTTCCATGAACATATCTATTTCAGTGTTTTTCAGAATTTTTCCCACAAGGATTTAGAAATGAGTGCATGAAGATCCAGAGTATTGAACAAATTCAAATGATATCACACTGTATATAGTATCATTTCTTCTCTCCAACTGAGATATTGTTACTGAGACAAAATTTTCTTGCCCACCCTCTCTGCTCTTAGTGTTATTTTTTTTATCCAGAAGATTCCTTTGTCCTTTATATACAAAATAAAATGTTCCTGGTGGGCTTATCATATCTTTAGTAATGGCTGATTATCATCTTAATGTTGAACTTGTTTTCCACAAAATTTATCTCATTCTCCAACCGTGATCACCTTGAAAAAAGAGATGATGGTGAAATACTTACATCCATTTTGATGAAGTAAACATTCTAGGAATTGGGGGAAACTTAGAGAAGTTCCCAAATGTTCTACCTGTAGATATTGGTTCACAGTACATGTTCAAAATTTCCTAGATAAACCTTAGGATTGAAAGTGCTTCACCAGCTTGGAGCATTTACCTCTGGAGAGTTAGGAGATAAAAAAATTCTAAATCAAACCTCTGTGTTTTGGGGTCTCTCTTATAGTAGTAACTTACCTACCTGACCCTATATAATAAAATTGTGTTTTTATATGTGTGTGTGCCTATGCCATAATAAAATCCATCATTCTATATAACTGAAATGAACCAATTTTTTTTAAATTACATAGTTTTTCCAAGCATAGAATGTCACAGAATGGTTCTTTTCCAGTGGGGTATGTATCTATGTTTTATGCTCTTTATTCCTTTACGAAACTTATTTTGCCAGTCCAATGACACACATAGCAATGGCCATTGAGGTGGGAGGGAATCCTTTTTCAGAGGTCAAAGTGGTACATATACTAACCTTCCTTCTGGGAAATTTCCTGGGGTTGGATCAAATGGGAGCTATATTATGATTTTTCCCCTATGACCTAGATGTTTAATAATCAGAATTAGCTGAAAGCATCTATTACATATATATCGGACAGACTTTCAACACAGATATTCTACAACCAGATGACTTTGGGAGTCATGTGAGAAAAGAGTAAGTTTGAATTTGTCCTCTCTCCAAATCTAGTGGCTTCTCCCCCAACAGGTAGTAGCTACATGAAAATAATATAGAGTAATTATGAAAAGAACAAACTCTGAAGCCATACCTTGTGGGTTTGAATCTCAATTCTTGTACATAATAGTTGTTTGACCTTGAACAAATAACTTATCTTCTCTGAGTTTCCCTGTCTATAAGATGGACATAATGATGGTACTTTGCTCACAGATTTATTGTGTTAATTAATTAAAAGAATTTAGATTCCTTGAAAGACTAAGAATGGAAACACAATATGATCCAGCTAACTCACTTGTTGGTGTTTACTTTATAGAACTAAAATCTGCATACTAGAGTGATAATGGAAAATCAGTGTTTATAGCAGCACAATTCACAATAGCAAAGTTATAAAACCAGCCCATAAGCTCATCAACAGATGAATGGATAATGAAAATGTGATATATATTTAATTAAAAGATATAATTAATTATATATATATATAATTAATTAATTAAAATGTGATATATATAATTAATTAAAAGAATTTAGATTCCTCAAAAGTACTATATAGATATATAGATATACATACCCATACACACAAACATACACACACACAAATACATACACACATACACACTATGGGATATTACTCAGCAATAAAGAAGAATGAAATTATGGTATTTACTTGTAAATGGATGTAACTAGATACTCTCATGCTAAGTGAAATAAACCAAACTCAGAAAGTCAAGTATCAAATGTTTTCTTTCATATGTGGAAAGTAGAACAAAATAAGCAAAATTTGGTAGATTTCCATGAAAATAGAAGATAGAGCAGAAGAGTAGAGGAAGAGAATGGGAGGAGGAATCGTGAGATGAAATTAACCAAACTATGTTCTGTGTATTTCATGAATGTACCATAGTGAATCTCTCATGGATGTATATCCTCAAAGCACTAATTTTTAAAAATCCAACTAAGTAAAGATCAAAAAGATCAGTAGAGTAGAAGAAAGGGAACTTGGGGAGGGAGGCAGAGAAGTAATTAGAGCAAATTATATTCCATACTTTTATAACCATGTCTAAATTAATCCTAACCCTTATATTATGTATATCTAAAAAGAACTAATAAAAAACAAAAATAAGTGGAAGTTCAATTGAATAGAGGAAGAAAAACAGGGGAGGAAAGAAAGAAGGGTTTAAGAAGTTATTGGGAACTGAAGTGGAGCAAATTATATTTGATTCATGCATCATTAGGACAAAATAAACCCAATATTATACATAACTCTAATGTACTAATAAACATTTTTAAAACAATCTAGAATACTATTATTGATATCATTGTTCTATAATGACTGGTGTGGCCCTGAGGCTCATAATTTATAAGTCTATTCACTGAAATACCCATTACTTCCATGTACACCCCATTCTAACCCCTGAGTTTCATGAGATACAGAACTGAGATTCAGTACCGGAAAATTTGGGGTTTACCCTAGGTATAGATCTATCCCATACAGTCTCCTTCTCTATTGGGATGCAGTTGTAAAATCAAAGAAGGATTTTAAAATATTTTTAATTGTTGATAGACCTTTATTTTTTTATTTATTTATGTGTCATGCAGTGCTGTGAATTGAACCCAGTGCCTTCACACATGCCAGGCAAATGTGCTATAAATTATGGTCCCAATAACAGAATATAATTGTCCCTCATTCTACACATGCATTTATATTTTTTTTCCTTTTGAAAACATCCATCCCAACTGTTATGAGATGATAGTTCATTGTGTTTTCAATTTGCATTTCCCTGATAACTAGTGTTACTGAGTATTTTTTACATACACTTTTTGGCTCCTTCTCATCCTCCAAGTCAAAAATGCTCTTTTGGTTTGCACTATAGAGATAGTGATCCTGATTTAAATATTATACAATGATGCATGTATCTAAACATTGCATGTGCCTCATAAATATGTAAAATGTTTTTGTTTATGTATCAGTTAAAAAGAAACTTATATTAAAAATTAAAACATTGGAAAACAAAAGTTAAAATTATGGATAATACAAAATAAATGCTATAAACATGCAAATAGAAGAAATCAACCTACCAAAATGACTCTCAGATAATTATAAGATTGTTATTAGCCTACATTATAGTCAAAGAATATGTCTAGGGATAAAAAGCTCAGAAAGAGTCAAAGGTCTCAATGACATTACAAAAAAGAAAGCTGAACTTGTGTTATTAATATCATATATCACACTAATTTGAATTAAAGATAAAATAATTAAAGGACATAGAAGTGGCAGTTTATCATAACAAATGTAGAATTTACTGTAAGTACATAACTATCATATATCTGTGTATGCCACATATTATCATATGTAAACTATAAACCTTAGAACATGTAAGCATAAATTGGCAGAGAACACAAATCCTAGGACACTTATAAGTCATTTAGTTAGCCAACAATTGAGCAAATATAGCAAAAAAGTCAAAAAAGAATGAAAGGTTCTAAATAGCATTACTAATAAGGTTAATTAATGAAGATATACAAAGCACATTACCATGAATGTACACAATACAAAAAATTTTCTGGCTCTGGAGAGCACTTATAAGAATCAGCCATGTTAGGCCACAAAAAAAAAAAAAAAAAAAAAAAAAAAACAAGAGGTATAGTAAAGATCACACTTGCTAATCAAAATACAATTAAGCTAAAATTATTTTTATGGAATAAAATACAGAAATTAATGAATTGAAAATTACTAAATTTAAATACATAAAATGTGTTGAATTGATAAATACATCTTAAAACTGATTCTTGAAAAAAAATAATGGAATGCATACAATATTTCCTAAATCAGTATCAGAAAATATATGCAGACTTTGAGGAAAAGGGCTAATATTATGTACAGTGTAGATTTAAAATACCTGTAAAAGAGTATTTTGCAAAATATTATGCAAATTACCTTGATAACTAGGATGGGATGAATGGTTTTTCCTAGGAAAATACAAATTTAATTATGACCACAAAATTATTAAATTCATACAAACAATATGGAAAAAATCAAGTGATTTACCTTCAGAGTACCAACTCCCTATGTTTTTAATACATTTACAAGTGATGCAAACACTTAAATAAACTTTGGCTAATAGAACACAACAGTATTAATTGGTGTGAATATACTTTGTATACAACCAGAGATATGAAAAATTTGTGCTCTATATGTGTAATATGAATTGTAATGCATTTCACTGTCATATATAAATTTGAAAAAGTAACAAAAAAGTGTATTGTGATATACTAATGATTTTAAAAGTCAAATATATGAACAATTTATCTGGAAAAAGAATGCAGCAGTAATAAATATAATAAAAATGTTTCAATATTGTTAAATCTATTATAATAATCTATTAAATTTTCAAAGAGAAAAAAAAAACATGGTAATGTCAATTAATGTCAAAAAGGCATTTGACAAATCCAACATCCATTCCTGATTTGAAGCTATGTTGTGTTTATTTGCACTGAAGATCAAAACACATGGATACCATCCTTAAATAATAGAAAATTTCTTAAAGCAAAACCAAAATCCTACTTCAGGCTGAACATAGAAGTATTTTTTATTAAAGTCAATAATAAGAAGCAGTGTCATAACATAATATCTTTCCTAATGTTGTTTAGTAAATTTTACCCAATTATATTTGACGAAGGGAAAATAATTAAAGGCTCGTTATTAAAAAGAATAAGGCTAAATTATACTTAATTGTAAGACAATTAAATAAGTAAACAAAAGAAGTACAGAAAAAATAATCAAGTTGGACATTACAAGGTATATATATATATATATATATATATATATATATATATATATATAATTAGTAAACCTTTTTTAATTTTTATTTTTAATTGATATAATAATTACATAAAATTGGTAATAATGATCAATAATTGTTATTTCAATTTATGTATACATAGTACAAATGATCAAATCAGGATAATTAACATTGATTATCTTAAATATTTATAACTTAAAATTTTAAGGATTATAATTTTATATAAATTATTAAGTTCATATAAAATACATTTTATTTTTTATTTTAATAAATAAATCCAAATACGTGCAAGGGCATTCAAATTCCTTTCTTATAATTTATAATATATAATGCATAACTGTTCCCTATATTCACCTTATTCTAAAATTAAAAAAAAAAAAAACTGTAACCTTCTTATCTTAATGTAACTTTGTACTCAGTGACCCTCCCCACTACTTTTCCCAGTTATTGTTAAAGCACTATTTTACTTTCAACTTCATCTTCTGTGTGATGGACTTTGTGTTTGTGTGTTTCTTTTTCTTTTCTTTTTTTTTTTTTTTGAGCTTTATAGTTATACATTATAGTTAGGTTCATTTTTTACAAAATCATTCATGCAAGGAATTTGATTTTAATCACCATCCCCCTCTTTTCTGCCTTCCCTCCTCCCCTATTCTCCTTCCTCTAGTCTACTGATCTTACTTTCACTCTTTCATTTATTTTTATTGGTACTTTCTACATATACATAAAAGTGAAACCCCCTTTAGTACATTTATATATGCATATAACATAATTTTTAATTCTTTTACATGTTTTCTTCCCTTTCCCATTTCCCCTCCTTCAGTCTCACTCTCCACCTTTTACTCCACTGATTTTCACTACATATTTATGATACCTGATTCCCCCAATACACCCTTTTCCCCCTATTTTCTTTCGCTTCCACATATGGAAGAAAACATTCAACCCTTAATTTTCTGAGTCTGACTTGTTTCACATATGAAGATGCAAGATAGCTGGATCATATGGTAATGATTCCATTCCTAGTTTTTGAGGAATTTCAGGAATCTTCACACTGATTTCCAAAGTGATTGTACGTATTAATGCAGTCCCACCAACAGTGTATCAGTACATTTTTGGACTACATCTTTGCCAGAATTTATTAACATTTGTGTTATTGATAACTGCCATTCTGACTAGAATGAGATGAAATCTTATTTTTGATTAGTATTTCCCTGATTGATAGAGATGATGAACATGTTTTCATATTTTTATTGGTCATTTGTGATTCTCCTTATGAGAAATGCCTATTTAATTCTTTTGCATATTTATTGATTGGGTTATTTATTTTGTTGTTGTTTTGAGATTTTTGAGTTTTTTTTATATATTCTGGAAATCAATCCCCTGTCAGAGGAGCAGCTGGCAAAAATTTTTACCCCCTCTGTGGACTTTTTCTTCCTGCAGAAGTTTTTTACTTTGATGACATTCAACTCATTGATTCTTAGTTTTATTTTTTTGAGCTTTAAGGGTCTTATTGAGGAAATCAGTGCCTGAACATATATTTGATGGTATGGTAATCCTACCTTTTTTTCTAGAAGTTACTAGGTTGCTGGTCTAATTTCTACATTTTTGATTCATTCTCTTTTGACTTTTGTGCAGAGTGAGACATGGAGATCTAATTGCTCTTTTCTACTTATGAATGTCCAGTTTTTTTTTTCCAGCACCATTTTTTAAAAAGACTATCTTTTATCTGACATATTTTTATCACCTTTGAAAAGTCTCACGTGGCTATAAGTAGGTGGGTTTGTCTCTGTGTTTTCTATTCTATTTAATTGTTCTTTGTGTTTATTTTGATGGTGGTATAAACTTTTTGTTACTATAACCCTGTATTGCATTTTGAGATCAGGTATTGTGATGCCTCCTGAATCACTATTCTTGCTCAGAATTGCTTTGAATATTCTGGATCCCTTACTCTTCCATTTGAATTTTAAGACAGGTTTTTATAGCTCTATGAAGAATGCCATTGGTATTAGATGTGGATTGCATTTAATCTTTATATTGGTTTTGGTAGTATGGCCATTTGACAGTATTAATACTGTCTATCAATGAACATGTGAGGTCTTTCCATCTTCTCAGATCTTCAATTTCTTTCTTCTGTGTTCTACAGTTTTCATTGTACAAATCTTTTACCTCATTGGTCAGATTAATTCCAAGGAATTATTTTGAGGTTATTATTAAAGGGATGGTTTTCCTGATTGCTTTTTTCACCTGAATCACTGTATAAAAAGTGAAAGGAGTATAGGAAAGCTGTGTATGTATGAATGTTGATCTTGTATCCTAATATGTTGCAGAACTCATTCATCAACTCTGGAAGTCTAGTGGAATGATTTGTGTCTTCCAGATATAGGATCACCTCATCAGTGGAGTTAGTTTGATTATGTCTTTGATTTTCAGTTTTATTTTTCTTTGTATCCCTTTAATTTCCTCCTCTTGTCTGTATAGTTAGAGTTTGGGAACTATATTGAATAGAAATGATAGGAGTGGATATCTTTATCTTATTCCTCATTTGGGGGAAATGCTTTCAATTTTTGTTCTTCATTTACTATGATGTAGGCTTTAGGTTTTTCATATATAGTCTTTATAATGTTTAAGTAAGTTCTTTGTATCCCCAGTTTCTCCAGCATTTTTAACATGAATGGCTGCTATAGTTTATCAAAGGCCTTTTCTGCATGAATTGGGATGATCATATGATTCTTTAACTTAATTATAATTATGTGGTGGATTACATTTATTGATGTGCATATGTTGAAACATACCTGGGATGAAACACAGCAGATTTTAGTGTATTATCTTGTTGATGTGCTTTTGAATGAAGTTTGCTAATATTTTATTAAGGATTTTTGCATTTCTGTTTATTAAGAATATTGATCTATGAATTTCATTCCTTGATGTGTCCGTCTGGTTTTGGTAGCTGGGATATGCTGGCTTTACAGACTATATTTGGGTATGTTCCCTTTCCTTCAAATTGATGGAATAATTTGAAAAATACTAGTGTTAGTTCTTCTTTAAAGGATTGGTATAAGAAAGTTGAGAATCTATCTGTTCCTGGGCTTTTTTGTCTTGATAGATTTTAAATTGGTATTTCAACTTTATTACATGGTCTCCGTGTATTTAGCTTTCCTATATCACCCTGCTTCAATTTGGGCAGGTCTTCAGTGTCACGAAATTTGTCAGTGTCATCTAAATTTTCCAGTTTAAGGTGATATGAATTTTCAAAATAGTTTCTAATTTTCCTCTTGATTTCAGAAGGGTCTGTAGTAATATTTTCTTTTTCATCTAAGATTTTGTTTACTTGGTTTTTCTCTCCCCCTCCACCTTTTTTTGCCTAGTTTGTCTAAGGGTTTATATATCTTTTTATCTTATCAAATAAATTAACTGTTGGACTGATTTTAATATATATATATATATATATATATATATATATATATATATATATATTATTCTCAATTTCATTAATTTAAGCACTTAATCAATTAGCAAATAAATCAATTTCATTAATTGAACCTTCATTATTTACTGTCTTCCACTGATTTTGAAATTGTTTTTTCTAAGGTCTTGAGGTGGAGCATAAGCTCCTTTATTTGTGATCTCTTTTTTTTATGTAGGCACTCAATGTCATAATTTTTTCTCTTAGTACTGCTTTCATATTGTCTCAGAAAATTTACTATGTTGTGATCTATATTCTCTTTGTTTTTAAACATTTGTTGATTTCTTTTCTCTCAATTTCTTCTTTGATTAATTTTTCATTTCAAAATATATTGTTCAATACACATGTAATTACCTGGTTTATTTTGTTTTCTCAATGTTGATTTCTAGAGTCAATTCATTATGATCTGATAGGATTCATCAAATTACACTCTTTTTGTATTTGCTATGATTTACATTGTGATCCAAAATACAGTCCATTTTTTAAAAGGTTCCATGAACTCTTGAGGAGAAGTTAAATTCACCTCTTTGTGGGGTAAAATATTCTGTAGATGTCTGCTGGGTCAGTTTGATTTAGAGTATTCGTTACATTGGAAATATATTTATTGATATTTTTGCTTTTATTGGCTTTCTGTTTTTGATAATGATGTGTTGAAAATACCCAGTATTGTTGTATTAGACTCTCTGAGATTTAATATCAAGAAATTTTTTACGTAATTGGGTACACTGACATTTAGAGTGAAGGACCTCAAGGCCCCAGGCCCAACATTAGGAAATCTAACCCCTGTGCCCTGAAGCTGCAAGATGCTCCCTTACACAACCCCCATGTCAAAACCCCACCAGCTGCACGTAGCAAGTCTTGCACAATGCTACCACAAGATGTTCCATATAGATAACCCCAGAAAGGCCAAACTTGAGCAAACAGGGTAAAAACAGGAACTAAAAGGGACAGGATGCAATTTTATGGTTTTTCCGAGAACATAAAGTGGAAAAACAAGTTTACCCCCCAGGTGACCTAAAGACTGGATTCAGAAGAACCAATAGAATAACTGTTACTGTGCTAAGCTAAAAACTAACCCCCTGCTCCCTATAAAAGATCTGTGCCCTAGAGCCCGGTGTGCCAGTCACTGAAGCTCCGGCTGAGGTTCCACTGTGCACCCGCAGGCGCCTGTGTACGAATAAAACAGCCTCCTGCTTCTTGCAGCCAGTGTCTCCTGTGGTTCATTCCGGGTTTGAGATCTGTGGTTCTTTCATTTTGGAGGTTTCACCGAGATACAAGATCCTGGTTCCAACCCAGATCCCTAACCGGAGGACACCCGACATCACTGGGAGGTAAGCCGGCCAGCTCGAGCTCTCTGATTTGTTGGTCTAATGTTCAGTGTCTTGCGCAGCGTCTGTAAGACTATGCATAGTCATCCAGTATTTTGAGGCAGCTTGAGAAGGAGTTGAGGAACTCAGACTTCTCCCCTGCCACCCTGGGAGACGTCCCAGGGATCAGAGGGGTCCATTTCTTCGGGGCCCCCAGTGTTTCCGAGGGATACACTGTCTTTGTAGGCAATGGAGAAACACGTACTTCTCCCAGGCCGTCTGATACTTTCGGTTTCCACCGAAGCCGCGCAGCGCTCTTCCTGTTCGGTCTTATCTTTGTGTCTGTGTGTTTGTCTCTTTACTTTCTCTCCAAAACTAACATGGGGCACTCACTGACCACCCCTTTGAGCCTCACTCTAGATCATTGGCAAGATATTCAAGATCGGGCAAACAACCTGTCCGTGACAATCAAGAAAAAGAAATGGAAAACACTCTGCACCTCAGAATGGCCAACATTCAACACTGGCTGGCCAGCAGAAGGGACCTTTAACATTAATCTTATCTTACAGGTGAAATCCCAAATCTTTACCCACGGTCCTCATGGACACCCCGACCAGATACCCTATATTGTCACCTGGGAAGATCTGACCTCCAATCCACCCCCTTGGGTGGTTCCTTTCTCTCCACCCAAGCCCCTTGAACATTCTGCTCCCCTCATCCCAGTTCCCCCTCTCCCTTCTCAAACCTCTCAACTTTACCCCGTTCTTAACAAATCTGAGACCTTAATTAAATCAGGGGCAACACCAAAGAAGGTTCTGCCGCCAGAAGACTCAACTCTGATTGACCTGCTGACTGACGAGCCTCCTCCTTACCAGCCCCAACCCTTACAAGCCCCTGAACCCGATCAACAATCCTCAGAGGAGGAAAACAACCAGGAGGGCCCAACCGCCAGTGCTCCCCCAGATCCATCTCCCATGGTGGGACGACTCCGGGGACGTCGAGACCACACCGCCTCGGGGGACACCTCTAAAGTCCTCCCCCTGCGACAAACAGGGGGCCCCAACGGCCAATATCAGTACTGGCCTTTCTCTGCCTCTGACCTCTATAACTGGAAAACCCATAACCCTTCCTTTACTAAGGATCCTATAGCACTAACCTCTTTGATTGAATCTATTCTAGTAACTCACCAGCCAACATGGGATGATTGCCAGCAGCTCTTACAGATACTCCTCACTTCAGAGGAGAAACAAAAGGTTCTCTTGGAAGCTCGCAAAAATGTGCCAGGGGACGACGGGCGCCCCACCCAACTCCCAAATTTGATTAACGAAGCTTTTCCTTTAACCCGGCCAAACTGGGACTATGCGACTGAAGCAGGTAGGAACCACCTATGTCTCTATCGCCAGTTACTCATAGCGGGTCTCCATGGAGCAGGGCGACGGCCCACCAATTTGGCTCAGGTAAGACAGACTATCCAGGGGTCAGAGGAAACTCCGACAGCCTTCTTAGAGAGATTAAAAGAGGCTTATCGGAGGTTTACTCCCTTTGATCCCGATAGTGAGGACCAGAAAGGAAACATTTCTATGGCTTTTATTTGGCAGTCCGCCCCAGATATCAGGACTAAATTGCAAAGATTAGATAACCTACAGGATTTTTCTCTAGCAGATTTACTGAAGGAAGCTGAAAAGATATTTAACAAAAGAGAAACTCCAGAAGAATGAGAAGATAGGATTAGAAAGATGCAAGAAGAACGAGACCTTAAACTTAGGGAAGAATCAGATAAGAGAGAGAGAGAGAAAAAGACCGGAGGCATAACAGGGAACTGAGTAAGATATTGGCCACTGTAGTTCAGGCAGGACATCAGGGAGACAAGATAAACAGGGACAGGGAACGGAGCAAACCCCGTGTAGACCGAGACCAGTGTGCCTACTGCAAGGAAAGAGGACACTGGGTAAAAGACTGCCCAAAGAGACCCCCCAACCCCAGAAGAGGTACAAATCGGACCTCCCAATTGCTAGCCTTAGACGAAGACTAGGGGAGTCAGGGCTAGGAGCTCCCCCCTGAGCCCCGGGTAACTCTGCAAGTAGGGGGGAAACCTGTGACCTTCCTAGTGGATACAGGAGCCCAACACTCGGTGCTGACACAGGCACCAGGACCCATGAGCCACAAGACGACATGGGTTCAAGGTGCCACCGGGAGCAAACCATACCGATGGACCACCAAAAGAGAAGTACACCTTGCCACAGGTAAGGTTTCCCATTCGTTTCTACATGTGCCTGATTGTCCGTATCCACTACTAGGAAGAGACTTATTGACCAAGTTGAGAGCCCAAATTTATTTTAAGGATGGGAGTGCCTCCATCACAGGGCCAAACCAGACCCCCTTACATGTATTGACTTTCAAATTGGAAGACGAATATAAACTGTTTGACAAACCTTCTGTACCTATGGAAAATATGAACTATTGGCTTAGTTCTTACCCGGAGGCCTGGGCTGAAACCGGAGGAATGGGAATGGCTAAACAACAATCTCCAATAGTCGTTCACCTAAAAGCCACTGCTACTCCCATCAATATTAAACAATATCCTATGTCAAGGGAGGCCTACCAGGGCACCAAGCCACATATCAAGCGCCTCTTAGACCAAGGCATTCTAACACCTTGCCGGTCGCCCTGGAATACTCCATTGCTGCCCGTCAAAAAGCCGGGAACCAATGATTACCGACCGGTCCAAGACTTAAGGGAAGTTAACAAGAGGGTACAAGATATTCACCCCACAGTGCCAAATCCTTACAATCTCCTCAGCACCTTGCCTCCTACCCATACTTGGTATACTGTTCTGGATCTGAAAGATGCCTTTTTCTGCCTAAGACTGTCTCCCCAAAGTCAGGCTCTTTTTGCATTCGAATGGAAGGATCCCGAGGAAGGAGTCTCTGGACAACTGACCTGGATGAGACTGCCACAAGGATTTAAAAACAGTCCAACACTCTTTGATGAGGCCTTGCATCAAGATTTGGCCGACTTTCGTGTAAGACACCCTTCCTTAATCCTGCTTCAATATGTAGATGACATCTTGCTGGCTGCAGCCTCCAAGGAAGATTGCCTAACAGGTACGGAGGAATTATTACAAACTTTGGGACTATTGGGGTACCGGGCGTCAGCAAAAAAGGCCCAAATCTGTCAGACAAGAGTTACCTATCTTGGCTATGAACTCCATGATGGTCAACGCTGGTTGACAGCTGCCAGAAAAGAGACTATCTCGAGTATACCAACCCCCCAGAGTCCCAAGCAGCTGCGGGAATTTCTAGGGACCGCCGGATTCTGTAGACTCTGGATCCCTGGGTTTGCTGAGATAGCAGCCCCCTTGTACCTACTGACTAAACAAGGTAACTCCTTTACCTGGACTAAGGAGCATCAATTGGCATTTGATCACATTAAATTGGCTCTTCTGTCAGCCCCCGCCTTGGGCCTACAAAGCCTACAAAGCCTTTTGATCTATTTGTAGATGAAAAACAGGGTTATGCAAAAGGGGTTTTAACCCAAAAGCTGGGCCCTGGAGGCGACCTATAGCCTACCTGTCAAAGAAATTAGATCCAGTGGCAGCAGGATGGCCACCATGCCTCCGGATGATAGCGGCTGTGGCCCTTCTGATTAAGGACGCCACTAAACTGACTTTGGGACAGCCATTAACCCTATTAACCCCTCATGCCATTGAGACCATAATTCGCCAGCCACCCGATCGCTGGATGTCAAACGCCCGACTCACCCATTACCAGTCTTTGTTGTTGGACACTGACCGAATTCATTTCGGCCCCATGGTGACCCTGAATCCAGCAACCCTCCTGCCGCTCCCAGGAGAAGCCGATCCTCACAACTGCCAGCAGATTCTTGCAGAGACACAGGGGACCCGGCCAGACCTCACAGACCAACCAATGAAAGATGCGGAGCTGGTCTGGTACACAGATGGAAGCAGTAATCTGCTCAATGGAGAACAACGAGCGGGAGCGGCCATCACCACCGAATCTGAGGTAATATGGGCGAGTGCACTTCCAGGCGGGACATCAGCTCAGCGGGCAGAACTGATAGCTCTGACTCAAGCCTTGAAGTTGGCAGAGGGGAAGAAACTAAACGTATACACAGACAGCAGATATGCCTTTGCCACGGCTCATATACATGGAGAAATTTACAGGCGCCGGGGATTACTGACCTCAGAGGGAAAAGAAATCAAAAATAAGACTGAAATATTAGCTTTGCTTAAAGCTTTATTTTTGCCTAAAAAGTTAAGTATCATACATTGTCCCGGCCATCAAAAAGGGGATACTCCAGAGGCCAGAGGAAACAGATTAGCAGATGAGACAGCCAAAAAAGCCGCCCTGGGGCCACAACTTCTGATAATGACTCTATTGCCCCAATGAGCAGACCCACAACGTGATGACCATGAGGAACAATGGGTCTATGAGGACCAAGATTTAAGTGTCATACAGAAACTGGGGGCCACTTACAACCCAGAAGAAAATACCTGGAAATACCAGGGAAAGACTATCATGCCCCTCAAAAATGCAAAACAACTGGCGAAGTCCCTACACAGACTGACACACCTCGGGGCTAAAAAGATGAAAGAGCTCTTAGACCGTGGGGAAGGTACTTTATATCTCCCGAACAGGGATCAACTCCTTCGCCAAATAGCAGAAAATTGTCAAGCATGTGCCCAGGTAAATGCTGGAATCCGAGCAGATGGGTCAATGGATATAAGATTATATCCATGATATAGAAAAGGGGGAAATGAAGGACCTCAAGGCCCCAGGCCCAACATTAGGAAATCTAACCCCTGTGCCCTGAAGCTGCAAGATGCTCCCTTACACAACCCCCATGTCAAAACCCCACCAGCTGCACGTAGCAAGTCTTGCACAATGCTACCACAAGACCACATGTATTTACTTCTGTCTTTGTCTCTTCTGATTAATTTTTGTTTGAAATCTCTTCTGTCAATTATGAGAATAGCTACTTTTGCTTGTTTCTGACATCTATTGCATTGAATATATTTTTAATCCTTTTACTTTCAGCTTATGAATGTCTTTGCCCATGAGGTGAGCCTCTTGCAAACAACTATAGTTTTACCATCTTTTTAAAAAATTCATTCTGCTAATCTTTGCCTTTTTTATTGAAGAGTTGAGATTATTTGTATTCAGTGCTATTATGGATATGTATTTGTGGTTTCCAGTCATTTTTTGTTATATTTAATTCTGTCTTTATTCTGATTTGGTTGATTAGTCTTCATTGATTTGGGAGAGTTTGGATTTGTTTTTGGGTTCCCCTGTGTGAAGTTGATCTTTGAGTATTCTGTATAATAGTGCATGGGTGGTCATACATTCTTTTTTTGTTTATCCTTATCATGGAAAGTTTTATTTATACATCAAATTTGAAAGAGAACTTTGCTGGATATAGGAATCTTGACTGCCAATTGTTTTTCTTTTAGAGTTTGGAATATCACATTCCAGGCCCTCCTTGATTTTAGGGTCTGAGTTGAGAAGTCAGAAGTCAGAAATGATCCTTATTTGTTTGCCTCTATATGTGTCCTGATATTTTTCTCTGTGTCTTTTAATATTTTTCCTTCTATATTATTATTATTATTATTATTATTATTATTATTATTATTATTATTATTATTATTTCAGTACTGAACCACATAACCATCCCTTTTTTATTTTTTAATTTTTTAAATTTTTTTATTGTTGGTTGTTCAAAACATTACAAATTTCTTGATATATCATATTTCACACTTTGATTCAAGTGGGTTATGAACTCCCACTTTTACCCCATATACAGATTGCAGAATCACATCAGTTACAGATCCATTGATTTACATATTGCCATACTAGTGTCTGTTGTGTTCTGCTGCCTTTCCTATCCTCTACTATCCCCCCTCCCCTCCCCTCCCCTCCCCTCTTCTCTCTCTACCCCCTCTACTGTCATTCATTTCTCCCCCTTGTATTATTTTCCCCTTTCTCCTCACTTCCTCTTGTATGTACTTTTGTATAACCCTGAGGGTCTCCTTCCATTTCCATGCAATTTCCCTTCTCTCTCCCTTTCCCTCCCACCTCTCATCCCTGTTTAATGTTAATCTTCATCTCATGCTCTTCCTCCCTACTCTGTTCTTAGTTACTCTCCTTATATCAAAGAAGATATTTGGCATTTGTTTTTTAGGTATTGGCTAGCTTCACTTAGAATAATCTGCAATAATGCATCCATTTCCCTGCAAATTCTATGATTTTGTCATTTTTTAATCCATTGTGTATAAATGCCACATTTTTTTAATCCATTCGTCTATTGAAGGGCATCTAGGTTGGTTCCACAGTCTTGCTATTGTGAATTGTGCTGCTATGAACATCGATGTAGCAGTGTTCCTGTAGCATGCTCTTTTTAGGTCTTTAGGGAATAGACCGAGAAGGGGAATAGCTGGGTCAAATGGTGGCTCCATTCCCAGCTTTCCAAGAAATCTCCATACTGCTTTCCAAATTGGCTGCACCAATTTGCAGTCCCACCAGCAATGTACATCCTCGCCAGCACTTGTTCTGTTTGACTTCATAATGGCTGCCAATCTTACTGGAATGAGATGGTATCTTAGGGTGGTTTTGATTTGCATTTCTCTGATAGCTAGAGATGGTGAGCATTTTTTCATGTACTTGTTGATTAATTGTATGTCCTCCTCTGAGAAGTGTCTGTTCAGGTCCTTGGCCCATTTGTTGATTGGGTTATTTGTTATCTTATTGTATAATTTTTTGAGTTCTTTGTATATTCTGGATATTAGAGCTCTATCTGAAGTGTGAGGAGTAAAGATTTGTTCCCAGGATGTAGGCTCCCTATTTACTTCTCTTATTGTTTCTTTAGCTGAGAAAAAACTTTTTAGTTTGAGTAAGTCCCATTTGTTGATTCTAGTTATTAATTTTTGTGCTATGGGTGTCCTATTGAGGAATTTGGAGCCCGACCCCACAGTATGTAGATCGTAGCCAACTTTTTCTTCTATCAGACGGTGTGTCTCTGATTTGATATCAAGCTCCTTGATCCATTTTGAATTAACTTTTGTGCATGGCGAGAGAAAGGGATTCAGTTTCATTTTGTTGCATATGGATTTCCAGTTTTCCCAGCACCATTTGTTGAAGATGCTATCCTTCCTCCATTGCATGCTTTTAGCCCCTTTATCAAATATAAGATAGTTGTAGTTTTGTGGATTGGTTTCTGTGTCCTCTATTCTGTACCATTGGTCCACCCACCTGTTTTGGTACCAGTACCATGCTGTTTTTGTTACTATTGCTCTGTAGTATAGTTTGAAGTCTGGTATCGCTATACCACCTGATTCACACTTCCTGCTTAGCATTGTTTTTGCTATTCTGGGTCTTTTATTTTTCCATATGAATTTCATGATTGCTTTCTCTATTTCTACAAGAAATGCTGTTGGGATTTTGATTGGCATTGCATTAAACCTATAGAGAACTTTTGGTAATATCGCCATTTTGATGATGTTAGCTCTGCCTATCCATGAACAGGGTATATTTTTCCATCTTCTAAGATCTTCTTCTATTTCTCTCTTTAGGGTTCTGTAGTTTTCATTGTATAAGTCTTTCACCTCTTTTGTTAGGTTGATTCCCAAGTATTTTATTTTTTTTTTTGAGGATATTGTGAATGGAGTGGTTGTCCTCATTTCCATTTCAGAGGATTTGTCACTGATATACAGGAATGCCTTTGATTTATGCGTGTTGATTTTATATCCTGCCACTTTGCTGAATTCATTTATTAGTTCTAATAGTTTCTTTGTAGACCCTTTTGGGTCTGCTAGGTATAGAATCATGTCACCTGCAAATAGTGATAATTTAAGTTCTTCTTTTCCTATTTTTATGCCTTTGATTTCTTTCATCTGTCTAATTGCTCTGGCCAGTGTTTCGAGAACTATGTTGAACAGAAGTGGAGAGAGAGGGCATCCCTGTCTTGTTCCAGATTTTAGAGGGAATGCCTTCAATTCTTCTCCATTCAGAATGATGCTAGCCTGAGGCTTAGCATAGATTGCTTTTACAATATTGAGGTATGTTCCTGTTATCCCTAGTTTTTCTAGAGTTTTGAACATAAAGGGATGCTGTACTTTGTCAAATGCTTTTTCTGCATCTATCGAGATGATCATATGGTTCTTATTTTTAAGTCTATTGATGTGGTGAATAACATTTATTGATTTCCGTATATTGAACCAGCCTTGCATCCCAGGGATGAATCCTACTTGATCATGGTGCACAATTTTTTTGATATGTTTTTGTATCCGATTCGCCAGAATTTTATTGAGGATTTTTGCATCTAGGTTCATTAGAGATATTGGTCTGTAGTTTTCTTTCTTTGAAGTGTCTTTGTCTGGTTTAGGTATCAGGGTGATGTTGGCCTCATAGAATGAATTTGGAAGTTCTCCCTCTTTTTCTATTTCCTGAAGTAGCTTGAAAAGTATTGGTATTAGTTCCTCTTTAAAGGTTTTGTAAAACTCTGCTGTACACCCATCCGGTCCTGGGCTTTTCTTAGTTGGTAGTCTTTTGATGGTTTCTTCTATTTCCTCAATTGATATTGGTCTGTGTAGGTTGTCTATATCCTCCTGACTCAATCTGGGCAGATCATATGACTTAAGAAATTTATCGATTCCTTCACTATCTTCTAATTTATTGGAGTATAGGGATTCAAAATAATTTTTGATTATCTTCTGTATTTCTGAAGTGTCTGTTGTGATATTGCCTTTTTCATCCCGTATGCTAGTAATTTGAGTTCTCTCTCTTCTTCTCTTCGCTAGCATGGCTAAGGGTCTGTCGATTTTGTTTATTTTTTCAAAGAACCAACTTTTAGTTTTGTCAATTTTTTCAATTGTTCCTTTGTTTCGATTTCATTAATTTCAGCTCTGATTTTAATGATTTCTTGCCTTCTACTTCTTTTGCTGTTGTTTTTTTCTTCTTTTTCAAGGATTTTGAGATGAAGTATGAGATCATTTATTTGTTGGTTTTTTTCTTTTTTTAAGGAATGAACTCCAAGCAATGAATTTTCCTCTTAGAACTGCTTTCAATGTGTCCCACAGATTCCGATATGTTGTGTCTGTGTTTTCATTTATCTCTAAGAATTTTTTAATTTCCTCCTTGATGTCTTCTATAACCCATTGATCATTCAGTAACCTATTGTTCATTCTCCAAGTGATGTATGCTTTTTCCTTCCTTCTTTTATCGTTGATTTTCAGTTTCATTCCATTATGATCAGATAAGATGCATGGTATTATCTCTACTCCTTTATATTGTCTAAGAGTTGCCCTGTGACATAATATATGATCTATTTTTGAGAAGGATCCATGTGCTGCTGAGAAAAAAGTATAACTGCTTGATGTTGGGTGGTATACTCTATATATGTCAATTAAGTCTAGGTTATTAATTGTGTTATTGAGTTCTATAGTTTCCTTATTCAACTTTTGTTTGGAAGATCTGTCCAGTGGCAAGAGAGGTGTGTTGAAGTCTCCCATGATTATGGTATGGTGGTCTATTAGACTCTTGAATTTGAGAAGAGTTTGTTTGACGAACATAGCTGCACCATTGTTTGGGGCATATGCATTTATGATTGTTATGTCTTGTTGGTGTATGGTTCCCTTGAGCAGTATGTAGTGTCCCTCTTTATCCCTTTTGATTAATTTTGGCTTGAAATCTATTTTATTTGATATGAGTATGGACACTCCTGCTTGTTTCCGAAGTCCATATGAGTGATATGATTTTTCCCAACCTTTCACCTTCAGCCTATATATGTCTTTTCCTATCAAATGCATCTCCTGTAGGCAGCATATTGTTGGGTCTTGTTTTGTGCTCCATTCTACTAGCCTGTGTCTCTTAATTGGTGAGTTTAAGCCATTAACATTTAGGGTTATTATTGAGATATGGGTTGTTCTTCCAGCCATATTTGTTTATTTCTTTTACTAAACATGGTTTGTTTTCCTCTTTGATTATTTCCCCCCCTTTACTGTCCTACCTCCCACTGTTGGTTTTCATTGTTATTTTCCATTTCCTCTTCCTGTAATGTTTTGCCGAGGATGTTTTGAAGAGATGGTTTTCTAGCTGCATATTCTTTTAACTTTTGTTTATCGTGGAAGGTTTTAATTTCATCTTCCATCCTGAAGCTTAATTTCGCTGGATACACAATTCTTGGTTGGAACCCATTTTCTTTCAGTGTTTGAAATATGTTTTTCCAGGATCTTCTAGCTTTCAGAGTCTGTGTTGAAAGATCAGCTGTTATCCTGATTGGCTTACCCCTAAATGTAATCTGCTTCCTTTCTCTTGTAGCTTTTAAAATTCTCTCCTTATTCTGTATGTTGGGCATCTTCATTATAATGTGCCTAGGTGTGGATCTCTTATGATTTTGCACATTCGGCGTCCTGTAGGCTTCTAGGATTTGGGATTCTGTCTCATTCTTCAAGTCTGGGAAGTTTTCTCGTATTATTTCATTGAATAGACTGCTCATTCCTTTGGTTTGGAGTTCTGTACCTTCCTGTATCCCAATGACTCTTAAGTTTGGTCTCTTAATGTTATCCCATATTTCTTGGATGTTCTGCTCATGGTTTCTTAACAGTCTTGCTGAACTGTCTATGTTCTTTTCCAGTTGAAATACTTTGTCTTCATTGTCTGATGTTCTATCTTCTAAGTGTTCTACTCTGCTGGTAGTATTCTCCATTGAGTTTTTAAGTTGGTTTATTGCTTCCTGCATTTCTAGGATTTCTGTTTGTTTGGTTTTTATAACCTCTATCTCCCTGTATAGTTTTTCCTTTGCTTCCTGGATTTGTTTGTGTAATTCATTGTCGAAGTGACCTTTCATTGTCTGATTTTGCTGTCTGATGTCTTCCTTGATACTCCAGATCATCTGAAGCATGTATATCCTGAATTCTTTATCTGACATTCCATCTGCTGCAGCTGTTACCTCTTCTAAAGTTGAGTTGACCTGCATTGCTTGTGGTCCTTTCTTTCCTTGTCTTTTCATACTGCTTGCGTTTCTTTCTGCTTGGTGAAACTGTTGTGTTTTTGAAATGTTTTTTTTTTCCCCTATATATTTATATTGCTCTTGTATAGTTGAAAAGTCTCCCTTGCAGGGTTGGGCGGCGGTCTGCCTACCTTGCAGGCGCGGGCGGCGGCTCTGCTCTGCCCCTCCTCCAATTGGTGTGAGGTGTCTACCATGCCCGCGGACCTCTGGGCCTGTACTGCCGGTCGGTCGCAGGTCTGCCTAACTTGCAGGCGCGGGCGGCGGCTCTGCTCTGCCCTTACTCCAATTGAAGTGACGTGTCTACCACGCCGATGGGTCGCTGGGCTTATTCCGGGCATGGGCGGCTGCTCTGCTCTGCCCCCCCTCCAATTGTTGTGACTTGTCTACCACACCCGCGGACCGCTGGGCCTGTTCCGGGTGCGGGCGAAGGCTCTGTTCTGTTCCTACTCCAATTGGGGTGACGTGCCTACCACCCCGGCCGGTCGCTGGGCCTGTTCCACCGGTCGGTCGCAGGTCTGCCTACCTTGCGGGCACAGGCGGCGGCTCTGCTCTGCCCCTACTGCAAATGGGGTGACGTGTCTGTTGTACCGGCAGGCCACTGGGCCTGTCCCGCTGGTCGGTCGCAGGTCTGCCCACCTTTCAGGCACGGGTGGCGGCTCTGCTCTGCCCCTACTCCAATTGGGGTGTCGTGACTGCCACGCCGGCAGGTCGCTGGGCCTGTTCCTGGCACGGGCGGAGGCTCTGCTCTGCCCCTACTCCAATTGTGGTGACGTGTGTACCACACCGGCAGGCCGCTGGGCCTGATCCGCCGGTCTGTCGCAGGTCTGCCTACCTTGCAGGCATGGGCGGCGGCTCTGCCCTGCCCCTCCTACCACGCCCGTGTACCACTGGGTCGCAGGTCTGCCCACCTTGCGGGTGCAGGTGGCGGCTCTGCTCCGCCCCCTCTCCAATTGGGGTCACGCGACCACCACGCCTGCGAGCCTCTGGGCCTGCTCCGGGTGCGGGCGGCGGCCCGGCTCCTCCCCTCTGTCTCGATGACAAAGCGAGAGAGACTCGGGTGTCTGTGACTCACCCTCCCTACCAGGAGACCAACTGTTTCTGTCGCCGCTGGTATTGATGAAGTTCTCTCTTCCGCCGCTTTCTGATGACATCAGATCTCTGCCATGTTGGTATCCTATGCGAATGGCAGCATTTCGTTCCCTTTGTCAGGTAACCAAAGCAACGGGTGAGTCCTGACAGGCCCTCACAGGCCCCGTCTCAGTCTTGTTGCCGCTGCCCACGAAGGCTCGGTTGGTATTTACCTCCACAGTACTCAGCAGGACCCGGACCGAGAAGCAGTTTCTGCGCGCTCCTTAGCCCTGGGCCAGAGCAGTTCCGGGAGCTGGAACTCGGCTGCTCCGTGCTTGGTGTATGCTCTGATAAGAGCAGGCTCCAAGAAGCAGTTTCCGCGGGTTATTTAGCACTGAGCCTGAGTAATCTGTCTGCAAGCCGCAGGCGAATGGCAGCCTGAAATTACCTGTTCTATGGCTGGATGAGCTGCTGTCAGTCGAAAACAGGGATGGTGACGTCAGCTCTCCAAGATGGTGGCTGCTGGCCTCCTCTGTGGTCTGACCGGTGTGGAGAACTGAATTGGACCGCTTTCTTCCCCGTCTCAAACCCAGAATTCAGCACTTAGTACGGTAATTGCACAGCTGGCAGAAGCCCACGGAAACTGCAGCGCTGTATCCCTGCGAGGCTATCTCCTTGTTTCCCAGCTCGCGCTAAAGACTCTAGCCGCGGGGCGATTTGCTGAATAAGCAGTGTTACCCTCCGTGCGACAAATCTCTCGCGTTTGAGTCCCTGTAGCCGATCCTCGTGTGATGGAAATCCTTCCTCCAGGTTCCGGAGCACCCCACTATTGCTGGAAATTCCTCACAAGATAGCCTTTAGCCGTCCTAACTCGTCATATCCCACACAGTGACGCGGCACATGGGGGCAATGCACTCCCCTCGCCGCCATCTTCCTGTCTCCCCCCATCCCTTTTTTATTTTATTTTATTTTTTTAAATTTTGAGACAAGACCATGCTCAGTTGCTTAGGGCCTTTCCAACTTGCTGAGGCTGGTTTTGAATTTGTGATCCTGCTGCCTGAGCCTCCTGAGTTGCTGGAATTACTGGCTTGCACCACCATGCTTGGCCTTTTTCCTTATTTTGTATAGTAAGCATTTTGATTATTATGTGTCTTGGAGAATTTCATTTATATTCTGGTCTATTTGAGATCCTGTATAGTTCCTGTATGCGCATGGTTCTCTCACTTCTGAAATCGGACAAGTTTTTTTGTTATTATCTCATTCAAGGTAATCTTAATGTCTTTAGCCTTTATCTCCATGTTTTTTTATATACCAATGATGTTCAAGTTTCTCCTCCTGATGGTGTCGTGGAATTCTTGAGTATTCTGATCAAGTTCTATCATTTTTTTTTCCTTTATTGCCTACTGTGTACTCAAGTTCATGCACCCTATCTCAAGACCTTAAGTTTTGTCTTTGGGGCCTAAAACTCTATTTTTCTGTGCAATCTAATCTGCTTCTGATACTTCCAAGTGAATTTTTTAATATTTATTTTTAGTTGTAGCTGGATGCAATACCTTTATATTATTTATTTATTTTTTTATGTGGTGCTGAGGATCAAACCTACGGCCTCTCATGTGCTAGGAGAGCACTCTTCACTAAGCCACAACCCCAGCCCCCAAGTGAATTTTTAATTTGATTCATTTTATCTTTAATTTCCAGCAGTTCTGATTAGCTTCTTTTTAATATTTCCATTTGTTTTTAATAATAGCCTTTCATACTCTGTATTTTCTCTCAATTCATTCCTTAGATCTTCTTTTAGTTGATTGAATATTTTAATAATCAGCTTTTTATAAACATTCTCTGGAATTTAATCTACTTCCTACCTGTTGGATCCTTTGTTAGGGGATTTTGAATTTCATGAGGCTATTTCTTAGGCTGTTTCTTCATATTTTCAGATGTTTTGGACTTGTGTATCAATGGAAATGGGACCCCTTCAGCTTTTGTTTGCAAATATTTTTGTGTAATTATTATTTTTTTCTTTGTAAAAGAGACACAGACAGCAGAATGCATTTTGACATATTATACATACATAGAGTATAACTTAATGAAATTAGGATTCCATTCTTGTGGTTGAGCATGATGTGTAGTAGTACTAGTTTCATATTCATAAATAAACAAAGGAAATTTATATCTGATTCATTCTACTGTCTTTCCTATTCCTATTTCCCTTCTCTTCCCTTCCTTTTTTGTTCTGGAGTTTGTCTCTGTTTTTAACATGTGAGTCACTCTCAAGGGGTGCAATCTGAAGTTCTTCTTTTGCTGTTTCTCCTTGGAACCTGGTTGTGAGTTTCAGGTACTTGTCTCCAAGATTCTATGATTGAAGTAGTGTTACGGCTCAAGTGGGCTAGATCACTTGTGGAGTGAGATTCTCTGTTGCTTAGCTGAGTGTGAGTGTTTCTTGGAAGCAGAATCTCTGTGATCTTTAAGTGTGTCAATCACTTTCCAGCCTAAGATGGAAGGGGAGCCAGGAAAAATATTTAATGTCAATAACACATATGAAGCCTTAAGATAAATTTCCAGTGTCTAATTCAAAATATATAACACTAATTGCCACCTATGTAGAAATGGTGGAGTCATCATTTAACATCAGAACCAATAATATAATACTGAACTAGCTCAGGCATTTGATAGCAGGTATCTACTATGTAATCTACTCTATTAATAATCTCAACAATATAAATATGGCAAGAATTGCATAAATCATACAATTCTATTATATGGTAGGATTAAGTAAAGACAAATTATGGTTGGAAAGTGAGAAAAATGCAATATTTTAAAAAAACAATCAGAGGAGAGGCAGGAAGTAGGTAACAAGGATCATCTGGAAAATGAAGGAATAAAAACCTAACTGAAAGTAATAAAAGAATAAAAACAGTAAAAGGGAATAAGAAAATTTAACTGTTGGTGGAGAAAGGGAATGAAAATGGGAAGATAAGAGGGACAAGAAAGAAGGTATGAACAAACCAACAACTCAAACCCTTGTATAATTTTAGCCCACTTAAGCCTATCAAGGCTAAATAATCTAAAAGTGCAAAAGAAAGGCATTAATATGAAAGTACAATGATATATGTATACATTCGTATAAATATATGCATATATACATATACATATATTTGAAACTATATACATAGTGAGAGCACAGCCATATATACAAACCCATATAGTCACTCAAAATCATGCATAATGTTAAAATAAAGAAAACAATACAATATTATGAAATTAGGCTTGGAAAAATAAATTTACAATTTAAGAGAATAAAATTAAAATAAATAAAAATGGGAATATGTAGGGAAAAGAAGAAATAATGAAAAAGAAAAAAAATCTTACTGCTAAATTTTCACTGAGGTGACCAAAATTGTTGGCAGGGATGGATTTTCATTCTTCGTATCTAGTTTTGGCTTTATAACCCTTGGGCTATAGACTGAGGTTTGTTAAGTCCAATGTCTCTGTGTTTCTGATTGAGCTTCCAGACATTATGACTAGGAGGCAAAACTTACTGTAGTAGTTCTCAGCATCCGGTATCCCAGTATAGGGTGAGACAGAATGGAGTGCTGACAAATTGTGTATTTGTAAAATGAGGATGGTACAGAGTTGAAAATTGAAGTTTCAGTAGTCTGGGTTTAGTCTTGACCAAACCATGAAATTCTGTGGATGTTTGCGATTAATCCATGGCCCCTATTTTGGGGGAGATGCCAGTCTGTGCAGAATAACTGGGTCTCCAGGACCTCCTGTAAAATCCGCTTTTAGTGAATAGGGACTAAACCTCTATATATTTCACCTTTACTGACACAAATGTGAAGTACTATGTGCCCTGGAGTGCAGATACTTTTGTGTGGCTGCTAAAGGAATCTTCCCATAACTCTTATGTGGTCCCAGCAACAGAGAGAAATTTCTTCTCTGGTATTAAGTGTCTCTATGGTCCATTCTTTGTGCCTATTTCTGTCTTTCTCGTATACACACCCTCAGGGAATTCTTTTAGCTGACTATTGGTGACTTCCTTTATAAATTCTGATCATTGATCTTTGCTAACAGCTGCATAGCACTTACATATGTTTCCTCCAGTGCTTGGAAGGCACTTTACATGACTGGGAGAAATTTCCAAACTATAGAATGCTTTCTGCCTGTGGGGTGAGATATTTTGGAGCTTTCTTTCACTGAGTCATTTCCCCTGCTGAGTCCATTAAATGAGCCATCCTCTTTAATCCCTAGGTTTCCCCAAACATTTTTTTCTTTATTCTTTATCCAATAGCCATGGTGGATCTTTGTCTCTACTCCTATAACACTGCTACAGCCACTACTCCTGCTGGCAACCAAGCTGGCATGTTTGTAAGATATTATTCCTTATAAAATGTTCAAGATTCTGACTTTTCTGTATCTCTATGATTTCTTTTACAGTCTAATATTAAGCATCAGTGAGTTCCCCTAGTTACTCACCTCATTCACAAGCAATCTTCCCACTTTGAAAGTCTGCTGCTGATAAAATACTGGGAAATGCATCATTCCTCTACTACAGCATCTCTCTCTTCTGAGATTAAATTCTTGAAATTCTACATATGAATAACATCAAATGGCATTTGTTTGCTATACCTATTTTTCCTCACATTATGTGAAAAAATATTAGGAAAATTTGGAAATTTTAATGGAAGAAAAATTTCATTTTTAAAAGTGAGGACAAATAAGTACACTATTCAGAAAATATTATGCCAAAATTATAGTAACTTTATAAAGCCTACCTTAAAATTACTCTGAAACATAAAATAATATGTATAAATAAATGAAAGCAACTTTTTTTTCATGTACCTAAGGTAATGATGCCCATCTCATTCCACCACTTTTCTGCCCCCATTCCCCTCCCCTCCCCTTCCTTCCCTTTTCCTAATAAAAGTTTCTCCATTTTTCCTATGCACCCCCCATATGGATCAGCATCCACTTATCAGAGACAACATTCAGCTTTTGGTTTGGGGGGATTGGCTCACTTTGCATAGCATGATATTCTTCAACCCCATTCATTTACCTGCAAATGGCATGATTTTATTCTCTTTTAATGCTGAGTAACATTCCATTGTGTGTGTGTGTGTGTTATATATATATAACACTTTCTTTATCCATTCATCTATTGAAGGGCATCTAGGTTGATTCCACAGTTTAGCTCTCATGAATTGAGCTGTTATGGAGACTGATGTGGCTGTATCACTGTAGTATGCTGATTTTAAGTCCTTTGAGTATAGAACGAGGAGTGGGATAGCTGGGTCAAATGATGGTTCCACTCCAAGTTTTCTAAGGAAACTCCATACCACTTTCCAAAGTGGTTGCACCAATGTGCAGTCCCACCAGCAATGTATAAGTTCCCCATATCCTTGACAACAAATTTTGCTGTTTGTATTCTTGACAACTACCATTCTGACTAGCATGAGTTGAAATCTTAGAGTAGTATTAATCTGCATTTCTCTAATTACTAGAGATGTTGAACATTTATTAATATATTTGTTAATCCATTGTATATCTTCTTCTGAGAAGTGCCTGTTCAACTCCTTAGTCCATTTGTTGATGTTGTTTGTTTTTCTGGTGTTAAGTTTTTTGAGTTCTTTATATATTCTGGAGATTGGTGCTCTATCTGATGTGCATATTGCAAAAAATTTGCTTCCAGAGTGTAGGCTCTATTTGCACCCCATTGATTGTTTCTGTTGCTGAGAAGAGGCTTTTTAGTTTGAATGCATCCCATTTATTGATTCTTGAATTTTATTACTTAGAAATTAGGAGTCTTCTTAAGGAAGTCTGGACCAAATCCAATGTGATGAAGATTTGGGCTACTTTTTTATTGGCACCATTTGTTGAAGCGGATATGTTTTCTGCAATGTATGTTTTCAGCACTTTCATCTAGTATGAGATAACTGTATTTATGTGGGTTTGTCTCTGTGTCTTCTATTCTGTACCACTGTTCTACATGTCTATTTTGGTGCTAATACCATGCTGTTTTTGTTACTATTTCTCTGTAGTATACTTTAAGGTCTGATATAGTAATGTCACCAGCTTCACTCTTCTTGCTAAGGATTCCTTTGGTATTCTGGGTCTCTTATTTTTTCCAAATGAATTTATGGTTGATTTTTTTCTATTTTTAAAAGGAATGACATTAGTAGTTTACTTGCACTAGCATGGAATCTGTATAATGCTTTGGGCAGTATGGCCATTTGACAATATTAATTTTTCCTATCTAATAGCATGGGGGACCTTTCCATCTTCTAAGGTCTTCTTCAATTTCTTTCTTTAGTGTTCTCTAGGAGTTTTTTTTGTTTTTGTTTTTGTTTTTGTTTTTGTTTTTTTTTGTGTGTGTGTGTGAGGTTTTTCACCACTATTGTCAAATTGATTACCAAGTATTTTTATTTTATTTTTTAGGCTAACGTGAATAGGGAAGTTTTCCTAATTTCTCTTTTAGAGGATTCATCACTTATGTATATAAATTCATTTGATTTATGTACATTGATTTTATATTGTGTTACTTTGCTGAATTCATTTATTAATTCAACAAGTTTTCTGGTGGAGTTTTTTGGATGCTCTAAGTAGAATCACATCATAAGCAAATAATGATAGTTTGAGTTCTTTTCCTATTCATATCCCTTTAATTTCTTTCATCTGTCCAATAACTCTGGTTAGTTTCAAGGACTATGTTGAATATAAGTGGTAAAAGACAGCATCCCTATCTTGTTTCAGTTTTTAGAGGGAATACTTCCAATTTTTATCCATTTAGAATGATGTTGGACTTAGGTTTCGCAGAGATAGTTTTTACAATTTTGAGGTGTGTTACTACTATCCCTAGTTTTTCTAGTGTTTTGAACATGAAAAGGTCCTGTATTTTGTCAAATGCTTACTTTGCTTCAATTGATATAATCTTATGATTCTTATATTTAAGTCTATTGATCTGATGAATTACATTTATCGATTTCCATATGTTGAACCAAACTTGCATCCCTGGAATGAACCACACTTAATCATGTGCGCTATTTTTAAAATATTTTTGTATGTGATTTACCAGAATTTTATTGACAATTTTTTCATCTATGTTCATCAGGGATATTAGTCTGAAATTTCCTCTTTGATGTGTCTCTGCCTGGTTTTGGTATCAGGATGATACTAGGTTTATAGAATGAGTTTGGAAGGGTTCCCTTCTTTTGTATTTCATTGAATAATTGGAGAAATATTGATATTAATTCTTCTCTGTAGGCCTTGTGGAACTCAGCTGTGAATCCATCTGGTCCTGGGCTTTTCTTTGTTAGTAGGTATTTGATGGTGTCTTCTATTTGCTTGCTAGAAATTGATATGTATACATTATGTATGACTTCTTTACTCATTTTGGGTTCATAATATGCCCTTAGAAATTTGTTGGTGTCCTCGAGTTTTTCTATTTTACTGGAGTATAAATTTTCAAAGTAGTTTCTAATTGTCTTTTGCATTTCAGTAGTGTCTCTTGTGATATTTCCTTTTTCATCATGAATTTTATTAATCTGAGTTTTCTCTCTCCTTTTCATTAGGGTGGCTAAGGGTTTGTCAATTTTACTTATTTTTTCAAAGAAACAGCTTTTTGTTTTGTGAATTTTTTGAACCACTACTTTTGTTTTAATTTCATTAATTTCCACCCTGATTTTAATTGTTTCCTGCCTTCTCCTACTTTTGGTGTTGGTTTGTTCTTCTTTATCTAGGGATTTGAGATGTAATTTCAGGTCATTTATTTTTTGACTTTTTCTTCTTTGAATGAATGAGCTTAATGCAATGAACTTTCCTCTTAGCAATGCTTTTATAGTGTTCCAGAGATTTTGATACATTGTATTGGAGTTCTCATTGACTTCTATGATTTTTTTTTAATTTCCTCCCTGATGTCTTCTGTTATCCATGCATGATTCAGTAGCATATTATTTAGTCTACAGGTGTTGGAGTACCTTTTAGTTTTTATTTTATCATTAATTTCTAGTTTTATTCCATATGGTCAGATAGAATGCAGGGTAGTAACTCCACTTTTTTTTTGTATTTACTAAGACTTGTTTTGTGACATAAAATATGGTCTATTTTGGATAACGAACTATGTGTTGCTGAGAAAAAACTGTATTTGTTCACTGATGGATATAATACTCTATATGTCTGTAAAGTCTAAATTATTGATTGTTTTATTGAGTTCTACAGTTTCGTTGTTTAGTTTCTGTTTGGAAGATCTATCCAGTGGTGAGAGAGGTGTATTAAAGTCATCCAGTGTTACTGTGTTGTGGTCTATTTGATTCATGTAGTTGAGAAGGGTTTGTTTGATATACATAGATGCCCCATTGTTTGGGGCAAAGATATTTATCATTGTTAAGCCTTCTTACTGTATAAATCCCTTAAGCAGTATGAAATATCTTTCTGTATCCCATTTCACTAGATTTGCTTTGAAGTCCACTTTATCTGATATGATGATGGAAACTTCTGCTTGTTTGCAAGGTCTATGTGAGTAGTACGGGTTTTCCCACCCTTTCACCCTCAGTCTATGGATGTCTTTTTCTGTGAGAGAGTCTCTTAAAGGCAGAATATTGTTGGGTCTTTTTAAATCCAATCTGTCAGTCTATGACTTTCAATTGATGAGTTTAGGCCATTCACATTCAGGGTTATTATTGAAATATGATTTGTATTCCTGGACATTTGGTTTATTTTTGGTTTTTAACTCCATGTAGTTTCTCCTTTGATTGGCCTCTCCTTTAGTGTAGTTCTTCCCATTGCTGATTTTCATTGTTTTTTTTTTTTTTCATTTTCTCCTCCTGAAATATTTTGCTGAGAATGCTTCATAGTGCAGGTTTTCTCGCTGTAATTTTTTTAACTTTCATTTGTCATGAAAGGTTTTCGTTTCATCATCAAATCTTAAGCTTCATTTTGCTGAATATAAGGTTCTTGGTTGGCATCCATTTTCTTTCAGAGCTTGGTAAATGTTGTTTCAGGATCTCCTGGCTTTGAGGGGTCTGGATTGAAAAATCTGCAGAGATCTGAACTGGTCTCCCAGTGTATGTAATCTGATTCCTCTCTCTTATAACCCTTTAGATTCTATCCTTATTCAGTATGCTGTACATTTTCATTATAATGTGTCTTGTTGTTGATCTGTTGTAATTTTGTACATTTGGTTTCATGTAAGCCTCTTGTATTTGATTTTCCAATTCATTCTTCATGTTTGGGAAATTTTGTGATATTATTTTATTGAAGAGATTATACATTCCTTTGGTTTGAATCTCTGTGCTTTACTCTATCCCAATAAATCTTAGATTTGGTCTTTTGATGCTATACTGAAATTCTTGAATGTTCTGTTCATGGTTTCTTGCCATCTTCACTGTGTGGTCAACTTTATTTTCAAGTTTGGATAATTTGTCTTCATTATCTGTCATTCTGTATTCCATGTGATCTAATCCATTGTTGATGCTTTCTATTGAGTTTTTAAAATTGGTTTTATTGTTTCCTTAATTTCAAAGATTCATGATTTTTTTTGTTTCTAAGAATCTCTCTTTCTTGAAGTAATCTTTGGCTACCTGTATTTGCTCCCTTATCTCTTTATTGATATGATCAATTGATGCCTGTATTTGCTCTCTTAGGTCATTCTTTAAACCACAGGTCATTTTAATTATCTACATTCTGAACTTCTTCTCTGACATTTCACCAACTGTGCTGTCCATGGGTTCTATTATTGTAGTATCTTGGTTTGTTTGGGGCACTTTCTTCTCAATTTTTTTTCATGTTGGATATGTGTCTCCCTTTTTTAGAGTGGCTATGAGGTATTACAGTTTCTACCCTATAATCTCATAGTGTCTGTGCAGATTACCTGTACCTCCTCTTGGTGTTGGGCTTCCAGTCCCTTGCCAGTGTCCCAAGATGGATACTACCGCAACTAAAGATGATGGTGGCAATAGCATAGGTAAATCAAGGTAGCAGCAGGTACATCCCAAGATGGATGTAACCACTTTCAGAGATGGGGCTAAATCTGGGCTCCCACCTGGGTCAGCCAGGTGGTCCTGAGGCTGGGCCTAGGCTCCAGCCTGCGTTGGCAAGGTTGGTCTTATGCTTGGGCCTGGAGTGTGTCTACAGGTCAATAGGGTGGTCCTGGGCCTGATCTGGGCCTAGGCTTTTGCAGGGATCCACAGGGGTTTTCCTAGATCTGGCCTGGACTTCTGCTGGGGACCATGGGGGTGGTCCTAACCCTGGATCTGGGCTCCTGCATGGGTCAGCAAGTTGGAAGGTTGGCCATGAAATAGTAATATTATACTCAGAAAAATTATACTTCTTATTTGAAAATGAAACAAACTTTCCATGATAAGTAGAAAACAAAAGAATTCATAAACACAAAGCCTTCACTACAAAACATACTCAATGAGATATTACATGAAGAACAAATATAAAAATAATAACCAGCATAGTAATTCATTACACTAGAAGAATAGTCAATTAAAGGAGAACTAAGCCTGAATTAATCCTCAGAAATAAATCAAAATGGCTGGAAATAACAAAAAAAATCTCTAAAAATATTGTATGTAAATAGTCTAAACTCTTCTATCAAAATTTATAGATTGGCAGATTGGTTTTAAAAACAAAACCCAACAACACATCATTTGCAAGAGACACACCTTACAAAGACATCTACAGACTGAAGGTGAAAGAATGGGAAAATATATGCCATGCAAATTGTACCCATAAACAAACAGGGGTAGCCATTCCCATATCAAAAGGGGCATCAAGTCAAAATTAATAAGAAGAGACAAAAAGGTCACTTCCTCCTGATTAAGGGAATCATCTGACAACATGCTATAATGATTTTAACCATATATTCTCCAACAATGGTACATCTACATACTAAAATGATTCTTCTCTCAATATAAAGAATCAAATAGACTACAATACAATAGTACTCAGTAAATTCATCCCACCTCTTTAACCACTACATAGGTAATCCAGACATAAACTTAGTAAAGATTCTTTAGATCTAAAAACATACTATTAACCAAATAGACCTAACAGGCATTTGTAGAATATTTTATCCATCAAAAACTCAATTCACCTTTTTCTCAGCAATGCATTGACTATGTTCTAAAATTGATCATATTTTAGGTTACAAACCAAATCTTAACCAATATAAAAAATACAGTTAATTGCTTGCATCCAATCAGATACTAATGGAATAAAAGTATAAAATAAAAAACAGAAACTGCTCTAACAGCAGGAGTCAAAATGGCATGCTTTTGAATAATATCATTTTGAATAACAAATGGATAGCAATAAATAATCATAGGAGAAAAAGTGTTTGAATTACAAATGGATAGCAACAAATTATCAGAGGATAAAAAATCTTACAAATGAGAAAAAAGATATAACAAAATTTCTGGGACAGTATGAATAGTTTTAAGAGAAATGTTTATATAACTGGGTTCAAATATTTAAAAATTTAGAAAGATATTAAATAAATAATCTAACATTACACTTGAAGGCCATATAAAAAAGAAAAAAAATGCCCAAATCAGTAGAAGACAGGAAATTATTATAATCAGATGAAATTGAGAATAATCACTGAAATTTAGAATAAAAACAATACAAAGAATCAAAGAAACAAAGACTTGTTTTTTAAAGGATAAAAATATCGATAAACCCATAGTTAAAATAAACAAAATAAAGACAAAAAAGACTCAATCAAATAAAATTAGAGATGAAAAAGGAAATATCCCTATAGATACTACTGAAATCCAGAGGATCATCAGAAACTATTTTGAAAATGTACACTTCAATAAGTTTGAAAATCCTGAAGATACTGACAAACTACTTGAGATATATGACCTACCAAATTGAACCAAAAGGACAGAGAAAACCTAAATAGATATACAAAAAGTAATGGAATTCAAGCAGCTATCAAAAGGCTTCCAATGAAGAAAGAAAGCTCAGAACAGGATGGATTCTCAGCAGAGTTCTACCAGATTTTTAAAGAAGAAATACTAATCCTTCTCAAATAATTATATGAAATAAAAAAGGATAAAACGCTGTCAAATTAATTCTGTAAAGCCAGAAAAACCTTGATACCAAAAAACAGATAAAGACATAGCAAAGAAAGAAAACTTCAGTTCAGTAACCCTGATGGACACAGATGCAAAGACTCTTTAAAAATATTGGCAAACCACATACAAAAACAAATTAAAAAAAATAATGCACCATAGCCAAGTGGGTTTCAGTCCAGGGATGCAAGGTTGGTTCAACACATGCAAATCAATGGACAATAATCACATGATTGTCTCAATACAAATAGAAAAATATTTTGGCATATTTCAGCCAATATGCATCTTTAAAACATTAGAGAAACTAGTTACAGAAGTATCACCTCAACATTTTTTTAAATAAATTTTTTGTTGTAGTTGGACACAATACCTTTATTTTACTTATTTAATTTATGTTATTCTAAGGATCAAACCCAGCACCTCAAATGTGCTTGGTGAGTGCTCTATTGCTGAACCACAATCCCAATCCCTTACCTTAACATTTTAAAGGTTGTATATGACACGCTGAAGGCCAATGCCATACTGAATGAGAAAAATTGAAAACATTTCCACTAAGAGCATGACAACATTGTTACCAACCAAATCTCACCATTCCTATTCAACATAGTCCTTGAAACTTTAGCCAGAGCAATCATGCAAAATAATGAAATTAAATAAATACAGGGGATGGAGGGTGTAGATCATTGGTAGAGTGCTTGCTGAAAATATGTGAGGTACTGGGTTCAATCCTCAGCACCAAATAAAAATAAATACAATAAAAATATGTGTCCATTTATGAAATATAAATAAATAAATAACAATAAAAGGATACAAATCAGAAAAACAGAACTTGAATTATCTCTGTGCTGGTGACATGATCCTATATTTATAAGATAAAAAGAATCCACTTGAAGACTTCTAGAGCTGTTAAACTAACTTAGCAAAGGTTCAGAATATAAGATCAACATATAAATATGTTGATCAACATATAAATCTACCACTTTCTTATGTTTCAATAATGAAACTGGTGAAATGTAATTAGGAATTCAATGTCATTCACAGTAACCTTTAAAAAATACTTGGAAATTAATCTAACAAAGAATGTGAAGGACCTCTACAATGAAAGCTCTAGAATGCTTAAAAACTAAATTTAAGACCTTAGAAAAAGGAAACACTGTATATACCCACATCAGTGTTTATAGTAGCTCAATTCACTATTGCTAAGCTATGGAGCCAAACTACTTGCCTTTCAACAGATGAATGGATCAAGAAAATGTGATATATATACACAATGGAGTATTACTCAGTGTCAAAGAAGAATGGCTTCATGACATTTACCAGTAATTGGGTGGATATAGAGATTACAGGCAAAATTAAATAAGTCAGCCCCAGAAAACCAAAGGTTGAATGTTTTTGGTAATATATGGAAGTTAACCCACAATAAGGGGGAGGTGAGAATAAAAGCTCAGTGGATTAGAAAAGGGAAATTAAGGGAATGGAGGGAAATAGGAAAAGAAAACACAGTGAGATGAGTCTTACATAAGTTTATTATATTTATATATAAATACAAAACAGTTAATCTCACAAGAACAGGGTCCTACAAAGAATAAGATATGTTCCATGCTTACATAATTATGTCACAAAATAATTATACAGTCTTTTTAAAAAATTATTTATTTTTTAATTGTAGTTGGACACAGTAACTTTATTTTATTTATGTATTTTTATGTGGTGCTGAGGATCGAACCCAAGGCCTCACACATGCTAGGCAAGCACTCTACCACTGAGCCACAACCCCAGCCCTCTACTGTCTTTTATAACTAAAAAATAATAGAAAAGATGAAAAGACCTCTCATATTCTTGAATAGATAGAATTAATGTTATGAAAATGGCCACACTAGCAAATGCATTATACAGATTCCATACAATCTGTCATGGAAATACCAGTGACATTTCACAGAAGTAGAACAAGGAGTTACAAAATTAACTTAGAAAAATAGGAGACCCAGAATAGGCAAAACTATCCTTAGCAAAAGAAGCAATACTGGAAGCATCACAATACCGGTCCTCAAATTATACTACAGAGATATAGCAACAAAAACAGTATTATACTGGCATTAAAATAGACATGAATCCCAATGGAATAGAATAGAAGACACAGAAATGGATGAACCTATCTGAATATAGTTGTCTGATACTAGACAAAGGTGTCAAAAACATATGTTGAAGAAAAGATAGGCTTTGTAACAAATGGTGGTTGGAAATTATATGTAGAAGAATGAAATTGATACCATCTCTCACCCTATGCAAATGTCAACTCAAAGTGGAACAAAGAGATTAGACTGCAAATTCTACAACCACTTGAACAAAATGTAGGCCCAACAAAGTACAAGAAATAGAACAAAAAAATAATAAGTGTGATGGAATCAAATTAAAATCTTATGCACAACAATAGAAACAATTATGAGCATGAAGATAGCTCACAAAATGAGAGAAGATCTGTGCCACCTGCTCTTCAAATAGGACATTAATATCCATAATATATAAACAACTCAAAAATCTTGACACACAATAAAATAATAACCCAATTAATAAATGGACAAAAGAACTAGACACTTCTTAAAAGAAGAAATGCAAATAGCCAACAAATATATAAATATGTTCAACATCTCTAGTAATTAAGGAAATGAAAATCAAAAATACATTGAGATTTCATCTCACCCCAGTGAGAATGTCAATTATTAAGAACATAAATAGCAATAAATGTTGGCAAAGATGTTATGGAAAACATACACTTTTGCATTATTGATGGGATTGCAAATTAATGCAACCACCCTGGAAAGTGGTATGGAGATTCCTAAAAAACCTGTATGGATGCATATGACCCAGCTATCCCACTCCTTGATATATATACAAAATATTTCAAATCAACCCACTATATGAATATAGCAACAACAATATTTATAGCAGCATAATTCACAATAGCCAAGCTTTGTAAACAACCTAGGTGTCCTTCATTAATTAATCTCTGTGTATTACCAAATAAGATTATTTAGTTAAATGCATAAATTTCTAGATATAACCCAAATTCATTAAAAAATAGAATTCTTGAATTGACTGATTAGTAAAAACCATGAATTATAAATTTGAAAATTTCCTATAAAGAAAAGTCCAGACTGAAGCAACTTGTGTGGTAAAGTCTATTGAAAATTTAAAGGGAATTAACAGTAATTCCTCAAAAATTCTTCCCCAAAGTAGAATTAGGTGTCAATACCCCACTTCTTATATGTGTCTACTCTTACTCTTGTTCCAAATCCAGGCAAAGATATCACAAGGAAAAAAAATACAACAGATCCCTATCTCTTTGAATGCAGGTGCAAAAATGCTCCAAAATTACTCCAAAATCAAATCCAGCAATATTTGAAAATTATTCTAACTCATGACTAATTGGAAATTATCCTAGTAATTTAAGTTTGGATTAACAGTTGAAAGTCAATTAATGTAATACATCATAAAGGACAAAAACTATGTGGTTTCAATAGACAGAGAAATGCATTTGATGAAATCCAATACTCTTTCATCATAAAATCTCAATAAAATGGTAATAAAAAGAACTTCCTCAACCTGATAAAGTGCATCTATGAAACACCCACAGCTAACAACATACTTAAAAGTAAAAGGCTGAATGCTTTCTCCTCAATATAAAAAGAAAGACGAAGATGTCCACTTTTATCATTATTATTCAACATTGTACTGGATGTTCTAGCCAGAGCAATTAGGCAAAATAAAGAAATGAAAGGCATCCAGACTGGAAAGGAAGAATTTAAACTAGCTCTATTTGCAGATGACATGATCTTGCATATAGATAATACTAAAGAATCCACTATAAACTACTAGAACTAATAAACAAGAATAGCTTTTTAAAAAACTGATTGCTGAAATAAGACTATATACAAACAGCAAAGAATGAAGTTAAACTCCATGTTACCCCACCCATTAAAAACAACTCAAAATGGATTATGGAGCTAAATGTAAGAACTAATATTATAAAATTCTTAGAAGACGGTAGAGAGAAATATTTATGATTCTTTTAGGTAAACATTTCTTATATTTGACACAAAACAGCAGCAAAATTTTAAAAATGAATAAGTTTGATTTAAGCAAAATTAAAAACTTTTGTGCACAATTAATGCTATTAATAATAGAAAAGATAACAAATAGACTGGAAGAAGGTACTTGTAGATTTTATATTTGTTAAGAGTATTAAATCCAGTGTATTAGAAGAACCTCAACAATAAACATAACCAATTAAAGAAGAAAGAAAATATTTTAATAGCTGTTACCCAAAGTAGATGTAAAAATGGCTTGTTTGCCATCAGGGAAATGGAAATCAAAAGCGCAACATGTATCACTTCACACCTTCTATAATGGCCATAATGTAGAAGACAGACAAAAATAACTATTGACAAAGATGTAGAGAAATTTTGTCCATCATATATTGCTGATGGGAATGTTAAATAGCAGATCCACTTTAGAGAAAAATTTGAAAACTCTTTGTTAATCAAACATAGGCTTACCATATGATCTATCAAATCTACGTTTATATATAAGAGGAGAGGAATATACATATGCACAACAACTTTTACATGAATGTTCATAGCAGCAGTATTCATAATAACCCTGAAGTGAAAACAACCTAGATGTCCATAAATTGATGAATGCTTAAACATATCCATGCAGTAGAGTATTAGCCAGTTTTAGGAACTGAATATTTGTGTCTCTCAAAATTTAAAAATAAACAATGTGAATTTTCAGTCCCCATGGTGATGGTATTAGGAGGTAGGGTCTTTAGGAGGCAACGAGGTTTATATGAGGTCATGATGGAACCCCATCAAGTAGGTCAGTGTTCTTATAAGATAAAGTGAAGCATGTGCAAGATTGTGGGTTCAAATCCCTAAACGGGAGAAGTGGAGGAGGAAGAGCAGAAACAGGAAAGGAGGAAGCAGAGTGAAGGTAGCAAGAGGGCTCATACAGAATCCAACTCTGATAATAAATTGATCTTGGACTTCTAACCACCAGAACAAAGATAAATAAATGTGCATTAATTAAGTCACCCAAACTATGGTATTTTGTTATACCACCATAAACTAGTACAGTTTTGTTATACCAGTGTATACTGGTGTAGCCAATATGTAAAAGCAGTTAGAAATAAAAAAGAAGATGGAAAAATCCCCCATGTTCTTAAATAGGCAAAATTAATATTGTAAAAAAAGTGCTACACAGATTTAATGCAATCCTCATTAAAATTCCAGTGATATTCTTAATAGAAACACAAAAATAAGTCATGAGGTTCATTTGAATAAATGAGAGGTCTAGAATAGCTAAAACAATCTTTAATGGAAAAAGTGAAGCAAGAATAATCACAACACCAGAGCATAAATTATATTACAGAGCTATAGTATCAAAAACCAATAGAATAGAATAAAATAAACAGAGACAACCTAAATCAATACAGTGATCTCATACTAGAAATAGGCACCAAAAATTCACTGGATGGCCTTTTCAACAAATTGTGCTGGGAAAACTGGAAGTCCATATGGATATAGTAGATGAAATTTGATGCCTATCATTCACCCTGCACAAAACTCAATTGAAAGTGGAACAAAGACCAGGAAGTTAACCAGAAACACTGCACCTACTAGAAGAAGAATTTAGGCCCAACATTCCAACATATCAGCTCAAGAATTGACTTCCTTAAGAAGACTTTTAAAGTGCAAGAAGTAAAATAAAAAAAATCAATAAATGGAATTGTATCAAACTAAAAAGCTTCTTCACAGCAAAAGAAATAATCAAGAGCTTGAAGGTAGTGTGTAAAAATGGGAGAAAATCTTTGCACTCTACCTGTAAGATAGCATTCATTTCCAAACTATACAAAGAAATCAAAAAACCTAACAACCGAAAACCAAGTAACTCAATCAATCAATGGATAAAAAAAACTGAAAAGACACTTCTCAAAAGAAGAAGTATAGGGGCGGGGATTGTGGCTCAGTGGTAGAGTGCTTGCCTAGCATGTGTGAGACACTGGGTTTGATCCTCAGCACCATATAAAAATAAATAAAGGGCCACCAACAACTAATAAAATATCTTTAAAAAAAGAAGAAGTACAAATTATCAACAAATATATAAAAAATGTTCAATTTCTTCAGCAATCAGAGAAATACAAATTAAAAGTACACTGAGATTTCATCTCATTCCAGTCAGAATGACCATTATGAAGAATACAAATATTGAATTCCATATGTTAAACCAACCTTGCATCCCTGCAATGAACCCCATTTTGATCATGTTGCACTATCTTTAAATATGTTTTTGTATGTGATTTGCCAGGATTTTATTAAGAATTTTTGCATCTGTGCTCATCAGGGATATTGGCCTGAAATTTTCTTCCCTTGATATTTCTTTGTCTGGTTTTTGTATCAGGGTGATACTAGCTTCATAGAATCATTTTCTATATCATGGAATAATTTGAAGAGTATTGTTGAAAATTCTTCTTTGAAGGTTTTGTAGAACTCAGCTGAGAAGTCATATGGTCCCAGGCTTTTCTTTGTTGGTAAGCTTTTCAAGGCATCTTCATTTTCATTGCTTGAAATTGATCTGTTTAAATTTTCTATACACTCCTGATTTAATTTGGGTAGAACATATGTCTCTAAAATTCCAGTGATATTCTTAATAGAAACACAAAAATAATTTGTCAATGTCTTCATTATTTTCTATTTTAATGGAGTATAGATTTTCAGTGTACTTCTTGATTATCATCTGTATTTCATCTTCATGGTGATATTTCTATTTTCATTGTGAATTTTAGTAATTTGTAATTTCAATCTCTTTCTCTTCTTTAGTCTGGCTAAGAGTTTGTCAATTTTGTCTATTTTTTCAAAGAAGCAACTTTTTGTTCCCTTGACTTCTAAGTTACTTTTTATTGTTTCAGTTTTGTTAATTTAAGCTCTGATTTTAATTATTTCCTCTTTTCTAGTGTTTTTGATGTTGATTTTTCTTCTTTTTATACAACCACAATAATGGGATCCTACTTGGAAAAAGTTATACTTATTCTATGTACATAAAATTGGTCAAAATACACTTTATTGTCATGTATATTTAGAAAGAACAAATTTTTTAAAGGAATATAAGTAACAATAAGTCTTGGTGAGGATGTGGGGAAAAGGGTACACTTATTTATTGCTGGTATGACTGTATATCTATAAAATCCTTCTGGAAAACAATAAAGAAATTCATCAAAAAACTAGGAATGGAACCACAATTTGAACTAGCTATTCCACTATTTGGTACATGACCAAAGGAGTTAAAATCAACATACTATAATTTACAAAAGATGAATACTTTATTCTACTAAACATTTTTTTTCTGGAAGTCCTAATGAGCTAAATAAAGCAAGAAAAAAAGCATAATTTATACCAGTTGGAAAGGTAAAAGTTTTTGCTCACATGTGTCACAATTACTAACCAAATCCTAGGAGAACAATGAAAGAGCTACTAGAACTAGAGATGGGTTTAGGTTTAGAAATACAAGTCAATATAGAAAAATCAATTGTATTTGTTACAAATCTATACTACTTTAAGATTTCATCTCACTCTAGGCAGCATGGCAATTCTCAAGAATACAAGCAACAATAAGTGTTGGTGAGGATGTGGGGAAAAAAGCTACACTTATACATTGCTGGTGGGACTGCAAATTGGTACAACTATTATGGAAAGCAGTATGGAGATTCCTTAGAAAACTGGAAATGGAACCATCATTTGACCCAGCTATCTCACTCCTCAATCTATACCCAAAGGACTTAAAATCAGCATATTACAGGGACACAGCCACATCAATGTTTATAGCAGCTCAATTCACAATAGCTAAACTGTGGAACCAATCTAGATGCCCTTCAACAGATGAATGGATAAAGGAAATATGGTACATATACACAATAGAATAATTACTCAGCATTAAAGAAGAATGAAATGATGGCATTTTCAGGTAAATGGATGGAACTGGAGAATATCATGCCAAGAGAAATAAGCCAAACCCCAAAAAACAAAGGCTGAATATGTTCTTTGGTAAGCAGATGCTAATCCATAATGGTAGAATGAAGGAAATTTGGATTATGCTAGGGTGGCGAGGGGTGTGGGGATGTAAAGGACATGGAATGAGATGGACATTATTACCCTCTATACGTGTATAATTACACTACCAGTGTGACTCTGCACCATGTACAGCCAGAGGAGAGAAAAGTTGTGCTTCATTCGTGTACAATGTGTCAAAATGCATTCTACTGTCATGCATAACTAATTAGAACAAATTTAAAATATATAAGAAATAAATAAATAAACAAAAAAGAATAAAAGAAAGAAATCAATTGTATTTTGTTTGGCTTATAATAAAAATTGGAATATAAAATTTAAAACAATACCATTTGCAAACCAAAATAAAACACTTAAGGGATGTTTAGCAACATATGTGAAAAATTATACACAGAAACTACAAAGCATTGCTTATAAAGTTAAGAAAAGCCATAGTAAATGGTGAACTGTATTGCATCCATGACTCAAAAAAATCAATACTGTTATGATATCTATTTTTCCAAAATTGATCTAAATACTCAATATAATCTCAGTCAAAATCTTTGTCTTGTAAGAAATTACAAGCTAATTCCAAAATGTATATGAAAATGCAAGGAAACAAGAATAACCAATGAGGAGTTTTAAATAAAGGAAAAAAATGGAAAGAAGACCATTATTTCAAGACTTATTCTTTACCTAAAATAACCATAAAAATGTGTTACTGACATACAGATAAGCACACAGATCAATGGACCACAATAGAGATACATCCACACTTATATGGTGAAGTAAGATTTTTTTTTTTTTTTTTTTTTTTTGGAAAACAGATTGAATCCAGGGTCATTTAACCACTGTGCTACATCCCCAGTCCTTTTTAAAAATTTTTTTGAGACAGGGTCTCACTGAGTTACTTAGGGTCTATGCTAAGTTGCTAAGGCTGGCTTTGAACTTGTGATCCTCCTGCCTTAGTCTCCTGATCTGCTAGGATTACAGGTATGCAGCACTGTGCTAGGCACATGCTCATTTACTTTTTATTTGCAATAACAAGAAATAACAATGGAGAGAAAAAATAACTTTTAAACCAAAGATACCGTGAAAATTGAATGTCCTTATGTAAAAAGGAATCTCAAACCTTACTTTACACCATATATAAAACTTATATTTAAATGAATCATATTCCTTAACATAAGAGATACAAGTATAAAGTTTGCAGAAGACAACATAGGAGAGAACCTTTCTAAACTTGGGTTAAGTATAAAAATAAATAAATAAATAGGAGAAAATAATGAGGCACAAAAAAAAACAAGATAAACTTGGACTTCATCCAAATTAAGAACTTTTGTTCTTCAAATAACACTGTTAATATAATTAAAAATCAAGCCCAGAGTGGGAAATAATTAAAATAACTATAATTGAAAAAGTATTAACATATAGAATCTATGTGCACATTCACAATTCCAATAGCAAGAAGAAAAAAAAAACAAGAACAAAATAGAGAACAGGTTGTGACATACACATCAGCAAAGAATATATCATGAATGGTCAAGGAGAGTAGAAAATATGTAAAACATAATTTTCATTAGAATAGTTAATTTAAAACCACAATAAGTTACCATTATAAATGCAATAGAAAGTAAAAAATGTAAAAGACCATTAAAACCAAATGACTGCAGGGTTGTAGCACAGGGAAATTTCATATATTGCTGGTGAGAAAGCTAAATGATACAGTTACCTTAGAAAATATTCTGACAGTTTCTTAAAAACTAGGAATAAATTTACCACGTGACCTAGAAATTCTTCTCCTAAATATTTACTTAAAAAATATGAAGATACTTCCACACAAAGATATAAAATGGCATAAAATGGTCATAGCTATATTATTCATAGTAGTCCTAAACTGGAAATAAGCCAAATATCTATCAACTGGAGAATGGACAAACTGCAGTGCATCTATGCGATAGAATGCCACTCAGCAATAAAAAAAAAAAAAAAAAAAAAGAACTACTAATACTAATAATGAACTACTAATAATGTAACAACATGAATGAATTTCAAAAACATTATGCAAAATGAAAGACTTTAGACTCAAAAGGATATAAATTGTGTGATTCCACTTATGAGACATTCTGGAAAAATCATAGCTGTATAGAGAGAAACCAGCTAAGTTGTTACTAGGAGATGTGGGGGCCTTAACAATAAATGAATAAGAGTAAACTTTTAGGGTTAATGACTATATTATACAGGTAAGCTTTGGTGGTGTTGATATGACTGCATATGTTAGTCAAAATTAATAGAACTATATTCTTAAAAAGGATGATAGTTTTATATGTGTAAATCATACTTCAATAACAAAAATATATAAAATCCAAAATAAGGATATTTATAATAGATATAATTTTAAAAGAATTTTAAAAGTAAACTCAAATGTAGATTTATGAAATTGAATTGGATTTATAAAGCACATAAGGCTTTTTAATTTATAATATAATATTATTTATAATCATTTGATGAAAAATTTTAAAATCTTGAATAAATGGTCAAGATTGAACAATATAAGATCTGGTTAAATAAACTATGGCAAATTTACATACCAAAATACTATTTAATCAATAAAAATAATAATGCATAAACAATTTTGTGACATGATCTCACTAATATAAAATGGAGATATATATATATATATATATATATATATATATATATATATATATATATATATATATATACTGGTAGTATTGCTAATAGCAATGGTCATCTCAGGGTATATTTGACTTTTGCTTCATCTTTGTGATTTTTTTTTGTTTGTTTCTAAGTTTTCTGGATGTTGACATTGTGTAATTTTTGTAAATCATAAAGGCTATTGAAATAATTTGGTGATATCAGAAAATAAATGCATGCTAAATGCCTAACAAAATTATGTCAAAAGAACACATGAGATAGCTTTAGGGATTTCTTGCTGGCAAACATTGGGCAATTTTATCATGAAAAAGAACAGTAATAACAGCATAAATAACCATTTAATTTTCACAGAAATATGAGTTAATATTGCTACTCTTTAAAAAGTTAGATAAAGTAAAGGAAGGCAATTTGTTAAACATGTATATATGGTTGTAGGATATACTTCTTTACAAAAGATAGTCTATGAATAAATATTGAGGGAATAGTAATAAATCCCAATTCTGCCTTAACTCTGTGATTAATTCAACCATTTGTTATCATTAACAGATTCTAATAGATATTATTAATTATCACTAATAGAAACTATCACCTATAGCATCTATTATAATAGAAGCTTTTTTCTCTTTTATGTATTTATTAGTACATTATAGTTACATATAAAATGGGGTTCATTCTGACAGAGTCAAATTTGTTTTTAATATAATTTGCTCCATTTTAGTCTCTGATACTTTCCATTTCCCTTTCCTCCTCCTTCCCTCTGTTCCCTTCCTCTACTCAACTGGTGTTACTCCTTTATGTAGTTTTTTGAATTGGTATTTTAAAGATTTACATAAAGGTAAAATTTACTGTGGTATATATATATATATATATATATATATATATATATATATATATATCATGCTTAGATCATTTTCTCATTTTCATTCTACCATTCCTCCATTTTTCTAACACTCCTCCCTCCGTTTCAAGACTCTTCCTCTACTCCACTGATGTCCCCTCAATTTTTGTGGAATATGCCCCCCTTTTCCCTCTTATTTTGGTCTAGCTTCAGCATATGAGAGAAAACATTTGACCTTTGACTTTGTAAGTCTGGCTTAGTCCACTTATTATGATAGTTTCTAGTTCTACTCATTTATCTGTAAATGTCATAATTTCATTCTTCTTTATGGCTGAGTAAAACTGCATTGTGTATGTATACCACATTTTCTTTAACCATTCATCTGTTGACAAGCGCCTGGATTGATTCCATAACTGGGCTATTGTGAACTGTGCTGCTATAAACATTGATGTGGTTGTATACATATAGTATTTTAATTTTAGAACCCTTGGATATATAGTAAAAAGTGGGATAGCAAGATCATATAATGATTCCATTCTTAGATTTTTTTAAGAATCTCCATACTTTTTTCCAAAGTGGTTGTACTAATTTTCAGTGATCAACTGATAAATTTAGTATTATAAGTAGAGGGACTTGCTAATATTATGTCTTTCTGGTTGTAATTAAATTCTAAATACAAAAAATACCAGTGAAGTATACTTGCCAAGCATGATTAACTAGCATATAGTCATAAAGGGATAATCAGAATAAATAATCAGTAGAATCAGTGACATTTTGCCAGACAACTAGTTGATCTTGACTTCGTAGATAGTGTAAGCTAATTTAAAATGAGTGGGGGAAGGGAGGGAAAGAACAGAAGTTCAGTAGATTAGACAAAGGGGAATAAAAGGAAGGGAGGGGGATAGGAAAAGGAAAGACAGTGGAATGATTCTGACATGACTTTCCTTTGTACATATATGAATACATCACATTGAATCTCACCATCATGTACAACCACAAGACTAGGATTCTAATTATAATAAGATATACTCCATGTTTGTATAAATATGTCAAAATTTACTCTACTATAATGTGTAAATAAAAAGAAAAACAAATTTAAGAATGAGTGAGTGAATCAGAAGAATTGTCCTAGATTAAAATGACTAAAAAGACATAAGCAAATGTATTTAAGAACTTCAATTATGTCGAAGGTTAAACATATTGTATTTGGGAGATAATTGTGGAATTATGAATATGGACTGTATATTAGATGATATTATTGAATTAATTATAATTGTCATAGATGTGATGGTGATCTTGTGGTTATATAATGAACATCAAGGAAAATTATTTCTTTTTTTTTTTTTTGAGAGAGAGAGATAGATTTTTAATATTTATTTTTCGGTTTTCGGTGGACACAACATCTTTATTTTATTTTTATGTGGTGCTGAGGATCGAACCCAGTGCCCCAAGCATGCCAGGCGAGCGTGTTACGGCTTGAGCCACATCCCCAGCCCAAGGAAAATTATTTCTAAGTGGTATATGTAGGATTATTTTGGTATAATAAGTTGTGATGTTTGAAATTAACTTTTAAATGGTTTAGCAAAAGCTAAACATAGATCCTGCTGTGCCTGCCAGGGCACCCACCAGCAGCCACATCCCACCCATGCTGGGGACCATGGCCACCAACTTGTGGCCCTGTTCGTGGATGAGCAGGAAGCAGCAGCCTAATCTGTGCTGTTGTTAAGACCAATACTAATGCAGATAAGACAGATGAAGAAGAGAAAGAAGACAGAGCTGCCCAGTCTTTACTCAACAAGCTTATCCAAAGCAAACTTGTGGATAACACTAAACAAGTGGAAGTCCTGCAAAGGAATCTGAACTTCGTGGCTCTACTCAGTGAAGTCTTTTGAAGAGCTTCACCTAAAACCACAGCTTCTCCAAGGAGTCTATGCCATGGGTTTCAACTGTCCATCTAAAATCCAAGAGAATTCATTGCCTTTGATGTTTCCTGAACCCCCACAGAACTTAATTGCCCAGCCTCAGTCTGGTACTGGTAAAAGAGCCAAATAGAACCTTCAAAGAGATACCCCCAAATTTTTGTGCCTCTCCCCCATGTATGAGCTCACCCTTCAAACAGGAAAAGTAATTAACAAGTGGAAAAATTTTATCCTGAACTGAAGCTAACTTATGCTGTTTGTGGCAATAAATTTGAAAGAGATCCCAAGATCTGTGAGAAGATTGTCATTGGTACCCCAAGGACCATCCTGGACTGGGGCTCCAAATTGACACAAAAAGAATCAAGATATTTGTTCTGGATGAGGCTGACATGATGATAGCCACTCAGGGCCACCAAGATCAGAGCATCCATATCCAGAGGATGCTGCCCAAGAACTGTCAGATGTTGCTTTTCTCTGCCACCTTTGAAGTCTCTATGTTGAAATTTGCTCAGAAAGTAGTTATGAGCAACATTATCAAACTAAAGTGTGAGCAGGAGATTTTGGACATCATCAAGCAGTACTATGACCTGTGCAGTAACAGAGATGAGAAGTTGTAGACCTTGTGCAGCCTGTATGGGGCCATCACCATCGCTCAAGCCATGATCTTTTGCCATATCTGTAAAATAGCTAGTTGATTGGCAGCAGAGTTCTCAAAAGAAGGCCCCCAAGTGGCCCTGTTGAGTGGAGAAATAATGGTGGAGCAGAGAACTGCTGTTATTGAGTGCTTCTGAGAGGGTAAAGAGAAGGTTCTGGTGACCCCCAAGGTGTAAGCTTGTGGTATCAATGTTGACCAAGTGTCTGTTGTTATCAACTTCAATTTTCCTCTGGACAAGGATGGGAACCCAGACAACACTACCTACTTGTACTGGGTCAGGTACACTGGTCACTTTGGCATGAGGGGACTGACTGTGAACATATCAAGCACAGCATAAACATCCTGAATAGAATCCAGGAGCATTTTAATAAGAGATAGAAAGATTAGACATGGATGATTTGGACGAGATTGAGAAAATAGCCAGCTGAGAAGCTCTACCAGCCCTTGGCACTGCCCTGCATGGGTGACAACTACTTTCACAGCAGAGGCCTCAACCATCACTACAAAGATGTAGACATGAGGAAAAAACTACCTACCTCACTTTACATTAGGTTTGGACTTGACAAAATTTTTTGTCAATGATAAGGGATGGTAGAAATTTTTTGCACCACTGTAGAAGATTAGGTGTGAATACACAGAAATTTACCTTTTGGAAATTCTGTCAGTGTTTTAGCCAGCACTTCTCTCATCATTACCCTAATCTAGACATTGTGGCTAATTACTTACCAGGATCCCCTGCTGAAATTTCTGCCTGTTCTCTGGCTTGGAGAGTGGAGGGCAGCCTCCAATTCCTGTAGAAATGACAGAATAGAAGTGAAGAGGGAATACAGAGGGAGAGGACACCCACAGTAAATAGGTGTTACACCTGTGATGTCTGGAGGCCACCATGAGGAAGCAGAGGAGACCTGTGACCTGCTGCTTTGGACTGAGTTGGTATGGAATAGCTCATCTGCATATTGCCAGCCCCTCTGTCCTAATGTCCACAATAGGAAGGTATTTGCTGTGATGGACAAAAATGCCAGGCTCTGGGCCTTTCTATGCAGGCTTGTGTCTCAGGACCATCATTGGCTCTTTTCACCAGGTTTGATGTGGGTGTAGTATACATTGGATTATTGGTGGATCCTTTGCTTGTGCTTGGGCAAGTCCTATGGAGAAGTCCCCGCAAAATTGTCACAAAATTTGGTTTCACTGGCACTTACAGCATCTTTTTTGTGTTGTTTTTCTTAATCCTCAGCCCAAGCAAATAAAAAGTGGCCTGGGATTTGGATTCTCAGTGAAAATTGTGGGTTCAACTTTCTAATGGCCACCTTCAAGGCAGCTTCAGTGATAGTCACAAATTCTTTCTTTGCCTCAAGGTCCCAGAAGTTTTGTCAGATCTGGGGAAAGATTACAGATATTTGGCATCTTAATTGTAAAGAGGTTCTGAACATCTGTGTTCACAGTGCTTGGAATATACAAACAGGTTCAACTGAGGGACTAGATGGATTACAACTATTCATCTGTCCAAGGCATGAGTAATTGCCAAGACCAAACTTCCTCACACCTGGCCAAGGCTCTTGGGACCCAGAGTGACAGAATAAAGATGATCTCAGTTGCAAGAGCAATCTGAGACCCCCAACCAAAAGGAGTCTTCTTCAGCTCTTTGGCCTTGATATAGAATGCACTTTATCTAGGACCTAGAAGAGGAGTTTTATTTATTATTATTATTATTATTATTATTATTATTATTGTTATTTTTATCATTATGGTTCTGGGGATCAAACCCTAGGCAAGTGCTCTACCACTGAGCCTTGCTAGAAGTCTTTTATGTGATTAGAACTATTCTAATCCCAGATCTTCTTTGAGTTGTCTCTGTTTTAAGGCTGTCACCTAGAAAGGGAGGTTGCCTAATATCAGCCTCCTGGTACTTTCCTTAATCTGACATGGTAGAGAGACTGACAGACTGCCAATTCTGATACATTCGCCAGTGAATTCTTGATGGTGTAATTTTCTGTATGCTCCTGGTCAACATTGACCCATAGTAGGAGTCTCGTGAGAAGAAAAGAAATGCTATAGTATCCTGGAGATCTGTGGACCAACTTTGAAATAATTCAAAAAAGGACAATAATTAAAGAAATAAATAGAGTCCTTACTAGTCTGTAGGCCAACTCCACTCCTCACAACAGGTATGACTCATCTATTATTGCAGCCATAAGTCTGAGAAGGAAAGGGAAGTGGTGTGCAGCTGACTCTTCAATAGTAGGAGTAAATAGGTTTCTGGTGGAAGTGTAGATCAACAGTTCTTAATCTGAGGTATTAGATCTCTGAAAATTCACTGGATATGTTTCATAGAGTCTATGAAATATATGCATTAGTTTGAATTTAAATGCATTTTCTTGGGGAGACTCCCAAAGGATTATGCATCTTTTAAAAAACCAAGACACCTTCTATTGTTGATGGTTCTGGAACATCACCCCAGTATCACTGTGGGTCATATCCCTTCACAGTCCATTTTCATTCCTGCCAGTTCCTGTATCCAGGGCTCAGTGGTGCACAACTGCTTCTGTGACCTTGTACAGTCTGGAAACCTCAGAGATGTAAAAATGTATTGAACTTAGTTAATCTTGGTCCCCTGGGATTTTTTACTGATTTTATTTATGGAAAGATAAACTGTGCCCTAAAAGAGAGAAACTCAGGAAAAGAAAATTTTGGTGTGGTAGAAAATTCTGGATTCTCATTATCTATAAACAGTGAATTTTCTTAGGATTTTTTGTGCCATCCATTGACTGTATGCATAAGAACAAATCACTTGTTGATGTATTCTTTATTGATGTTAACTAAACTTAATTATATATATTTAACTTTCTTTTCTTCTCAAAAGAAAGTTAAATATATATACCCAATATATAGAGAAGGGTATGGAGAAAGTGAGAGGATAAGTAAACAAGTAAAAGAAAGAAAGAATGAGGGTACAAAGTAATTAAAATGCTATCAATTAATGAATATAAGAATTTGGGTGAAGAGATGTTCAGTGTATGACTACTTTTCTACATATTTCAAACTTTTTTCAGAATAAAAATTATGAAAACAATCATTTGACACTTTACATGAAAAAATATTAAAGCTATTCTGTTAACCAGAGTTTATCTGTGTGCCCCTACAAATTATATGGAGTAGGGATGGCTGCTTAAATACAGCCCTTGCTGACAGCAAAGAGGCATTCAATGACAACTTATACCATTTTACAAAATGAAGATGCAGATACATTGGAAATATTATGTATATTCTTTAATTATAAAAATTAAGCCTGTCACAGTGGTATATACCTTCAATCCCAGGTACTCACGAGGCTATGGTAAGAAGACTACAAGTTTGAGGTCAGCCTCTGCAACTTATCAAGATCCTGTATCAAAATAAAAAAAACAGATAAAATAAAATTATAAGGGCTGGTGATATAGCTCACTGAGGAAGACTGTCCCTGAGTTTAATCCTAGTATTATAAAAATACAAGTTAGGGGCTGGGGTTGTGGCTCAGTGGTAGAATGCTTGCCTAGCATGTGTGAGGCACTCGGTTTGATTCACAGCACCACATGTAAGCAAATAATAAAGGCCCATCTATAAATAATAAAAAATATTTTTAAAATAAAATAAATAAAAATAGAAGTTAATGTGTTTCACTGTGACATTTCTATATATTCTTACATATTGTGCTTATATGTATCCACCCTCCTTACTACACTTACTTAATGTGATATTTGGCTTAACATGATATCCTCCAGTTCTATCCATCTTCCTGCAAATGATGTGGTTTCATTCTTCTTTATATTACTCTATTTTTATATCTGCCACATGTTATTTTTCCATTAATCTGATGATGAGCACACAGGCTGAATTCACCTTGGATATTGTAAATAGCACTGCAGTAATCATGGGTATGTAAGTATATCTTTTGTGTTTTTGACAGCAGAATATTAGAGTTAGCCTTCAGTCCATTTTCCTCCAGTCTTGACAACAGTGTGCTATCAGCAAGAATATAGGAGTGAAATATGCTGAGGTCCCTAATAGGTACAGTGTCCAAAACAGTTGTGTTATTACTGTCTGCTGTTGCTATGGGGAAAATGTACAAGAGGGGAACTTCTGCCCCGTCAGACATGCCTACCTGGGGCTGAGTCATTGGCTGAGCACTTTAATTTCCCATATTCTTCAAGTTGAAGTGTTTGCAAGGTTTGAGTGAGAATAGGTCATGGCATAATTTCTTTTAACTGGGCTATGGGTGTATTTCAGCAATAAAGTCCCCACCCAACATGCTTAAGGTGCCAGGCTTGATCCCCAGATCCACTCAGAAGGAAGAAAACAAATAGTAATACCCATAACATCAAAAAAGATCATACATAAAAATACAGTAGCAATTAAAAATAAAAACAACCACAACACTAATAACAATAGAAAAGAGAAAATACAGAAAAAAGTAAAAGTTAAAAAGTAATAAAAAAGGGTAAAATGGGGGAATAGAAGCAAAAAAATCCTATTAAGGTACAAGTCAAAAATTAAAATAAGATAGTAATGAAAAATACCAAAATAAAAATAATAAATGACAGAATGAATCGAGGAAAAGGAAAAAGCAAAACAAAGAATCAAAAAAAATGAGTCAAAAATTCCTCCTAGCTGAGTTTTTGGATTGGAAACAATCTGTGTACTTGGTAATGTGGTTATTGTCTGGGCTGCAGCAAAACCTCCTCACCACCTGAACTGCAGCGTTATGTGGGCTCTGCCAGGATCCTGTATATTCAGCCCCACAGAATACAGCAGGTGTGCACCAGGGACATGGAAAATGTTCAAGTTGAGACATATACACAGGATGTCTCTGGACATGGGAGGGAAGCAGTCAAACCAGCAAGTTCTGTACTAGATTTGATGCAGCTTTGGGGACCTGAGAATTTTCCCCCATTGGTCTCAGAATTCTCAGACCTGGTTCCCCCTCAACACCATGTGTAACTTGACTGAAACTATGTTTCAGCTTCCACTCCTCAGATGTTCAAACCACTAGGCAGACATATGTGTGTCACTCATCCAGCCAGGACTGTCTTGCATGGTTGTCTCCCTCCAAATCAATATTGTGCCACAGGTCCACAGGGACTCTGAATTGTGGTTGCTGTATGTTTAGTTTATTTCCTAAGAAAGGGCCCTGTTAAGATGGATTCTAAGTAGTATTCTGAGGTGTTGTTGACCTATGTATTGAATTTTTTCTCTAAAGCTAGCTTGCTGCCCAGAAAGAGTCACTCTCAGGCCAAATTCCTCCAAAAGGATTTAAAGTTTGTTTGAACCATAGATTTCTTGGGCAGTTAAGACTGCTGCTCCGTAATTATTATTGGGTTGATTGCATTTTCCAGCTTACCATATTCTTGTGAGGTCTGTTTTTCCTTCTCTCACCAGGGAGCCATGCCATTAGAACAAACTTTTTCTCTTTGATGTCTTTCCTATTCTCTCTGTTGTTTAGATTCTCTGTCACTACTTTATTGATTATCTGAGTATTCCCTCACTTTCTCTCTTTGGCATATAATTTATCCTCTGTTTCTGACTTTTCTCACTTGCAGAACCACACAAAGGGTAATCCTATTCCTCCATCTTTCTTCTTTCTCACTATACTTAATAGCATAGTTGAAGCTGGATCACAGTCTCCTAACTTCCAGTTCCACGTGCTTTTGTATTATAAAGACAGAACTGAGAAGAAGTGAAAATCAAGGACCATTATCCCAAAAGACATGAAGAGGGGTAAAATAGCCTTGTTTAAAAAATGCAGAATAAGAGAACTTGAAGATTCTTTCCTCAAAGCTATTTTGAAAGAGAACATTTTGAGGCATATAAAAGAAAGTGCTATATTACACAGAAAATAGTAATTGAACACAATTGTTACCCTAATAGGTAGTATAAAGTGGAAATTGAAATAAAATTCAAAAAAGCTTAGGTAGTCATAGAAGACAAATTAAAAATAGACTGCTATTAAGGGAAGCTACTAAGGGAATGTGATATGGTGCAAGCAGCAGTATACCACAGATTCCCAAGATCTAGGCATGAGTTCTGGACCAGCCACTGAGCCAAATAGAAATCTCAGGTAAAATTATTTCTCTTATCTGAATCTCAATTTTCTGTCAAAACAAAGATTAAACTAGACCAGTATTTCTCAAAGCATACTATTTAGAATATGAGTTTCCACGAAATCCTCTACAAAAGGGTAATTTCATACCCAAATGATGCTTTGCTCTTAGAAATTTATAATGCACATTCTGCTATTGTGCATTATAAATTACTAAGAACAAGGGAGTAGAACCACCATTTGACCCAATTATCTCACTCCTCAGTTTATACCCAAAGGACTTAAATGATGCAAACTACAATGATGCATCCACATCGATATTTATAACAGCTCAATTCACAATAGCTAAACTATGGAACCAACCCAGATGTCCTTCAATAGATAGATAAACAAATGTGGTATATATACACAATGGAATATTACTCAGCCCTAAAGAAGAACTAAATTATGGCATTTGCTAGTAAATGGATGGAACTAGAAAATATCACATTAAGTGAAATAAGCCAGTCTCCAAAATCCAAAGACCAAATGTTTTCTCTGATATGCAGATGTTAATTCACAATAAAGGGGGTTATGGAAGAATAGAAGTACTTTGGATTAGACAAAGGGGAATAGGAATAGGAAAGGTAGAATGAATTCGACAATTCTTCTGTACTATGTAAGTCTACAACATGTACAACCAGAAGAATGAGAAGTTATACTCCATATTGTATAATATGACAAAATACATTCTACTGTCTGCATAACTAATTAGAACAAATTTTAAAAATTAAAAAAAAGAAATTTATAGTGCACATTATGCTACTAAGGGCTCTTACAAGATCTACTGTATGCTGGGAGCCATTAGCCAAGTAGGTATGACAATTTCCTTGCCAGCGTACCCCATGTTGCTTAGTGGAAGGACTCGTGGAAATAGGACATTTTGCAGTGACATTGCAGTTAGGTGACCTTGCTCAAGGACCAGGGCGGATCCGGGATCAGGGTGTTCCTGGTTTAGGATAATCGGGTTTAGGGCGTTCCAGGTTTAAGATTATTCCTGCTGGGAATAGGGCGTATCCTGCTGCCTGAGTTCCCCTTGAGTTCTCACGGGATTCAGACAGTATTTTTTGGGAGACAGAAGCCCAGTGGAGGTGGATTTGGGCAGAGAACGTGGATTTCCCCAGAACGTGATTGTAGACGGCTGGTGTGAGTTCGGGAATAAAGAGTTGCTGTTTGAATCTACAAGCTGTGTGGTGGCTCGTGATTGTGTGCCCAGCCAGACTGCGGCATTTGTGCCCAGCCAGACAGCGGCAACTGTATACCATAATTTTAAACTTTTTATCCACTTTTTTTCAGTTTTGATTTTAGGAGTTCCTGGGGATTGAAACCAAAGCCTTATGAATGTTAATTACCTGCTTGACAACTGAGATACACACCAATATATTTCAAACATATAATCATGTAATCCTTGTGTCTTAGAATACTTGATGCCGTCATGTAGGTTCACTGCAACCTCCTTTTAGATAACTATACTCTTCCTTTGAGGACCTTGATAATGGTTAAGCCAGGCCTCACATGCAATTCATAGCAAAATGTGCTTTTGATGTTAAATGGGAAACAAAAATATGTGTTGAAGGAGATGATATACACACATACATATACATATATGTATGCATACATATACATGTGGTCATGTACACACACAAAAACAAATATGTATGCATATGCATACACATAACATTTTACCTTCAAAATTCACTCTCGGAAAAGTTGGCCTGAATGGAATTAATGTTGTAAGCACTTATGCCTCTGAGTTCAGCCAACATGAGATACCATCAGAAAATTAGATATAAAGCAGTGAGGAAAGGATTCTTATGCCCAGGGATTCTCTATGGTAATTTTCCTTTAATTTCTGGACTGAAAAACACTGCTCCTTTCAAGGTGGCCAAATTTTTAGAAGTGTCTCTTCTACCAGACTCTGGCAACTCTTCTCATTCCCTTGTCCTCCCCTAGGAGTGATAATAGCTTAAAGGACACTATCTTGGAATATTGTTTTATGCCTTGCTGTTCCCCTACATATACCTCCTTTGAAAATAATCCATTTGTAATGAATCTGATACAAATTATTCTATTTTAAGTGTACCATTTGATTTTTGTTGAGAACCTTAACTAACCCACTATTTTCAGTAGGTCAACTTTGAGATTAATATGGAGTGTCAAGTTGGAGATAAACAGTAGTAGGAAATTCCATGAATGGATTTGAAACTCAGGAGAAACTAGAGTTAGAAATTTGAAATTCTTTAGTTATGTGAGGAAGGTGAAGCTGATGCAGTTAAAATAATTGTCTATTAAGAGAGCTGAGTAAATTTAGGACTTAAAACATAAAAGAATTTTAAGGAAGGAATATCTCCTTCTGGAAAGTCAAATTATTAAGCAGAAACATAAGGCTGTGTATATTAGCAAGGATTGAGACAAAAAGGTAGATAATGAATTTATAGGATATTTTATAAACACCATCTCTACCTATTGAAAACACCTTTTCTAGTGACTTGAGTTTAGAGATCCTCTAAATTCTAGTGATATTTAGAACTTCCCGGATACACACTGCCAACTGGGATCTCTTTAACATCCTATTTACCTCTGAGTCCATAACGCTTCTGCCATCTTCCTGATTTACACATTCTACCTCTAGATGATCACACAACTCATTAAGATAAAATCAAATCAATTTTTCTGCTTCAGGAGAAAAATATATTTTAACATTTTGTGTTTATATTATTGACCAATTGTTGAGATCTAGATTGTTCTATTGCCTCTGCCACACACAAAAAAATGTTTCAATGTAGTTGTCACTGCAAAAGGAATTTACAAGAACTATCTCAGTTTTCAGTATTGCTATAAAGGAAAAAGTATCCTAACCTATAGGAACTAAGTATAAGTTTCCAAAAATGATGAAGCATAAAATCATAAAAGGTCCCTGAATCAATAACCAGGAAATTTGGATTCTAGATGTGGAAAGGAATCAAACTTCAGAGTGACCTTTGGCCTTAGTTTCATCATCTACAACATGAGAAAATTGGAATAGATTGATATATTTTTTTAAATGTATTCCTTGGGGCCCTGAAGAGCTACTTCACAAGGCACTTAAGTAGGAAAAGGAAATTGAAAAGGTGGCCTCTGAGCCTATCCCCTCACTCTTTCAGAGCACTTTTTTCCTCTTGTTTATCTTTCATTCTGTGTATGATTTTTAATGAACAAAGCCCTCACTGCATATCAAGTAGCCTTCAGAAACAGCCTTGATGATCTTTCAGATCTCTTCTAGCGTTGACAGCCTAGACTTCTAAATGTGAGGATGTAGCTATCTAGAATGTCATACCTAAACAAGACTTGTTTGTGAGAACCTCATTGCTCCCAAGTATAGTCACCATTCGGGCAGAAGAAGGCCATGACTGACTAACCCCAGCCTCCTGATTCTGGCGCTGCCTTGCTCTGATTTAATCCTTGATCTTAAGTTTTGTGGTGACAAAAGGAGGGAGCCTTGGCTTTATTACAATGTGCTTTTTGTCCCCCTCCCACTGTGCATTATTCAGGGCTAAGTGGGAGAGAGGGTTGCTACTTAGGTAAGATGGGCCAAGTTCCAAAATTGGAAAGCAAACAAACTTGAAATGTTTCTCTCACCAAATCATACTCTTTAATCTCTCTTCTTCCATTTTTATTTATTCTTCTGTTAATTTTGTGGTTGGAACAAGTCTAAATATAAATGAAATCTCCCCCAGCTGGTCACCTTCTCCAGCCAGATCCCGAAGTACAGGAACCATGTTGCGGTCACCATTTGCTTTACATCTGGAATCTCAAACAAGGGCTTCCTCTTACCTTATGCCTCCTGATAATATTCCTGATGCTGGACCGGGTAGGTACTGAACTACATAAGGCAAGGGAGAATGATTCCCCTCTATTTTAGTATGAAAGTAGTACAAAAAATAAGAAGACACCACAGAAGACATGAATTGATTAGCAGGAATGTAGTTTCTAAGTCAGGCCACAGAGAAACAATGAAGGTGAATTCTTAGAAATTAGATTCCAACTGAATCCACAGGACTATTAGTTAGAAAGGGGAAAAAATAAATTCGGGTCTCCAGCTGCTTACAGAAGCCAGAAAAGAGGCAGTAAATATGATTAACAGAGGATTCAAGGAGTCCTTCCTTTGTCAGAGTTGCTTCCTCTTCTCACTACTGCTGCATACATCTTACCCTTATTCATTTCTGAGGGGCTCAAGAATGAAGGAATGGGGCTTTAGAATGGCATTCCCTTGGCTGCTGTAACATCAATTTTCAAGTTTGTTCAGAGAACAAGACTATTAGACATGGTATCAGAAATCATTCTAGTTTATTTCAATAATAACTTACTTGAGTACCTACTGAGTGTCATAGTATGTGCCTGACCAAGAAGTTTTCAGCCTAATGGCAAAAGAGTAAATAAACATCAAAAATCAACACAAAGCAGTAAATTGAGTGATAGTGGTTGGAGCAGCATGTCACAAAAGCATAACATAGAGGCCCTTTACTGAAATGCACATAGATTCATAGAACCTCAGAGTTGAAAAGAAATAGAGAACATGAAGTCCAATACCTTCTCTATAGAGATGGAAAAGTAAGATCCTGAATACTGATGAGACTTCTTCAAAGTCATAGAGCCAGCTAATGGCAGAGCTGGACTTCTGGTTTAGAGAATCAGAGTCATTTAGCTCTCTGCCATTTTGTCATTTACTTCAGGATGGTACTTTCTTGTAATAAATTATCCCAGGACTCTGTTCTGGAAAAACAACTAAAAGAAACTGATGAAGGGTTTGTGCAGTGTAGAAGACATGCCTCTTGATCTGGATATTAGAATAGATCTGTTTCTGTATGTCCTTTCTCTTTTTATGATAGCTTGCACATCAACAAGTCTCATACAGAAATCATCCATTATCTTATACTATAGTATTGTAGTACCATGGATCCTAGAGTTATCATTAAAGAAGCAGTGGAATTCTAACTGAGAAAAAAATCTCTTGGGTTCTCTCTCTCTCTCTCTCTCTCTCTCTCTCTCTCTCTCTCTCTCTCACACACACACACACACACACACACACACAACTGTAGTTTCTAATATACTCATGGCAGGACAAGAGTAAACAAGTTTATCTAATCTAATTGCATTTCAATTTTCATATCCCTGTAAGATGGTCATTCGATGCTTTCTTACACACATCCAACATCAATGATCCTACTAAGCTCAGAACAAATCTGTTAGAAAGCACTATCTTGGTCCAAATGAATAGATTTATGCTTCCCTAAATTTTCTGCCTCTTGTGGATATTCTCATTAGGTTGCTCTCCTCAACATTCAAGAGATTTAAAGAACTATTATTATGTCTTCCTGAGTTTTCACTTTTACAGGCTCAATTGTCTCACAATTTCATGTTCCAGTTGTTCTTGTTGATACCTAGATTCTAGCCCTGTTCTTGGTTGTTATTTGGACTAATTTTGCTTAGGTCAAAGAACATAGTGTGGAGAAATACAACTTTTTTTTACATATTACTAGGGTAAATATTAATTGGCAGAAATTTCTTACAGGGTGATTTGACAACATATATAAATATTTTAAATATCTATGTACCATAACTCAGGAAATCTACTTTTAAGACTCTATTCCATGGAAACAACAGCATCAGTGGATAAACAGACAGATTATAGAAGATAAATAGAGGATAGAAGATGGTTTTGCTTTTCATAAGAAGTAACTGTAGAAATATAAGTGCTTACTAAAAGATCATTGATCTAAAAATTTTCTATAATCATACTATGAAATAAAATGCTAGCACTGATATGATAGAAGAAGATCTATGTAATAATGTGGAAAGATGCCCAAGGTACATTAAGTGAAAAAAATGAAAATCAATATGCAGGGTATGATTTCATTTTTGTAAAAAAAATGTGGGCATACTTATATGAAAACAGAAATTTTATAGGCATAAGAAACATCTGGAAAGATGCACACTAAATTACCTCTGAGATTTGGGCTTGAGGGCATCTTTTGATTTTTTTTATATATTTCTACATTTATCTCCTATAAGCATGAAGTATTTTTACAAATTAAAATAAATTAAGATTACAAAGCAAGAAGGTGACAGAAGAAACCTAATTGACCCATCATCTCTCTTCCCTCTATTCATGACAATCATTTCAGGGATATCTGTCCAGAGTCAGGAGAAACAGAGTTTACTTGGACCTTGGAGCCAGACTACCTGCGTTCAATGCCAAGTTTTTCAATTTAGTAGCACATTGCCTTGGTGAAATCACTTTAGGTCTATATACCCTCAGTTTCCTCCTGGATGAAGTGGGGATGAACGGAGTACTTACCTCCTAGAGATTTTCTGAATATTAAATGACTTAACACACGTAAATCACTTAAATGTTTACTAACACATAGAAAAGTTTAATAGATATAACTAGTTATTCTAATTATTTTGTGTTATAATGAATATATATACTTTCAGTCACCATGACTTTCTGTTACCATCATCCTTAACTCCTTCCTTCCCCTCACTCCTCCCAATAGGTCAACTACAAATCCTGAATTATATTAGGACAAGCCATATGCAATTTCTGTTTATGTACAACATAAATGATTTGATATAAGTAATTTTATGTTTCAACCTATTACGTCCTGAGGATTTCACAAATATCTTCATTATTTTTATCTTAAGCAGTTAGTCTTCTAATTGGTCTACCTAATTCCTGATTCTCTTGTTACACTAATATGCCTTAAAGATATACCTTTGATGTAGTCACCACTCTAAACCTACTGACCATTCTTTATCATGTTCTTCCTAGGAACCACCAGAGACATCACCATCCCCATTTATGAGATGATACATGTAACAGGTAAAGTTCATATATGTGATGACTTTTAATGGACACACTCAGATTTTGTTATATCCTGAAATAAATTCTTCAGGGAAGTGAATCACATTCTCTGCAATTTTGATGTATTATTTATAGAAGTATTTAAAATATATGAGTAAAGAAATAAACATAAAGAGAGCAACTAAGATCAGAACAGGGAAGAAGAGCATGAGGAAAAGATTAACATTAAACAGAGACGAGTGGGGGGAGAGAAAGGGAGAGAGAAGGGAAACTATGGAAATGGAAGGAGACCCTCATTGTTACACAAAATTGCATATAAGAGTTTGTGAGGGGAAAGGGGAAAAAAAACAAGGGAGAGAATTAAACAACAGCAGATGGGGTAGAGAGGGAAGATGAGAGGGAAGGGGAGGGGGGATAGTAGGGGATAGGAAAGGTAGCAGAATACAACAGTCATTAATATGGTATTACGTAAAAATGTGGATGAGTAACCGATGTGATTCTGCAACATGTATTTGGGGTAAAAAATGGGAGTTCATAACCCACTTGAATCAAATGTATGGAAGATGATATGTCATGAGCTTTGTAATGTTTTGAACAACCAATAAAAAAAAAGAAAAAGAAAAAAAATAAATAAATAAAAAATAAATTAAATTGGCTATTTTAAATGACACTAAAAGATACTTGCTTGAAAACTTTAAAGTGTTTTAAAATCACTTTCAGAGACACTCTTATTTTTTTAATGATAAATAAAATTGACGGAAATAATCTGCCAGCTTTTGGACAATTTTCTCAGGATTTGAACTGAAATGCCTCTTTAACTTGCTTGAAACCATTGATCATGTCAACCATGACTGGACATTACTCCCAACATGGCATTGTGGTTTGAAATTGTTTTTCTCACAAGCCAAACTAAGCCTGAAAATTATAAAATCACTTTTGTTTATAATAATGCACATTGCATATATTCATTGAACACTTTCTGTGCTTTATATACTTTTTTGTGATCTTAATAACAGAAACATTCATGTCTCATTCTTTCTCATATACAGAATAAATATAGAGGCTCTTGGCACCATTTATTTATCTCTTCTTTCCTTCTTCTCATAATATGGAGTGTGTGTGAGTATAATGTGGAAAGAAAAAAAAAACATATGATATATATCATATATGTGTGTGTGTATTTTTACATGTCATAATTATAAATTATGTATTACATGTATATATTGGAAAAATTAAGTATAATAAGCCCTACAACTCCCAAGTTCTTACAGTTATGAAAACCCATTATAGAATGTATCAAATAGACTGAGCAAAGCATAAGGGCTAGGGTTTAATATAACTCTCAGTAAGCAGTTTACAACTCCACCCAACCTTCTCTTCTACTCAAGAAAGTGCATAAAAAAAGTTAGTAAGGATGGTCTTATTGTAGGATAACCCTGAGTCTACTTTACCTGATTTTCTTTCTAGGTAAATCATTTGCAAACACTGGTACTTTAACTCTTATGGGTAACAGATTACTTTTGACACATCAGTGGGTTGCAACACAGGGTCTGATCTTCTGAATAAAGTCCAAGGCCTTTGGCTGGCCTTCAGGAGATGCTGTGCTCTAGCCCCCATCTTTTTAAAGTACCTTTCTATACCCAGTGCTTGAACCAAATGGATCTCTTCACTGCTTCCTAATCACTCTAAGATGCAGTATTTTCTCTTTTTATCAAGGACTCATATTGGAGCCAGAATTCAATCTCAGGAAGGAGTCTGGCTACAGAGTGCAGACATTTAACTACTACACTACACTGACTCTCATATAGTTCTTGCATTAAAGTACTTGCTGTGTGCATGAGAGGCAGCCAGAATGTCTCTTTTTTCATTTGGATCCTCTATGGAAACCTGCATGTAGTAGCCCTACCAAGATAGTGTATGGAATAAAAACATATGATAAAAATGTAAGTAGCATTTTAAAACAAACATATTAAACTTTATGGACGCTACATTAAAATTGCACAAAATGTATTTTTATAGGAAACCCTGTGGCAAACCAAAAAAGACAACAAGAGATAAGAAAGCAAACTGTGTGTTGTGAGTCTCATAATCTATATCCCTATCAGATGTGAGAACACAATTCACTGCTTATTACTTCAAAAGATTATGGATGGCTTCTAACTTAGTGATTTAAAAGTTAAAAGCTCTAAAATTACAGGGTAATTTACAAAGCCACTGCATTTGGCTTTTAAAATTTCATATGTAGTATGTTTTTACCTCTTCCATCTAATAGATACTTGAAAATGGGTAAGTTAACATCTGAGCATTGCTCTCCCCATCTGTAATATGGGAGTACACTATCCATATGGTGGTTGTAAAGACTAAAATATCATAATGCACATAGAACACCTAGAACAGTGCTTGACATATATTAGGGTCAACAAATATAATAGTGTTCATTCCATTCTATCCTTTTACTAAGACAATAAATTCCTAGCATGGGCTAATTAAAAGAGAGAATTATATACTTAGTGGGATGATAATTCCTGGCCAGTGCTTTGGGGAAGACAAAATTGACACCTATAGAATGTTATTAGCAATATAAGTTAACTTATTACCTGAAATTTACATGTCATCACTGCATATTCTCAGTCACTAAACCCTCACACCCAATTAGATCAACAAATCTCTCTATTCTCTCTCATAAATCTCTCTCCTCCTTTTGTAACCCTCATTACGTCTCACCCAGATTGCAGTAACAGCCTCTTAATTTGCCTTCTTTGGTCTTGCTTCACTTTCAATCCCCCCTCCTCATTCTTTCTAAAGTGCAATTTGAAACATTTCACACTCTGGCTGAAAACCCTTCAGTGTTCCTCATTAGCTTATGGTATAATGAAGGGGAAACTCCTTAACATGGATTGCTCATCAGTTATGCCTGATCCTTTCCTTTTCAGTCTTATCTCTGGCTACTTCCCACATACAAATTGTATGCTTTTGTAAAATTGAACTGCTTGAAATTCTCATCAAAATTCATTCATATTATCTGCCCCCATTTTCCCCCTTTCTCTCCATACATTCTCCAAAGCTCTTATAGTTTCCTGAAAAGACTTAAATTTATGCTGCTCCAACATCTGGCTTCCTTGATGTTTCTTCAACATGCCAAACACACTCTCAACTTAGGGTCCATTAGCTGTTAGAGTCCCCCTAGCCCTTAGGTAACTTACTGTTACCTAAGTTTAAGTTGCTTTTTTTCCATACACACACACACACACACACATGTATGTATATATATATATATATATATATATATATATATATATATATATATTCCTCCATTTCATTCATAACTCTACCCAAATACCATCACAATTATATCTATAATACACCCCCACCCCATCAGTTTTTATCCTCTACTTTACATCATCCTTCTTACATTGCTTCATACTACTTGAAATACATGTGTGTGTACCTCTCCAACAATATTTGCTTCATGAGAGAAGAAACATCATCTATTGTGCTTACTATGACAAACTTGTGGCAGCATATTGCCTGCCATAATGTATGCATTCAAAAAATATGGGGGAACTCTCTTCCTTCTGTTTCAAAAACTTTCTTTCCTACCTTTTCAACATTTTCCTGGGAAATGTTTTACTCAATCTTCAGATTTCACCTTCTTTGCAACAAGGAACTTAGTTGTGTAGCCTTCCTATGGCCTTCCACATTTCCTTGTATTTTCTTTTATAAAAACAGACTATTCCTTTGTGGAAAGGGGGAATGTGCATAGATCATGACAGTCATCTAGTTGTGAGGACATTTAAAAATTATTCAAGGGGTATTTTAGTCAACTTCTTTCACTGCTGTGACTAAAAGGGTCTCACCAAAACAACTAGAAGAGGAAAGCTTTATTTGGGGGCTCACAGTTTCAGAGATCAGATACAGACTCCATAGACAGCAGACTCCATTCCTTGGGGCTCAAGGTGAGGCAGCACATCATGGCAGAAGAGTGTGGTGGAGGGAAGCAACTCATATAATGATCAGAAAGCAGAGAGAGACTCCACTCATCAGATAACAAATATATACCAAAAGCCACACCCCAATTCCAACCTCTCCAGCCACACCCTACCACTTTAGTTACCATTCCATTAATCCAAATCAGGGGATTAAATAACTGATTGGGTTAAGACTCTTACAACCCAATTTTTTTTTCTTTGAACATTCTTACATTGTCTCACACTTGAGCTTTTGGGGGACGCCTGACATCCAAACTATAACAGGGGGATACTGTGCCTTGAAAGAATGCTTTCAAAAGAAGTATTTTCAGAATAAAACATTTTAAGAAATAAAAGTAATTCTTAAAATGGTAAAAGTTGATAAGAAATAATATTATAATATTCTTAAAGTTATTATTTATTAAATTGCTCAAAACTTTTAAAAAGAATGAGTATTCCAGCCACAACATGCAGGATATAGTAAACAAAAATGAAAGGATGGACCTCTAAGAAGAGGAATATAAAGACTGAGACAAAGAAAGAGACATGAAGCATGAAGAATTAAGGAGGGGTCTGATGTTTTCATGAAGTAAGACTTAATGGGGCCATGTGACAGATGGATATAACAAAATAAAAACCATGGTAATAACAATCCACAGGTATTGAATCTCTGTGGTTATAGATTTGAACTTGAATGGTTCAAGTGGAAATCTAAGTGAAACTAGACATCAAGCAGTTGGAAACTTGATCATCAAAAATTAAATGTATCCTTATAGTTTAGTGGTTACCCTTGTTAGAATTTGTACTGTGCTTCTGAGGAAGACAATGGAAAAGGAACAGACCTCAATTTGTGTTTTAAATTATATTAAAAACTAAAAGCATTAAAACCTAAAATTAACTTATCTTTTGTAAGCTCAGAAGAAAGACTTCACTAGAAACAAAACGTGGCTAGTGTTGATTAAACTTTGCATATATGCTATTACTATGCAACTTATATGGGAGCTCAGGCCTTCTGAGTTATTTACATTGCACTACCTCCCAGTGAACAATTGTCATCAACAGACCTGTCTTGTGTAGAATATCAAAATATATCCTACTCTTTCCCCCTAGCCCTAAACATTTAAGTTTTTAAATGATATGACTGATGGAAGAAAAAGATTAGCCTACAATGAAAGTATAGTAGGAAAAAAGCCTCTGTGGTTTGCTTTGAAATGATAAGAGTTAAAGAGATCTACTGACCTCTGTAATAGGCTGCCCATTTATCATGTGCTGTAACTTTTACCAGAGGTGAGGGAACAATCTAGTATTTTGTTTAAGAAATTAATTTGAATTTTTGGAAGCTCTCATGGAAAAAAAAACAATAAAATAAAAACTGATTTCAACTCTTTCCAGAGTTTTTGAACTCCTGGAAATGGACTAAAATAATATTTGAAGGGTGGCTTGTTATTTGAGTGGGAAATACCTAAATGGACCTCACGGTTCTGAAATTTTAAAATTACAATCTTAAATTTGAATGAACAACAACACAAAAAGAACTAAAGTATATTTCTCAATTATTTAGGGGGCTTGGGGCTGGATTCTCCTGTTTGGGTGGGTTTGGGTGTATAGGTTTCCATTTAGGCCTGACAGGGTCAATGATTATTACCATCTAATAACCTGATGATGGGTTGAGAAAATTCTGCAGAGTAGATGGACTCTAAGATTAACCATGTATAGTATCCAGTTTAAAAATTTTCTTTTTCTATGTTGTAATTCTTTTCAGGAAATTTGGTAAGTCACCACAGTCTCATGTTGCCTGTGGTTTGTGGAATAAGGGAGGAGACTGTACCTACTGTGGGATAAAGGGGTACAGAGAGAAAAATAGTCCACTACTCAGTAAAGTGGTGGTTAGGAGACAGCTTGAGAAGAAAAGCAGAGAAGTCTAGGGTTATAGGTGACAATAGAGAGCAAGGAAAGATGTGTGGTTAATATAAGCACTCACCAGGGAGTATGAAAAGAAAGTAGGGAAGAGTCAGTAACCATAGGGTTTCTTCTGCTGCCATAAAGTCTCCTACTATTCTAAGCCATTCTGTGGCCAAGCAATTCTTGGCTACAGTCTTGAATCCACCTCCTTTTCCTGATGCCATCTCCTCACCAGGCCTGCCAGATTCCTTTACCTGTTTCATTGAGTCTTGTTGGTAGCAGAGGAGGGGGAAGGTTCTGGAGTTATCAGCCTGTATCATCATTCCTGCCCTCCCTTCCCTCTAGGAAGCTGGGGCCTGGAAGGGGGGAGCTGCAGGTTGGAACAGCAAGCTACCCGCAGGCCATAGTGAGGGACAGGGGACCTTTGATCAGCTCCCCGTTACTGGGCTGTTTTTCCTCATGTTCTTTTTTTCTTTCTTTTTCTCTTATGTCTTTTAAATTTTATTTATTTATTTACCCATTTGGTATGTGCCAAGCAGACATGGTTAGCTATCTAAAGGTCACTAGGATAGAACCATTTGGCCACAGCCCAATGCTTCAGCTTTGCCAGGGACACACTGTTCTACTGTACCTCAGCACTGTCAAAAACACTCAGTTCAAACCCATTTTACTTTTCTTTCCTTCATTTTCTCTTTATTCTTTTATTAATACCACTCTTTTTTGTTTTTGTTTTTGTTTTGTTCAAGTACTCTAATTCTTTCTGTGCACTCTTCACTTCTTCCACTCCTTGTAGCATTTGCTGTTCTCCCCATGCTTTTTTTCCCCAGGCTTAGCCATTGCAATTATGCAAACATGAAGTGACTCCCCTGACCAGTAGGATATCTTTCCACCTATTAGTTTGGGAATATAGCAGGTAGAAAAGAGAGCAGAATATTACTTTCATCTTCAAAATGGAAATAAGGTTAGGCTATTTCTGAGCACTTGGTAGAATGCCAAGCTAAGAGCTGAGACAAGAGTGTGTGAGAAGAGTTGGGGAACACCTGATAAAGGGTGTTTTCCTTGGGAAAAGCCTAAGAACACATGAACGCCGTCAAACAAAGAAACTATGAAATGTATTTCCTGGTGGCAAGGGGACTAAGCTCAAAAGTCTAAGAGGCTTGGGCACAGCCTATTTGGCATGATTTTCAAGATGACCTTCTTCACCTTCCAGTCTTCCATTCATTTCCCTACTTTGGTCCACCTTCACCATAAGCACCAATATGTCCATGGTTTCCTTCCCATTTCTCTTTCTCATAAGTCTCCTTTCAGGTTTCTTGTATAACCCCTCTGAACTCCCTGGAGTCTGCCTCTGAACTACTATCTTGGCACTTCAGGTTATTGATATTCTTCTTTGGGAAATTTATGAGGTGGTGTGAAAATGAAGGTAGGAAAGGTCTTGCTGAATTCAAACACATAATTACATATTACTGTCTCCAGAAGTAAGTAATAATCTGTGCAGCTCCTCATGTGGCCATCAAAGCTCAATCCTATCTGTTATTCCAGGCTGCATCCATGTAGGTGAAGCACACAATCCTAAACCAAGACTTCAATGGAAATCAAGGAAGCCTAGTCTGAAAGATTAAGGATTGTGTCTTGTGAGCCAGGTGCAGTGGCACATGCCTGTAATCCCAGTGACTTGGGAAGCTGAGGCAAGAGAATTTGAAGTTAGGGGCCAGCATCAGCAATCCGGCAAGACCTGTCTCAAAATTTCAAAAAAAAAGGGGGGGGGCTGAGGATATATTTCAGTGGTTGAGCACCCTGTATTCAATCCTTAGTATCAGAAAAGTGTCTTCTGTACATAAACCATAGGTGAAGGAGAAACAAAAATCACTGAAGAAAGGAGGCAAAGAGTTCATATGAATCTAAATGGGAATAAGGAGAGATCAAAAAGGTAACATAATGGTTGTAGACAAGAAAAAAAATATTTTAAAAAGTTTTCTGATAGTGTGTATTCTTAGGTAACTCAAAAGTTGTTTATTTTTCCTCAACAGTTCTCAAGAATGGGATATCCTGTTTGCTATGGAAATGTCAATGCTATATTCCTTGGGAGATCTATAATTAGTTCTAGGCTCTATAATTATGAAAGATATTGTCATATAGAATTTTCTCCAGATGAATTTGAACCACAGATTAAGCTAGTTAGAAAAGTATCAACATATGGGAAAAGACTAAATATTCTCCATGGCCCTTAACTATATATCTGGAAATAATGAGACAGAGTCTATGAGGATGAGGGAAAGAGAGAGAGGCCAGGCAGAAACCTATTATGACCTCACCCTGTTTAAGAGGGAGGAAGAGGGAGGAGCATATGAAATAGTCTGAGAATTTCTATCTAATTAACCTGTGACCTGTGAAGGGCTTAAATGACTACAGAAAGATTTTCATAGTGAGACCACAGGAGATTTGAGAATCAGGAGAAAATGTGTCCCAGCTCTCATTAGATATAACATAGGCTTTGAAACCAGACCCCCTGGTTCATCCTTCCTCCAGATTCCTTCGACATTTTTCACTTCCCTTCTGAGCAATAGCCTAGTTCCCAGTTATCAAAGAAGTATCAAGAGTTTCCACAAACCAATTCTTGCTCACTTCTCTGAATTCCTACATTCCACTTCAGATAGGCTAGGAAGAACTTTGAGTGAGCCAGACCTGAAATTCTAGGAAATCTTCTAAATATTCCTTTCCATAGCTTGAAGCATTCCTACATGTACTTCTGTCTTCTTTGAATGCCTTCTTTTCCTGTCTTAAGCCCTGCCCCTCCCCTGGGAGGCAGTATTGTGCAACTCAAATACCAAGCATTTGGATTCTATTACCAAGTTATTAAAATATCAACTCATGTTCCCACTGCCCATGTACCTTGACTAAGTTACCTCATGCCTGGGAATCTTAGATGTTACATTTGTAACATGAGAAAACTACCACTTATGATAGGACTGTTGTAAAAGCTGAATTATATATATTATGTAATGTGCTTGGGACAATGCTTAAGAAATAGCTATAATGTAACAATTTTTATTAATGTAACTGTCTAACTCTTTCTCTAAAATTCTGACTTTAGTCTCTTGACTCACTGTAGGAATTACCTTAGTATGTATATGTATATAAACATATTTCAATTAATTGGGTCTTAGTATAGTTGCATGATTGTCAAATCTGCAGAAATCCCGTGCTATCCTAAAGATACACCTTGGTGTCAGGCTTGACTGGGTCTAAGAGAACAGTGTTCCTTTTAAGCCACTCTAGATCAGTGTGAAGGTAAGTTGTGTAATAAATCTGGTTTTGCTTAATGAAATCTGAAGTCAGAGTCTACAATGATGCATATGAGAAAAGTATGCCATGGGAATCATCACTATACAATTTATCCTAACTTACATGACTCAGACAGCAGCCAGTGTGGGTGGATGGCATTCTCAAGGGATGTTGATGAGAAGATATATAATGGAAGAACTAGAAGCTGACTACAGGGCTGGGGTTATAGCTCAGTAGTAGAGTGCTTGCTGAGGACACTGCGGCACTGGGTTTGATTCTCAGCACTCATATAAATAAATAAAATAGATTTAGATCAAGAACTGGAAGAAGCTGACTATAGAGTCATTCCTCCTATCATAATGTCCTAGAATATCTCTCCCAAAGCTATACCTGCATAGTGAGGAAATAGCATAATAAATTATTCCTGTATTTTGTTCATTTGATATCCATCTGGTCATAGTCAAGAAAATCATCAAGTCCTTTGAGAGATGGGCACTGAAACATCAACTGAAAAATATGTGGCTCAGTCCAATATTTTACATATGAAAAACTCAAAGCCAACATCATACTATAAGGGAAAAAAGCTGAAGCTTTTTTCTCTAAAATCAGAAACAAGACAAGGCTGTCCACTCTCACTACTGCTATTTTGTATAATCCTGGATACATTAACCAGGCCAATCAGTCAAGAAAGGGAAATCAAAATGATACAAAAGGGAAAAAATAAATCCAACTATCTCTGCTGATGAAAAAGTGAAAAAGTTCCACTAATTCTAGAGCTTAGAAACAAATTTAGGAAAGTAGCAGGATACAAAACTAATACCCATAAATCAATAGCTTTCCTATGTTCCAACGGTGATTCAACCAAGGAAGAAATCAGGACAACCATCCCAATGAAAATAACCTCAGAAAATCATATACTTGGAAACTAATTTAACCAAGGTGGTAAAAGAGCACTCCAATGAAAATTGTAGAAGACTGAAGAAAAAAATTGAAGAAGATCTTAGACAATGGAAAGACATCCCATGTTCTTAGGCAGAATTAATGTCAAAATGTGCATACAATAAAAAGCAATATACAAATTCAATTCAATCTCTTATTAAAATATCAATGACATTCTTCACAGAAATAGAAAAATAAACAATTATTTTCCTTTTTTAAAATATATTTTTTAGTTGTAGATGGACACAATGCCTTTGTTTTATTTATTTATTTTGTATTGCGCTGAGGATTGAAACCAGTGCCTTATAATTGCCAGGCAAGCACTTTACCACTAAGCTACAACCCCAGCCCCTCCCCCCAAAAAATTCTTAAATTTTTTTGAGGAATAAGAAACCTAGAAAAAAACAATACTATGCACAAAAAGTGAAACAGGAGGCATCACAAAACCAGATCTACTAAAATTATACTACAGAGATGCAGTAACAAATACAACATGGTATTGTCATAAAAATAGACATGAAGATAATGTAATAAAATAGAAGACACGGAGAAAATTCACATACATATAGCCATCTGATATTTGACAAAGGTACCAATATATATTTTGAAGAAATGATGGGATTTTTCACAAATGGTTCAGGGAAAACTATATAGCTAAATGTAGAAAAATGAAAATAGTCCTGTATCTTCTGCACAAAACTCAAATCAAAGTGGATGAAAAACTTAGGAATTAGACCAAAAATTTTACAACTGCTAGAAGAAAACATATGATCAACACTTTATCATATTGGTGCTGGCATTAACTTCCTTAAAAAGACTGCCAAAGTTCAAGAAATAAAACCAAGCATTAACAAGAGGGATACCATCAAACTAAAAATCAAAAGAAACAGTTAAAAGCATAAAGATAGAGCCTGCAGAATGATATAAACTCTTGGCTATCTACTCCTCCAATAAAAGATTAATATCTAGAATATACAAAGATTTCAAAAAAAAACTAACACCAATAAATCAAATAACACAATCAATAAGAGCCTACATCTTGGGAGCAAATCTTTAACCCTCACATATTAGGTAGAGCACTAATCTCTAGAGTATATAAAGAACTCAAAAAGCTAAACACCAAAAAAAAAAAAACAAATAACCCAATCAACAAATGGGCCAAGTACCTGAACAGACACTTCTCAGAAGATGATATAAAACCAACCAACAAATATATGACAAAATGTTCATCATCACTAGCAGTTAGAGAAATGCAAATCAAAGCTGCTCTAAGGTTTCATCTCACTCCAGTCAGAATGGAAGCTATTAAGAATACAAACAACAATAAATGTTGGTAAGGATGTGGGGAAAAAGGCACACTCATACATTGTTGGTGGGACTGCAAATTGGTGCAAACAATATGGAAAGCTGTATGTAGATTTCTTTGAAAACTGGGAATGGAACCACCATCTGACCCAGCTATCCCTCTCCTCAGTCTATACCCAAAGGACGTAAAAACAGCATACTACAGGGACACAGCCGCATCAATGTTTATAGCAGTACAATTCACAACAGCTAAACTGTGGAGCCAACCTAGATGTCCTTCAATAGATAAATGGATTTTAAAAAATGTGGCATAGAGGCTGGGGTTGTGGTTCAGTGGTAGAGCACTCGCCTAACACATGCAAGGTCCTGGGTTTGATCCTCATAAAAATAAATACATAAAATAAATGTATAAAAAGTTTTTAAAATGTAGCATATATACACAATGGAATATTACTCAGCAATAAAAAAGAATAAATCATGACATTTGCAGATAAGTGGATGGAGTTCGAGAAGATAATGGTGAGTGAAGTTAGCAAATCCCCCCAAAAAAATGCTGAATGTTTTCTCTGATATAAGGAGGATGATTTATAGTGGGGTAGGGAGGGGGAGCATGGGAGGAACAGACAAACTCTAGATAGGGCAGAGGGGTGGAAGGGGAAGGGAGGGGGCATGGGGTTAGAAATGATGGTGGAATGTGATGGACATTATTATCCAATGTAAATGTATGAAGACACAAATTGGTGTGAATATACTTTTATACAACCAAAGACATGAAAAATTGTGCTCTATATGTGTAATATGAATTATAATGCATTCCACTGTCATATATAAATAAAAAATAATAATTAAAAAAAGAAAAGATGATCCTTGCTAGTAGCAAGTTTCCCCCAGGCCACAAGTGAAAATTGGTCAAGAATACATTTGTACCTGAGATAATATTTGAGATGTGCTGAAAAATATTTTTTACAAACAGCTGATAATACTTTCCCTGCCTCCTCAATAACCTAGTAGCTCCCATGTTAATGCCTTTAGCTTGGCTGAATCCTCTTAGTCATACAGCTATGCTGAATTGCAGAGATGAGGACTGAAAGGCCCTGACTTTGCTGTGGCTCATGTTTACTCAATAAGGCACTCTATGGATATGGAAATCATCTCAGCATTCCCATGCCACAGGTTTTCCATTTCTAATAACAAAACACCACAGATATGGTAAGTTAAAAATATAAAAAAGAGGTTCATTTTGGCTTACCATTTGGTAAGTTAAAAATATAAAAAAGAGGTTCATTTTGGCTTACCATTCTGGTCCGTGGTTGTTTTAGTCAGCATTTTTACTGCTATGACTAAAGGACCCGACCAGAACAATTGTAGGAGAGGAAAACTTTATTTGGAGGCTTACAGTTTCAGAGGTCTCAGCATGGCCAGGCAGCTCCATTACTCAGGACTCAAGGTGAGGCTGAACATGATGGTGGAAGAGTGTAGTGAAGGGAAGTAGCTCACATGGTAGTCAGGAAACTGAGAGAAAGATTTCTCTCTTCAGATACAAAATATACACCCCATAGCCATGCTCCAGTTCCTACCTCCTCCAGCCACACTTTACCATTTCAGTTACCACAGTTAATCCCTATCAGAGGCTTAATTCTCTGATTTGGTTACAACTCTCACAACTAATCAGTTCTCCTCTGAACCTTCTTGCATTGTCTCACACGTGAGCCTTTGGGGCATACCTCACATCAAAACCATACCAGTGGTCGAGGGGCCATATCTAATGATAGCTTTCTGCTGGAGTCCTGAATTAGCACCATGAATCACAAAGTGAGACACTGATAGCCTGTGTGTATGTGTCCTCTGGTCTCTATTTCTTTTCTTATAAAGCTACCATATTCAGTTATGGGGGCACTACACTATAAAACCCAATATTTCCTAAGTTTCCACCTCTACACATCAGCATCAGATTCAGTTTCCACCTTCTTAATACCTCACAATGGGGATTAATTTAAGACACCACTTATGGAGGGGGCAAAACATATTCAGATGTACATAATAATCATACACATATTTAAAGGCTTCAAGACAATGGAAGTAGTGGAAGAATTTAGTATTGAAAGTAAGTTAATTCTAAAAGCAGAATAGGCAAGTGGTATGGTTTGACATTTATAGGGAAAATACTCTCTAAAATCTTTCCCAACACAAATATCTAGGTCAGAAATTTCACCATTAGACATTCTATCCTTTGTACTTTACTCTTCCAAATTTACTGAAATTCAAGGATCAGGTATATTGGGACTTAAATTCTCAACTGATAAACCCTTAGTTTATGTCATGTGGTGCACAGAATCAAGCTGGTCTACTAGGATGAGACATAGAGTGATACCTCAGATTTGGAACCTGATAAAATCAGGGACAGGATAATCTTCAACAATTATACTCTATTAGCAATCCTACTCTCAACAGATCTTATGATGCTCTTACCCCCCTGATAAATTCTTCATAAATCTGTCCATGATATACCTGGATAGTGCATTATTCTTTCACTGAAGCACACGAGCACTTGTATGCACATGCATATGCATGGATGCCTGCATGTGCACAATCACACACACACACACACACACACACACACACACACAGCCTCTCATTCTTATCTTGCTACATAAGTTGATTTCGATAATCTATTTTGTCTTTTCTTTTCCATTTCTCCTATTCTACTGGCTGCAACAGTCCAAATAAGATCCATACCAGATAACAAGGTGTTATCAGTGTTTCCCTATAAAGCAATGGTTTTTAAGTTTTATATGAATTGTCTCATGATTCTTCAAACGTATCTCAAAGACGAAGGTGAGTCATGACAGGTAAGGTGCCAGATCTCCAACAATATCTTCATGGAGAAAAGTTATTGTTTCTTATATTTAGCATATGAGCTATTTTAGTGTCCTAAGGCAACCACCAATAACTGGGTGTCTTAAAACAACAGAAATTTATTGTTTCACAGTTTTAAGAGTAAAAAAAGCCATAATTATTGTATTAACAAGGCCATCTCAGTCTGAAGCATGCAGTGGGAAATTTTCCTGTCTATACATATCTTATGGTGATTTGCTGGCAATCTTTGTCATTACTTAGCTTGTAGGTACATCACTCTGATTTTTTGCCTTCACAAGACATTCTCCTTGTGTCACTTCAAAGGATCTTCCCTCTGCATGTCTGCCTCTGAGTCCAAATTTCTGCTTTTTATAAGGACACCAGTCACATTGGATTAAGACTTGTCCTTTTCACTTCTTTTTAACTGAAATAGTTCTGTAAAGACCCTGTCTCCAAATAAGGTCACATTCTGAGGTATCAGGATTAGCACTTGAACATATCTTTTATACGGGGACACAACTCAACCTTCCATGTAAAAGTTTGTTTGGAAAATTAAAGGGGCTGTATGACTTTAAAATCTAAATGTTTCAGAAATGGGTCTCATCTGTCTTTATTCTGCATTCTAACACATGGCTGCCATCTTTTGCAAAGGAATGTTGACCAGATTCTAGAAAAACATGGCAAGAATGGTCTGACAGAAGAGGAATATCCAGGGCTTCTGAACTTCAAAGATGTTTGAAGTCAAGTCTTTGGTGTGACTTTTATACTAAATGAGGCTCTCCCAAGGGGCAATATGGTTTGTGCCTAAAATAAACTACACTCTTTTTTTCTGAGGAAGGAAGAAGAGTTCTCTTTGTGAAGATTGGCTTCCAGGTGTCTAGTCACATCTGAGGAAGATGGTCAAATCTGATTACATTTGCAGGAAAACCTTTTCTCACCATCAAGCTGATAATAGTATCTCTAATGTCAGGATGACCATATATAAAACTGATCTTTTAAGAAAGTAGGATGGAGAACAGACCTTCCATATACCGAGGAATAGTTGTTGTTGTTTTATTCCCACAATTCCTGTGCCCTTCTTGATTGATTTTCTCTGTAAGGAACTTATTTTTCTGAGCTCCTCTGTGTTCATTTAACATATTAGTTCTGAACTAATTACAACTGTATAGTAAATTATTTTAATATCAAATTTATATTGTAGCTGGGAAATGGTGGCTCATGCCTGTAATTCCAGTCCCTTGGGAGGCTGAGGCAGGAGGATCGAAAGTACAAAGCTAACCTCAGCAAAAGCGAATGGCTGAGGAACTCAGTGAGATCCTTTCTCTAAATAAAATAACAAAATATATCTGGGAATGTGGCTCAATGGTTGAGTGCACCTAAGTTCAATCCCCAGTACTTCCCACCTCCCCAAAATATTTATATTGTCCAAAATGAAACAACTGATATGACTCTGAAAGGGTTATTGGGACCTATGGAGAAATTTCAAGAATCAATGAAATCTACACAGAAGAGTACATGTAAAAAAGTGGTTCCATGAGACTTATGAAGACTTAGTGGGGTTCCACTAGTCACTTGGGCCTACTACACATAATTTGGAGGTAAGGCTACCCTCCTGAATGCAGGAAGAGAAAATGTCAATGGTACAGCCTGTTGGGTAAAGTTTTGAAAGGGAGATTATATCCTGTGTGACATTAGTGGGGAATAGAAACAAAATAGAGGCAGGTTAGCTATTTATTTTCTTCTTAGTTTCTGAGCCTGGGAGATAATCAAAGAAGCTTCCCCATGGTAAGTTAGGAAGTGAGATAAGATAGCTAACATTAACAAGGTTGAGCTTGGTTCCAGAAAGCAGACCAACATATGAAGCTATCAGGAACATGTCACATCTGATTATTTCCCCCCCAAAAATCTTAGAGAATCATGGGTGGAGGACCTGTGATAAAGCTCTTCATGGTGCCTCTAAACTAAAATTTGCTCACACTCACCACTTCTTGAATCCAGTTGTCATCAGACGTAACAAAAAATTACTCATTTTTTACATATTTTGTACTTCCACTCAAATATTTTTATAATGACAATTTTCTACATGAGGTATCTCATGTAGATAATTTTTTTCTCTGTGTAAGTGAGAAAATATCAAAGGCATGTGTTATGAGAAGAACTTTCAAACTACTTATTACAGTATTAGACACATAGAGTGAATATCATGGATCCTTTGTTTTCTTTTCAGTTTTCTATAGTAAGATATAATTGGGATACAATTAGGCACTGCCACATTCATATTTTAACTCTTTCAGCTCTAGGCTGAAAGCCTTAGGCTAAATCTGCTACTTGTGTTCTTAGGATTCTTAGGAACTTTCTGGATGAACTCTATTCTCACTCTTGCCAATGAACTTAACTCCTGGTCCTAACTCTCCTTCACTTGCTCCCTATTACCCTTCATCCACGTATGGCCTGAGGAAGACCTTCCATACTTACTTGTGACTTCTTCCTATTGCATCACCTCCCAGTGAACAACATCAAAATATACCCCTCTCTGTTCCCGTAGGCCTAAACATTTTAAGTTTTTGTTTATGTCAGCCATCTTCCAAACTATTGTTAAGAAATATACATGTACCTCATGCCATTTAAATTAATCTATACAATTTAAATTTATTGAAAAGTTCAGAATATAATTTACATAAAATCTCTTTTTCTATCATCAGGTGTGTGTGTGTGTGTGTGTGTGTGTGTGTGTAGAAAGACTTTAGGTTATAAGAATCACAAAACCACTTCCTTAATAAATGTCTGATCTGAGATTGATGGAAGATGTTGGCAAACTTTTAATGTTAAAAAGCAAAATAATGGATAGATTAGGCTAGAAGGGTCAAAGACACTTTTACAATATTCAACACTGCCACTAAAGCGAAAAGCAGCCATAGACAATATATAAACAAATTGAGGTGGCTACATTCTCAAAAACTTTATTTGTAAAACCAGGATGTAAACCAGATTTGACCCACAGGCCAGAAAATATTTTCTGTATAGTTTGATGTAACAATAATGATGGTGGTGCTCTTGGTGGCAGTTATGGTTATGATAATTATAAATAGCTCCTTTTGAGTAGTTACTGTGTAATAGGCCCTGTATTAATGACTTTTGCATTATTTGATCATTTATTCTTCATATTAGCCCTATGAGGTAAAGCCTAATTTCAGTCATATGATACAGATAAGGAAATTATGGTAAGGAAGAGTTAAGTTAGAAATGGAGTGATCAATGAGAACTAATATGTATGTATATATATATATATATATATATATATATATATATATACACACACACACACACACACACACACACACACACATATATATATATATACACACATACATTAAAGATTTAAATATTATACTGTAATATGTGACACCATTACAAAAAAATATAGTGATAATATGTTAGGATTTTTTTTCTTTTTTTGGTACCAAGGATTGAACCCAGGGATGCTTAACGACCATGCCACAGTTCCCAGCCCTGTTTTATATTTTTTATTACAGACAGGGTCTTGCTGTGTTGCTCAGGGCCTCGCTAAATTTCTGAGGCTCAGCGTGAACTCGCAAATCTTCTGCCTCAGCCTCCCAAATCACTAGGATTACAGGCGTGCACCACCACACCCCACTGGAGAAACACATTAGGATATTGACTTGGGCAAAGATTTTGTTGGATATTTTTATGGTTTGGATATGAGATGTCCCCCAAAAGTTCATGTGTGAGACAATGCAAGAAGGCTAAGAAGTGAAATGATTGGGTTATGTGACTCTTCACTCAAGCAGTGATAATCCCCTAATGAGATTAATTGAGTGATAACTGAAAGTTAGTATGATATGGCTGGAGGAGGTGACTCCCTGTGGGGTATGTATTTGATAAACTGAGCTTAGTCTTTGTCTCTCTGCTTCTGATCATCATGTGAGCTGCCTTCCTCCACCACACTCTTTCACCATGATATTATGCCTCATCTCAAGCACTGAGGAATGGAATTGGCTGTCTATGAAGTGAGAATTCTGATACTGTGAGCCCTCAAATAAAGTTTTTCTCCTCAAAATTGTTCTCATAAGGTCTTTTAGTCACAGCAGTGAAAAAGCTGACTAAAACAGAAATATCCCCCAAGCACAAGCAACCACATAAAAATTGCAAATTAAATAATATCAAACTAAAAACATTCAGTATAGCAAAGAAAGCAATCAGCAAAGCTAAAAAGACAGCCCACAGAATGGTGGAAAATATTTGCAAACTATACCTACAACAGTGTGTTAATATCCAAAGTATATAATAACTCAACAACTTAATAGTAAAAAAAATAATTTAAAAAATCATAGAAAGACCTAAATAGGTACTTCTCAATAGAAAAGTACAAATAGATAACAGCTATATTTAAAAAATACTATATATCACTTATCATCAGGGAAATTCAAAATTAAAAAAAAAAAACATAATGAGATACCACTACACTCCAGATGAAATAGCTATTATCAAAAGGAAAAAAATAACAAATTCTGGGAAAGAAGTAGATAAAGGGGAATTATTATTTACCATTCATGAGCAGGTAATTAGTGTAGCCATTATAAAAAATAGTGTGGAGATTTCTCAAAAAACTAAACATAGTGTTTCCATACAATTCAGTAATCTCAACTGGTCATATATCCAAAGAAAATTAATAAAATATGCATGTTTAATAGAAACTTACACTCTCATGTTTATTGTATGATTTTTATTCACAATAGCTAGGAGATAGAATCAATCTAGTTGTATATCAAAGGGCAAATGGATAAAGAAAATATAGTACACATACAGAAAGAAATACTGTTCAAACATAAAAAAGGATCTAATTCTGTCTTTTGGGACAGCATAGATATATCTAGAGGACATTATGCTAAATGGAATAAGTCAGGCACAGAAAAACAAATACCACATGATCTCACTTATATATGGAAGCTAAAAAAGTTGACCTCATAGAAGTTGATATAATAGTAATGGTTACCAGAAGTTGAGATGAATACAGGGGAAGGGGAATAGAAGTTAGCCAATGACAAAAATATTACAGTTATATAGGAAGTATGCATGCAGATGTTCTATGGCATAGTAAGGGGAAATATAGAAGATATTAATGCGTCCTCAAGATAATATGTCAAAACAGGAGAGAGGACTCAATGATTTTACTGTACACAAATGATAAAATTTGAGGTAATGGATATGCTAATTACCATGAGTTGATCATTACTGAATGCATAAATAAATCAAACATCACATTTACCTGATGAATATGTGTAAGTATAATGTGTCAATCCAAAAAAGTAGTTTTTAAAAAGTGGATTAAGGATTAGGACTCAGTCCTGGCTCTGAAGTTCTATAAATTACTCAACTCTCTAAATCTCAGTTTATTTTTTCTCCGATAGCAGTAAAAACAATATTTGCCTTGTTTCACCTACAAAGGTGCTACAATGAATGAATATAAAATTGTATTGTACAATGTAAAGTTCTTTAGAAATGTAAATTATTATGATTATTAAAGATATTTATATCTTGCTTCATTATGAAAAGAATTTGAGATGACATATTATTAGTACGTTGACTTTTATTTTAATAGTACACATTCCTCACTATTATCCAAAGAGAAATGATTACGAATACTAGGCAATTGGCTATTTAAAAGGCTAACTCATAACAAATAAGGCAGCAACTCTGCCTTCCTTTTGGCAATTGTGTCAAATTGTGTCTATGTCTCAGCCAGAGAAAATATGTATGAATGTTTGAGAACACTTTAACTGACACCTTTAACTCAATTTACCAAAAACCAATTTCATAGTTCTCAAAACTGACTTCTAGCCAGGCACAGTGGTACAAGGCTATAATCCCAGTGGCTCAGGATGCTGAGGCAGGAGGATCACAAGTTCAAGGCCAGCCTCATCAATTTAGTGAGGCCCTAAAATTTTAAAAAAAGCCTCATCAATTTAGTGAGGCCACAAAATTTTTAAAAAGTAAAAAAGGGCTGGGTCAGTGGTTAAGTGACCCTGTTGAAACCTTGATACCAAAAAAAAAAAAAAAAAAAAAAACCTAAAGGAAAAAAATAAAACTTTTTCTCATGATTTCCCAATCTCAGCTAATAATGTAATCATGTTCTTAGTAATCCAGAATAGAAGGCTGTGCATCTTCATTTCTTATTTATTTTCAGCTTCCCCTAACCAACAACTTCCAAGTTTCACCATTTCTATATCAAGTCATCAGTTTTACTCTTGGACCACTGTCATCATCTTCTAATTCATCTATTGCTATCTCCTGGCAGTAGAGTTTTCATAACTTTTCTAATTATCTTGCAGGAACCTGGCTTTGACTGTGATGTCTCTCTTCTCAGGGCCATCAATCTCCTTGGCACACCCTCCACATTTTGGACCCAAGTGTCCATTCTTATTCAATACTCATCACCTCTCCTTTTGCTATTTTATTAGATCTCTAAGTGATACCACTAGTTACTGTGATGAGTTCTGCTCCCTAGCATGTTGAAGTATAACATTAGAAAAGCACTGAGACAAGCATATAAAGCAGGGTTTATTTTTAAAAGGGTAACATATTTCTCCCAGGAGGGAAAAGGGGGCCATAGCTGGTATCCTGGTATCTCAAGAAGAGAGGGCTTCTGCCTTTTTTATATGTCTTAAACTTCCTTTGTTCTCCTGCTCCCTTCCTCTGATCTCTCCCCTTCCTGCGTATGTGACTAGGCCCAGGAGATGATTAGTGGATGGCAAGAATGTGAGAAGCAGATGGGTGGGGGAAGGGCGAGCTGAATGGAGCAGTTAGGGACACATTAATTAACAACTCTATAACTCCCTGTAGGGAGGGGCAATTCCTGGGGCAGGTTATCTTAGCAACAGGTTGAAGCTGGGGCAACTTATCTAGATAGGGTGGAGGAAGTGCTCTGAAGGCATTTCAATCCCTCCAGGGGCAGTCTCCAACTTCCCAGATTCATTCAAAGTGGCCTCCTTGATCAGACCTGACTTGATTTACTTTTCCATACTAACTGTCTGTTCTAATTCTGGCTTCAAAGGGAAGAATACATTCCCATTTTCCATCTTCTAGAAGCTTCCCACATTCCTTGATTCATAGTCCAGTTCCTCCAAGAAAAACCAAGAACAGGTCTGTCCAGCCACCTCCCGCCCAGGTGGCTTAGCTACTGTTAGACCACCAGCTGAGGTGCACTTCAGCCCTGAGCACCCCCAGCACAGAGGCCCTGGTGCCCAGGTTCTGAGGATCAGGGCAGACAGATCTACTGAGCATCCCAGACCTTCTTCCTCATTGCAGAGGCCTGAAGATGGAGGGTACACACCCCTTGTTCCCAGGAGAGTTCAGCCCCTGCTGCCCACTGGCCTCCCTCAGACACAGAGGGCTGGGGGCAGTGTTGGGCCTGCAGATGTTTGGTGACCAGCTTTTCAAAACACAAAGTCCTGATGTCTCTGCCAATTGTCAGTTTCCATGGTGTAAATATGTCCACTATTGCCCTTTTCTACTTGCTACTTGAGGAGCTGAGAAAAGGCACACAGCTGAGCCCTGTGGTTTTGTATTTTACGCTGTGCCTAGATGGATAAGTAAATTGGATAGGATATAATGCAATAAAATGATTAGAAAGTGAAAAATAAAAGAAAATAAAAAAAACAAGAACAGTGCTACACTACCATTTCACTAGTTCTCTGTGGCTGGGAAAGTACTTCTGCTTTACCAAAGCAAAAACATTAGATCTATCTGGATGATGTAGCATCCATCATTTCTTCACCTCAATGTGCTTAACTTAATCACACCTTCAAAATCCTTTTTGCCATACAAAGTAACATATTCTCGGATTCCTGTGATCAAAACAGATTTTGGGGGGAGGCAATTATTGTGCTTACCACAGAAACTTCCAGGAGTTTATGCTCCAGTGGAGGAAATAGGCTTAAATAAATATAATTTAAACGAATAGGCTACACTCCCAAATGAAGTATTAACATCAATAGGGATGGATGAGGTTTTAAGGAAGCATTATGAAAGGATTAACTTGGTCTTGACAGATGAGGATGAAGAATTCAAAGACCAGGATTTGTAACTAAAAAAATTAGTGTTTACTAAATTTCTTTCTTTTTTAAAAAATATATTTATTTTTTTAGTTGTAGTTGGACACAATACCTTTGGTTTTATTTATTTATTTTTATGTGGTGCTGAGGATTGAACCCAGGGCATAACACATGCTAGGTGAGCACTCTACCACTGAGCCACAACTCCAGCCCCTAAGTTTCTTGTACTCTAGGGTTCACATATTCCAGCAATCACGAAAAATAACAACTAAAACACAACCAAACAAAGTTTAGACCTTTTTTTGACATATCTACCTGTGATTGTACAGACTTAAACTCCTCTGTATCCATTTGTTCATCTAAAAATGTGGAGAGTAATTTCACTTACCCTCTTCTCCAGGGCTTTGTGAGTGAGAATTTAAAACGTTAAATTGATAATATCCATAAAGTACTTAGACATGTGTCTAGTTCATAGCAAATACTCAACAAATGCTGTTTGGGGTATCCACTTAAGAAAATTCTTGTGAGACTTAAATAAGATGATCTTTGTCATGAATATAACCTATTCAGAATTTTATCAAAATAATTTATGATAGAAGTTACATCTATGATGAAAACAGTTACATCCTTCCCTTAGTATGTAGGTGGCTGGGATTAAAGAAAGTGATCAATGTTATGAAGATCCAAGACAAAGAAAACTTGAACTTGATATTCAAATGAATGTGACCAATGATTGTAAGGTTTTTTTTTTTTTTCGTCCCTTCTCCAAATAAGATGTGTTTGAGTTGCATGTGTAGTTTCCCATTTCATTTTCTGTACTTGTAAGCTTTCCTTGACTGTGACAAAATACTTGATAAAAACAATTTAAATGAGAAAATGTTTATCTTGCTTTCAGTTTTTCAGTCCTTTGAATCGTGGCTTTATTGTTTCTGAGCTATTATGAGGCAGAACATAGTGGGGAGCTTGTGGTAAAGCAATGTTTCTTACCTCATGGTGACTAGAAAGCAGAGAAAGACAGAGTGAGCCAGTAATGGGGAACAAAATATATCTTCTAAATGCACATCCAATGTGGCCTACTTTCTCCAACTAGGACCCACCTTCTAAAGGCTACATCACCTCCTAGTAGTACTACAGGCTGGCAGATAAGCTTTTATCACAAGGCCTTTATGAGGACATATCAGATCTAAATCATATATTCTGCCCCTGACCCACAAAAGGTTATGTCTATCTCACAATGCAAAACAAATTGAGTCCTTCTCTAAGAGTTTCCAAAGATTCAAGAGCTAAAGCAATCCTCAAAAGCCCAAGTCTAAAGTCTCCTCTGAGATTCAAGGGAAACTCTTAATTGTGAGCCCCTATAAAATCAAAAAGAAATTTGCATATCACCAACATACAATGGTGGGACAGTGTTTACATTTTCATTCCAAAAAGGAGGGAAAGGAAAATAACAAGGAAGAATGGGATGAAAGCGAGAAGGAAACCTATTAGGGCAAACTGTAAATCCTTTAGCTCCATATCAAGCATCTGGGTAAGTAGTAGTGAGTTGTGGACTTCAAAAGTCTTAGGCAGACCCACTCCTATGGCCTTCTTAGCTACATCCCACATGACCACTCTCTTGGGCTGGCTTTGTTCCACTGTCTACAGTTTTCTTTGGCAGTTGTTCCACTTTCCTGGAAAGTCTACTTTCCTGAGGGTCTCCACTACATCTCCAGATTCCATTTCACAGCTTCATGAATCACCTATCAAGGGCTGTGACACACTCCCTGGATTCACAGGACTTCCATTGATATCTCAGTGCCCTATAACTCTTTAATGTTGCATGCCTCCAAAACCAGGATCAGGTGGGTGATACTACAGTCTTCCATCAACTTGAGTAGTCCTGGAGCCTACCTGAACCATGGCTGAAGCAGTCTCTGAGTAACTAGACTGTTAAAAATGGTGACATGAATCCTTGTGGAAACAATTTCCAGATGATCTTTTGGGACCAGGGTGTCCAGAGGTTCTCTTCTTAAATGAAAAGTTTACAGTTTATATCTTTCAGTCTGTGAGGGATGGGTTCTTGCCAATTCCCGAGATGTCCTTAAGGCAACTTTGCTATTATCCTGGTACAAAGTGCTTAGGCTTAATGGTGTTAAGTTCCTCAGCAATCACACTTTCCTTGGCCCCTACTTTACACTGCTTCTGTTCTGGCAAAACTGCAGGATTTTCAAATCTTTCCACTCTGTTCTTTGCTCATAATTCTTACTGTAAACCTGGCTAAAACCAGCCAGCAATATTCCATGTCATTACCTAAATGCTATGCTGCCTTGAAATTTCCTCTGCTACATTAATTAGTACATCATCTTTAAACTTAAACTCTCACAAAATCTCAGGACCTCATGAATATACTTTTGTGTCCATATTCCTATTGCATTCTGATCTTCTGAGTTCACACCAGAATCATACATTGAGCTCAGCTTATAATATTCTAAGATATCTCTAGCCTGCTTCTCCAAGCTTTTCAAAACTCCTTCCACAAACCAGTTCCAAAGGCTTCTGAACCACATGGTAAGGTATAGTCACACTGTACCTTTCTGTATCAGTCAGCTTTGTATTACCATATTCTCTTGTATTAAGAGAATAAAGATTTATTTTGGCTCCTGGTTTCAGAGAATTCAGTCCGTGGTCACTTGATTATGGGTTGTTTTGAGGCAGTGTCTCATAGCAGAGAGCACATGGTAGAGCAAAGCTGCTCAATCATTGTGGTCAAGGAAAGGAGAGAAAGAGAACTGATGCTGACATCAAAAATATCACCTTCAAAGGCACACCCCCAGTGACATACTCCACCAGTTAAGCCTCAAGTCTTCCAAAAGGATGCACCTAATAACACTACATGTTGGCATGCAAACTTTTATTGCATGACTTTGGGAGAACATTTTATATCCAAAATATTACTCTCTCCTAGTTCTATCTGGGAGTTTCTGAATTAATGTGGAGGCATATAATCAATTGGAAACACAATAAGAGAGCAGCCAGAAGGGGCAAACGTCCTAAATCCACAGCCTAGAAAAAAATAGATGAAAGAACTGTGGCTAAGTAGACATGAAGGAAAATAAATGGAGGAGCAGACTTATTGTCTTCTAGCAGCTAAAAGTTTATGCTGTGGAAAGGAAATCGGACTTGTGAAGACATACAGAGAACAAACATTAACAGTAGCAATCTATTGGAATATAATTTACAGCTCCCTAGAAGAACATCCTGAGTAATTTGACAACAGAATGATAGCAGACTTACAACTCAATACGTCATGATTTTTCTCATTACTGGAAAAAATTTAAGTAATATTTACTCATATATACCAAAGAGAACATTAACATAATTCACATATCAGAATCAGAAATCCTTAACCCAGTATCTTGGATAGATTTCCAGAGATCCATAAATATTTCCACATTTTTATTCATGCACTATAATTGTACATAATGTTGGAATTTGTTGTTACATATGTATATATGAACACAATATAGCAGTAGATTTTGGCCAATATCACTCCCCTAAATTTACCTTCTTTCTTCCCCTTCTCCCATTTCCTTGTCCCTTTCCAATATTCCACTGCTCTCCACTTGATTTTTATGAGAACCCCCACCCACTTTTCTTTTCCTTTTACTCTCTAGCTTACACATATGAGCAAAAACATATGAACCTTATCTTTCAGGGTTTGGCTTATTGTTCTTAATATAATGGTCTCAAGTTCCATCCATTTTCTTGCAAATGATATAATTTTATTTTTCTTTGTGATTGGATAAAATTTCATTTTTTAAGAGAGAGAGAGACAGAGAGAGAGAGAGGATTTTTTAATATTTATTTTTTAGTTTTCAGTGGACACAACATCTTTTTTTTTATTTTTATGTGGTGCTGAGGATCAAACCCAGCGCCCTGTGCATGCCAGGCAAGCGTGCTACTGCCTGAGCCACTTCCCCAGCCCCATAATAACTTCATTTTGTGATATACCACATGTTCTTTATTTATTCATTCACTGGAGGACACTTAGGCTGGTTCCATTGTTTGGCTATTTTGAATTGTGCTGTTATAAAGATGGGTATGCATATATTACTAAAGTATGATGAGTATTTATTTAAGATAAATACTGAGGAGTTAGTTATTGTTTAGGTGTGAGATGTCTTCCAAAAGCTCTTGTGCGAGACAATGCATGGAAATTTAGAGGTGAAATGATTGGATTATGAGAGCTATGACATAATCGGTGCATTAATCTTCTGACAGGGATTAACTTAGTGGTAAACTTAGGCAAATAGGGTGTGTTCAGAGGATATGGGTCAGTGGGGTGGTCTTGCCCTTGGAATATATATATTTTGTTTTTGATGAGTAGAAGTCTATTTCTTGGTTTCCTGGTGCCATATCCTGAGCCACATTCTTTGGCTACACTCTTTCACCATGGTGTTCTACCTCACCTCAGGCCCCAATGAATTTAAACCACAATCTAAGGACTGAAACTTGTGAAACATGAACCCCCAAGCAAACTTTTACTCTTCTATTTGTCCTTGTTAAGTTTGTGGGCACAGCACTAAAAACTTGACTAAACAGAAGTGGTATAGCTGGGTCTTATGGTGGTTCCATTCCTGGTCTTTTAAGGAATATCTCTATTGATTCCCATAGTGGCTGTATTAATTTACAATCCCACCAACAGTGTAAAAGGGTTCCTTTTTCTCCATATCCTCTCCAGCATTTATTAATGTCTGTATTTGGGGGGGCTTCCATTCTGACTGGCATGAGATGAAATTACAATGTAGTTTTGATTTGCAATTCCCTAACTGCTAAAATAATGAACATTTTTCCATGCATTTTCTGCCATTTGTATTTCTTCTTATGATAAGTATCTGTTCAATTCATTTGATCATTTATTAACAGGGTTATTTGTGAGGTTTTTGATGTTGACATTTTTTAGTTCTTTATGTATTTTGGTTATTAAACCTTTGTCAAAAGAATAGCTAGCAAAGATTTTCACCCATTCTCTAGAGTGTCTTTTCACATTCTTAATTAATTCTTTTGCTGTGGAGAAGTTTTTAATTTGTTGTAATCCCATTTATTAACTCTTGGCATTATTTCCTGAGCTTGAGGGGTTCTTTGAGAAAGTTGTTACCTCTGCTTTTATATGCTGGTACGCTGACCCTATGTTTTCTTCTAGGAGGTGCATATTTTCTGGTCTAATTCTTATGTCTTTGATACATTTTGAGTTAATTTTTGTGAAGGATCAGAAATAAAGGTCTAGATTCATTCTTTACACATGAATAACCAGTTTTCAAAGCACCATTTAGGCATTTTCTCCAATGTATGTTTTTTATACCTGTGTCAAGGATCAGATAACTGTAGATGTATGGGTTTGTCTTTGTGTAGTCTATTATGTACCATTTGTCTATGTGTCTATTTTTATTGCAGTACCCTGCAGTTTTTCTTACTATAGCTCTGTAGTATAATTTGAAGTCAGGTATTGTGATGCCTGCAATATTGCTTTTTTGGCTTAAAATTGTTTTGGCTATTCTGGGTCTTTTTTTCTTCCAAATGAATTTAGGACAGTTTTTCTTAAGTTAATAGTATTTTAAATAATGTTATTAGTAATTTTATGAAGACTGCATTAAATTTATTTCTTTTGGTAATATGGCCATCCAAGTACATGGGAGGTCTTTCCATCTTCTTGTGTATCCTTCAATTTTTCTTAAGTTTTCTATAATTTTCATTGTAGAGGTATTTCCCTTCCTTGGTAAGATTTATTCCCAGATATTTTGAGGCAATTGTGCATTGAATTATTTTCCTAATTTCTTTCTCTATAGATTTTCTGTTGGTATATAGAAAACTTATTGATTTTTATATATATTGATTTTGTAACCTAATGCTTTGCTAAATTTGCTTATTAGCTCTAACCATCTTTTGGTATAGTTTTTGGAAGGAGATCCATAAATTTTGATGAAAAATGTATATTTGTGCTAAATTCTGATTAAAATTTACCATTTACTTCAATTATGAACATAGACAACAAACTGGAATAATAATGATATTTTAAAATGTCATTTAATATAAAACACTAATTACATTGTATTACATTAAACTTATTGCAGATTGTTGACATAGTATGTATATTCATCTTTAATATGAAATTATGGTAGATATTGGACCAACCAGCACACTATTGTTTTGTTTTGTTAAGATGGAAACTCATACATTACTCTCTTCTTTGTATTTCAATATATTTATTTCTTTGTATTGCTAGAGTTCATTTTATACATTTCAAATATTACTCAAAAAATGGTAAAAGGGATTCAAGCCACAATGTTACAATTTCCAAGAGTAATTTTGCTGAGATGACTTCTAAAGTTCCCTCCATTCTAGAATGGCTGTCAGACAGAACTCTGTTTGAGATGTAAAATGTGTCATGACTGGATCTCCCTATTGCTAACATTTAGTCTCAAGTTACTTGATAAAGCCTTTGAGGAAACAAGAGTCATGGAATTTGGGGGCAGGGCAAATGACATCTTAAATTCCCTTCTGATTGTGAACAAAACTGCAAATGTGCTATAATTAAAAGCATTCCAAATGACAACTTCTTCTAAAGCAACCTGCCCATAAGATTTGAATATTTGAAAAACAAAAGTCCATAGCTGAAATATAAAAAAGTGTTTGAATGAATAAAAAGAAATACTCTAGTAGAAGAATAACATCACATGTTAATAAAAAATAGATTTCAGAACAGAGCTAGACTGATTATTATCTGAAGCAAACTGGGGAATGGAAATAGGGACACAAAAAGCTACACACTATCTTATTTAACATTTTCAGCAAACCTTAAGAGTGAGAAAGGTCACTTTTACCCCTACCTTACTTTATAGTTTGAAAAAACTGATGTTTAGTTTAAATAACCTGTCCAAGGACAAATTAGTAGTAAGTGGTTGAAGTAGAAATTGATTGCAGTCAAGGCTACTGAAAACAACACTGATATTTCTCAAGGTTTAAGATAAAAATGCAGTTGTCTTCAGTAACTGTTAAGTTTTCCTAAAATATGTTGCATGCATGTGCATGTGCACGTGTATGTGTGTACATGCACGAGAGAGAGAGAGAGAGAGAGAGAGAGAAGGAGAAAGAGAGTTAATATAGGATATAAAATGGGTGGATGACATGATGTGTTAAGTACCTGTCACTGAGCATGAACAAAGAATGAGCTTCATAAGGTCACAAAACTCAACTATTTTCTTTTTCATTGAATCCTAACTGCCTGGAAATAGATTGACACATAAGTGTGAATTATACAAATGCTTTTTAAATGAATGAATTAAAGGATGCATGAATTATTTTATTTAAAAAAAATTTTAACAATATTATCTGGTTATGGTATGAATGATTCCATGTACCCCAAATGTGTAAGTCCATTTCTTTTTTTTAAAGAGAGAGTGAGAGAGAGAGAGAGAGAGAGAGAGAGAGAGAGAATTTTAATATTTAGTTTTAGTTTTTGGTGGAGACAACATCTTTGTTTGTATGTGGTGCTGAGGATGGAACCCAGGCCGCACGCATGCCAGGCCAGCGCGCTACAGCTTGAGCCACATCCCCAGCCCCTTTAAATCCATTTCTGAAGTAAAAAACAAAAAGGGAAAGGCACAACAAGAATGAGAAAGAAAGGATGGAAAAGTAAACTCAGAGAGTTTGGGCAAAAGCCTGAATTAATCTCCCATCAGAGGCTGAGTAGTGGAAGTAGTAATTGGAATGGTCTTCTGGAATTTGTGAAGAAGTCAGGAGATGTATAAGACATGACCTAGCAATACAGCCCCTTGCTTTTGTCCAAAGACATGGGAAGGAAGCCTGAGGGAGATAAAATTAAAAAGAAATATTTTTTTATTGCTGTAATGCACCCCCTTGTGCTACAATTATGGACAATAAGATACAGGACAAAAATGAAGATATTTATGTTTTCTCTGCTCTGCTGACCTTTAGCTCAATCTTAGACTTACAGGGTCTCCTTAATTTCCATGACCCAAATGTGTACTGATACAGGCTTTTTTCATTCATCTCTGAAAATTCAAGAAAGCAGAAAAATCTTTGATAAGAAGAAGAATAAACTGACTGTAGACTCATTGCCTGTCTACATTTATTTATATGTCTTTTCTATGCCAAGAGATTCAACTAGTCAGTTAAAAAAATTAAAAAGAAAGAAGAAAGAAAGAAGAAAGAAAGAAAGAAAGAAAGAAAGAAAGAGAAAGAAAGACAGACCATCAAACCATCAAACTTTGACTAGTCATTTTGCTATAAAGCCCAAGTTGCCCATGTAGACTCAGGCTAAGTTGAAAGAGCCAATCTTCCCACTTCCTACTTCTGTTTCATGGGACTTCAGTATATGAAAGGGAATAAAAGTAAAAGCAAAATTGCAGCTACTGAAAAACTTTGGACAATATCTTACCAAAATTTATTTATATAAATTGGATTTAGAGTCATTCCAAATGTATACATCCAGAAATGAATCCAAGCAATTCATTTGTACCAACTTGGATCTTTTGAGCCCTAGAGGTCCTTAGAGACCATGTAATACAGCTTCTTTATTTTACAGATATGTAACCTGAGGCCCAGGGGATCTCATATAGTAAGCTAGTAGCAGAACTCAGTATAAAATTCAAATTTCCAAAATGCTTTAAATTACCTGGGACTCTGGATTTCAAAAAGGTACCTTTTCTGCTATTCTGGGGGAGGCTAATACTTTATGCTTCAAATTATCTGAAGATAGTTGTGAACTTTCTTTCCACCTTCATCTCCAAAAAGCAAATATGTAAGGTAAACATAATTTTTCATACATTGTCAAGGCCTAAGATACCTCAGGTTAAGAATATTTGCCTAAAGGCACAGTCAGATCTCTAAATTCTCTTCTATTTTCCAGTGGAAGATGTTAAGATGACTACTGTATCTTTGAGGGACTGTACCCATTTCAAGCCTGCCATGCACTCCACACTCAGACCAGCTAATTAGGACCAGATGTGACATGTCTATTTTGAAAAAAGGCTTTGTTAAGTAACTATTTATTAAGTAACTAAAATAATAGCAAAAAAGATGAACAGAAGCACAAATGGTTTTAATACTTGTGCATGTATTTCTGAATTCAATTATCTAATCCTGAATAGCTTGCTTAATGCAAGTTTTCTATATATAGAAGAGTATATTCTAGCTCACTTTGAAGAAACCCCAAAACTATCAAAATGGCCACTGGCCAAGCTGCAATAATAAGTACTAATATGTTCTCCATTTTTCATTCCAAAAATAATTCACTTTATGTTAACTTCTACAAACAAGAAAGCCTCAGGAAAGAAAAGGGTCATTTTATTCATGAGACCAAAGAAACATCGTATCTCCTCACCTTTGGCACCTACATACATTTTATTTTATTTCTTGTCCTATAAGGGTCTAGGGTCTTAATCCCTGCCAAGGTCTCCTGGGATAAGAAAATGCTGAAGGAAGTGTTTTTCTCAGGGTCAGAACTCAAAATGTAGCCAGACACAGTGTCACAAACCTGTAATCCCAGCGGTTTGGAAGTCAGAGGCAGGAGGACCATGAGTTCAAAGCCAGCCTCAACAAAAAGCCAGGCACTAATCAACTCAGTGAGACCCTGTCTATAAATAAAATACAAAAAATAGGGCTGGGGATGTGGCTCAGTGGTTGAGTGCCCCTGAGTTCAATTCTCAGTACCACCCCAAAATAAATAAATAAATATCTCAAAAAGTTCTGACCAATTCTATTTTTTTCTTTTTTCTTAAGTACTGGGGTTTGATACTATGGGTGGTCAATCACTGAGCCACATCCACAGCCCCATTTTAAAATGGTATATTTTGGAGACAGGTTTTCATTAAGTTGCTGAAGTTGACTTTGAACTTGCAATCTTCCTGCCTCAGGCTTCAGAGCAACTGGGATTACAGGTGTGCACCACTGCACCCAGCTCTGACCCATTCTAATCTTTTCCTGACCTATTTCTCCATGCCCTGTTGTTCATGTTCAAAACTTATCTACCAGATGGGGAGCAGCAGCCCCTTAGATCTCCTGGGAAGATGAACTCATATTTGAATGAAGTGAATTAATAGATATGTAGGAGATTCTTCCCTGAGCTCCTCTTCACTATCCAATATTAATTATCTGAGCAAATATGATTAGCATGTGATCCCAACGTGGATCTAGTTGTTCTATAGCTCAGATTTTCTGTTTCACCTATTTAAGCAAGATTCTGATTTCTTACTCAGGTGGTCCTTTTCTGGACATTCTACACCCCATGTTTGACCTCAAGATTACACAATGCCTTAATTACACATGCATGGTACCGGTACTGATTCTTATGAATACTTTCTGTGAATTAGAAATGGTAATCCCTTGGATTTAGCTCTGTATCAGGGCATATTGACCCAATTCATCTTCTCAGCCAGATATTGTGTAGTGAACAATCTACACAGCAGCAGCATTAGAGATCCACTAATGCTGCCTGCCATATATAATACATGATTGTGTACTTGTGGGAGCATTTGGAAAGAAATGTGGTTTTATCACTTGACAAAGAATTGAGGAATTCTTTCTAGAAATCTTTGACATTTTCTATAATAACTAAATAAATGAGAGAAGGAAGAAAGGGTAGAAAGAAGCAAGGATGGAAGATAAGGGGGTCTTTTGAAAAGTGAGAGGTTTGCAGCGCTTGAGTCACTAACTAAAAGTGCACAGAGGATGATGCAAGATAGAGGGATAAGACAGAAGGATCTAACATTAGTTGACCACATATTGTGAACCAGTCATTCTTCTAGGTATTTCAAAAGCATTATATTATACTGACAGTTCACAATCCTACAAGATAATAGCTCAATTTTTAAAATTAGTTTAATTGTTGAATATACATAATAGGAAATTATCAGCTGAACTATTTTATTATGGTAAAAACAAAAATTGATCATCTTGACCATTTTAACTGTCCATTTAAATGGCATTGAGTACTTACACATCATTGCACAAATATCCTATGTTTTCTTATTGAATGATTTAAACTCTGTATGTACTAAACAATAACTCCCCATTATTCTGTCCCACAGCCTCTGGCAATTGCCATTCTATTTTCTGTCTCTATGAATTTGAATACTCTAGATACCTATATATTATTCTAGAGATACCTTATATAAGTAGAATCAGACTGTATTTGTAACTTTGTGACTTGCATATTTTGCTTAGTTTAAGATATTCAAGATTTATCCATATTGTAGTATTTGACAGAACTTTATTTCTTTTTTAGCACTGAATAACATTACATTGAATGTATTTACCTTATATTTTTATCCATTCATCCATCCGGGGTTGTTACAGATGGTACCGTTTGTTATTGTGAATAATGGTCCTATCAACATGGGTTTTGAAAGTTCTCTTAAAGACCCTGTGTTGGTTCTTTCAAGTATATACTCAGAAGTAAAGTTGCTGAATCATGTGGTAATGTTATTTTTTTAAAAATTTTTTGAGGAACTTGCATACTGTTTCCCATAGCAGCTTGCCATTTTACATTCCCAACAACAGTGCACAAAATTCCAGTCTTTTCACCACTTCTCCAACATTTGTAATTTTCTAAGTTAGTAGATAGAGGATACATAGATACAGTAATCATTTCAGTGTGAAATGGTATCTCATTGTGGTTCAGTTTTGCATGCCCTAATGATTACTGATGTTATGCATGTTTCCATTTTCATTTTTAGTCACTTGTATATCATTTTTTGATTAGTATTTATTCACACCTTTGTCCATTCTTATAGTCTGGTTGTTTTGTTGTTGTTGAATCATAATGGTTCTTAATGTATTCAGAATATTAACCCTTTATATGTGAATTGCGAAATTTTCTATTATTCCATGGATTAACATTTTAATCTATTAATTATGTTCTCTAGTTCATAGAAATTTTAAATTTTGGTGTGCAGTCCAGTTTGTCTATTTTTTGTTGCCTGTGTTTTTAATATATCCAAGAAACCATTGTTGAATCTATTGTCAGGAAGTTTTTAACCTAAATTTTATTTAGAAGTTTGAGGGCTTATTTCTTACGTTTAAGACTTTGATTCATTTTGAGTAAATTTTTGAATATGGTGTAAGGTAGGGTATGGCTATCCATACTGCATATGAATATCCAGTTTTCACAGCACTACTTTTTGAAAACTGTGGTTTTCCCATTGGATGCTGTTTTATACCCATTTTAAAAAATAATGTGACTATATACACATGAGGATTTGTTTTGGGGCTGTCTGTTCTATTCCACTGGTTTATAGCTCTGACTTTGTGCCATTATCACACTGCTTTTATTAATGCAGCTTTGTAAGTTTTTAAATCAGAAATATGAGACTTACTTCTTTGTTCTTTTTATATTTTTGGCTATATGGTTTTCTTGAGATTCTACAGGAATTTGGGGATGAATTTTTCTGTTTCTGTAACTGGGGTTTTGTTAGCGATTGCATTGAATCTGTAATCACTTTGAATAGTATTAACATCTTAACAATGTTAAGTCTTCCAGGACATAAATACGGATGTCTTTCCATTTATTGATATATTTAATTTCTTTTCACAATGTTTTCTAGTTTTCAGTGTGTAAGTCTTCTGCCTTTTTTGGGAAGGTTTTAATCTTTTCACTTTTAGTTACATTTTAAAGACGGAACAATTGAGCCTTGGTAAAACTTAGAAATAGTCATACAGTTGGTCAGAGGGAGAACTGGGCTCTAACTCTAGATACATTTTTGCTCTGGATGCTACATACTTTCTACTATATCATGTTGCTTTTATTGATAGCAAGAATATTTATCATCTATATATTCCATCAGCCAGGGGCCTGTTAGACCACTATTAAATGGAAGAAGATCTAAAGTAAAAATAAATCAATAATATTAACTAGGGCTCTTCTCCAACTCAGTGGAGAGATAATTCATTGGTTAGACTTTGGTGCAGCTAAGGACAATGCCAAAAGTTCAATTCCCACATGATCCTTTTAGCTTTGCTTTCTTTTATAGCTACCACAAACACTCCTAAAATCCAGGTTTAAGGCAAACCAATGCCATGGGAATAGAAAAGGGGAACAAGCAAACAACAACAACAATAAAATTACTGGGGCTTAAGGAAAGTTTCATAGGGGAATGGCAAATTGAAACACGTCCCAAAGTATAATAAAAAATATATAAAAATAGAATCAATAAATTAGAGGAAGGGGATAGAGAGGGAAGGAGGAGGTGAGGGGAGGGTATGAAGAAGTATTGGGGAACAAAATCTACCAAATTTTGCTATGTCCACATACAACTATACCATAATGACTCATATGTGTATATATATATATATATATATATATATATATATATATATATGTATATATTTGCATATATATAAGTATATATACATATATATATAACTATATACATATATAAATAACTATGTAACTATAACTATATATATATATATACACACATATATGTATATATCACTACTACTACTACTGATAGTAATAGAAGGGAAATAAGTAGAGTAGAGCAAATTAATCTGGGGTAAGGAGAAGGGAAGAGGGGAGGGAGGGGGAAAATTCTGGGGATGGAGATTGATAAAATTATGTTATGTGCATCTAAACATATGGCATAATGAACCCCACTATTATGTATAATTATAATGCAACAATGGAAAAGTGGTCATCATGCAGGGAAGGGGAGGAAAGACCTGTATTATAGAAGGAACAGCTTATGAATAAATCAATTCATGTGATCCATAAGTAGTTCAATGAGTTTGCAGTCTTCATTTAAGGGAGAAAGAGAAATGATAGATAAAAGGGATAAAAGTTAGTAAGAGTCAGATTTTAAAGGAAAGTTAAGAAGTTTGGATTTGAGAAAGCAACAAAATTCAACACAATTTAAAAGCATAGGAATGATTTGTTTGCATATGAAAACTTGCATAGCTGTATCTTAGGAATATTATTCACCTATGGCTAAATTTTCAAACATCTCTATTGTAGTCTTAAAGTCATGGCCAATGGTTGGCAGAAAATATGAAAGGAAATAGTATAGTTATGCTGTAGGAAGATTTATTATGGCAAGAGTGGATTTTGAGTAATGGGCTAACATTTCTGAAATTTCTAGCCCTCTAGAAGGGTTTGCTATCTAAGTCCCTTCAAATGACCTGTGGCTTATTTCTATCTCTGCTAGTAACCAGAGAAGGAATTGAGGAGGGGAATAACTGAAACCAGATTGCTCTTGTCCTGATCTCACTTCTTCCCTGGAGGCAGAAAAAATGGGCTTTAGTCCCTCAATAACTACCACATCTTTTGTTGGGAGCCCCATGGAGATAAAGGAGTTAATTGGAGGGGTACCCTGTGTTCCTTGGAAAAAGGACAATTCACACAATGCAATGTTTATGCTCTGTGTGTAATAGGTGATATTGATGGTTTTTATGCAACACAAGCACCAGACTCAAGATGTGGGCACTGAGTCCTGCTTGTAGCTTGCTGCCCAGGGCAGGCTTTTTTTTTTCATTTGAAAAACTCTCCTAATTTCCCAGAAATTTTCCATTCTCTTCCTTCCCATTCTCCATAGTGGGGGCCAGGCAGTAGTCTTACATGTGCCCCCACTGCTGGGTTTGGGTTTTTGGAGTGTTGTCATGGTGACCGTACACTTTCTGCAGTGACCACCCATTGCCTTGAGAGAAGAAGCTGGCCAAAACCTCTCGTGTTTTCCACTTAATGTTGGCTTTATTCACAAAAGGCTCCTGCTTGCTGCCTGCTTAACTAGGGCCAGAGACCATGGACTAGAAGGAAGAAAGATAATAGAAGAAAGGCTGCCCCTGGTTTTGAGGAATACTCAGCTTTGTACCTACCACCCACCACCAAGGTCAACCTCCAAGTATATTTTCAAAGCCACTAACAGCAGGCTGTACAAAAATGCAAAATCCCATTTGTTCCTGGGATTTTCTGAAAAATCAGGTGCAACCCACTCTTTAGGTCTCATGCCTATGCCTGCAAGACCATGAAGAATAGTTAACAGTGAACTACTCTCTTCCCTAGGGTACAGAAGGATATCTCCATTTGTAGAACCCCTCGCTTAGTGGTAGTAAACTTCAGTTGCATTTGGAAAATTCTTTCCTTTGAAACTACTATTTTGATGTCTCCTGACATTTTTGTCATTAATGTAAAATTCCAAAGAGATCTTTAAGCCACAAAAATAACTTCATGGGGAATATGAAGAAATAAAAACAAAGGTTTTTTAGTTGCCATTGTAAGGGACACATTAGTAGGAAACAGACTGTTTTTTTCAAGAGAAGAAAAGAAGAAAAAAATGGGAGGGACAGGTTTCATAGTGTAGCCTTGTTTGGGGAGTTAAGATCTGTTGACCTCAAACAAAATTTTCTCATAGAATCATGTATTCATTGCAGGCTTGAAAGAAATTCTAGCCTCCTTTCATCCAAACCTTTGTAGGCAAGCATTTCATTTTGAGCATCTACCTGATAACATCCTAGTTTATGGGTGTGTACTTCTAGTAACTATCTCCTAACTTTTGAGTCCACTTTATGTCTAGAAACTGATTGTTTTGAGGTGAAACCCACATCCTTTAGTATCCTATCCACTCAAGCCTCCTAGCTCTGATTTTGAGGCCACAAGTAACACATGTACATGTTAATACCATCTTCCTTATAACACACTCTGCATCTTCCAGTTTTTTTTAAAAACTCACTCTTTAAACTATTTCTTAATAGAACTGAGTTTCTGCCTCTTCTTCCTGCATCTTCCTAAGAGTATATCCAATTTATATGTATTCCTTAAAGTATTATGCACAGAAATTGAACTGGACTTCCTGATGAGATTGGAATGGCTCAGATAGTGGAACCCTAACACCTCCCTCCTTCTCTTGTCTGTACAATAGAAATGTTTCTAGATACCACATTACCATTTTAAGCTATTGCATCATACTCCTGTGTAGGACATAAAAATTGTTTAGTCTTTTTAACCTGTACCCATATTCTCTGCTATATCCTCCATGAATCCCTATTCTTTCCCTCAGTATACAAATGGTGTATGGTGGGTCCTCTGCTACTGTACCTCTTTCTGCATTTTTATTTTCACTCAGACCTGACTCCTTCCAGAGGCATGACAATTGGTATTCCCTTGAGTTCTCCCTGACATTCTTCTTTTGGCCAGTTAAGAGAACGTTGGCCTTCTCCTTTCTCCCAGGCCCCATGTCTACTAACAAACTACAAGAGGGCTTTAGTCACTCATCAAGTTAACCTCCTACATTGCCTGACTAAACTAAAACTAAGGTAGTAACTAGGAGAAGGGGTTTCTGAGGACTAAATGTGGCTGTTTTGAGCACAGATCTAAAGAACTGGGGTTTAGTGGGATTCCCTCCAAGAACAATTAGGCCTGGGCCTAGAGCATCACATGTGAAAGGCAGCAGCAAGCTGAGGGAACTTTTCTGGGGGTTAGTCTACCTCCTCAAAAGAAGTCTAAACTTCTAATTCTTGGACGTAGATGCCAACCCATCCCATGAATACCAGGTTTTTTTTTAGCATCTATTCACACAAAAACTTCTTTTATCTTGAAGGAGTATTCATTGCCTTGACTTTTACAGATAAACTAGGGCTCAATAATATGGAGTGACTCACCTAATGTCATACAGCAAGTAAATGACAAAATCTATGTAAGAGATGGAAGCAGGGACCAAAAGATTTTACTTGTATTTCCTTGGAATCAAGTACTTGTGACAAGAGCAAACAAGGGTGCCACTTGTTCTGACTCTTCCATGAAAATAATATAAGCTCTAACCAGGAGTTTATATTAAAATACAAATAAGATTTTAAAGGTCATAGGAGAATCCACACTTTGAAGCATCAAATAATACCTCAGCAAGAGCCCCATGGTTTATGAGTGTTCTTAGAGGAGAAGATTCAATCTAACAACTTGTAGTTGAAGCATTGTTGTAACCTACATCTCCCATGCCCTTAAGGCTAGGATACCAACAACTAGAAATCCGTTTAAAAAATAAAAGTGTGGTCTATTGATTAAAAGCTTGTACTGGAATATCTATACTAGAAAACTGACTATTTAAGAGACATACAAAGCCTTAATTTTTTGTATTTCTCCTACCCACCCATAAAGGAAAGTATTCTAGAATATAGAGCTAGCTACATGATAACTGTTCAGAGTTAAGAGACAAGACCTGAATTTGAGTCCAGTCCTTAATGGAGCATCTCAGTTGAATTACTTTCTTAATTTAAGCTTGTTTATTCCTTTTTGAAAAGTTCCTCCTTGGGCTGGGATATGGCTCAAGTGGTAGCGCGCTCACCTGGCATGCGTGGGGCTCTGGGTTCAATCCTCAGCACCACATAAAAATAAAATAAAGATGTTGTGTCCACTGAAAACTAAAAAATAATATTAAAAAAATTTCTCTCTCTAAAAAAATGTTCCTCCTTACCTCCCATTGATTAAGACAGAAAAGCTTCAGAAAATCCATCCAAAAGATACCAGAGGCATTTGAGAAAATTGTGTCAAATGACCAAAGAAAGGAATTTGTCAGAGAATAAAGAGGCATCCTTTTTGGAAATATGAGTGAAGAGACTAAAAGTTCCTCCTCCATATGATTTTGGAACTGGACAGGAGAGAAAAATTTCCGTGTTTAAGTAGTGAGAAATCCAAACAGGAGTTGGTGCCAGGTCACTGAACGGGCAGAATTCACTTGTGTTTAGAGTGCTAAGGCACCACATGATTAAAAAAAAAAGATTTTTTTCTGCAATAATCTGGTCCTTAATATTAAAAAGAAAAAAAGCCTTCAAATGAATCATCATAATGAAAATTATGGACTTCCTTTCACCTATTTTATAGTTCAGGTTTTTTTGTTGTTGTTGTTTTGAGTTACACATAGGGAACAAGGTTCTTGCAATCATATTGTTGTTTAGGTCTCCTAAATGCTATGGACCTAAAAGGCAGTTACTATGGATGATGTATCCTCTGTCTGTTGTTTTGGCCTCCACACCTCCTATCTCATGTGGCTTAATTCAATCTAGGTGGAAATGCCAGGGCCTTATGTCCTCCTTCCAAGTCCAGGTCAAGGACAGCTCTGTCAAATTCCTCAACCTACCATTGCCTCATGCTTGCTGGAGACAAACAGTTATCGTGGTAGAAGGAAATTCAATGTATATTTTCCTTTTTTACTGATTTAAAACCAAGAGAAAATGACTGTTATGACTATTATGGTTAGTTTTAGTCAGCTTTTTCACAACTGTGACCAAAAGAACTGACAAGAACAATTTTAGAAGAGGAAAAGCTTATTTGGTGCTCATGCTTTCAGAGGTCTCATTCCCTAGACTGCTGATTCCACTGCTGTGGTCATGAGGTGAGGAAAAACATCAGGGCAGAGGAAAGCATCTCAAGGACATGTCAATAAGGAAGTAGAGATACAGTATTCCACTCAGCAGGGACAAAATAGAAACCCCAAAGGCACATCTCCAGTGACATACCTCCTCTAGTCATATGCTTTCCTACAGTCATTACCAAGTTAATCCTGTTCAAGTGGATTAATGCACTGATTAGAATAAGGCTATCTTAACCCAATAATTTCTCCTCCAAAATTTCTTGCATTGTCTCACACATGAGCATTTGGGTGATACCTCATATCTAAAAAATAACATAGTCTATTTCAATAAAAGGATTTGAAGAAGCTATTAAGTGATGTAGGGACTCTGGGCGACTTTGCTCATTTGTTGGTGGAAGAAGTAGTATTAAAGAATCAGACTTCCTTAGTTCTAGTGTCCAATAGCCCTCACTCAAAAAGTTTCCATTTAAGTCTAAACTTCCCTTGCTATAATTTAAGCCCATTTATTCTAAATTAATTAAAATATTACATCAATTTTTTAGATGAGAGGAAGGATGTTATATTGGAAACAGTTTTGCTCTGCCAAAAAAAATAATGAATGATCACAGTCACACCTTTCCTTTCTCTGAGTATCAATTTCCTCATCTATAAGTCAAGAAAAACAATGCTTTACTCAGAGGGATTTTGTGACCATTTAATGATGAAGCGCAAATGGAAATGGTAGGCACCAGTTTCTGGTGTGTAATCGATAAAATCTACAGTTTTCTCAATTCCATGTTCTATGGTGATAGAACCAGCACCACAACACAGACTTTCTGATTTCTAACCCAGTTTTAGGAACAGTGATCATATCATACTGCTAGAAGTAACTATAGTATCTATCTGACATGCAAAGAACTAGGAACTAAGGTGAATGAGAGAATGAGGATTAAGAGCCTTGAAAGATAAATAACTGAGTTCAGACTTGATGCATAAATTAAGAAGTTATGGGAAGCTTCTGGAGTTTTGGGGTTGTTGAGCAATAGAATGAATCTTCCCTCAGAGTTGCCAAGAGGAGGTTGAAGATTACATAAAATAAATTAGCAACCCTCCACCCAGCTAGGATGACCAAGCTAAAAGTGTTTCTTTTTCCTTTGATGATCTCTTATAAATCATCTTTACAGGCTAGAGAAGCACATGTGATTGATAAGGCTACTAAGAAGCACCACTGGCTTGCCTCTGACACTATCAGAGGGCAGGAGAAGCAGTGCCTGCAGGGCTCCCAACCAGGACATCATCCCTCATAGAAACATTCTACAAATCCCTTGTCAGAAGCAGGAAAAGAGCTACATCAACAGCTCTGAGTGTCCTGCCAGGCTCTACCTGGAACAACTTTTTCAGTTAAAAACAAAAGCAATGAAGAGGGAGGAAATTTGGTGAAATAAAGGAAGGCTGTACATCCTGGTTATTCTGCTGTTCAGAATTAAAGTGACAGGGAATACTACTTAATGAGATGGAGTATGAGGAAATTCACGAAAATTCAAAGATAATTCAATTTTAGACAGTCACAGACTCTGAGAGAACCAGAAATTCTGATATTGTGAACAGAATATAAGAAAGAAAACATTGAAACAAAGCCAGTGCTGTCAAGATCAGTGGAGACAGTGGCACCATATTACCTGTGTCACCTTAGCATTTTTGTGACCAAAATACATCATTAAAAAGAAGAGTGGCAACACAAAGGAAGGAGAGAGAAACACAGTAGAAAATTTGGCACATAAACACCTGTAGAAGGCAATCCAAACTTAGTAGATCTTGACGATGGACACAGAACTAGTGTTTTAAAAGTGTTCCATGATTCTCAAATTGTAAGCAAAGATGCGAAGGCAGAGATACAAGAGCGGGGTGCAACTCACGTACCTTTTAGAACCGTGGCTAACACAGCCAGATGAAAATGGTCAAAAAGTGAACAGACAGATGTGTTACATTAAGGTACTAAGCCTTGGAAGTTCATATTCAGGAGCAGCGGGCTGTGTGAAACTTGCCATGTTCCTTTCAACCAAAGTGACTTGTTACCCTGCCATATAAGTAGAATTCTTCAGAGATTCTGAAGACCCAGATGTCCAATGGAGATTGATATCCATCCATCCCTAAGTACTGCTCATTTACTATCTCTAGAGTAGATACTACCTGACAACATTCCAATATGAGCTAGGTCCCAGCTGCCACAATTGTCCAAGTAGAACTCTCTATCTGTCCTATCCAGGAAGTACAGTGATCTAAGTCACCAAGACAAAACTCCAATAGAAGGGACTTAAGTTCTATCCTACCTTGTATTTTTGAGCAAGGAAGGCAAGAGCCATTTCAACCAGCTATATAATTCCAGACAATTCAAGCAGGAAGATTCATGAACAACACAAAAGGAGAAAGAGTTTAATAGCCCAGCTCTTGCATTTATTTGTATCTTTTTTTTCCTTTTTATCATTCTCTTTCATTTTATTATACTTTTATTCCTCTGTTTTATTTTCAAGGAGTATTCTTTCTTCAGTTTTGTTCTCTGGGATCTTTATTGATGGCTGTTTTTTAATTGGTTCTTTGTTGTTATACATGACAGTAGAATCAATTTGATTTCACTTAGTATGATAGTCCCCAGATCCATTAATTTACTGGCAGATGTCACAAAGTCATTTTTATTAATGGCTGAGCAATACTCTATTGTGTATATATACCACATTTTCTTTATCCATTTATCTTTTGAAGGTCACCTAGTTTGGCTCCATAGCTTAACTTTTAAAAATTCTGCTGCTATAAATATCGATGTGGCTGCATCACTATAGTTTTCTGATTTTAAATACTTTGGATATATACCAAGGAGTTGGACACCTGGGTCAAAGGGTGGTTCCATTCCTAGTTTTTTGAGGAATCTCCCTAGTGCTTTCCAGAGTATTTGCACAAATTTGGAATCCCAGAAACAATGTATGAGTGTACCTTTTTCCCCACATCCTCACTAATATTTATTGTTAATTGTATTCTTAATAATGGCCATTCTGACTGAAGTGAAATGGAATCTCATATAGTTTTAATTTGTATTTCTCTAATTGCTAGGGAAATATATATATATATATATATATATATATATATATATATATATATATATATATATTTGTTGACCATTTATCTTTCTTGCTTTGAAAAGTGTCATTTCAGCTCCTTTATCCATTTATTGATTGAATCATTTGTTTGTTTGCTTGCTTTTGGTTTAAAGCTTTTTGAGTTCTTTCTTTATCCTGGAAAATAATGCCCTATCTGAAGTGGAGGTAGCAAATATATTGTCCCATTTTGTATGTTCTGTCTTCATGCTCTTGATTGATTCTTCTGCTATGAAGAAACTTTTGAGTGTGATGTTATCCTATTTACTGATTTTTAATTTTATTTTGGTGCTTTAGGAGTCTTGTTAAGGAAGTCAGTTCCTGAGCTGATATGTTGAAATTTGGCCCTGTACTTTTTAGGAGCAGGGATTGTGGTCTAATGCCTAGGTCTTTGATTCATTTGGAGATGAGTTTTGTGCAGGATGAGAGATAGGGTTTAAATTCCATTCTACTACATATGGATTTCTAGTTTAATCAGCACAGTTTGTTGAAGAGACTATCTTTTCTCCAGTGTAGGTTTTTGGCACCTTTTTTGAGTGTGTGGTAACTGTATATTTGTGGGGTTGTCTCTGTGTCTTTTGTTTCATTCCACTGATCTTCATATCTCTTTGGGTGTCAATGTCATGCTATTTTTGTAACTATACTTCTGTATAATTCACAGGCTTGCTATTGTAATGCCTCCTGCTTCACTTTTCTCACTAAGGTTTGTGTTACCCATTCTGGGCTTCTTATTTTTCCAAATAACTTTCGTGACTGCTTTTTTCTATTTCTATGAAGAACTTCATTGGAATTTTGATGGGGATTACATTGAATCTCTATAGCACTTTTAGTAGTATGGCCATTTTGACAATATTAATTCTGCCTATTCCATAACATGTGAGGTCCTCCATCTTCTAAAGTTTTCTTCAATTTCTTTCTTTAGTATTCTGTAGTTTTCACTGTAAATATCTTTCACCTATTTTGTTTGAATGACTCCCAAGTAGTTTATTTTTTGAGGCTACTGTGAATGGGATAGTTTTCCTAAATTCTCTTTCAGCTGTTTTGTCATTGGAGCATAGGAACACAATTGATTTCTGGATGTTAATTTTGTATTCTAGTTTGCTCAGAACATTTATGAGTATTAGAAGTTTTCTGTTGGAATTTTTTTGGGGGGGTCTTATAAATATAGAATCATGCCATCAAAAAACAGAGAGTATGAGCTTTTCCTTTGCTATTTGTATCCCTTTAATTACTTTCTTTTGTCAAATTTCTCTGGCTATTGTTTCAAGGATTGTGTTGAATAGAAGTGGTGAAAGTGGACATCTTATCTTCTTCCTGGTTTTAGAAGAAATGCTTTCAAATTTTTTTCCCACTTAGAATGATTTTGTCCTTCAATTTATTGTATATAGCTTCAAAAAGCTTAGGTATATTTCTTCTATCCTATTTATTTATTTATTCTTTTTAAATTTATATATGACAGCAGAATGCATTACAATTCATATTACACAGATAGAGCAAACTTTTTCGTATCTCTGGTTGTATACAAAATATATTCACATCAATTCATGTCTTCATACATATACTTTGTATAATAATGACCATCACATTCCACCATGATTTCTAATATCATGTCCCTTACCTTCCCCTCCAACCCCTCTGCCCTATCTAGAATTTGTCTATTCCTCCCATGCTCCCTCTCCCTGTCCCACTATAAATCAGCCTGTTTATACCAGAGAAAACATTCAGCATTTGATATTTTGGGATTGGCTAACTTCACTTAGCATTATCTTCTCTAACTCCATCCATTTACCTGCAAGTGCCATGATTTTATTCTTTTTCATTGCCGAGTAATATTCCATTAAGCATTCTAAACATGAACAGATGTTGTATTGAGAAAATCATGTAATTCTTGTCTTTAAGTCTACTTATGTAGTGAATTTCAGTATGTTGAACCAACCTTGTATCCCTGGGATAAAACCTAATTGTGTTGTCATATGTTTTTTTGCTAGTATTTTATTAAGAAAATTTGCATCTTTGTTCTCAAACTCATTACTTGAAATTGATCTGTTTATATTTTCTGTATACTCTAGATTCAATTTGTGTAGGTCACAAGTCACTAGAAATTTGTTGATGTCTTCAATATTTTCCAGCTTATTGGAGTATACATTTTCAAAATAGTTTGATTATCCTCTGTATTTCAATAGTGTCTATGGTGATATAGCCTTTCTTTTCACAGATTTTAATAATTTGAGTTGTTTCTCTTTTTATCAGTTTGGCTAAGAGGTTATCAACTTTTATTTTTTCAAGCAACCAACTTTATGTTTCATTGATTTTTTTTCAATCTTTTTAAAATCTCATTTTCTTTGATGTCAGCTCTGTTTTTAGTTATTTCCTGTCTTCTATTGAGTAGGTGTTCACTTGTTTTTTTCAGGGCCTTCAGAAGTAATGTTACATTATTTATTTTATGACTATTTATTTTTTTTCATGTATGAGCTTAATACAATGAGCTTTCCTCTTAGAACTGCCTTCAGAGTGTTAAAGAGATTTTGATGTTGTATCACTATTCTCATATTTCTCTATTTTTTTAATTTCACTCCTGATTTCTTCTGCTATCCATTCATCATTGAATAGTAAATTTATACTTTTCAGATGGTAGAGTATTTTCTATTTTTATCTTATTATTGTGCTCCAATTTTATTCCATTATGATCTGATAGAATACAGGGTATTACCTGTATTTTTTGTATTTGCTAAGAGTTCCTTTGCGGTCTAAAATATGGTCTATTATAGAAAATATTCTTCTGCTACCAAAAAGAAAGTGTATTCAGTCATTGATGGATGAAATATTCTAATATTATTTTAAATCTAAATTATTAATTTTAATTATTAAATAATTTAATATTATTAAATGTATTTGTTATTAAATACTAAATTATTATTATTAATTTTTAAAATTCTGTAGGTATTTCATTTAGTTGGTTTGGGAGATCTATCTAGTGATGAGACAGATGTGTTAAAGTTACCCTGTATTATTGTGTTGTGCTCTAATTGATTCTTTTTTTTTAAGAGAGAGAGAGAAAGAGAGAGAGAGAATTTTAGTATTTATTTTTAGTTTTCGATGGACACAACATCTTTGTTTGTATGTGGTGCTGAGGATCGAACCCTGGGCTGCACGCATGCCAGGTGAGCACGCTACCGCTTGAGCCACATCCCCAGCCCTCTAATTGATTCTTGATATTGAGAAGGCTTGTTTGATGTATGTAGATACTCCACACTATTATATCACATAATATTTAATAACATAATTATATTATATTATATTATTGGAGAATGCTAATTATGTTTGTTATTTCTTGTTGTTGTGTGATTCCTTTAAGCAGGATGAAATAAACTTCTTTGTGTCTTCTGATTAACTTTGGCTTGAATTGCCAGCCTATGGCTTTTGATTGGTGAGTTTAGACCTCTACTTTCAATGTTACTATTTAGAGATGATTTTTATTTCCTGTCATTTTGATTTATTTCTAGTTTTTAAAAGTTGAATTAAATTCTCCTTTAATTAACTATTCTTCTAGTGTCCTTTCTTTGCCAGTTTTCATTTTCACTCTCCATTTTTTCTTCATGAAATATTTTTTTTTTTTAGTGCTGGCTGTTTGTCATGGAATGTTTTTATGTCATCTTCAATTCTGAAGCTTAATTTTGCTGAATATATTATTCTTGGTTGGCAAATATTTCCTTCCACTGCTGTGGTATATATTATTCCAAGACCTCCTGGCTTTTAAGTCTGTGTTGAAAAATCACCTGAGATATTGACTAGTTCACCTCTAAATGTGACCAGTTGTTTTCCTCCCGCAGCTTTTAAAATTCTAACCTGATAGTGTATTTTAGGTTTTTCATATAATATGTTTTGGGTTAGGTCTGTTGTAATTCTGTATATTTGGAGTTTGTTATGCCATCTGTATTTGTTTTTTTTTTCTTTTAATTCTTGAGATTTGGGAAATTTTCTAATAATATTTCATTGGAAATTTGTGCATTCCTTTATTTTGTGCTCCAGAACCTTTATGTATTCTAGTGAATTTTGGATTTGGTCTTTTAATATTATTCCATACTACTTGAAAATTCTGCTCATGGTCTCATAACATCTTTTTTCCATGGCAAACATTATATTCAAGATTGTGTATTCTGTGGTCATTGCCTGAAACTATCTTGTAAGAGGTCTAGGCTATTTTTGAACTTTTCCATAAAATTTTTAATTTGGCTTAATGATTACTTCATTTTGAGGATTTCCAATTGGTTTTCTAAGAATCTCCATATCATTTTTGAAGTCATCTTTCACTTCTTTTATTTTCTTTCTGATTTCATTCCTTACATCACCCTTTACCTTATAAATCCATTTAAGTATACACTGTATAAATTCATTCTCAGATATTTTTACCATTGTGGTGTTAATGGAGTCCATTTTTGAGGCATTTTGAGTTGATATGGATAGTTTGTTCCCTTTCTATTTCATATTTTTGGTGTCTATCCACCTATCTGAATGGATCTAAAGCAGCAGAGTCCCTACCCTACAAACTTATTGTGTCCCTGTAGTTTTCCAGTACCTTAGAGATTAGGTGCAGCCAAATGATAGCAACCTTCTATGCAAACAATATATAACAATAGACTAAGTACTTGGTTCCTATTATGACATCTACAATGTTAATTGGCACAAGAAACAAAAAATGTTAGAATCAGCCAATTCCATCAATAAAAACTGCAAGTAGTCATGCATTATGTCTGGAATAAAATGAAACAATAGATATTACCTATGCATTTGCAAGTATTAATTATTCCTACAAAATTAGTGGTGGGGCTGGCATTATTTTAAAAATTAGTATAAGAGATATTAAGAATCAATTAAGAGAAAAGAAGAATAGATACTTGTGTAGAAAATGGTTTGCAATTTCAAAAGTTGAACAGGACAATTGCAGATGTGACATAGGATGTGATGGTTATGAGGGGGGAGGAGAAAATAGAAGTAAGACATTTAGGAATAGTGAAAGAGAGAATAGAATTTGGCTGTTAGCAAATGAAAAGCAAGAAGGAGAAACAAGGGGAACAGAATAGTGAAATAATACAAAACTAAACTAAACTACACTAATCAATAACCATGACCTTCAAAAGACAGTGCAAAGGGCTGGGACTGGAACTCAGTTGCACAGCATTTGCCTAGTACATGTGAGGGACTGAGTTCAATCCTTAACACTGCATAAAAATAAACAATTAAATATAGGCATGCTATCTATCTACAACTACAAAAGAAATTTTTTAAAGACAGTGAAGTAAAAATAACTACCCTCAAAAATGTTAGAAGTACATAAACAAAAGCATATATGTATATGTATAAATGTCCATCAATCATTCACCTCATGTTAAAATAAAAGTAGAATCTTGATGAAAATTTAACTAATTGTTTCCATTGCAGTGTACAAATTAGTCAGTGAGAATATATGTTCATTCTCTGTGCCCAACTGTATTTCTTTCTGATTCTTCTTGAGGTATGTACTGAGTGTAAGATTAGGGTCTGCAGGCTGTAGATTCCTTCCTTTTTATTGTATTGCTCGCCAAGTGGTCAGTTGCCCCTGCATTCTGTGAGACGACTTCCTATAGTTGGAGCTCCTGGAGGTAAGGCTTAAATATAGTGTGTCTCCAGGTGCTTTATTGGATGGTGAGTGTTCTGGGTATATTAAATCAATGAACGTCAACAGTCTTGCAGATGCCAAGCTGTGTACCCTGGGGGAGTCTCCCCAGGGTTCCCATGGTTGAAGGAGGAACCAAAGCCTTGCTGCTTCTGTTGATTTCTGGGACTCCCCTTCCTGGTCTCCTGGGATCAGGTCCCAAATACTGTCACACCAGCCCGTTCAAATTCCTGACTGAATACAGGTGGTCTTGTTAGCCACCAGACTCAAAAGAGGGAGGAAAGTAGGCTCTCTTGAGCCTTCCCAATTTATATCCCCTTGGGAAAATATTATCCATGCCTGATTTTCTCTGGATTTGCTAGGCACAGTTTACATCACACAGCTGGTGTCTGCCAGGACTGTGTATTGGACCTAGCCCCAAACACCCAGATTCAAGTTCCTAATTCCCATTGGCACCACGCAGTGAGGCCTCAAGATGGCTCACACCTCAGCTCTCTGGACAATTGGCAAATGCATGGCATATTGTGTTCACCAAGTTATTGTGCAGAACAGCCTCTGAATTGGCCTAGGGCAGGCTGCACCTCAATCTCAGAATTTTCCATGCTAATACCATCCATAGTATTTCTAACTTTTTCTGTACTTATGTGCTAATACCACTGCTCCCACACAAGGTTATCTCTGATTTTGTCCCTTTTCCTTGTTTAACATACTCAAAATTTCTAAGTGTCTAAATCACTCTACCTGTCAAGTATTGAGTATTACTGAAATTCCTTTCACCCACTTCTCAGAGAAGTAGTATTCCTGCTGCTTGAATCCCAGGTCACAGAGCTACAAAAAGTATTGCTTCCCTCTAGTCTGTCATCTTCCTTCTGTCATTTTGTTTAACTTTTTAGTTTGTTTGCTAATTGTTACTCTCCATTCCTCATCCCAAGTCAAATTATCTCCTCTTCCTCCTCCTCCTCCTCTTCCTTACTCTTTATGACCTTCATTTGCTCTGCTATCTCCCTTCTGCTTGCTCCCTTCTCACATTTTGGATATTTTAATCTTTTCTTTTCCTTCCTACCTTATTTTATTTTTTATTTGTGAACTGTATTTTGACAAGTTTTAGGTATGTTTAGTTTATCCCTTTGGGGAATGGAAGAACATGGATCACAAGAATCTGAATATCATAGCTACTCTCTAAGTGTAACTAAATATGGGATTTCTTTAGCAGCAAACACACTTACAGAGCTGAGAAGAGTGAAGCATGGTTTCCATTGAAACTGGTGATTTGAATTCTTGGATAACAATCCTGGCTGACACTGAGGGGTGGGAAAATGAGACTAAGTCAAATCAAATCTGGGTCATATCTCCAAAGCCTAGAAGGCGCTAGAAAATAGACTGTTGCACCCCACACACGTTCCTCCAGCATATAGTTGAGGATCTAGGAAGGAGTGAAAAATCTGGCCACGAGAGAAGGAAGTGGAACTTGTCACATATATTCAACTGACCAAATTGGGTAAGAGCTGAGAAAAAAAAATGTATCATATCTGAAACTCCACAAAGAAAGGACACTATTTTTAAAAACCTCAGCAAGAAAACAAAATAAATTACAAATGGGTGCCTTGTAGATGGTGGAGAGGAACTGGGCACCAAGTTGCAACTACTCCACAGCCCAGAATTGAAGCAGTGAGAAAATATATGACCAGAGAGCCAAATATAATTTAATGCTAATTTTATTTTCTTTAATACATAATTGTTCAATGTACCTAAGAACATCAATTCTCTTTTCTGCTTAATTAGTGGTTATCTGGAGAACATTTTCACAATGGTTTTTTAAAGATATATTAATATGTGGCTTTTTTGCTGAAGTGGTTGTAATTACAATGAATTAGTATCTCCTAAAGTGGTGCTACATTCTCAACATATGATGGGTTCATGTAGAGTAGGAATATTACTTAGGTATTTACCCAGTCCAGGAAATCTAATAAAGAAGAAGCATCTCACTAAAACTCCCTGTTGTAACAGTATAAAAAAATAAACACCATAGCAGATTAGTAGAATTACAAACTCTATGAAAAAGCAAAGAAATCAATCAGTTTTCCCCAATAGTTCATAACACTTCAATAATTGACTCCATAGACATTGAATTAGAGGAAATATTAGATACACTCTATTATCATGTAATCTAAAAAGAACTAATTTAAAACTATTTTAAAAAATTTAGAACATTGTTGGTTAAAATGATCAAGGTATAAGAAATCAGTTAAGAGAGAAAATATGGGAAATGAAAGGAAACTTCTTAAAGAGATAGAAATAACAAAAGGAACCACAAAAGAAATCCTAGAAATAAAAATACAATGAACCAAATTAAAATTTAACTGAAAGAAACACCAATAGATTAGACCACATAGATAGTTTAACATATGCAAATCAAAAAATATAAGCCATTATATAAATAGAATTAAGAGTAAAATCACATCATCATTGCAATAGATGCAGAAAACCCCTGTGTCAAAATTCAACACTTATTCATCTTGAAGAAACCCTGAATAAACCAGGGATAGAAGAAATTTGCACAATACCTACAATATCAAAAATGCTATATATGACAAAGCCAACATACTGAATAGGAAAAGCTAAAAGTGTTTCTTCCAAAATCTGGAACAAGACAAGAATTCCCACTATCACCACTCGTATTCAATATAATCCTTGAAACTTTATTTAGAGCAATCAGGCAAGAGAAGGGCATTCAAGAAATACAAAAAGTGAAAGAAAAATCATATTATCATTGTTTGCAGATTATATGATCTTATATGCAGAAGATACAAAAAACTACATCACAAGACCTCTAGAGCTGATAAACAAATTCAGCAAAGTAACAGAATAAGAGTTCAACATACAAAAATAAAATTATACAATAATGCATGTAATGAAAAACAATTCAGGAAAACAATTATATTCACAATAGCAGCAATAAAAATGAAATATCTGGGAATATATGTAATAAGGATTTGAAAGACATCTACAAGGAAAATTGGAGAACAATGAAGACAAATTGAAGAAGACATTAGAAGATGGAAAGATCTCCCATAGTCTTCAATAAACAGAATTAATATAGTTAAAATGGATTCATTACCAAAAGTTATCTACAAATTAAAAGTAATAGACATCACGATTCCAAGAGTATTTTTCACTGAACTATAGAAAGAAGTCCTAACATTCATAAGGAAGAATAAATGATGCAGTATTGACAAAGCATTGCTGAGCAATAAGAATAAAGATGAATGTACCATAGTACATGATCTCAAATTACTCTACAGAGGTATAGCAAAAACCAAAACAAACAACAACAACAAAAAAGAAAACATGGTACTGATGTAAAAACAGACATAAAGCCCAATGGAATAGAATAGAAAATACAAATGTATGGTCACCTTATCTTTGACATAGGTGCCAAGAGCATAAGATGGAGAAGACAGCATTACAAATGGTTTTAGGTAAACCAGATAGTCTTTTGAAGAAGAATGAAACTAGATCCCTATATATCATCATGCACAATATTCAATTCAACGTGGTTGAAGAAGCTAGGAATTAGATAAAAACTGTGCAACTGACAGAAGAAAATAGGGCCAACAACATATACAGGCAGGCACTCAATTCCTTAATGAGATCCATAAAGTACAAGAAATAAAACCAAGAATCAATAAGTGGGATGGTACCACATTAAAAAGTTTCAATAGAACAATAAAAACAATTAAAAGTGTCAAAAGAGAGCCTACAGAACATGAGAAAATCATTGACAATTATTATTTCAGTAGTGGGTTAATATACAGAAAAACTTAACACCAAAAAATATGAATAACAATCAATAAGTGGGCAAATGAACTAAACAGATATGTCTCAAAGGAAGGAGAGTAAATGACTAAAAATATATGAGGAAATGCTCAATAGCATTAATAATTAGGGGAATGCAAATCAAAACTACACTGAGATTTCATCTCACATTGCTTGCAATGGCAACCATCAAGAATATAAGTAGAGTAGAACCACACCAGAGCCCAGGCCCAGGGTGAGGACAACAACCCTCCCCACTGGCCTGTGGTGGAGCTTAGGCCAAGGTTAGGCCAAGGACCACCCGGCTGACCAACAGACCAGGCCTCACCCACCTCCAGCTTGGGACATTGCATCCATTGCTATAGACTTCCCCACACAGTAGCCTACACCTTGAGACAACAGATAGGGCCTGGAGACAACTGCATTTCTGAACAGGCAGCCCACCCTTTCAGCCCCATCTCTGAAGCTGGTTGCATCCATCTTGGGACACCCCCTCTGCTGTCTTGAGTTACCTCCACTTTTGCCGCCACCACCTTTAGTTTAAGTAGCATCCATCATGGGACACCAGCCAGGGAATAGAAGCCCAAACAAAGGTGAGATACAGGTAATCTGCACAGCCACTACAATATTATAGGCTAGAAACTATAGAACCTCAGATCTGCACTACATGAAAGGAAGACACATAGACAATGTGAAAAAACAAGGGAAGAAAGTGCCCCAAACAAAGCAAGATACTACAATAATAGAATCCATGGAGAGCAGAGTTGATGAAATCTCAGAGAAGGAGTTCAGACTGTATATAATTAAAATGGTCTCAGAAACACTATGAACTGATTCCTTTATTCAAGTATTTCCCACCATATGAATCCAGCTTTAGGGGGTTAACTTATCCAGCTTCCATAGCACAGCTGGGACCCAGGAAAAGAACAGCACCTCTCTAATCTGGTTTCTGGGTTGCATCTTCCAAGGGCTAGATGTGAATGTAGATCCAGCCAATGAATCTGCAAAAAGGACTGTCAATTTAAAGTGCCCTAGCATTCAGGTTCATCTGAGATATTTCCCTGGGACAGGAAACTGGCTGCTGGTTTATAGGACTGGGCTAATAAGCAAAGGAGTGAGAATAGACATAAAGCCCTAGTTCCCACCCTTGATTATCAAGAAATCAAAACAAACAAACAGTTCAAGAAGCACCCTTGTGCAGCATCTCAAACCAGGCTGAGGATGTTGGGTGATGCAAAGTATGGCTTAAGACTTCAAAGTAAGCTGTTGAGGTTTCACCAAAACAATGTCCTCATTACAAAGGGATGATAGAAGATAGCTAGCTTTGGGGAAGTGAAGCAGCCCTTTAACATGGCTTCCATGCCACCACATTCTAGTGTTTTAGAAGCTGGTTAACTTTCTCCTTCGAGGGTCTGTGCTAAGTAAAATCTTCATATCACTTTAGTATGAGGTGAGCACTTACATATTCCTCTAGCCAGACTTTCAGGAAGTATAAACATGGCAATAAAGTACAACTGTAGGCTAGCTTCAAAGGCCAGAACCAATCCCTATAATCAGCTCCACGTGGGAAGGCACAGGAGTGTAGATTAATAGTTTAGCAGAACTGATTTAGAAACTGCATCTCACAGTAATAACAAGAGAAGAACAGTCAGAGGGCACTGTAAAAATATGGAGGGAGTGGGGAAAGATTGGCTTAAATAGAAGGGTGTCTATTGAAAGTACACCAGAGTTGGAACAGTGTAGCTCTGGGGTCAAGGAGGTGTTGTTCCTGCTACCATATCAGAAGAACAAAAGAGTTTCCCATGATAAGCCCAGAAAACAATTTTCTAGCAACTTAATGGCTTTTCTGGAAAGCCTGTTAGGACAATGTGTAGAAGTTGTTCAGTTACTTTACAGACCATTAAAAGGTAGATCACAAATATAGATTTGTCCAATGGAAAAACATTAAGGATAATTTCTAGAATTGTAGATCTAGCTTTTATAGTGACTGATGGGAGAACATGGGCCAGGTCACCCATCTCTGCCTACTGCACTGTTCCGATTTGTCCAATTCAAAAGAGTTGATGAACTTTCTACCTCTGACCTGTCATGCATGATTTTCTGTGGAAAAATCTAGCATTATCCTTGACTCACAGGAAAATCAGGATGGTATGAGTTGCATTATGGTGATATTCAATTTCTGACAATGCTACAAACTACTTCTAATTTCTGTTTTCTACAGTTGAATCTAGAGACTGGATATTTTTTAAGCCATGGGTTGTCGATACTTGGGTCAGCAAGGCTGTCTTCTACTCTAATGTTAGCCCCAGGTTTTTATCTTTATTTTTAATAGGGCTTGTAGGAAAATTTCAGTAACTTAGTTTCAACCATATGTAAAAATCAGATGAATTTTTTATGTATACATTGCACATTCTCTGTCTTATAAATTTGCATTAATTAATTTACATGCATTTATTTCTGTACAAAACCTCAGTTTAAATCAAGACAGTTCAACCTTAGCTGCCTGCTCATAGACAGACTTTATCAGAGGAAAGAAGAATGCCTTTATCACTCCACTTTTCCCCAAGGAATAGGAAAATGAAAAATAATGCAAATTAGTTGAAAAGAAAAGAAAAGAATGAAGACATTTTCTGCACAATATAAGACAACGAAAGTGGTTTAGGAGATTCTGAAAACAATAGTTAGAAGGGCTGAGTTAGTGTGAACAGTAACAAATGGTCTCCAGTCAATCTCATGTAACCTTAGTCCACATTAATAGCTGTGTAAAACCCAAAGCAATAGAAGTGGTAATCTTATATTCCTCTTCTTGGGTTAGACTCCATTTAACAATGTGCAATCTGTTCTGAATTCACATATTTTAAAATGTTTTCTTCTACTCATCAAAATGATCATAGTAATAGTTCATGGTAAGTAATTTGAAATGTAAATGAAAGAATGAAGGAGATAATAAACATATGGTTGCTGAGGTACTACTGTTAAAGTCCTGATGTATTATTTCCTTATGAATTTCCTTTTTTTCCCCTATGAGTGTGTGTGTGTGTGTGTGTGTGTGTGTGTGTGTTTGTGTTTGCATATGTGTTTCCAAAATTTGAGGTCATGAAGCACATTGAATTTTTGTAATCCCTTTTTACTAAACTTTTCACATAATATATATTAAGCAAGTTCCCATGTCAATATACTTCAGTACCATGATTCAAGTAATTTTATAGTATGCGTTCATTTAACCATTCCACTACTATTGATCATTTAGGTAATTAACTTCTCATGATTATGAATAGCATTGCAATGAGAACTCTTACGCATAAATTTACTTGCACCTCTAATTATATATTTAGGTTATTTTTCTAAAAATAAAACTACTGGGTCAAAAGGGTATGAATATTTTTAAAGTAAGGAAAATAATATTATCACTCATAACACCAGCTGGGCATTCAGTTTTATCTGTACTTAATTCACTAGACCCTATGTTAAAAACTAATGAAAACAAAACTAAATCAAATCTTATCATTGTCATGAAGGGACTTACAGTCTGGGGGAAGAGACATATAAGTAAACACACAATAGTATTACAGTGTAATCATTGTTATGAAGTAAATATTCATGGGATATTTGAAAAAAAGGAGGGCTCAAGAAAGGTGCAGTGATGGTTACTTCTAAAACATGTCAGATAGAGCACTAATCTCTAAGATATATAAAGAATTCAAAAAACTTAACACCAACAAAACAACCCAATAAATAAATGGTCCAAGGAACTGAACAGACAGTTCTCAGAAAAAGATATACACTCAACCAACAAATATATGAAAAAATGTTCAACATCTCTAGTAATTAGAGAAATATAAATCAAAACTACTCTAAGATTTCATCTCATGCCAGTCAGAAGGGCAGTTATCAAGAATACAGACAATAAAAATGTTAGCGATGATGTGGGAAAAAGGAACACTCATACATTACTGGTGGAACTGCAAGTTGGTGCAACCAATCTGGAAAGCAGTATGGAGATTCCTTAGAAAATTTGGAATGAAACCACCATTTGACCCAGCTATCCCACTCCTTCATCAATATCCAAAGTATTTAAAATCAGCATATTATAGTAACACAGCCACATTAGTGTTCATAGCACCTCAATTCACAGTAGCTAAACAGTGGAAACAACCTAGATGCCCTTCAACAGATGAATGGATAAAGAAAAATTGTGGTATATATACACAATGGAATATTAGTCAGAATTCAAAGAGAATAAAATTATGACATTTTCAGGTAAAGGGATGGAGTTGAAGAGTATCATGCTAAGCAAAGTAAGCCAATTCCAAAAAACCAAAGGCTGAATTTTCTCTTTGATAAGTGGATACTGACCATAATGGGGAGTGGGGAGGCATGCAAAAAACAAAGGAATTTTGATTGGGCAAAGGGAAGGGACAGGTGGGAGGGAGCATTGGTGCATCAAAGATGGTGGAATGAGATGGACATCATTAACCTAAGTACATGTATGACTGCATGTATCGTGTGATACTACATCATGTACAACCAGAGAAATGAAAAGTTATGTTGCGGTTGTGTACAATGAATCAAAATGCATTCTACTGTCATATATACCTAATTAAAATAAATTAATTAATTTTTAAAAAGTTTGAAAGGTGTAATGCAGACTAGGTTGATTCTCCCTAGGGCTTTGATGACATGGATTTTTGACTGAGCCTTCCCCGGGAAGAAGAGACAGTAATGAATTCAGCCTCCTGAGAAGCACTGACATAGGTGAATGAGAATAAGAAAATGAAGGTTCTGACAAAGTTTAGAATGGATCAGTACCTAAAGTAGAAAGTGCTGTGGTAATAAAAGTGTTAGATTAAGTAATATCCATGTTAGATACATTTAAGTTGTAAGACTCAGAGCTAGGTAAAATGTCCTCTGGGCTTGAGACATTGGTTGTGAGGTTTAAGGAGAAGAGAGTAGAGAGTACATTCCTGCAAAACTCAAGCAGAGTAAATAAATCCAATGGGCACCTATCAATGTATGATACAGCCCCCAAAAGCTGACTAACATCATGACTTTGACAAGGAGAGAGGGGAAAGTTGAGAGAGATGGCCTGCGACAAAAGTTTTAAATAGTAAATTTTAACCTTTGTTCCCTGTTTACCACACTGCCACCATTTTCCACCATCACTATATTCTCTACAAGTGCTATATTTTTCCTTTGAAATACTTCTGCAATTTGTAATTACATGCTTATCTGTGAATCTTTTTTCATTATCTACTCCATTGTATTGAGAATGCTCTGAATATAAGCAATAGTGTTCAGATCTCTATTCATAGAACTTAACACAATTCTAGGTACATATTGAATGAATGAATGGCATGTCTATGGACCAATAAATCCAAAGAAAGGTACATCCCTGAGGTCTTAGGAAGAAGAGGTATAGGTATGTTAATCAGACTTTTTGGCAGATAATTTCTCAAGGTTTTATTTGATAGACATTTTGACATTAATCATCCTCAAAACAACCATTAAGTATGAACTTAAGCCCCTATCTCTCACCCTACACAAAACTCAACTCAAAGTGGATCAAGGACCTAGGAATTAGACAAGAGTCCCTGCACCTAATAGAAGAAAACGTAGGCTCAAATCTTCATCATGTCAGCTTAAGACCTGACTTCCTTAGCAAGACTCCTAAAGCACAAGTAATAAAATCAAGAATCAATAAATGGGATGAATTCAAACTAAAAAGCTTCTTCTCGTCAACAGAAACAATCAATACCATGAAGACAGAGCTTACAGAGCGGGAGAAAATCTTTAGCACATGCACATCAGATAGAACACTAATCTCCAGAATACATGAAAAACTCAAAAAAATTAACACCAAAATAACAAAAAACCCAATCAATAAATGGGATAAGGAACTGAGCAAACACTTCACAGAAGATATATAATTAATCCACAAATATATGAAAAAATGTTCAAAATCTCTAGTAATTAGAGAAATGCAAATCAAAACTACTCTATGATTCCATCTCACTCCAGTCAGAATGGCAGTTATCAAGAATAAAGAAAATAAATTTTGGTGAGGATGTGGGGGAAAAGGCACACTCATACATTGCTGGTGGGACTGCAAATTGGTGCAACCACTCTGGAAAGCAGTATGGAAATTCCTTAGAAAACTTGAAATGGAACCACCATTTGACCCAGCTATCCCTCTCCGCACCACATCCACTACAAGAGTACACATTTTTTCCAGCATTCACCAGTCTATATCACACATTATATTGGGACACAGGAAGCCACAAGCTAAAACAATAAGCGTTGGCTTTTTTTGCTTTTTTTTTCTCATTCTGAAAGATTGTTGTGTAGCTGTGTGGGTATGAGTGTGTATGTTCTCACTGGGCAATACTTAAAGCTCAGCCAAGTAACAGCAAATCTCATCTGATACCTGATCTAACCCCACCTAAGCCTCAAAAGTACTTCAGCACACAGAATTGGGGAGACACAAATTCTAAACCAACAACCAGATTTCAAGGAAGAACAACCAGAGAGAAACTTCAAGTTCCACTCCTGGATACCTACTCATATATAAAAAACATAGAAGTCCAAGAACAACAACAACAAAAAAGATAACTACACAACAAAAGAAACACATATGAAAGAGAAAGGGAATCCATCTCAATTGATATGCACACAGGAGACCTCTAAAAACGTGAGGAAACAGGCAACAAATCTTCCACAAAAATTTGCAGCCCTTCAACAAAGCATCCACAGATATGGATGTGGATTGAATTCTGGAGAAAAAATATAAAAAACTGATTACAAAAATGTTCAGTGAATGAAAAAACTCATAAGGAATGAGTTAAGAGAGTAACTATACAAAATAAAGGAAATTTTAAAAAATAATAAATATAATAAAAAGAAAATGAACAGGATTCCTATAAAAGATACAATAAATCAAATTAAAAATTTACTTGGAAGTATTAACAATAGGTTAGATTGTGTAGAAAAAAAGAACTTCAGCTTTGAAGACAGAACTTTAGGACTTGAAGACAATATATAAAATTTAATATTCAGTATGTAATAAAGGAAAATGATTTTAAAAACACCATGATCAGAATATACAAGAACTCTGGGACAGCATCAAGAGAACAAATCAGAGAGTAACAGAAGAGAAGATGGAGGTATAGGCTAAAGGCATTAAAAATATTTTCAATGAGACAGTAATAAAAAACGTCCTCTTTTCAGAAATGAAATAGACATCAAATACAGGAGACATTCAGGACCCCACATAGAGCAGATCAGGAAAAAAGTTCTCCAAGACACATAATAATCAAAATGTCTAACATAGAAATAAAGAAAGGATATTAAGGGCTGGGCATGTGGCTCAAGCGGTAGCATGCTTGCCTGGCATGCGTGAGGCCCAGGTTCGATCCTCAGCACCACATACAAACAAAGACGTTGTGTCTGTCAAGAACTAAAAAATAAATATTAAAAAAAATTCTTTCTCTCTCTCTCTCTCTCTCTCTCTCTCTCTCTCTCTCTCTCTCTCTCTTAAAAAAAAAGAAAGAATATTAAATGATTCAAGAGATAAACATCAGGTCACACTCAGAGGCAAAGCAATAAGGCTCACTCCTTACTTCTCCTCTCAGACTTTAAAATCAAGGAGGGACTAGAATGAAAAGTTCTAATCTCTAAAAGAAAACAACAATTGAGTTTGTTATACCCAGCAAATCCCTCTTTCAAATTCAATGGAGAAATAAAAATTATCCATGACAAGGATAAAAAAAAAAAAAAAGAAATCCTGACCACCCAACCAACACTACAAAGAATACTCAAATATATACACAGAGAACTTGAAAACAATTCACTCTGAGAATTAAAAATATTTTAATGCCACAAGTAGATGAAGGTCACTAGAAAAGTAACCCAAATAAAAATAATCAAGATAGAATTAAAGACATCACACAGGTCAAAATGACAGGAAACCATAACACATATCCATAATAACACTGAATATAAATGGTCTGAACTCCCAAAGACATAAATTATCAGAATGGATCAAAAAACAAGATCCACTATATGATGTTTGCAAGAGAATCATCTCACAGGCAAAGGTACCCACAGGATGAAAGTGAAAGGATGGAAAATGTATTCATGCAAAAATGGAATTCAAAAACAAGCAGCAGCAGCCAGTCTCATATCTGACAAAATAGATTTCAAGCGAAAATTAATCAGAAGAGACAAAGAATGCCACTACATTCTGGGAAAGGGAACAAACCAACAAGGGATAACACAAAATTGTATATATGCCCCAAATGTCAGTTCATCTAATTATATTAAAAATACATTTCTTGTCATTAAATCCCAGATAGACTTCAATAAACGAATACTGGGTGATTTAAACATACTCGTATCACCCCAAATAAAATCAATAAAGATATTTCTGACCTAAAGAATACTCTAAATCAAATGTGCATAACAGACATCTACAGAATATTTAATCCAAATTTGTACACGTGGAAAAATGAGAATTCATACCCTATTTGAATCAAATGTATGATATGTCAAGATCATTGTATTGTCTTGAGCAACTAATTAAAAAAGAATAAAGTGAAATATTATGACGAAAAAAAAAATCTGAATGTACCTTTTCCTCAGCAACTCATGGAACCTTTTCCAAAATAGACCATACTCAAGGTCACTGTGTAAATCTTAGCAAATCCCATGCATTCTATCAGATCATAATGGATTGACTAGAAATCAACAGCAAGAAAAATAACAAAAACCACATAAACAAATGGACATCAAGCAATACTCTTTTAAAAGAAGAATGAATCTTAAAATAAATGAGAAAAAATGGAGAAATTATTTGAAACAAGTGAGAAGAAAGTCTTTGGAATGAGATGATATCATTACCCTAAGTACATGTATGAAGACACAAATGGTGTGATTTTAATTTGGGTACAACCAGAGATATGAAAAATTGTGCTCTATATGTGTAATATGAATTGCAATGCATTCTACAGTCATACATAACAAATTAAAATTAATTAATTAATTAAATTGATTAAAGAAAGAAAGATGCTTCATTGGAGTTTCAAAATCAGGGGAAAATGTTGGAGAACCTAGTGATAGAAGGATTTTTCCTTAACTTTACAAAGGCTATGGTGAAATCAAAGATAGCATCACCCTGAATGGAAAAAAAAAAAACCCTGAAAATATTTCCTCTAAAACCAGGAAGAAGACAACGATATCCACTCTCACCAAACCTATTCAATATAGTTCCTGAACCTGTAAACAAAGCAATCAGGCATGAGAAAGAATTTAAAGGGATAAAAATAGGAAAAGAAGCCAAACTATCTCTGTTTGCTGCTTACAGGATCCTATATATAAAAGACCCAAAAACTCCACCAGAAGACTTCTGGATGTGAATGAATTCACCAGAATATAAGAAAATAAGCTCAACATTCATAAATCAATACTTTTCCTGTACTCTAACAGTGTTTCTACTGAGAAAGAAATCAGGAAAACCATTTCCTTCGCAATAACCTTAAAAATTAAATAAAATTACAAAGGAATAAATCAAATCAGGGAAGTGAAAAATCCTTCACAATGAAAATTATATAAAATTGTAGAAATAAACTGAATAAAAACCTTAAAAGATGGAAAGACCTACCTCCCTGCTCCTGAATAGATAGAAATAAAATTATAATTGCCATACTACCAAAAGTAACAGATAATTTCAACACAATCTCCATCAAAATATTAATGACATTCTTCACAGAACTAGAAAGAAACAGTTCTTAAATTCATTCGGAAAAATAAAAGACCCAAAATAGCCAAAGCAATTCTGACACCAACATAATAATAACCCAATGAATAAATGAGCAAAAGAAATTTCTCAAAAGAAGAAACACAAATGGCCAAAAAATATACAAAAAAGCTTTCAAAATATCTAGCAATCAAGGAAATTAAAATAAAAAACTTTTAAAGACTTCATCTCTTGTCAGTATAACAATTAGCAAGAATACAAATAACCATAAATACTGGCAAATAGGTCTCACATAGATGGTAGGACTGAAAATTTGTACAACCACTGTTGAGATCAATATGGAGATTCCTCAGAAAGCTAAGAGTAGAATGACATTATGACCCAGTTATCCCACTCCTTATTATGTATCTAAAAGTTCTAAAATCAGTGTAAAATAGGGATGCAGGCACATCAGTATTTATAGCAATTCAATCCACAATAGCTAAGTTATGGAACCAGTCTAATTGCCTGCCCCTCAACAACAACAAAAACAATTTCTTTATGTATAAAATTTTTCTCAACCATTTCATACATTTACAGGGAATTGCCATAGTTTCTTTCTTTTTTATGGCTGATGATTCAGGATTGAAATTGAATAAGTTATATTCCATGAATATATCAATATGTCAAAAAGAGCCCATTATTATATATATAACTACAACACAATTATAAAAACATTTAAAAATAAATAAACACACAAAGAAGGATACTTGGGAAACACACAAATATGTGAAAATTTAACACACTCTTCAATAACCAATTGGCCAAAGGGAAAACATCATAAAGGAAATTAAATATACATTGGGATACACGAAAGAGAAAATACAACATGCCAAAACATTATGGGATACAGTTAAAGCAGTGCTTATAAGGACATTTTTAGCTATGGTTTCAGAAAAAGAATATCATATAAATAAATCACAAATTAAGTCATTCAAACATACACACAACTCTATATAATTTACCACTATAATTTATAATTGACAAAAATTAAGTAAAGTACACTACAGAGGAACTCAAATCAACATGAAAAAAATAGAGAGCACTTGTTAAGTTAGCTACACTCTTAAACAGAAAAGAGAATATAAATAATTTTAATTTGTAACTCTTCTCCTAAGGAATTTGGAAAACAACAGCATAAAAGCAATTATATAACTGTGTTTCTTGGCTGTATTAGAGTAATTCTTTAATTATAATAAGAGAATAAAAGAAGAGTGGAGGTAATGGAGGTATACTGGAACAAATTGTTTTTATAAAATTCATTGAATATAAACTAGTTTGTTATAAATTGACTAGATAAATCACTAATAAAATAACTCAAACACTACAGTGAAGAAAATTGGTATGGTAGAAAATAGTTAACACAAAAAAGTCAGTAATAGAAGAATTTAGGAACAAAAAAATACATAAGATATATAGCATACAAATAGCAAAATGACATATATAAGGCCAATATTATCACCAATTTCATGAAATGTGAACTAATTCAACACTCCAAATGCAGAAGTTGGCATAATGGGCTAAAATAACATGATCCATATAAAGCTGTCTGCATGATGCATTTTGGATTCATAAACATAGTGTGAAAATAGAAAATGGAGAAAATACACTATAAATACATTAAATAAAATTTGGAATACTAATACAAATATCAAGCTAAATAATTTGTGACATATAATTGTTATTATAGATAGGCAAAGACATTTTATAATGATAAGAGAACTTTAATCAGAAAGATATAACAATTATATATGTATATATATATATATAAATAATTCATATATATGATATATATTAATATATATAATTCATATATATATATATATATGAATAATGGCAGAGTCTTAGTTATATGCTTAGTTATATGAAGGAACTACTAACAGGTGAAGAAAGAAATAGATAAATCAGCAATAGTAGTTGCCATCTTAATAAAGTGTGCCACTGGCAAAAAGATGTGTGGATCAATGGAATGTAAGAAAGATTAGAGGAACAGAACCATTGATATAAATTGATTTTTGACAAAAGTACTAAGGGAATTTAGTGGGAAAGGATATTCTTTTCAACAAATTGTATTGAGAGTACTGAAAGTATTGGATATTCTTAGAAAAACAAAATTTCAACTGGATACAAAGTAACTTGATATTGACCATCAGCACAATTGTGAAAGCTAAATCTACATAATTCCTAGAAATAGGAGGGAATCTTAGTGACTTTGGGAAATTATTTCTTAAATAAAATACAGAAAGTATAAAATATTAAGAAAATACAAATAAATTGTGATTCACAAAATTAAACATTTTGGGTCTTCAGAAAACATATAGGAAAAGAAAGAAGTAAGCCACAATCAAGAGAATGTATTTGTAAACCCTACATACAATGAAGAACATAGGTCTAGAATATAGAATATACTTTGCAACACAAAGAAAAACAACGAATAAAATTGGGGGAAATAACTGAATAAACACTTCAGCAAAAGGGCTACCGATAGCAAGTGAACACACATAAATATATCCTACATTTTTAGTGATTGAACAAATTCAATTTAAAGCCACAAAAAGGATACCACTACTTTCTTATTAGAATGTTTAAATAATAAAGGCAGATCATAGCATGTTTGACAAGGACATAAAGGAACTAAAGTTATCTTCCATTGTTAATGTAAATTAAAAATCTTGAAGTCACTCTGGAAAATGTTTGGCAGTTTCCTTAAAGTTAAATTTATACCTACTACCACATTACTCAAACATTCCCTTATTGCACTCATAGGATTTTCCAAGAGGAAAAGAAGTATATTCCCATGAAAAGACTTGTACACAAATGTATATAGAAGCATTGAAATAGCCAAAAACTAGAAATAATCTAGATTTTTGTCAAGAGATGCATGAATACACATATTTCAACACATCCATATGATAGGATACTACTCAGCAATATAAAGAAATGAACATTACTGCATAACACAACATGGATGAATCTTAACAATTATTTTGAGTAAAAGAAACCAAACAGTGCATACTGTTATATATATATATATATATATATATATATATATATATATATATATATATATAATATTCTGAAAAATGTAAGACTAATCTATACTGACAGAAAGCAGATCCATATTTGTCTAGGGGTGGGACTGAGATAACAGGGAATGATGGGGCAAATTATTACAAAAAGATATGAAAGCAAGTAATATATTCATTATCTTGATGGTAGTGATGGTTTCATAGGTGCATGCATGAAAGTGTATCAAATTCTGTAATATAAATAGGTGCATTTTATTGCACATCATCACTCCTCAGTAAAGCTCTTTTGAAAAAAGGTATACATCTAACAGTACCTAGCAATACAGCATTTGTCAACATTCTATTACTATATCAGTAAATACTCAGAAGAGAGATGAATCCAAACATTCACATGAAAATAATGTGTCTATAATTTAAGAATATGGTAAAAAAAAAAGCTTCATTTAATTCAAGTTTAATTTTAAAATAACATACTTAGGCATTATAATATAATACAATTTGCCTCATGAACACGAAGTAAGAATATGCCTAAACTTTTACCTGTTCTCCTTTTCTGACTCAGAGATCTAGTTTCTATAACAACTATTAAACTAAATCACGTGAAAATAATCATATTGACCATCTTCAACCTTTCAGAAAAGCAATTTCAAATGCTTCAACCTAATAAAAACTTGAACAACATTTCCTCTACAAAAATAAAAATACTACAATATATCATTTTTTCTACATCTAGATAGAGTGCCTTCTAGAGAATAAATGTTCAAAAAGTGGGAGTAATGACAAAGGTGCTTAATTCATTGTATTCTGAGCATTCTTTTCTCCATAGGTAAAACATTCTAAGCAGGGGCATATGAAAAATACTGATGTAATAAAACTCTAGGAATTGTAATTCTTATACTCAACCCGAGAATAAGGAAGTGGGATATGAAAATATGTTGTTTCATAGTGAATGCATACTAGAAACATAATTGAACTGGAAACTGTATGTTAGCCTTCCTTATAGCATTAGCACTGAGAAACCACATGAGTAGTCACAGAGTAATGCAAAAGGTAAGCCATACCACTAGATTTTTGTTTTATTTTTAAGACATATACTTAGTCTAAAGATCACTCATCTTGTTTAAGGTGATTTTTTTCATGAGTAAGAGAGGCAGAGAAAAATGAACATTGAAATGGACCTATGAAAGCACACACAAAGATATTTAGATGAATCCAAGAAAAAGGTTAACTCTGAAAATAATCCACTGTGGAATCCAGAAGAAAATTTCTGTATCTATAATGAGCATGCAAGAAGATGAGTAGCAAAAAAGAAACAAGACAACATATCAATAGAGAGAACAAAAATAAAGATGAAAATGTATCAAGTTGAAAGAAAATAGGGAGTGAATGAAATTGGGAAGAATTTCCAGGAGACTAAAATTAAATAATATGGGCTGGGATTGTGGCTCAGTGGTAGAGTGTTCTGCTAACATGTGCAAGGTCCTGGGTTCAATCCTCAGCACCACATAAAAATAAATAAAATAAAGGTAGTGTGTTCAACTACAACTAAAAAAATATTAAAAAATAAAATAATAATAATATAATTGACATACCCATTGGAAGTAGTGAGAATATGGTTGGAATTGTGTTGAATGCAGTCAGTGACGTGAAAAAAAATCTTAAGAAGTTCTCCTAGAATTAAAAGTGACATGGCAATTATATAAAACATTGTAAAATAATAATTGTAGATAAGTAGAAAGTAAATATTAAGCAGAGTAAGTAATGAAAGAAATAGCAAAAAATAATACCCCACCACAACAAACTGTTCCAGATTGTACAAATTGCCCCCAAATTTTACATAATTCAACAAGAATCAAGTACAATAATAGTAATAATATCAAAAGAAATAAAAATCTATACTTCAACACTTCTTTGTTAAAGTTGAAAATGTTAATATTAAACAAATCAAAAAGATTCCAGATTAGGAAGAATAAAAAGAGCTGAGCTTTTATGTAAGAGAAAAGAAAACGCATTTGACAATTTAACTTTTCACTAGGAACATTGAATGCCACAAGTCAGTGGCATCACATATTTAAGTTTTTGTGGAAAATAGTTTTGAACTTAAAAATTTATTTCCAGCCAAACTAATAATAGTATATGAGAGTAGAACAAAGAAGCGTTCAGATATGTAAATATCAGAGATGTTCAGGCCCTTGTTATACAATAAATACTTGAACACAAAAATTCAGGAAAGGAAAATGTGAGCTCAAGACATTATAATGAACACCAAAGTCAATATAAATTAGTGTAAGTTTCAATAATGTTTAAAAAGTCCTAACAATTCCAAAATTAAGTCCTGTATTATTACAACATGAAAGGGCTGGAGAACAAGTGAGAGCATGAGAATTGTTTTAATTTCTCAGCTTTGAAAGGAAATACAAATTCAAATCTGCTATAATATATTTCAGGATAACTATTCTTATGGTTTGGACTTGGAATGTCTCTCAAAGTTCATGCTTTGAGGGCTGGGTCTGTAGCTCAGTGACAGAGCACTGCCTAGCATGTGTGAGGCACTGGGTTCAATCCTTAGCGCTACATAAAATAAATAGATAGATAGATAGATAAATAAATAAATAAATAAATAAATAAATAAATAAATAAATAAAATAAAGGTATGTTGTCCATCCTCAAATATTAAAAAAAAATAATTAAAAAACATTTATGTTTGGAAGGCTTGGCTCCTAATGCAGCAATATCCAGAAGTGGGGCTTATAGTAAATGATTGATACTGAGGGCTCTACCTTCATCATTAGATCAATCCTATTATTGGATTAAGAATTTGAAGGGGATACAGGGAGGTGGTAGAAACTGTAGTTATGGTTGAAGGCAGCAGTTCATTGGGAGCATGCCCTTGGAGATGAAGTCTTGTCCTTAGCCCCATTCTCTCTCCCTCACTCTCTCTTCTTCCTGGCTGCCATGAGCTAAAAAGTTTTCTACTACCATGCTCTTCTAACATGTGGTTTCTGCTTTGGAGCCAGTCAACCATGAACTGAAACCTCTGAAACGGATGTCTAAAATGAATGTTTTCTCCTCTACTTTGGTCTTCTTGCATATTTTGGTAACAACAATAAAAAGCTAACATAACAATTAATAAAAATTTTACCTATAACTTCCAATCCATTAGAAAGAAAAGAACAGAAAAATCTGATCAATTAATTCAACAAAAGGGAACACGTGTGTGCACATGTATGTATACTATTACATGAAGAAAAATAGCCCAATAAATAGAAAAAAAAGAAAAAAGATACCATCTTTTGGAAAAGATACAAAGAGTTTGAAAATACAGGGTGGAAAAACATGTTAGACAAATGCTAGAATGAAGGAAATAATGAGAGGAAGAGAAAATCAAATATTTAAGCATATTAATATCAGACAATATTAATATCACACACAATAGAATTCAAAGTGAAAGGAATTTAAATAGGAGAATTTTATATTGTGAAAGGAACAATGCTCCAGGAAACTATAATAGACATGATTTTCTATTCAGCTAATGATAGAGTTTTGAAATCTATGAGCAAAGCTGTTGGCAATGCAAAGAACAATGAGCTTATCTAAAAACATGGTTATAAATGTTTCTCAGAGATATAAAAGACTACAATATGATGAAGTGAGAAATTAACATCAAAGGATCAAACCTACGTATACATCCATATAATTGGAAAATAAATGTTTACTTTGCAATTCTTTAAGTAAAAACTATCAAAGTTAAAGTCTAAATTAATTCAATTTGTATTTTCTTTTTGTCTAATATATTTAAACTAAAACTTTCCTCGGTGTTACTTTGCCTACATCACACAGATTTTGACATGCAATGTCATTTATAATGAATTAAAAAGCAAAGAAAAACCTTAAAACATATGCCAAAATATTATTAGTGGCTATTCTGGGAGATGATAGGTTATTTTTTCCATTTAGTTTATTTTTGTCTATTTCCTGAAAAGAGAGAGTAGAATCTTTTTTTAAGGAAGTAAAGTCAAGAGGGTTTTTTTTTTAATATTTTTATTTATTTTTATGTGGTGCTGAGGATCGAACCCAGTGCCTCATGTGTGCAAGGCAAGTGCTCCACCACTGAGACACAACCCCAGCCCCAAGAGTTTTTGTAAATAAATATAGTATAATTATCTGTCTTTGAGGAAAATAAAGGCAATTTATTTGCAGGAACAGTATTTTTATGTCCACTTTTCTAGTTTTCTCTATTTATATACATTTTTTGGCAAATAGTTGGAAAAATAAAACACCTTAATAAAAAATTGAAATGTGAGTATGAAATCATAGTTACTCTTTATGTTATACTCTGATCCTTAGAAATATGTAAGATTCATTGTAGATGACTCTTACAAATATCATGTTGAAGAGAAAAGTAATTCACAAAAGTATACATAAACTATGATCCTTTTTACATAAAGTTCAAAATACTCAAAGTGACTCTGCATGAGAGATCAGCATTTTTTTCTGTGAAGAGCCATTTTTGTAAACATTTTAAGCTTTGTGGGTATACAGACTCTGTTGCAACTACTCACCTCTGTTATAGGCTTAAGAAGCTGTCGGTCATACATGTGTCAGTGGGTATGGTTAGATGCCAATAACACTCTACAAAATAAGCAGTGGGTCAGATTATGCCCACAAGCCATAGTTTGACAACACATGCTGTGCATTTCCTACAGATGTATATGTCTGTGTAGCACTATATAGAAAATCAAGGGAACTATTACTGTAAAAACCAAGCTATGGTTTCCAGTAGGGGAAAGTGAAGGGTTGTAATTATTCAGGGATACACTGGGAAAGTCTGGGTGACAGAAATGTATTATTTATTGACTTCAATGATTATCCAATGGTTGTATAATCTACAAACATTTGTATAATTTACACGTATATTTTTGCCCCTTTCTTTATGGTGTATTTCACATTGAATATTTTAATTAAAAAAAGGGACAGGCAGAGTGGCACATGCCTGTAATTCCAGTGATGCTGGAGGCTGAGACACAAGGATCACAAGTTTGAGGCCTGTCTCAGCTAATTAGCAAGGCCCTCAGCAACTTAATGATATCCTGTCTTAAAATAAAAAATGAAAAGGACTGAGGATGTAGCTCAGTGGCGAAGCACCCTAGGATAAATCTCCAGTACCAATTAAAAAAAATAATGCATTTAGAACTGAAGAAAAATGACTCTAATAATCAAAGGAAAAGAAAATAATCTTTCATATACTATTTTGGTACATTTTATTGGTTCTTTTTTAGTTTCAAATGACAGTAGAATCTATTTTGACATGATTATACAATCATAGAATATGTCTTGTTCTAATTCAGACCCCAGTATATCTCCTTCCCCTTTCCTCCCACCACCCCCTTGTCCCTTTTTTCTATTGATCTTTCTACTCATAGTTATTTTTTTTTTAGTTAGTGTCTTGTGGATGTATATGATGATGAAATTCACTGTGGTTTATCCATATATGTACATAGGAAATTTATGTCAGATTCATTCTGCCCTTTTCTTTTCCCTGTCTCATTGTTTGATATCTACTTTTACATAAATCCATAACAAAAGTCCCATTTAAATTTGTAAGAAAGAAAGGGATTCATGTAGTAATTGAGAGGGGAAGAACTTGAGAAATGCTTTCTTTGGTCTCTGTGAAAGATAATTTTGAGGTCAGCTGCACCTCAGTTTTTTTTCTATTTATTTATTTAGATAGTCTCATTACATTGCCTAGATTGACCTTGAATTCCCTATTCTCCTGTCTCAACTTCCCAAATTGCTGGGATTACAGGCATACACCACTGTGCCCAGCACATTTCATTTTAAACCTGGGTCTCTGACAGTTACTAATTAGGAGAAGATGGGCAAGTATATTAATTCATTGAATTTTACTTTCCACATTTACAAATTATGACTAATACTTACATTTTATTATGTCTGAAAGAGAGTGAAAAGATGAGGAAAGTTGAAGAGAGGGGAGGAAGGGATGCATCCAAGCACAGTGCTTTCTTTCACTAAATCACAACATTTTTGAGATCTCTCCCCAGACATTTATTTCTTTATTAAGGCTATTAAATTAAATTCAATCAACATTTACCGAACACATAGTATGTGCCTGCCAGGCAATGGGCTAGACAAGGATAGGACCCTCAGTCATTGCCCATCCAGAAATGTACAGTACAGCAGAGAAGTTCAACGTGAATTTTTAAAAAAATCCACTTTGGGAACCCTGAAGAAAGCTGTCACAGATTGTGGACTCTGGAAAACAGAGTCAGAGACCAGCATACAGGAGTTATATCAGGAATATTTTTGAGGTCAACATCCCTGGAAAGGAATGGAAAACAGTAGGACCGGGCAGATAACTTGGCTAACTATGAAGCTGAAATGATCTTTTAGAGTCGTCCAAAGTTGAGGTAAGTTGACCAGGCCCTAATATACCCTTATGCATTACTCATTGAAAGAAACATCTTCTTGCCCTTATCCTGGAAAGGAGAACTGATCTAGTTCAAGGCACATTTCTTCAACTGAGATTATCTCTGATGGAGTCTGATAGCTGAGGTCCATGTTCTACTGTCACTGACAGCAAACAGGGAAAGAAGTGTTTCATTTATTCCTGAAGGAAGATTGGACAGCTCATTAAAGATCAAAACAGATGTGCCTCAGGCTGTTGAAATATCCTTTGTGTGTTTCTGCATTTATTCATGTTCAATATATCAAAAGATTCTCAGGGACTCTGCAAAAGGAGAAGCTCTACAAAAGCCCGTATTCCAAAGGATTCTGGGACCAATTTTGAACTTCTTGTGACAAATAGGTGCAACAGATGAGGTAGCTATTTTTGCCCTGCTTGTTTTTCTTCTTTATTATGATTTCTGCCCATCATTTTAAATGTCTTTAATTAATGATACATTTTATTGGACTTCGGCCCCCAAGCTTTTAAGACAGAGGAGATGCTTCTAAAAATCAAAGAACTAAATAATAAATAGAGTGCTGAGCAGTAAAGTGATCTTCAGATGAAAGAATAGAAATCCAAACCCAAAGCATAAAATGGGCCAGTTCATCATCATGGTTGCCAAGCAGGAAGGAGGGCCTTTCACACAGATGGCTCCATCTCAATTCCTTATGTCAGAAGCCCTAAGCAGCTGTTCTGCTGGCCCATATTGTAGCCTTAAAGCCAGATTACCAAAAGATGCAGCTGACTTGGCTACAGTGCAATGATACATGCACTTTTATTATTTGAACAAGATTCTGTTTTCCACTCACCTACAGATAAAAATGACCTTTCAGGCCTTTAGCTTCTGAGAGTCTGCAGGGGACTGAGAGTATGGAGAGGACTTAGTTGAGAGGCACAACAAATTTGGTTCAGTTCAATAACCACTCCCTGAGCTCCTACTTTGAGCCAGACCCTATGTTGGGTTCTGGAATGTCCGATAAAACAGATACATTCTCTGACAGAAGTTTCTAATTTAGTATCAAGACTGTCCAACATTCAGAAAATTATAATATTGGTTGTGCTACAAATTGGGAGAGAAGCTCAGTTGAGAGTAGTAATATAGAAACGAGATTTAGGAGGAAGAATTACCAGGGCTTGAGATCAGTTAGGGAGATATTGCCATGAACCAGATGAGATCAGGTCAATGAAGGCTTAAGTACTTATGTAAATGTAGTCATGTTTTCTTAGCTATGATCCTTAAGAGGTAACTGACAATACTTAAAGCAGGGACATCTTAAATCTAATTTTAATAAAAGTGTTAAATCATACCTTTTGAAAATAATATCTGGCTTTATATAGATTTCCCAGATGCTCTGGACACTTTTTAGTTGAGGAGAGAAAATGGAGATGCAGTGATGCTAGGGAGGTAATTGAGCAGAGGTTGGATCTTCAAAGAACTTTATAATGTGCACAACTATTGGTTTGCCATAGAAGTGTTCTGAGGAAAGAAATTACATGCTGACATCTTTTTTTAATTAAACTTTTTTGTTTTGATATGATTATAGATTCACATGGAATTATAGGAAATAATAGAGAAACCATGTGTACCCTTTCCCCAATGGTCACATCTTGCAAAACTATAATACATTGCAAGCAAGTTATTGACTTCTAATACATCAAGATAAACAACGTTTCCACAAGTGTTTCTCTTGTTGCCCTTCGATAGACATACTCACCTTGCTCTGGATCATACCTCCTCTTTAATCCCTAATCTGTTTACCATTTCTATAATTTTCTAATTTAAAGAATAATATATAGCTGGATGTGGTGGCACATGTCCATAATCCCAGTGGCTGGGGAGGATGAGGCAGGAGGATGGAGAGTTCAAACCCAGCCTCAGAAATTTAGTGAGACAATAAGCAACTCAGTGAGACCCTTTCTCTAAATAAAATACAAAATGGGGCTGGTGATGTGGCTCAGTGGTTGAGTGCCCCTGAGTTCAATCCCTGGTACCAAAAAAAAAAAAAAGAATAATGTATAATAAAATTTTGCATTATATAAACTTTATAGATTGACAATTTTCTACTTATTATAAATCCATGAAGATTCACCCAGGCTGTTTCATACATCACTAGTTCATTTCTTTTTATTGTTGAGTTATATTCCATAGGATAGACATGCCACAGTTTACTGATTCACAATTTGATGTATATTTCAATTGTTTACATTTGGAGCTATTTTGAAAAATCCTGCTATAAATGTTTGTGTACCAATTTTTGTGTGAGTATAAAATTCTATCTTTCTGGGATTGATGCCTAATAGCATAATTTCTAGGTCATATGGTAGCTGCAGACTTAATTTATCAAGCTACCAAAAATGATTTCACAGTAGCTGTACCATGTTATATGTTCACCACCAATATGTGAGCCATCTAACTTTTGGCATACTTACTAAAATTTGGTATGATCACTATTATTCTTTTAGCCACTCTGATAGATCTGTACTGACATTTCATGGTGGTCATAACTTGTAATTTTCCTAATGACTAGTAATGTTGAAAAGTTTTCCATGAATTTGACATCTGTGATGATATGTCTATTCATGTCATTTGCTTATTTCCTAATTGGATTGTTTGTTTGGTTACTAGTGAGCTTCAGGTGTTCTTCATATGTTTTCAGCCATTATGATGCTTATGCTCAGTTTGGACTAGTACAATGAAAATACCATTGACATGGCATTTATAAGTTGCACAGTTCTGAAGTTTAAGAATCCATGATCAAGGCACTGGCAAATCCAGAGTCTGGTGAGACACACTTTTTGATGGTGACCATCTTTTCATTATGTCCTCATAAGGCAGGAAAAGGAGAGACAATAATCTCATGTCTCTTTTTCTTTAATAAAAGCATTAATCTCATCAGAAGTGCTGCATTCTTTTTCTTAATTAACTATTTAATTTTAATTAGTTATATATGACAGCAGAATGTATTTTGATTCATTGTACACAACTGCACCACAACTTTACATTTCTATGGTTGTACATGGTGTAGCATCTCACCATATTTGCAGTAATATATGTGCCTAGGGTAATGATGTTCATCTCATTCCACTATCTTTACTGCCCCCATGCTCCCCTCCTACCCTCCTTCCCCTTTTGCCAATCAAAGTTTCTCCATTTTCCCCATGTCTCCCCCTTCCCCTTTATGGGTCAGCATCCACTTATCAGAGAGAACATTTGGCCTTTGGTCTTTTGAGATTGGCTTTCTTTGCTTAGCATAATATTCTCCAACTCCAGCCATTTACCTGAAAATGCCATAATTTTATTCTCTTTGAATGCTGAGTTATATATGTGTGTGTGTGTGTGTGTGTGTGTGTGTGTGTGTGTCGCACTTTCTTTATCCATTCATATATTGAAGGGCATCTAGGTTGTTTCCACAGTTTAGCTATTGTGTGTTGTGCTGCTTTTTTGAACACTAATGTGACTGTGTTACTATAGTATACTGATTTTAAATTCTTTGGATATAAATCAAGGAGTGGGATAGCTGGGTCAAATGGTGGTTCCATTTCAAGTTTTCTAAGGAATTTCCATACTGCTTTCCAGAGTGGTTGCACCAATTTGCAGTCCCACCAGCAATGTATGAGTGTGCCTTTTCCCCCACATCCTCACCAAAATTTATTTTCTTTATTCTTGATAACTGCCATTCTGACTGGAGTGAGATGGAATCATAGAGTAGTTTTGATTTGCATTTATCTAATTACTAGAGATGTTGAACATTTTTTCATATATTTGTTATTTGAGTGTATATCTTCTTCTGAGAAGTGTCTGTTCAACTCCTTAGGCCATTTATTCATTGGTTTATTGGTGTTAATTGTTTTAGTTTCTTCATATATCCTGGAGATTAGTGCTCTATCTGACTTGTGTGTGGCAAAAATTTGCTCTCCAAAGTAGGCTCTCATTGATTGTCTCTTTTGCTGAGAAGAAACTTTTTGGTTTGAGTACATCCCATTTATTAATTTTTGATTTTATTTCTTGTGCTTTAGGAGTCCTGTTAAGGAAGTCAGGGCTAGACATGATGAAGAGCATTCTATCAGACCTTAAAAGAATGAAATTAGAAAACAATGATAAAATTAAAAAGAGAAGCTATTCCAATTCCTGGAGACTAAATAATACGCTATTGAATGATGCATGGATAACAGAAGACATCAGGAAGGAGATAAAAAAATCTTAGAGGTAAATGTGAACTCTGATACAAGTTATCAAAATCTCTGGGATACTATGAAGGCAGTGCTAAGAGGAATGTTTATTGCATGGAGTTCATTCATTAAAAAAAAGAAAAGTCAGCAAATAAACAACCTGACATTGCAACTCAAAGCCCTATAAAAGGAAGAACAAACCAACACCAAAAGTAGTAGAAGACAGGAAATAATTAAAATCAGGGCAGAAAAAATGAAGTTGAAACTAAAGAAACAATTTAAAAAATTGACAAGACAAAAACCTGGTTCTTTGAAAAATAAACAAACCTTTAGCCATTCTAATGAATAAAATGAGGGAGAAAACTCAAATTACTAAAATTTGTGATGAAAAAGGAAATATCACAACAGACACTATTGAAATACAGAAGACAATCAGAAAGAAAATTTTTAGAAAATTTATACTTCAGTAAAATAGAAAACCTTGAAGACACCGACAAATTTCTAGAGGCATATGATCAACACAAACTGAGTCAAGAGGACATATAGAATTTAAACAGATCAATTTCAAGAAAAGAAACACAAGACACCATCAAAATTCTTTTTTTTTAAAGAGAGAGTGTGAGAGAGACAGAGAGAGAGTATTTTAATATATATATATATATATATATATATATATATATATATATATATATATATATATATATTTAGTTTTCGGCGGAGACAACATCTTTGTTTGTATGTGGTGCTGAGGATCGAACCCGGGCCGCATCCATGCCAGGCGAGCACGCTACCGCTTGAGCCACATCCTCAGCCCCAGAAGACACCATCAAAAGCCTACCATCCAAGTAAAGGTCAGGACCAGACAGAGTCACAGGTGAGTTCTACAAAACTTACAAAGAAGAATTAGTACCAATATTCCTCAAATTATTTCATGAAATAGAAAAGGTAGGAACAATTCTAAACTCATTCTACAAAGCCAGTATCATCCTGATACCAAAACCAGGCAGAGATAGACACATCAAGGAAAGAAAATTTCAGACCAGTATCCATGATGAACATTGATGCAAAAGTTATCAATAAAAATCTGGAAACTTGCTTACAAAAAATATTTTAAAAGTAGTGCACCATGATCAAGTGGTGTTCATTCCAGAGATTCAAGTTTGGTTCAACATACAGAAATCAATAAATATAATTCATCATATCAGTAGACTTAAAGATAAGAAACATATGATTATATCAACTGATGCAGAAGAAGCATTTTACAAAATGCAACGCCCTTTCATGTTCAGGACACAAGAAAAACTAAGGCAAGTAGGAACATACCTCAACAATGCAAAAGCTATCTATGCTAAACCCAAGGCCAACATCATTCAAAATGGAGAAAAATTGGAAGCATTCCCTTTAAAAACTACAACAAGACATGGATGCCCTCTTACACCACTTCTATTCAACATTCCAAACCACAGCAATTAGACAGATAAAAGAAATTAAAGGGATATGAATAGGAAGAGAAGAACTCAAACTATCATTATTTTCTGATAACAAGATTCTATGCTTAGAGGATCCAAAAAACTCCACCAGAAAATTTCTAGAATTAATAAACAAATTCAGCAAAGTGTCAGGATATAAAATCAATACCTATAAATCAAATGCATTTATATATAACAGTGACTAATCCACTGAAAGAAAATTTAGGGAAACTACCTCATTCACAGTAACCTAAAAAAATACTTGAAATCAACTTAACAAAAGAGGGAAATGCCTCTACAATGAAAACTAGAGAACACTAAAGAAAAAAAAAATTGAAGAAGACCTTAGAATATGGAAACCTCTCCCATGTTCTTAGATAGGCAAAATTAATATTGTCAAAATGGCTATACTACCCCAAAGTGCTATACAGATTCAATGTGACTCCAATTAAAATCCCAATATCATTCCTTATAGACATAGAAAAACCAACCATGAAATTCATTTAGAAAAGTAAGAGTCCCAGAATATCCAAAACAATCCTTAGCAAGATTAAAGCAGGATGCATCACAATACCAGTCTTTAAACTATACTACAAAGCTATAGTAACAAAACAGCATGGTATCTGCACCAAAATAGACATGAAGACCAATAGTACAGAATAGAAGGCACAGATACAAACCCACATAAAGACAGTTTTCTCATACTAGACAAAGGCACAAAAAAAACATATATGAAGCAAAGATCACCTCTTCAATAAATGGTGCTTGGAAAACTGGAAATCCATATGTAGCAAAATGAAAATAAACACCTATCTCTCACCATTCACAAAACTCAACTCAAAGTGGATCAAGGACTTAGGAATTAATCCAGAGACCCTCCATCTAACTAATAGAGGAAAAAGTAGAAGCACTGCATTCTTTTTTTTAAGGTTTTTAAAAATATATTTACTTTTTAGTTGTACATGGACCCAATAACTTTATTTTAAATATTTATTTTTATGTAGTGCTGAGGATCAAACCTAGGGCCTCACACGTGATAGGTGAACACTCTACCTCTAAGCCACAACCCCTGCCCCAAGCACTGCATTCTTGTGACCTAATTATCACTCACATTGCCCCCAGATAAAGAGTTAGGATTTCAACATGTGAATTTCAGCATATGAGGATCACAAACATAGAATACATGGCAGAAATCTCCATCACATACATGGTTTGCAAATATTTTCTTTTACTAGGTACTTTATTTTTTATACTCTTATTGGGAGTCTTTATCACACTAAATGAGGTTTTATTTTTTGTTTTGTTTTTAATCTTGATAAATTCCAATGTACTGATTATTTTTCTTTTTTTTTTTGAGTAAGATTTAATGCCAACAACCCCTAAGTCTCAGAGAATTTATATTATGCTATTTTCTAAAAGTTTTATAGTTTTATATTTTACATTTAAGTCTGTACCATTTTGAATTAATTTTGAGTAAGATTCAAAATTGTGGTCAAAGTTATTATGGTTAGTAATATCCAATTTTTCCAGCATCATGTGCTTAAAAGATATTCTTCTTTCATTGTACTATATTTGTACCCCTGTCAAAAATCCGTTGAGGTCTGTTTTAAGGATTTCTGTACTTTTTTTAAGAGAGAGAGAGAGAGAGAGAGAGAGAGAGAGAGAGAGAGAGAGAGAGAATTTTAATATTTATATTTCTTAGTTTTCGGCAGACACAACATCTTTGTATGTGGTGCTGAGGATCAAACCTGGGCCACACGCATGCCAGGCGAGCGCGCTACCATTTGAGCCACATCCCCAGCCCCAATTTCTGCACTTTTTTTAACTTACACATAATCTTGATTACAATAGCTATATAAATTTTTAAAAATAACTCTCATCTTTATTCTCCTTTTTCAAATACCTTAAACTATTCTAATTCAATTGGCAGTTCTTATAAATCTCAGAATTGTCTTTTCTACATCTGCAAAAACCGTGTTGCAGATTCGATAGGAATTGCAATAAACATAGATTTAGCAATTATTTACAGCTTCACTAGGTTGAGTCTTCTATTTCAGGAACATGATATGTCTCTATATTTAGGTAAATCATCTTTGATTCCTGGCCTCAGACTCTTATGGTTTTTCAACACTTTTTTAAAACTTTATACCTAAATAGTTCAAGTTTTGAGCAACTGAAAACTGTACTTTTCATTTCAGTGTTCATCTACTCATTGTTATTATATACAAATGTAAGAAATGTTTTTATGTTGATTTTGTATCCTCAAAATATGCTGAACTCATTTATTAGTTCTATCAGTTTTTGTGTTCTACAAGTTTTTTTTTAATATGTTTTTCATTGTAGTTGGACACAACACCTCCATTCCATTCATTTATTTTTATGTGGTGCTGAGGATCAAACCCAGGGCCCTGCCATGCTAGGTGAGCGCTCTACCACTGAGCCACAATCACAGTCCTGTTCTACAAGTTTTGATCATCTGCATTTAGTTCAAATTCTTATTTATCATGATACTTCCACTATGACTTATTATATAGAAGTGTTGCATAGCATCCAACTAATTAGATATTTTCTTGTTACAGATTCATAGTTTGATTTCATTGTGGTCAGAGAATACATTCTATGTTATCCAAATTCTTTTAAATTTTTTAAAAATTTGCTTTGGTCCCAGAATATGGTTTAACTTGGTATATATTGGGTGGTTTCTTATAAATGTTGATTAGATCTCCTATTTCATGAAGTTATTGAATTCTTATATATTATTGCTGGTTTTCAATCTAGTCAGACTGTAAGAAATGGTGATGGAAGTCTCTAATGTTGATTTTTTTTCACATTTTTTTCTATTCAGTCCTAGCAGTTTTTACTTCACATATTTTGCATCTCTGTATTTAGTGGTATACTTATATAGGATTGTTGCATCTTTGTGGGTTGACTTATCATTATATGCAATTTTATATGTCTACTCATTTCATTTGTTCTATTGTTTCAAATATTAATATAGTCATTATATTTCCTTTTTCATTAATATATTCATTATAGATCTTATTATATCCTTTTACTTTTATATTGCCTCTATCATTATACTTCAAGTGAGTTTCTTATAGACAGAAAATAAGAAGGTTGAGAGTGTTTAATCTTGTCACCCTATGTTTTTTTAAATTTAAAAGGTATATTTTGACCACTTACATTTAACATAATTATTAACATATAAGGGATTAAATCAGCTACTTTGATTTTGGTTTTCACTTTATTCTTTCTGTTTTGTTTCTCCATTTTTTTTTCTTTCTTGGAGTTCCATGAACATATTTTAGAATTCTATAATAATATATACTTAGAGTATTTGTATCTGTTCATATAGATTTAGTGCTTTTTCTGAGTATTGCATTATATATGTACATATACAAAGCTTGTTAGAGTCTACTGCTGTTGTTTTGCCAGTTACTCTACCCCATTTATAATATATTTGCCTTTAGTATTTTTCTTTTCACATATTGATAACTACATTAGAACCATATCAGTTTTAATACTTTTTATTTAAACCATCAAACATAATTTTAAATTCATTGTATTTACCCTCATTTTTATTGCTATGTTCTTTGTTCTTTCGCATGTCCTGAGATTTCATCTTTAATCACTTCTTTTTAGAAAAATTCTTTTAGCCATTAGAGTTGAGCTGGTGAAAAATTCTCTTAATTGTACTTCATCTCAGAGTATCTCAATTTCCCCTTCATTACTGATATATACTTTCACCAACTACAAAATTCTGGGTTCATATGTTTTTTGTTTCTTTGGCTCTTGAAATATGCTATGCCACTTCCTCAGCATTCATGTTTTTTAATGAGAAATCCACTCTCCTTTGAATTGGTTTTCACCTATAGTTAATTTGTAATTTTTGTTTCAAGTTTCTGTTTTCTCTATAAAAATGTGAGTATAAGTCTTAATTTAGATTTCTTTGACTTTATCCTATTTGGGTTTTTTCTCAACTTTTTAGGTCTGTCTTTAACAAAAAATAGGAACGTTTTCAGCCATTATTATTAAAATTATTCTTCTGTTTCACACTTTTTTTTGTTCCTGCTTTGGACCTCTGATGACATGAATGTTGCATCTTTTGCTGCAGTAGTATAGATGCCTGAAGTAATTTTTATTCATTCAACATAATTTCTTATTTTTATTTAGCCTGAGTAATTTTCAACATTCCATCTTCTAGTTCATTATTTCACCTGCCCTCTATTATATTAATGAGCTTCATTTCTTATTTCAGTTATTGCATTATTCAATCCTAATTATTCTTTTTGAATTTTTCTTTGAAGCATCTGTTCAATGTTAAAACTTTCTATTTGCTGAGAGTTAATTTTTTTTTCATTTTTTCAAGGGTTATTGTAATTGTTCATTGAAACACTTTTATGATGGATGCTTTAAAATCTTTGTCAAATAATTCTAATACCTCTATATTCTTAATTTTGGAATATATTGATTTTCTTTTTTAATTGTTTGAGATCTTACTGTATTTAGGTATAATAAATTTTCATTGAAACCTGAACAATTTCAAGATTATGTAAGGAAGTTATGAATCTTATGTGAACTTTCAGGTTTAGCTGACTTCCTCTCACACTGCTCCAGAAGAGAAGGAGGAGTGTACCACTTCATTACTGCCAAATGGGAGTAGAAATGTAGGTTCCCCCACTAGGCCTCCACTGTTACCCAATAAGTGTTGGGGAACATTTTGTTACTGCTTGGCAGAAGGTAGTTCTAACCTCCCACTAAGTCTCCACTGATGCCTCTCTAGCTGGAAGGGGTAAGAGTGCCTAGTTATTGCTCCTCACATGGCCTCCTCTGACACAACAGGGGAGTTGGCTTCCCTACTGCTGGGCATTGGTGAATGTCCTGACCCTTCTATTAAATCTCCTCAGATATTATCTTAACAAGAACAGGGAGGGGCACCATGCTATTGCCAGGTGAGTGTGAGAGTTCAGATTCCCTACATTTTCTTCTTTGATATGTGAATTTGGTGCTCTGTACAGCCCAGTGGTGATGAAAGTACTGGTTCCCCACTCAGCCTTATCTAATACCTCTTTGACAGGGTTGCTTGAGCTCCTTGTTATAGCCTGGTAATGGGGGAATTCTAGCTTCCCAACTCAGCATTTGCTGGCACAGTGATATTTGCCTGGGGGAGAGAAGTTATTGTCTAAACATTTATGTCTTGCTAGGCTGCCCTTTGCCTTGTAATTTAGCTGGAAAAGACAGGCTTTTGTTTAGGCATTTTTTGTCAGAACCTATTGGCATTTCAGGGTTATGGGCTTCTTTGACATCAAGTTTTGGATATAAGAAGCAAAAAGGAAATGCAAGAAACTCACCAGGTTATTTTTCCTTGAGTTTTACAGTTCCTAGTCATATGTTTACTTCTTCCAAACTTTCTAAATGTTATGCTAGTTAGTTAGTTAGTTAGTTAGTTTGTGTGTGTGTGTGAGACTGTGTGTGTGTGTGTGTGTGTATGTGTAATGTAAGGAATTTTTTATAGTGGGAGGAGTGGGTAAGAGTGTATCTACTTCATATTTCTTGAAATTCGAAGTTCAAGTGTATTTTAAAATATGATAGTGAAAAGAATTGGATTGGATTCTGGCTGTAGTCCTGGACTATGAAGGAAAGGACAGTAATTTTGAATCCATTAAATATGATTGGTTAGTGTTTTAATTGTTCCTTTCTCTACACAAATGCCTCCTGGAGAGAAGGGATAAGGAAGTTACTGCTCAGACATCACAAAACTAGTGCTCTTTGTTCAAATGATATGAGACTCCACACTAAACTATTGAGCTTGAACAGGTAAGGAGAGAGACAATTGTGTACTTGGATTTGAAATTTTTCAGGCATATTTTGACATCAGTGTATTTGGGATACAATTTGGAGACAATCTGATTAGCTTTACAATACTCAATTCTTGGAACAACCGTATACACAAAACCCCACCTATGACCTGAACTGATGTCCCTTATGGTGTATGGGTACAAATCTGATTCTTTTAAAGAAGCCTGGCTTTACAGTTTGTACAGAGGATAAGCAAGACAGTATATGTTTATAAAATGAGCATCAGTAATTCTACTTGCTTGATATAAAGAAGAATCTGCACAGCAAAGCAACATGTAGTTTACAACACAGATTTCTGATGAAGATAATAAGGACTAAATACCTAAAGATAGAAATGGAAAATTTTAGAAAATAATAATGAAGCAGACTGGAATTCAAGTTGTGTTTGAAGTGATATGCTCCATCATAATCTATTTTGTTATGAAATATATTCGTGTGCGTGTGTGTGTATTTGATATTGTATAGTTTGGAGGTTGGGGAGGGATTCAGAATGCAGTAGCAGAGAGGTTCCAAAGGAGGGCTCAAGGAGATATTATAAGTCAGTTACTTCCTAAATACATTAGAGAAAAGATGGGCTGTGAAGCTGAAGAGCCAGAGCTATCATCAGCTTAAATGGTTCTGAATCTGGCTTTTCCCCTTGACCAAATATGTTTTTTCAAGAACAGAATAACAAATTTGTTCAGAAATCATAATAAATGTACCCAGAATTCCCAAGTCTGCAAGACCACTGGTCTAAGGGCTAAGAAATTTAATTTCAGTCTAATTTCTTCCATTGCCAGTTCAAATAATCATGGATGAATCAATTTCCTCTTTCTGTAGCCAGGTTTCCCATCTGAATAAAAAGGAATTAGGCTAGACTAATTCCAAAGGTACATTCCAGTTTGCTTTTCTCTGACTTTATACACTTGGTAATAATTAGCTTCAAAAATATCTGAGTATGGTAATGTTCTGTCAAAGATAACAAACCCCACTCCTTAAGGTAATCGTTTGCAAAACAATTCACAAAGCTGGTGCTTAGTATTCTTTATTTTTAATAATTGATCTGGTGATCTAATGCAGTTGATTCACTGATAACAATTAATGATATATTAATTAATCCAAAGTCCAGATCTTGATGTTGTTTGTGGACACATGCTAGAAAGGTACCAATTATACAGGAGCAGTCTCTCTCTCTCTCTCTCTCTCTCTCACACACACACACACACACACACACACACACACACAAGTTCTATGTGTCCTCCATGTATAATTATCCTTGTTTTTCTTTTCTTTTCAGACTTTAAATGTTTTAAATAGAACTCATATACTATTTACCTCCCAGCCCTACCCATCAAAACTTCTCCTCCTGTATTCTCCATCTTGGTTAATATTACTGTAATATTTATAGTTATCCTAGGTAGTAATACTGAAGTTATCCTACACTATTTTTTCCAAGAAGATTAGCAAATTCTATACTCTTTACCATCATGGTCTCTCCTGCTAACCTCCAGTCTTTCTTTAACCTCAAAATATAGTTTATATTTCACCTCCTATGAAGCATTTCCTGACCTTTTCCCTTCCCCCAATCATAGCTGTATTTACTCTTTACCCAGATATATTTATGAATGTTATACTTTTCCCTATCTTTAAAGTTATCATTCTATATTATAATTTATTGAAGTAATGTTTATCTTTCCTATTAGACTTGAATACCTTGAGGGCATTAGATTATACATAGCTTTGTCCCCAGGGCAAAGAACAGTAAGTATTTGTTAAAATGAATGTTCAAGCACTTATCCAGAAGAGAAGGATGCTTCCAATATCTACAGGGGTGCTGTATCCTAAGCCCCAAGACCTAAGAACAGGAGTCACAATCACACTGACTTCACATTATTGGATTAAGGATGTCATGGCTGCCTTCAAATATGTGAAAGACCTCTATATAGAGAATGGATAAGATTCAATTCATCTCAAAGAGCACAAAAGCCAAACAAATGGGTAGATAATATAGTGGAATACATTCTAAATTATGAGAAAAGAAAGATAACAAGATTGCCAAAGGGGAAATAAGCTTATCTGAGAAATAAGGAATTTTTGTTACTGAAGGTGTGTGAGTGGTAGTTGGACAGCCACTTGCAGAAAACATTGCAGAAGATTTACTTAATCATGTGGCAAAGATAGACTGAATAACCTTTATGGTTCCTCTAGAATGTGTTCATTAAAACAAGATGGAATGGAACAGAACTGGGTCATATTGTTCCTTATGTCTTCTTTGCCTCTAGCTGTGTTTCTCTTTGTTAATGGCATCATCACAAGTATCAACAACTCACACTCAAAAGCACAAAATCATATATCATTACATCACCTCATCATAGTTCAATCAGTTACCAAGCTATTCATAGTCTACTTTCACATCATCTTATCATCTCTTGAGTCCCCTCACTCTGTCTACATTGACATTTATTTAATGTGGATTTTTAAAAATATTTATGTTTAGCTGTAGTTGGACACAATACCTTATTTTATTTATTTTTTATGTGGTGCTGAGCGTTGAACCCAGGGCACCACATGTGCTGGGCGAGCACTCTACCACTGAGCCACAACCCCAACCCCTAATATAGTTTTTATTTTACCTCTTGTCTGGATTATTGCAAAAGCTTCCTAACTCCTTGCCAATACTATCAGATAAATAATCCCTAATTCCCATTCTTTCACATTACTCTTATGCTTAAAATCCTGAAATTGAATCACATTACCATTAGGGGAAAAAATACTTCCAATCATTCAAAGATCCTCCAAATTTGGTTATGATTTACCTTCCCCTACTTCTCTGCATGATACCACTTCTCCAGACAACTTATAATATGGACTAGTCCCAGAACTGCCCTGATGTTTCAAATTTACCCCTTCTGGTTCCAACTATGTAATTCTTAAATGTATTCTTCAAGAACCAGGTAAAATGACATCTATCATCAGGCCCATTATTCATTACTTCCATTTTCCATCACATTCTGGGGGACATTTTCCCCATCTAAACTCTTAAAATAGTATTTTTGGTTAGTTTTTTTCAAGTTTTATCTTTTAAAAATCTTTTTATTTCAATGTACCTGTGCTTATATTTAACAAAGTTTTATTGTGGACAGCATATATATGGGATTGCTTTTTTTCAATACAGCCAATCTCTGCCTAACCATCAGATTTTACTTGTAATATTCTTATGACTTTTTTACTTTCTAGCTTGTACAGTAACACCAAAAATTACCTAACTTTTATTTAGTACTATGTGTCAGCTACTATTCTTACTATTTTACATACATTATTTTATTTCTAAACTTACAAGCACCTCATGAGCTATTAATATCCTCATTCTACAAATAAAGAACTAGAGGATTGGAGATGTTAAATGTTTCCTTAATTACACACAGAACATTAAATTTTCCTAGTAAATGATACATGTGTAAGAAAAGGAGTGGCTAAGCCTAAGTCCAGTCCCTTTTCCTTGTTCCTTGGTCTCTGTCTGAACTGTGTATCCTGTGTACAAACCAATACATACTGTATGCCAACCTTACCTCAGTAGTTCTCTTACCATTATTTAATGCCAGGAGACTTCCCTATTGATGATGAACAGGAAAAGTTGGAAATATTATAAGAGGAAATGATTTGGAAAAGAAATCAGCACTGGGGTCCAAGAGGCAGACAGAACTGCTATTGAGTCCTGACATCTTTATTTCCTAGCTATGTGACTGTGGACATCTGTTGAGCCTCAGGCATGAGGCTGAAATATTTAAGTGGAAATTTCAAAATCCATGAACCTGTTGAAAAATATCTGTCACTTGTGTTTTATCTGTAAAACAATCCATATCACACCTGCCCCTATGTCTCACAGTCTTTGGTAAACCTTTTCTCTTTGTGGACATCATTGGTTATGTAGTGACATGAAGAATTTCAAATGGATAGTCTCTAAAAGGCTCTTCCATTCTGATGCTCTCTGAAACATGAGATAAATCATGTGGAATGACTTCCAAAAATATGCCAGTGGGCAGTTTGGGGGTCTCACACCATGGTTATTTCCTTTTTTGTTCTAGGAAGTAGTAAACAGTGCTATTAATCATTGTTGTTATCATCATGGTCTCAAAGAAACATTTCCTGTGGAGAAGAGCATGTGAATATGATGAATAAGATTCATATTTGTGTTATAGTATATTTATAATAGTTATTTAATTATTGTTTTCATTAATGCAGTGCATGAAAATTTATAAAGTACCTACACCATCAATGTCACTTCATCCCCATAACAATTTATTGAGATGGTACAGATTGTTATCTCCATTTTACAAATAAGAAAACTAAAATTGAAGAAGTTATATTGTATGCCCAATGTTATACAGCTAATAAGTGAAGTAGTCAATATTAGAAACCAGATCTCTCTGTACCAAAGTATCTGTACTGTTCCACAGCTAAATTTTAAAATGAAACAATTGTGGTTTTTTTTTTAATAATTAATGGCTTTTACATTCATTGACTGCATTCCTTGTGTAAGATACTCTTTATACACTACAGAAATTTATATTTTAGTTAAGGAATCCAGACATAAACATAGTGATAGGAGAACCAAAAGGCTGATATGAACATTGAGTTTGAAGAAAGGGACAAAGACCTGGAGGTACATAAGGGAAGTATTCTTTTCTAGAGATGATATTTGCACTGGGTCTTGAGGAAGATACAACTGTGATGAGA